>NC_064920.1:909469515-910073265 GCF_023897955.1 Schistocerca gregaria | reverse complement strand
CAGCCACAGAGGAGCATTCCCCTTGTAACTCAGTACCATCCGGGACTGGAGCAACTGAATTACATTCTCCGCCATGGTTTCGATTACCTCTCAACATGCCCTGAAATTAGGAATGTTCTGCCCACTATCCTTCCCACCCCTCCTACCGTGGTATTCCGCCATCCAGCAAACCTACACAATATACTCGTCCATCCTTACACAACCCCTGCTCCCAATCCCTTACCTCATGGCTCATACCCCTGTATTAGACCTGGATGCAAGACCTGTCCCATACATCCTCCTAGCACCACCTACTCCAGTCCAGTCACTAACATCACCTATCCCATCAAAGGTAGGGCTACCTGTGAAACCTGTCATGTGATTTACAAGCTAAGCTGCAACCACTGTGCTGCATTCCATGTAGGCATGACAAGCTGTCTGTCCGCACAAATGGCCACCAACAAACTGTGGCCAAAAAACAAGTGGACCACCCTGCTGCTGAACACGCTGCCAAACATGATATCCCGTATCTCAATGACTGCTTCACAGCCTGTGCCATATGGATCTTTCCCACCAAAACCAGCTTTTCTGAATTGTGCAAGTGGGAACTTTCCCTGTAATACATCCTATGCTCCCATAACCCTCCTGGCCTCAAACTTCATTAGTTGCTGTCCTCACCCATCCAGCCCCCTCCCTGTTCAAATTCCAACACCACACAGCTGTCATTTCACCACCACACCCAGTCTTTTAATTTCTTTTTATTTCTCTCATTTCCACTACTTACCCCCTCCCCCCTCTGCACCTTCTCTCCTGCCCTCCATCTAAACTGCAACACTTCAGTGTCCACCACTCCCTTGTGTGTGTACTGCTGACAAAGGCCTTAATGGCTGAAAGCTATAATCATGTGAATCTTTTTGTTGTGCCTATCGCGACTCAGCATCTCCACTATACGGTGAGTAGCAAACATAAAAAGAGGCATACAGATTGAAACAGAACAATGTACTTGAAGTGCCAGTAATGTTTAGGATAAAGTGTTACAACTATCACATCTACTGACAGCATCAACACTTATTTTAGCCTATTTCAAAGAGTAATCAACACGCACTGTACAGTATGGTGCATCCAGCAGTCCATTAATAGATGGCAGGTATGACTTTTCTGGGTTTCCTGGTACATCTGTTTGAAATAAACGTCTTAGGATTGCCGCCAGTTAACACTGTGCCACAACACTTCATTGAAACAACTGTCTGACATTTTCAGCTGCACAGTTTTAACTGGCAGAAACCCAAGAGAAGTATTTGAGATGCAAGGTACTCCTAAATAATTACTTTCCGCATACACATTAATGACAGTAAACACACTTGTGTTGAGAGATCAGGAAGGTGACTTGCCTTCTGTTGCCGAAGAAAAAGGAAAAATTACTAACATGTTGGAAGCTCTATGGGATGCATTACTTTCACTAAACTGGTGGCAGTGGTGGGCATTTGAATTCATTTCTGTATATTTTCAGAGAAATTGCACAAGAATAAAGTTTCAGTAAAATATGTGCTCAAATATATAGTTGAAAAAGCACTGGAGTAATATACAACATTGGCAGTTTTTGAGTACGTACACCAAACTGAGCTGAAGCGAATTGCTCGCATTGCCTACTAGAATGTTACTAGTACAAGGGTATTAAAAAATGTAGTGACCAATAAGGATATGGTTAGATCAAGATGTCAAGATGAATGCAATACAAGAGAAAGACAAAGTGCTTGGACATTTTCCTAATTTATTACAACAGCGTAAAATTTAAATCATTATTCAACATAGTTGTCCTGTCACACCACCATGACATCACACAGCAGTTACATCACGGGTCAAAGCAGACAGGTGGTATCACAAATTTCAGTTAACCTACAGGCAAGCCATGGATGCGCTGCTTTAAGCAGAATTAATGGAAATCCAATTTGTGGAGGGGGGGGGGGATGGGTCATCATGACTGTGTGCACATTACTCCAACACTTCCAAATACACCATCTGATGGGTTAGAACAATATGAGCAGCAATGTGTGGACATGGAATGTTGACTGTTTCCTCTTACCCGTTTCCAGATGATGTTCCAGAATTTGTCCTTGTAAGTACTAAAAAAACTGGGAACATCACATTTCCTGCAACATGCTCACTCTTTTTAATTTCTTTCTCTCTGGGGATCAAAAATGTTTCCACTCCATGCCCTGGTATTTACTCTCTGGTCCAAAGTTATGAATGCATGTTACATCTCCAATGATGTTTTGCTTCAAAAACATTTCTTCCTCATTACTGTGATGATCAGGCAGCAGCATACAAATTCTCACACAATGGTGCTTGTGCTCTTCGCTGAGTTGTTTTGGGACTTTTATTTCAGAGACTGTACAAAGGTTGAACCTGTCACAGATGACATCATAAGCAGAACCACAACAAATATGCAATATAGTCTGCATCTTCATCAGCAGTCGCTCAATGGTTACTCAAAAACAGCCGATGAATTTGCTTAATGTTGACATTAGTCGTGAATAAGAGTGGATATCCTGCCGTTTTCTCATCTTTCACTTGAGTTTACACACTTCTGAATTGTTCAATCCATTAGAAAAACCTTCACCACAGTAAAATCTATTCCCCATATTGTGTTTAAAGTCTTCCATAAAATTCAGCTCCTGATACAGGTTACAGAACACTTATCTTCATTGTGAAAAGCAGAGCACACCATGTTTACTTCACACAAGAGCAAATCATACTGATATGGCAATGCTGCAACCTTTCACAAGTGAAGAGAACAGTACAACCTAGCAGTTGGTGAACGGACAAAGCCATAATAAATGTCGAGTAGACCGTTCACCGGGTGCAAGTCTGCCAATTTGAAGCCACTTCAACGACTTGGGCGTCCATGGGGATGAAATGATGATGATGATTAGGACTACACAACACCCAGTCCCTGAGCGGAGAAAATCTCCAACCACACCGGGAATTGAACCCGGTCCCTTAGGATTGACATTCTGTCTACAAATGATTAGAATGAAAATGCAGGTACTTATTGGCCTACTCTGGTATATAATGACTACAGATACTAGAGCAAACGTACAAAGAGAGGAAGATATAGTTTAGTTTAATGCCTCAATATCAAGATCAGTAATACAGGTGGAGTGTAGACAACGTGCTTGACTGACTTTCTTTGAGCAGCCATTCCAATTAATGAATGAAGTACTTCTGATAAATGAAGGAAAGGTGCTTCCACTCCATGATTTATTTATTTATTTTCCAATTATTTATCATAATACCCAGGCAGTGCTTCTCAATAACAATGCATTGTCAATCACTGCTCCATCTCACTTGATTTGAGGAGAGGTAAACTGGTAACTATGAAAGATGACTGATAATATATCAACAGTTGATGCACTGCAAAGAGCAGATTAAAATGTAACCTTTTATTTGTATCTATAACTTTATCTGGCCTTCCCCAACAACTCTGAACATACAATTAGGAAGAGAGGGGGGGCATAACACTAGTTACAATGGTGAAGAAACAGTTCTTGCATTTCGAGCTCACACACACATTAACAACAAAATAAGCCACTGACAGAGAGAATAAGCAAAGACAAGCAAGGTACTGAAAAACAGGCACCTGCCAGGTTCATTAAGCATACAAGTTATGCACCACTGAATGTACCTTATGAATTTGAGGGATAAAAGCAAGCTACTTAGAGCAACTTGCAAGTCACAAAGAGTTACTAAATAGAAGTTTATAAAGACAGCATGCAGAAGTAATTAGAAATTAAAATAAAGGTAAAGCAATTGTGAACATATGTAACTGGCAATATAATGTAAGTGTACCCTCTTGGCAAATGATGGAATTTTCAGTATCATTCTCATAGTCACCCCTAAACACGTCTCCTGACTACATTCCTTCATCTTTAATTTTATTTCTTACACTTATTCCCTGACCTCTGACTATAACTACTAATATCATGTATTCTCTTCTTTCCCTTCTACTTTGTTTACGAATTTTGAATTTTTATCTGGCTCTTTTCACTTCTAGCATTGTTTGTAAAGGTGAAAAAAGCCACATTCCACTGTGTTCAGAATCCACATTAACCTGTAGCTCCCGCCAATACTTGGTTGGGTGCCAGTTCAAAGGTCAGAGGAAGGCAATGGCATACCACTTGTTAATAGGGCCAAGCATAGTAAAGCACTGTGGAGTCAGACCTTTGGGTAGATGGAAAGCTTACTTGTATCTATCTCATCTATATGTATCCTGCTTTTGCTACTCCATGCACATCTTATTGTAAATGACAGTGTGCTGCTTGGTAACCAATATGACAAAAATTGCAGTACTAGGAGAGAGAAAAACAACTTTATTGTTCATAACTGAAGGAAATGAGATGGCACAACAATACAATGATGTGAAACATTATCTTTTTTGGTAAAGTAACCAGTCAAATTTTAATAAAGCTGCTTGCTGACAACATTATCAAGTAATATTTTCACAGCATTTTTTACCTGCTATGTGTAGTGGCAGCTCAATAATTTGTATATGATCAAGCAACAGGGCACTTGTTAGGGAATACATGAGTGTCCTTTACTACTCTTTAATCACCATTTTGAACCACACTGAACTTGGTAAGTTATGCACTGGGCCACCCTTGGACTTTTCAACACATCATGGACATAAACATCAGGCTGCACTACCAGTTAGTTTTTTACCACAACCTTTATTTGGCTTTCACATTCACTGATACATCAACTTACAACCACACTGTAACCTTTAAACATAACCTAGGTTGTGCTACACATCAGCCTGTCGCCTCGACCAAGATTTTGGGGGAGGGCAGGGGATTCCAATACCACACTTGAACCATGAACTGAGCACATCAGGTTTAAATACATACAATTCAATATTTTCTTTTCACAGGGTCACACACGAAAATAGATGTGATGTACAGACAACAGACAGTGTTTAAAATACAATCAGGGGGTTGGTTTAAGCTCTCTGCACACAGATAGTATTAAAAATATCGTAGTTGGATCTAGTGAGGTTGTGTGAAGAACAGCTGATTGTCCTCTAATATATCTTTAGCACATCTGCAAACGCGATGGGGCTCGCATTATTTGATGTGTGTAGACACTCGGAGACGCTACAAAGTTGAACATTCTATGGTTATGTACTCAAGTCGCAGTGAAGGCTTGTGGTGCACTATATTTCATTATAGTACAGCTGAAGGAGAGACAACGACAACTGGGCCAACAAAAATTACACTAGTTGTTGTGATGTGTAATATATCATGACTGCTGATAAAGGTCACTCTTTAAAAATCTGTGCCCTCAAAACTAGTATCCTGACATGTCCCGATCTTTACAATTTGTTGGGACTATGGTAAGACCGATGGCAATCGCAACTTCTCATTGCTGTTGATAAATGGCAAGCACCACGTTAAATAAGTATCACAAAATTACGACATACCACTAAACGATTTGTGATGTACTATTAATTTGAAAAGTTTCATGGTCTATCTTTCTGAATGCGGCACAAACCACTTTCAACGCCCACTTTACCGCATCATAACATCACAACCAGTTGTCACAAGTCTTCCAAAGTATACAAATGTAACAACGGTGGCAGAAAACAAAGATATCTGAGGCGACATATACGCAACAAGTTGTATGCACAAAAGACTGCGCCAGGTTCTGCGCACAACTAATCTGCAAAAACGCAATATAGCGTGAGGACAGGAGATCGCAGCAAAATCAGCATGCGAAACATGTTTGACACAACTGTTTCTTCAGCCTAGTGTTACTCGTCCTTCCATCTGCAATGAAACGTACATTGGTTGATGATAAGTTATATGCACAAAGGACTGCGCCAGGTTCTGCGCACAACTAATCTGCAAAAACGCAATACAGCGTGAGGACAGGAGATCGCAGCAAAATCTGCATGCGAAACATGTTTGACACAACTGTTTCTTCAGCCTAGTGTTACTCGTCCTTCCATCTGCAATGAAACGTACATTGGTTGATGATAAATTTAGAGAGATGTGAGCATTCCTAAGGCACATAAATTATAAGATACTTGTGAAACCGAATAACATGATAACCACATATCAACGAACAGGATAAAAAGATACTGTATCATAGTTGCCATCTAAAACGAAAGTATACTGGAAAACAATACTTTGACGAATTTGTATAGCAATCCTCAATATTCCTCTTCAACTGAAGTAACTCTCAACCTACTTTGATAACATTTAAACGATCTCGTAGCTCTTCCAAATTGTTCACTTGGTAATAGGCTTAGTAAACAAGTCAGTTAGTGGTTCCTTCATATTTACAGAACAAACACAAATATTTCTCTTCCTTTGTACAGAGCAACATATAGAAGCATGTGCCTATGAGCTTAAACTAAACAATGATAGCTTTATGAGATTAGTGAAGCTGAACAGTTCAAATTTCTATGTGTACAGATAAATAGTATACTGTCTTGGAAAGCCCGTGTTCACGATCTTGTTCGAAGACTTAATGCTGCCATTTTTACTGTTCCAACTATATCTTAAGTAAATGATAGTTCGACATTCAAAGTAGTCTGCTTTGCTTATTTTCATTCGCTTAACAGTATGGTATTATATTTTGCAGTAAATCTTCCCATTCTCAAAGTATATTTTTGCCTCAGAAACGGGCAGTTCAGACAATAAGTTGTGTAAGTTTGCGAACCACTTATCGACCGCTATTCATTAGTCTGGGTATTCTGCCATTGCTCTCTCGATATACATATCATTTACAGCCGTTTCTTGTTAACAATATCAGCTTATTCTCACGAACTAGCATTTTTCACTCAGTTAATACTAGGCAGAAATCTAATCTGCATTTGAATCGCACTTCCTTGAGTCTTGTGCAGAAAGATGTGCAGTATACTGCTGTATCTATTTTAAATAAGCTACCACGAGAATTCAAAAATTTTAGCAGTAATCCACGCCCTTTAAGATCGAAACTGAAACAGAAGAGTATCCTCATAGGCCACTCCTTCTATTCTGTCGTGGAGTTCCTTGGAAAATTAAGCTGATTCCTTTGTTATATGGCTTGTCTTTTTTGGGTTCATAAACATACTGCTTTACCTGTAATTATTGTTATGTTGTTATTTCATGTACTGACACATTTCATGACCTTGGAGATTTGCTCCTCAGTTTGGTTCTACGGAACTAGATTGTAAAATAAAAATGAAAATAATTGTAGATATCTATATGTCCCCTTTGGGGGATTTTCAGCTGTTCCTGAAAACCTTGGGTTCTTTGTTGTAATATCTGTCAGACAGAGGGGAGCAAATTATTATTTGTGGGGATTTATATATAGGTTTTCTGAAAGAGTCTGATAGATAACCTTGAACTATTACTTGGTTCTTTTAATTTGACATTGGTTATTGATTTCCCTACTAAGGAAGTACAGGAAAGCAGTACACTGAGTATGTTTTTACAGACCAAGATAAATTTAATCAAATAAAAACGTTTCCTGTTAAGTATGGTGTTTTTAATCTTGATGCACAGGTAGTTACAGTATATGACATAGCTCCATACAGTAATGCAAAGCAGTCTTCTGAAATAGGGCACTCACTTAACAATTTAAGAATTTAACATTTCAGGGAAGTCTTGCAAGGGTTAGACTGGGCTGAGGTGTACAGCAAACCTGATGCTAATTTAAAAATTAACCTATTTCATGATACCCTTGCCAGTATATCTCAAAACAATTTCCCTAACAAAACAGTGAAACATAATTGAAAAAGCAATCTAAAAAGCTGTGGCTTATTGAAGAGATAAAAATATCATGTAACAGAAAAGTGAATGTATCTTATAGCTAGGAGGAGTAATTAAAATAATAATAATTATTAGCTAGGAAGAGTAATGAGCCAGAAATAGTGAAACATTATAAAAATTACTGCACTATATTAAGAAAAGTTCATAAAAAGTCCAGAAGTGTGTCCATTATGTCTCATATTTGCACTCTGACAGTAAAATTGAAATAATTTGGAATATTGTTAAAAGGGAAACAGGACAACGGAGAGCACAGGAAGACTCAATGAAAAGTTTGTTAACAAAATGTCAGAAGTAGAAAATATTTTTAATAATCATTTCTTAAGTGTTATAGAGAACATAGGCTCCAGATATTCATTAGAAAATGCAAGGCTATATACGGAAGAGGCAATACCTGTGCAATTTGATAAAATTGAAATTCAACCAAACTCTCCTGCTGAAATTAGGAAAATAATAAATTGACCCAAAAGTAAAAGCTCACATAGAATTGATGGCATTTCCAACAGAGTACTAATTGCATGTTCCCAACAGAAGAGTAGGATTCTCAGTCATATATATGTAGTAGCTCACTGAAACAGAGTATTTTTCTAGATAGTCTGAAAGATGCTATTGTTAAATCATTCCATGAAAAATGGGATAGGTCTGGTGCTAACAACTATTATCCACTCTCACTTCTGACAACTTTATCCAAAATTCTTAAAAAAGTAATGTATTCAAGAATAACTCACATATTTGTAAAAATGGAGTATTAACAAAATATTGGTTTGGTTTTCAGGAAGGCTTTTCAACAGAAAAAATCACCCATTAGGATATTTTGTGATCTCTCAAAGGCTTTTGACTGTATGAACCATGAAATTCTTCTAGATAAGCTTAAGTATTGTGGTATAAGTGGGACAGTGCACAAACAGTTTAGTTCATATTTAACTGGAAGAAGGCAGAAGGTTGAAATTAACAGTACAGTTAGACTAAAAAAATCAGCAGAGTCCTTTACCTGGGAAGGTATCAAGATGGTGTTCCACAGGGATCAGTTTTGGGTCCCTTATTGTTCTTAATATATATTAATGATTTGACATTCTGCAACCATGAGGATGTAAAGCTAGTTCTTTTCGCTGATGATAGAAATATAGTAATCACACCCAAAAAAATAAGAATTTTTTGGGAAATTCATCATTAAGAGGAAAAGTATTTTTTTTTTAAACGCCCAATTCAAAAATAATAGCGCACTGCACAGCTGCAACCTAGAAGAAATGATGGTCTTCATTATTCTGGGCCAAATCTGACATGGCACTGAAAGGGTGAATTATGCTGCGCCCCAAAATCTTTGGTCATTTGATAAATGGCGTTAAAATTCTGCCATATATCCAACCAACATTTTAAAAAATTAAAAGAATTTCTGAATGTCAACACCTGCTATTCCATAGATGAATTTTTAGATATGAAGTAGTATCTGTAAAAAACTGTATACTAAAGACTTATGTTAAACTGACCCATTTCCCATCATTATGAAATGTCATATTCATGATCTATGGAACAAGTATTAACGTAATGTAATCCATTTAGAAATTTATGTTACCAGATTCATTTGCTATATATCAGAAAAAGTGAAAAATCTTGTTCTTTTATATATCTCTCATTTATGTAAAGAGTGGAAATTTAATTAATTGTAAGAGAGTGACATGTAGCATTATATTATCCAATGAAAAAATATTCTTTCATGATATAGAGCCACTCAATGTTGCAAAACGAGGGAGATGATGATAATAGAGTTAATGAAAGCAAACTTTTTAATCAAGGTCATTGTATAGGAACGTGGTTCAAACATCCAGGTGCTCAGTGTAAAGATCATATTCAGCTGCTAAAGCTAAAGTGCACAAAATGAAAAATGACAAACAAAATGAGACACCATTTCATCAAAGTTTAATACTGGTATCTGGAAACATTCTTTTGTGACGAAACGAGCCTTACAACGTTCATATTCACCACAAGATGTTACTTTGACTACGAATAATTATTTTGAATTGTTATTTTTCTGCCTGCTAGTAAGTCAGTCAAAATATAAATCTCGTTTTCAAGTAGTGACTGATGGTCATCATTTAAGGCTTCTTTCGTTTTTCACAGCCATCACAACAAGTTGCTTTTTTGTATGAATTTGGCTCAGTAATACTGGCAAAATTAATAGTCATTTCTGAAATACTTAGCGTTCTGTTTCGTATGATGGGATGATTTTCTAATTTTGTGTAATGCAGGTTCTGTGTGTGAATGATACATTGTCACTCATTGCTGTTCAGTGTCATTTTGTGCCGATTCAAAATAAACTGTGTTTCTATTAACATCAGTAGGTTGTGTTGGTTCCACTACTTTTTCAATGATGTTTGGTAATAAGTCAGCTGAGAGCTGCCCACACCATTTTCGTCAGTCACACTACCATTTGTGATGTTATTGTCACAGCAGTATTTTGAATTTTTGGTGGACTGCACAACACCAGTCTTCACAAAAGCCCTAGGTGAATCTAAATCAGTCTGATGTTATAATTTGCAACCTTCACAATACCTAACAAGATAAATTCTTTGTTCGTTTTTCTGTCGATATGAATACTTCAAATTTCTTCAGAAGTAACATTTTGAGAAACTTTTTTTGGAGATTGACTCTTCGGTTAAATCGCTTCAGCCCGAAATAGTTTGCTTATTCCTGTAACTGTCAACCTCGATCTTTCCTTTTCAGAGGTCATCCAATCGGACAATCCACAACTCCTTTTAGTTCCAGTGTGTAAGGAATTGTTTCATGCCGAATTCGATTCCTGTTCACAATTGGTTTTTCCATTATATGTTTGAAATATTTTAATTTTTCGATCAGTTTTGTTTTCTACTCGTGCTCTGAACTCAATGAAAGTATCACACACATCTTTTGTTGGTGCTGGCATGTAACTGGATGAAATTCTTGACATGTTGTTGTTGTTGCCGTGGTCTTCAGGGCAAAGACTTGTTTGTTGGAGCTCTACATGCTATTCTATCTCGTGCAAGCCTCTCCATCTCTAAATAACTACTGCAACCTACACCTTTTTGAACCTGCTTACTGTAATTATCTCTCGGTCTCCTTTTACAGTTTTTACACCCTTCACTTTCCTCCAATACTAAATAAGTGATCCCTTGATGTTGCAGAGTGTATCGTATCAACTGATCCCTTCTTTTAGTCAAGTTAAGACACAAATTGCTTTTTCCCCACTTCTGTTCACCATCTCCCCATTGGTTACAAGATCGACCCATTCAGTCTTCAACATCACTCTGTAGCACCACGTTTCAAGAGCTTCCATTCTCTTCTTGTCTGAACAGTTTATCGTTCATGGTTCACTTCTTAACAAGGTTACACTCCAGACCAACATCTTAAGAAAAGACTCTCTAACACTTGCATCTACATATGATGTTAACAAATTTCTTTTCTTCAAAAACTATTTTTTACCAATGTCAGTCTGTATTTTATATCATCTCTCCTTTGGCCATCATCAGTTATTTTGCTGCCCAAATAGAAAACGCCATCTATGACTTTTAGTGTCTTGTTTCCTAATCTAATATCATCAGAAACACCTGATTTAATCCAACTGTGTTCCATTGCCCTCGTTTTGCTATTGTTTATGTCCATCTTATATTCTTGAAGTATCATACACAAAAGTGAAATGATAATATGTTCCTTCCTACAAAGTCACAGTCACTGAGTCCACAGACATAGGACTGTATTATATCAAGTAGATATTGTGCTCTTCTACTTCATTTTTCTTAGGACAAAGTTGTAGAGACAGTTCGCATTGAATGCAAGGAATACACAGATCCTTATTTTATTACTAGATCTAAGTCATTTCCCAGTCCTGACTGGATACCAGGCATCAAAATTGATGTTCGTCAATTCAGCCTATCAGCCATTTTACCTTCAATAAATGCATGCTTACACGGTTCAAATTCCCCAATATCTGATACCACAATTCGTAACTGTTGATTTCTACAGCATCTGCATATTGGTGAACTTCATTTAATCTATCTGCTGCTTGAGTAGCAACTGCTGTCGCTGACCCATTATAATTACATGACTTTTGTTGCATATACCATATCATCAAATAATATTCACAATCTACATTTTGTTGTTCGACTAAAACAGCAATTTTTATCCTAGACCTGGAACATCATTAATACCTAATTGCTTATTCTTGGCTGCATCTGTGGTAACTTTAGGTCGACATTGCTTTCTGCGTTTGCCTCAAGATTACCATTTCTACTACTGAACCTTCTGCAATTATGGTTGATTCGAAAACGTTGAACGACTCTCGCTTGCTCGTCCTGTGCCACGCAAATATAAAAACTTCGTGTTGTGCCGTGCATTCATACAGCGCAATCGAAGACGCGGCCACCGCTTTCTCGAGCACCGTGCGCCAACGCTCCAGGGGCAGCAATGCGGCATACCTCAAAGTGCGCAGAGTGGGGGCGCCATAAGAGGTGCAGCAGTCATTCCGCTGGTGTCGACAGAGCTAATCAGAATGCAGCTCCACGTGAGTAGGATGCATCGTCGCGACCTGGAACGGAAGTCATCTGGTGGCCTCCAGAAGTACAGAGCAGGTCTCTTCTCAGTCTTGATGCAGTTACTGTGATAGCGTTTATGAGAAATGTACTTTAGCTACATACCTGGACACGAGTGATTACGCTGAGTTATCTTTCCCCTTGTTGTCAGAATAAATCTTCTAAGTTGTAATTAATTCCGACTTTCCATTTGGCAGTTTGAACCTGGGACACAACAAATTTTCCAGGCTAGTAGTCGATCCTCTGGCGTCGAGTTAAGAGATTTGGCAATTTTTTCTCATCTGTCAACGATCTGATAGTGTTTGTGTGTCTGTTAATCGAGTTGGGGTTTTTTTCTCTTCTTGTATGGTATTTAGATATTCAGTTTTCAGAACAGCATACTGCACTCAGGTTCTATTTTGTGGTTGTCTGTCGTCGCTTGTGTATTTTTCTCTCCTGTTTTTAGTTTTCATGCTAGTATATTTAGAGTTGTTAAAATGTCAAAACAACAAGAACCTGTTTCTGTCGTTGCCGTTACTGAAGTTTGTAATTTTCAGTCTCAGAAAATCGATTAGTTGATTGCGACATTAAAACTGTCTGTCGCTCTGAATACTCAGCTGCAGCAACAGCGAACTCAGCCTGCATTACCAGTTCCAATCATATTTCCGTTCCGTTAGTTTGACCCACAGCAAGAGGAATGGGACGTATATAAACACCAGTAGCAGGCACATCTCAGCATCTATAGTGCAGTACATTATTTGAGGTACAGAAAAAATTTTCTTATCTCTGGTAGGCACCTTTTGAAAGCAAGTGTTAGGAGCATCTGCAAGGTTCAAATTTTTTCGTCTACATGAACGTTCCGATCAGTTGACTTTTCAGCGAGTCACGAACTCCAAGGGCTGCTACAACAGTGTCGATTTACTTGTGACTGCGGTAAAAATTTTAATGATCAAATATCGAGTGACGTGATACTGCACAACTTGTCAGACTCTAGAATACGTGCATCAAAAGCCCTCCCTCCAGAACGTGCTAAACATTACTGACAGTCATAAAGTTAGTTTCGATGCGTAACAGGACATGTCTTCAGAATCCGTGTGTCATTTGTCGCGTGGTAATACAAGGTGCGGTTCTAGTGCACGCAAAGCAAGTGTCAGTGCAGTAAACACTCCGCTGTGGCAACGCGAAATCGCGAGCGCCGCAGCTCGCGTAAACAAGTCCAAACTGTGTCTGCGTTTTTCTCTAAGTCTCGTACTAATAGTAATAAATCTTGTACACGGTGTGGCATCCAACATAAAAGGAAGGACTTTCGATTCTGCAACGCTGCATGTTTTATGTGCGGAGAACGGGGCCATGTTTCAATTGTTTGTCAATAGAGTAAGCCTAGTCGCACACAGCAGCGTATGGACATAGTTACTGTCTCTTACAGTAGAGCTCAGGTGAATTCAGTGGTTTCCAGACACAGTCGGATTCTGTCACCCAATGTATCCCTATTGTTTCATAAGCCATCACACCAAGAGTAGAATCGGAACTCATGTCTGCCCCCCCCCCCCCCTCCCCATGAACCATAGATCTTGCCGTTGGTGGGGAGGCTCGCGTGCCTCAGCGACACAGATAGCTGTACCGTAGGTGCAACCACAACAGAGGGGCATCTTTTGAGAGGCCAGACAAACGTATGGTTACTGAAGAGGGGTAGTAGCCTTTTCAGTAATTGCAGGGGCAACAGTCTGGATGATTGATTGACCTGGCCTTGTAACGCTAACCAAAACGGCCTTGCTGTGCTGGTACTGCGAACGGCTGAAAGCAAGGGGAAACTACAGCCATAATTTTTCCTGATGGCATGCAGCTTTACTGCATGGATAAATGATGATGGCGTCCACTTGGGTAAAATATTCTGCAGGTAAAATAGTCCCCCATTCTGATCTCCGGCCGGGGGCTACTCAGGAGGACGTCGTTATCAGGAGAAAGAAAACTGGCGTTCTATGGGTCGGAGTGTGGAGGTCAGATCCCTTAATCGGGCAGGTAGATTAGAAAATTTAAAAAGGGAAATGGATAGCTTAAAGTTAGATATAGTGGGAATTATTGAAGTTCGGTGGCAGCAGGAACAAGACTTTTGGTCAGGTGAATACAGGGTTATAAATACAAAATCAAATAGGGGTAATGCAGGAGTAGGTTTAATAATGAATAAAAAAATAGGAGTTCGGGTAAGCTACTACAAACAACATAGTGGACGCATTATTGTGGCCAAGATAGACACGAAGCCCACACCTACTACAGTAGTACAAGTTTATATGCCAACTAGCTCTTCAGATGACAAAGAAATTGAAGAAATGTATGATGAAATAAAAGAAATTATTCAGATAGTAAAGGGTGATGAAAATTTAATAGTAATGGGTGACTGGAATTCGTCAGTAGGAAAAGGGAGAGGAGGAAACGTAGTAGGTGAATATGGATTGGGCCTAAGAAATGAAAGAGGAAACCGCCTGGTAGAATTTTGCGCAGAGCATAACTTAATCATAGCTGAAACTTGGTTCAAGAATCATGAAAGAAGGGTGTATACATGGAAGAACCCTGGAGATACTAGAAGATATCAGATAGATTATATAATGGTAAGACAGAAATTTAGGAACCAGGTTTTAAATTGTAAGACATTTCCAGGGGCAGATGTGGACTCTGACCACAATCTATTGGTTGTGAACTGTAGATTAAAACTGAAGAAACTGCAAAAAGGTGGGAATTTGAGAAGATGGGACCTGGATAAACTGAGAGAACCAGAGGTTGTAAAGAGTTTCAGGAAGAGCATAAAGGAACAATTGACAAGAATGGGGGAAAGAAATACAGTAGAAGAAGAATTGATAGCTTTGAGGGATGAAATAGTGAAGGCAGCAGAGGATCAAGTAGGTAAAAAGACGAGGGCTAGTAGAAATCCTTGGGTGACAGAACAAATACTGAATTTAATTGATGAAAGGAGAAAATATAAAAATGCAGTAAATGAAGCAGGCAAAAAGGCATACAAACGTCTCAAAAATGAGATTAACAGGAAGTGCAAATTGGCTAAGCAGGCATGGCTAGAGGGCAAATGTAGGGATGTAGAGGCTTACCTCACGAGGGGTAAGATAGATACTGTGTACAGGAAAATTAAAGAGACCTTTGGAGATAAGAGAACCACTTGTATGAATATCAAGGGCTCAGATGGAAACCCAGTTCTAAGCAAAGAAGGGAAAGCAGAAAGGTGGAAGGAGTATATAGAGGATCTATACAAGGGCGATGTTCTTGAGGACAATATTATGGAAATGGAAGAAGAGGTAGATGAAGATGAAATGGGAGATATGATACTGCGTGGAGAGTTTGACAGAGCACTGAAGGACCTAAGTCGAATCAAGGCCCCGGGAGTAGACAACATCCAATTAGAACTACTGACAGCCTTGGGAGAGCCAGTCCTGACAAAACTCTACCATCTGGTGAGCAAGACGTATAAGACAGGCAAAATTCCCTGACTTCAAGAAGAATATAATAATTCCAATCCCAAAGAAAGCAGGTGTTGACATATGTGAAAATTACCGAACTATCAGTTTAATAAGTCACAGCTGCAAAATACTAACACGAATTCTTTACAGACGAATGGAAAAACTGGTAAAAATTGACCTTGGGGGAAGATCAGTTTGGATTCCATAGAAATGTTGAAACACGTGAGGCAATACTGACCCTACAACTTACCTTAGAAGAAAGATTAAGGAAAGGCAAATCTACATTTCTAGATGTGTAGACTTGGAGAAACGTTTTGGCAATGTTGACTGGAATAATCTCTTTCATATTCTGAAGGTGGCAGGGGTAAAATACAGGGAGCGAAACCAGATGGCAGTTATAAGAGTCGAGGGACATGAAAGGGAAGCAGTGGTTGAGAAGGGAGTGAGACAGGGTTGTAGCCTCTCCCCGATGTTATTCAATCTGTATATTGAGCAAGCAGTAAAGGAAACAAAAGAATAATTCGGAGTAGGTATTAAAATCCATGGAGAAGAAATAAAAATTTTAAGGTTCGCCGATGACATTGTAATTCTGACAGAGGCAGCAAAGGACTTGGAAGAGCAGTTGAACGGAATGGACAGTGTCTTGAAGGGAGGATATAAGATGAACATCAACAAAAGCAAAACGAGGATAATGGAATGTAGTCGAATTAAGTCGGGCGATGCTGAGGGAATTAGATTAGGAAATGAGACACTTAAAGTAGTAAATGAGTTTTGCTATTTGGGGAGCAAAGTAACTGATGATGGTCGAAGTAGAGAGGATATAAAATGTAGACTGGCAATGGCAAGGATAGCGTTTCTGAAGAAGAGAAATTATGGAGTGTAGCCATGTATGGAAGTGGAACATGGACGATAAATAGTTTGAACAAGAAGAGAATAGATGCCTTTGAAATGTAGTGCTACAGAAGAATGCTGAAGATTAGATGGGTAGATCACGTAACTAATGAGGAAGTATTGAATAGGATTGGGGAGAAGAGGCGTTTGTGGCACAACTTGACAAGAAGAAGGGATCGGTTGGTAGGACATGTTCTGAGGCATCGAGGGATCATCAATTTAGTATTGGAGGGCAGCGTGGAGGGTAAAAATCGTAGAGGGAGACCAAGAGATGAATACACTAAACAGATTCAGGAGGATGTACGCTGCAGTACGTATTGGGAGATGAAGAAGCTTGCACAGGATAGAGTAGCATGGAGAGCTGCGTCGAACCAGTCTCAGGACTGAAGACCACAACAACAACGTCTTCCACCACAGGCGAAGTGGCTGGTCCCGGACTTCAACCTTCTGCCTCCGATCCGCTTGGTTGTGGTTGTGCAGAATTTGACGATGATTCTCTAGACAATGCTTTGAATTGTGAATTTGTGTCAATGTCAGTTAGCAAGGGTTCAAATCACGCCAACAGCTCTGCAGTTAATGTGGTAAGCTCTGAGTGTGAACAACAATTTAACAGCCTTTCACACGTCAAGTCAAGTACACAACGTCGACGGGTACATTACAGTGACTTTCGAAACATAATTCCATCACAGCTGACGTCAGTTGTTTCTACAGTCTAGTGGGACTACTGTTTATTGATGTGTTCATTGAATGGTTACTGGTGCAACTGCAATTGGATAATGGGAGCTAGTGCCACCTTGTTGAACCAGTATACATATCAGCTCCTCGGTCCCCCACATTTGTCTCCCTGTACCGAAGTTCTGTCTGTATACAATGTTTTAGTTTGTTTGTGCGCCACAGAAGTGAGACGTAGTGTTGGAATCTTTTGATTCACCTAAAAGTTTCGGCATGGACGCATACGAGCTGTTGGATTTCTCTCTTATGGACAGTGTGCTTCAAGTAGCTTCTCATATACCCCTACAGAAATTTCAGAGCCAAATTGCAAAAATTTGTGCCAAATATTCCGACATTTTTCAAGAGCGACTCAGTAAAGCAAAGGGGTTCGAAGCCAACATCACTCTTAAACAGGGTGTGTAGCCTAAGTTTGACAGAGCCCGGCCAGTACCGCGCTTGCTCAGAGACATCTTTGGAGCTGAATTGCGTAGCCTACAGGACATTGGCGTCATTCGGCCTATTTCAGTATCTCAGTGGAAATCACCAGTAGTGGTGATAAAGAAACAGACTGGTAAGTTACGGCTTTGTGCTGACTTCAAGGTAACGGTTAATCTGCAGATAGTTGTTGATTTGTTCCCAGTCCCTCAACCTGAAGATGTGATGGACCATTCTGAATGGAGTGAAGTATTTTTCCAAAGTTGATCTCACCGAAGCGTACCTGCAGTTGCATCTTGATTACGCTTCCAAATAGTTCATGGTTATCAATACAGACATGGGACTATTTCAGTTTCAACGTCTTCTATGTGGTTGGCATCTGCTCAGCCCTGTTCCAACGGTTTTTCAAGCAGCTAGTCGCTGGTACTAATCCTGAGGAACATTTATCAAACCTAGAACAGTTATATCAGATCTTGTCCGAGTCTGGTTTGTATTGGAACAGAAGCAAGTGTACGTTCTTTGCCACTGAAATTGAATATCTTAGACATGTAATAAATGGACAGGGTATCCATCCCTGCCTTCGTCGTTTGGAAGCCATCCAGCGTCTTCCTGCACCTACGAATGTTTATGAACTTAAGACAAATATAGGCAAACTTTCTTACTACATCAAGTTTCTACCAGATGTTACACAAATTGCCGCTCCGCTCCACAGGCTTCGCCATTAAGAAGTACAGTTCCACCAGACTATCGAGTGTGACCAGGCATTTCAGCGCCTTAAACGAGCTCTTGTGTGTCATCGGTGCCTTGTGCTTTATGATCCAGATAAGCTGCTTTTTTTGGCAATTGATGCAAGTTCATATGCCATACGTTCGGTCTTGTCTCACTGAGTTGATGGGAAGGAGTGCCCCATAGCGTTCGCGTCTTAATGTCCTCACCCCTACCCAATAAAACTATTCTCGGATAGAGAAAGAGGCATTAGCGATCAAACATGGAGTGACTAAATTCCATCAATACCTGTATGGTCGAAAGTTCTACTTAATTACCAACCACAAGCCGATGACATCCTTGTTCAATACAACAAAAGGACTGCCTGATGGGATGGCATCAAAGTTTACAGCGATGGTCTCTCATTTTGTCCAATTATAAGTATGAGATCATGTTTTGGGCTGTCACGAAACACACCAGTGTGGACACCCTCTCCAGGACAGGATGCAGCCTTTATTTCCTTGGATGCTGCGTGTTTCCAAGTTGAAGATGCACAACATTCGACCCTTCAAGCATTTCCTCTGGACGCCAAACTTGCTGCTCAAGAGTCAGCCAAGGATTCAGAACTCGCCGCAACTCTCCATTATTTTCTGGATGTATGGCCCTCTTCGAGATCTTCGATTCGTGAGGCCAGCGTTTGCCGCTTCTTCAGTATCCATTGCTTCTTGTCATGTCGCTCGGGGGTCCTTCTCCTGTACACGGATAATGGTCAATGCGTGTCATCATCCCTCAGTCTTTGCGTCGAAGAGTTTTGCAGTTGCTTCATCAAGGACATTGGGGTGTAGTGAGAACTAAGCAACTCACCTGTCAGCATTGCTCTTGAACTGGCAAGGATAGAGACATCGAACACATGAGTGGACGGAGTCGCGCCTGTGCTGAAAACTAGGCAGTGCCAAAGCAGCAGTTCTTCTCCTGGCCAAAACCTTCAGCGCCATGGCAACACGTTCACATCGATTTTCTGGTTCTCTTCTGGAACACCCGATGGCTTATGCTGATCTGTGCCTTCAGTCGAATGTGCTTCATCCTTCCCATGCCATCAACGACGAGCTCAGCAACCATCCAGACCTTGAAGAGTGTCTTCTGCATTGAAGGACTCCAGAAACTTTGGTAAGTGATAACAGTTCACAGTATACGTCCACAGAGTTTTGTCAGTTTTGTCAAGTCAATGGGATTATGAACACAACAACTGCTCCTTTCTCTCCTCAGTGAAATGGAGAGACCAAACGATTTGTTCTAACGTTTAAATCTCAGATGACCAAACTTTGTTACATGATGCCCAGGGAGCAAGCAGTCCTCACTTTCCTAGGCTGTTACTGATCCCTTCGTGCTATCAGAAAATCTCCAGATGAGTTGCCCCTTGGGCGGCCTCATGGCACACTACTTCATTTGCTGTCATCACGTTCCCCACATTATGTTTCAGGGCACCGTTCATAACACTAAAGACTAGGGGATCCAGTCTTCTTCCATTCTTCCACAGTTGTTGTACTGTAGAATGCACGGAAGCCTACGTGCAGTATGTCGTTCTCTAAGCCAACGATGACTTCTGCTGTCATGTTAATCAGCTCCATCCCCGCTTCTGTCTGTATTCTGCTATTTTCCCACATACTCACTGCACTCTGGATTTTGCAGAGGTGGAGTAGTACCCCTCTGCCTCTGCAGTCCGTCCCAGCAGTCCAGCCTTCCATGCTGGAAATATTCAGCAGTGGGGGAAACCCCATTCCGGTAGTGGCGCATCAGGCGTCCTCTGGTGGATCAGTCGCAGGCACTGGCGGGATGTTGTCAGCCGCCAATAGAGCTGATGGATGTCTCCAAGAATCCGATCACAATGTCATCGTTCCTGCTGGTGGGCACTCTGAACATCGGTTCCGTATGACTCCGTCCTCCCACCAGATCTGTGGATGCCCTTATTCCAAGGTTCTGAGAAGATTTGAGGAGCCGTGGTGTTGTGCTGTGCATTCATACAACACAGTCAGTGCATATAAGACGCGACCACCAACTTCTCGAGCACTGTGTGCCAATGCTGCAGGGGCAGCAGTGCGGCATACTTCGAAGTGCTTATTGTGGCCGCCACAAGACATGCAGCAGTCATACAACAGGAGTCGATGGAGCCAATCAAGTTGCAGCCCCACATGATCACAGCCCACAAGGGGAGTCGTGTGGTGGGCCTCCCGGAGTATGGAGCAGGTCTCTCTCAGTCGCGAAACTGTTACTGTGATAGTGTTTACAGGAGATGAACTTTGGCTGTGGATCTGGACACGAGTGATTACGCTGAGTTACGTTTCACCTTGTTTTCAGTATAAATCTTCGAAATTATAATTAATTCCTATTTTTAATTTGGTAGTTTGTACCAAGAACACAACACTACGTACCAATCATCATCATTATACAAAGATGTAGTTAGAGCCATCAATGCACTTACGTTTTCAGTTTTCTCGGTATTCACAGAATACGAAGATTTAAGTGGTTTCTTCTTAGTTCCACACTAACTCGCCTTATGACCAATTTTCTGACATTATAACATTTAAACAGCTTGTAATTTCATAACTAGCAATGACGTTATGGTGTTTAGTCTCCGGCCCGACCTGCCAGCAGCGAATCTGTTGTTTCATTTGTGGCACCAAATTGATGTTTCGTTGATTCTTGAGTTAACAATTGACTCACTAAATCACCAGCAATATTGACACTTGAATACTCAATAGACATAATCAAGGGCTGGAAGTCTGTTGGAAGTCCACTTTGCAAGAAAACAACTATCTAGTCATTGTCCATTATCTCACCAATGCCTTGAATTTGATGAGAAAATGGCACAATTTTCGATAAATTTGCTCCCATTGTTTTGTCAGAGGCCAATCATACATTTGTCAAACATTTTAGCAGCCTGATGTAACTAGATTAATTATTATCTTCGATACTGATTGTAAATTTTACCATCCTCCCCCAGGCGATGAAATTTCAAAAGTACTAGATATACAGTGGAATTTACAATTAAACAGATGTTGGATGTAGGATCTCTACCAACTATACTGGCCTTAGTTCAAGCATCCACCATTAGTCAGCTCTGCAGTCGTCAAATAATACAAGATGGGAATGACAGGAAATTCAAAAATGCAAGATGGTACTGGTGGGAAACTTGAAAATTGGCGATGGCAGTGCTGTGAAATTGAAAAATGCAAGGTGGTGGTGTTGAGAAACTTAAAGAATGCAATATGGCGGTTATGGTGATGGTGGGAAATTTAAAATGCAAGATGGCAGAGGGCCACTTCAGCAGTTTCTTGACAGAAGTAGCAGCTCTGGGCCTGAAAACTGACAACAGTGTACTGACCACATGCCCTTCCGTATCCACATCCAGTGAGCCGTATCAGTTGAGCAGCAGTTGGTTGATATGTTTTGCTTTCCGAGGTCTATTCGGATGGAAGAGTGGTAGTATGATGGTAGAGTAGAGACATTAAAGACATTAAAATATCCAAGATGGCAGAAGTAGCGCAGCTGTGCTTTGTAACTCCTCCCCTTCTCCTCTCCCTACTATTAGGGCCCTCCACCAATCAGTACCTAGTATTTTGCCCACCACTAAAATGAAAAACGCAATAGCACCCTACTGTTTTAGTGGCCACTAAAATGAAATAGCTGGCAACATCGTAACCCCAAAGCATCCATCATGGATCTGCTCAAAAGAAACTGAATGATCTGAATTTTTTGCACCATGTTCAAATGCATTTATCTAAAAAGATACATTAAGGTTGTGAATTGCAATATTTCCACTTCTAAAACATATCAGCAAAACACACACACACACACACACACACACACACACACACACACACACACACACACATTAAGCAGGGCTTGTGAGCGTTCATAAATCGATCTCTACAAAAAAAACTTGGTGTAAGCCACAACAGACCTCAGATTAAATATTTTTCACTCTTAAATAGGTTTACGATGCTTGTCAGGTGTCACAAGTTAATGCAATGGCTAAAAGTCTGCAGAAATATGTCAGGAACACAAAATATGAAATGTTTATATGAGTGTCGTAACTTTATTTACACTAATACAAGCATGCATGTAATGAGGGTACACTGTCAAATTAAGCATCCCAGTTCTATTTCTAACTCTAAATTGTTACAAAACATATGTGGGTAAAACTAACATCATCAACAGGTAGTTAACGTCAGTTTTAGTCCTAAATGAGACTATGTACAAAAATGAATCTGACCAAGCCTGTAAGTGCACACATAAACATACATGTTGGGTATGATACCAAGCTAAGCAGGGAAGCACATGATAAAATAGGCATTCTGGATTACTGCCGGTACTGAAAGAATGCAGTTATTTTCTTTGTTAGGCCTACACTTGGTGTAAGTCACAGTGGAGACTCATATTAAATATTTTGACATTAGAATTGTTCTGTGATTTTTTCAAGTGTTTCAATGTTAATTCAACACTTAAGTCTGCAAAAATGTGACAGCAGCACAATGTTTATATTAATATTATTTCCTTATATTGTGAAAAAATGCATCAGCAATGGACACACACACACGCACACACACACACACACACACACACACACATGTGCATATATGTGTGCAAATACAATGTTTATTTCAAGGGTTAAAATGGCATCTCCAAATCTGAAATCTGTATCAAAACACAATGAGAGTGTTGGCATTTTGATCTGAGGCAAGTTATTGGTGGTTCATAGCACAAGCTGACATCAGCTGACATTTTAGAGGTTTCCCAATAATGCATCAATAGCTGACATTTTAGATATTTTTCAGCAATGCATCACTTTTTATCAAGCTACATTTTAGGGGTGGGGTGAAGAAGATAAACTGTCATGTTCAACACTAGAAAAAATATAATTGATCTTATTGGCACGCTAGTGTTGCTTTTTATTGCACTGAAACTAGGCCTGCAATGTACAAAATCAACCTTATGAGGAAGACTGCAACATTTCTCGCTCATAAATATTGTGTCAGGACTCTTTAAAACTTTACACACTGTATTTCCATAATCTATTACTAAATAATATCATAATCTAATCGTAAAGCTCTAAACTATGAAGTTTAAAACAACACATTTTAGACCCAGACAAACGAACTGACTAGGTGCCAGCATAGCATAAGAAGAAGGTGTTTTGAAAAGTTCTTTATAAACTGCAATTTCTCGTAATATACAAAACATGGAATACGGAAAGTTTACTTACAATGTGGACAAAGATAGTGGTTGACAAAGGCAGAGATGAAATATGGCCAGAGTTAATAGTTAATGGTTGAACGAGATAGAGATGAAAGATCGATGTATTAAAAATACAATATTTAAGCGGAGTTAAATTATGTATCAAAATAAGTGAAGATTTTGTGCACAAAACACATGGAGGTTATTTATAGTTATACACAAGTACAATCACAGATCTCAGACTGCAAATAAAAATTCGAAATGCCCATAAAAATAAAAATTATTTTATTTCTCAAATTACATAAGATTTCGAGTGCAGATCCACCTGGCACTACTGTCGTAGCTTAACTGTTCTATAGGATAAAAAAATACATATGATTTAGAGATTTTCTGTACTGATAAGGCTCACAGATGAAGCAACACTTGTTGATATCCAAAGTTCAGTATCTACAACACAATTTGCAGGCACAATATGAACTCTCTGATTAAATATTTCAACATCTAAATTGCCTCTATTGCTTAGTAGAATATATGCAGGTGCCTTATTGGCACTACTTCAATAAATTACATTTTAGTCATTGAGCTTAATGTCCGCCCTTATAGCTGAATTGTCAGCGTGACGGATTGCTGTCCTAGGGGGCCTGGTTTCGATTTCTGGCTGGGTCAGGGATTTTCTCCGCTCAGGGACTGGGTGTTGTGTTGTTGTCATAATTATTTCATCCCCATCCGGCGGGCAGGTCGCCCAGTGTGGCGTCGAATGTAATAAGACCTGCACCAAGGCAGCCAAACCTGCCCCGTAAGGGGCCTCCTGGCCAATGACGACAAACGCTCATTTCCATTCGTTGAGCATAATTCAGTCTTGGCATCACACATTAAAAAAACAAAAATATGTAAAAATTAGTTCTATAACATTACAAAATTAATGCTGATCCAACTTATGGCTTAATGAGCACTACACTTGCAGCCCATTTTAGCTAATCCACCATTCACCTGTAGATTTTCCCCAACTTTGAAGGCATTTGGCATTGCAATAAGATCATAATGCCTAGCTTTTGTTGATATGTCAAATGGTGATTATCTAAATCAGTAATAAAACCTTCTTGGAAGTTGGAGCTGTTGAATGTTTCCTAATATCATAATCCTACAGGCTTGTTCCAATTGGCAACTTAGCTATGATCTGACACCATGGAGTAAGTTAATCATTCTTTATCTAAGCACTTCATTTTTCTAACAAAAGAAATTCCCTATAGAAACTCCCTCAGGTTTAGTGGTAAGTAAATGTGATGAACAGTGAGAGCAGGTGAGATGCAACATATAAGTCTTACAAAAATTAAAACAATTAAATGGGTATGAACTATGTTACAACAAACAAATTCAAAAGTCAGACTTCCAAAAAGGAATGCAACTTCAAAAACGATAAAATATATGTTTTGACAGAGCATAGAGAAACGGTTTGATTGTGAAACTGTTGCGTTCATTTGTTGCAGCTTATGTGAGAACCTATTATGTATTCATCATTTCCTTGGAGTGATTACATTCACATTCATACAAACATCTTTGCCAGGCAGGGAGGCGTATCTCACTCACTTACCAGTTGTAGAAATTAGGTGGACCGATAAGAGATTCCTATCATACGCACATGTACTCTCACTAATGTCTTGTATAACACTCTAGACGCACTTTCTGGTGGAGAATTCGGCTGACTTGTCGCCTTGTCATCAAGCATTTGCAGTTCCCATTTGAAAGTCACTTCCTTTTGGCTGCTAATAGACTATCTGTGCAGAATCAACTATCATTGTAGGCCCCTGCTTTACACCTCGCTGTTGCAAATGGATGTCACACCGTGACACAGACACAAATTTGAATAAAGTGAACAGTGCAAAACCAAAAAGTTGGCATGAGGAAGGTTTGAACACAGCTCGCTCACTTGGCAGTCCAACAGCGTAACTACTTAATGACGACACTATTTCTCTTCGCTAGTGCTCTATATTGTACTTGTACTTGGACCGTTCAGGGTTTCTATTCTTCTTTTTTCTCACAGTCCAGTACACTTTCTTCCTGTTTTCATGCTTGATCTGTGTTTAGTTTTTGATCAGCTGTCCACTGGGCCCTCTTACCACTATATCTGAGCGGATGCGATTGGGAGTTTCCCTTGTAAGTAAGACTTCAGCCTCATTTACAGCAATACCTAGAGGCTGATTTTTCTTACTAAGAAACTGTGATATTGCTCCAAAACACAATAGTTTTATTGACAAAATCTCATCTTAGCTCAGCCAAAAATTATTTAAAGTCAGCGAAACA
The DNA here is from genome assembly GCF_023897955.1 of Schistocerca gregaria. Taxonomy (NCBI): domain Eukaryota; kingdom Metazoa; phylum Arthropoda; class Insecta; order Orthoptera; family Acrididae; genus Schistocerca; species Schistocerca gregaria. Next base: position 910,047,192 of record NC_064920.1, on the reverse strand, counting down.
CTGTAGTGACCCCCAAGCTAGAGTATTAACTTTACATTCTAGTAAAAAGCGTTTGTAATCTTCTGTTATCATACAGTGGCGACTATATGACACTTAACCATACGTCGACATATTAAATCAAAATTGTAATAAAGTGCCCTTGTAGTCACGATGTTACAGCAAAATTATAACAAATTGTCCCAAACATTATGATGTTACAATGATGGTCAGTTAGAGGATGATCATCATCATCTCCTGTGGGCAATGATGGTTAATTTATAAGATGACCACAAACAGTCATGCAGCAGGAGCCGGCCGAGACACAAGCAGCAACAGGGAAGTAACCGAAATGGTGACTTTTACGAGTTACTAACCAGGAGCGAATTTTATAATATCATCTGTGTGCTTTAATAGTTAAGTTTCTTGAGTTTATGCATGTTAATTTAATATCTAATAACCATAGTTTTCGCGTTTTCGTTTGCGTCGGAAAGTAAACCGATTTTGTGACATATTGCAACCTCCTAAACAGAGGCGAATTATTTAGTTTCAACTGAGTGCCTAGGCTAGTTAGATTTTTGAATCTCTGCGTATTACTCTAATTTGCTAGACACAGTTCCTCCGTTTTCATCAGGGTCTACAGTAGATTTGCGCTGATAGTTCGTTTATCTACATAGTTTAAGATTTTCACAGTCTTTAGTATGGACAGGGACTGCGATTGTGTGCGGATGCGCCGGTCGCTGTGGCCGTGCGGTTCTAGGCGCTGCAGTCCGGAACTGCGGGACTGCTACGGTCGCAGGTTCGAATCCTGCCTTGGGCATGGATGTGTCTGATGTCCTTAGGTTAGTTAAGTGTAAGTAGTTCTAAGTTCTGAGGGACTGATGACCTAAGATGTTAAGTCCCATAGTGCTAAGAGCCATTTAAACCATTTTGTGCGGATGCAATCTGAGTTGGTGACACTTCGCTCTCAATTTCAGGCTGTGATGGCTTCGGTTACACAGCTGTAGGCTGCAGTGGACAGCGCCACTGTTGTGGTCCAACTATGGGGATCCAACGGACGTCCAGCACATCTGAGTCCTCCGATCTGTCCTTACCTGTGGCCAGCCCAGTTACTGCTTGCACTGAGGTTGACCCCTCACCTATGGTCGAGTGGGAGGTCGCCCTTGGGCGTAGCAGGCGGCTAAAGACTTCCCAGCGGCCGCAGATAAAGCCTTCCTGGTTTGTCTGACAAACAGGTTCCATATGCTGTCTGTGGCTGACCTTGTCACTGAGCCAGGTACTGTCACATGTCTGTTTCAGAGGAAACCTCTCAGCCTGCAAGATCCGGACAATCACAGAGGGTGAGATTATTGATAGTTGGGAGATCCAACGTTAGGCGCGTTATGGGGCCCCTTAGGGACATGGCTGCCAAGATGGGAAAGAAAACCAATGTGCACTCCATGTGCACACCGGTTGGAGTCGTTCCAGATGTGGAATGGGTCCTCCCAGACGCCACGAAGAGCACAGGGCGCAGCCAACTGCAGGCGGGTGGTCACATCGGTATCAATGGTGTGACTCACTTTGGACTGGAAGAGACTCTCTTTGGGGTCGAGCACCTAACAAAAGTGGTAAAGGCTGCCAGTCTGGGTTGCAAGATGAAAGCAGAGCTGACTATTTGCAGTATTGTCGACAGGACCCACTGTGGACCTGTGGTACAGATTAGAATGGAGGGTCTGAGTCAGAGGCTCAGAAGGTTCTGCGACCATGTAGGCTGCACATTTCTCGACTTGCGCTAAAGTGTGGTTGGGTTTACGGTTCCGCTGAATATGTCAGCGTCCACTATATGCAGGAGACGGCAACACTGGTATCAGGGGCTGTTTGACGTGGACTGGGCGGTTTTTTAGGTTAGAGGGTCTAGGGAAAACACAAGAAGGGCATCACTCACAAAGGGTGCAGGCCAAACACAGGAAGAACGTAGATATAGGAATCATCGGTATAACAGTTGTAAATTGTCGTTACTGTGTTGGGAAAGTACCAGAGCTCTAGGCGCTAATAGAAAGCACTGATTCTCAAATCATTATAGGCACTGAAAGCTGGCTAAAGCCGAAGATAAGCTCAGCTGAAATTTTTGCGAAGAACCTAACGGCGTTCCGAAATGAAAGGCTAAACACGGTTGGCGGGGCATGTTTGTTGCTGTTAGAAGTAGCTTATCTTTTCGCGAAATTGAAGTAGATAGTTCCTGTGAGTTAGTATGGCAGAGGTCGCTGTTGGCAACTGGAATAAAATACTAACTGGATCTTTTTACCGACCTCCCAATTTAGATGATACAGTTGCTGAAGGTTCAAAGAAAACTTGAGTTTGACTTCAAACACATACCTGACTCATACGATTATAGTTGGTGGTGACTTTAATTTGCCCTCAATATGTTGACGAAAATTCATGTTTAATTCCAGAGGTACACATAAAAAAATCATTCGAAATTGTGCTAAATGTATTCTCTGAAAATTATTTCGAGCAGTTAGTTAATGAGCCCACGCAAATAGTAAACGGTTGTGAAAACACACTTGACCACTTAACAACAAATAATCGTGAGTTGATAATGATCATCAAAATGGATACAGGGATTAGTGAACAAGGGTTGTCGCAGCGAGACTGAATATTGTACCCCCAAATAGACGAAAAATATACCTATTCAAAAAAGCAGACAAAAATTCACTTGACGCCTTCCTGAAAGACAATCTCCATTCCTTCCAAATTAATAATATAAGTGTAGACCAGATGTGGCATGAATTCAAAGAAATAGTATTGGCAGCAATTGAGAGATTTATACCATATAAATGGTACACAAAACTGGTCTGAACATTGTTGCAGAAGCAATGAAACAAACATGCCAAAATTAAACAGACGCTAAATCCCCAAGATTGTCAATCTTTTACAGAAGCTCGAAATTTAGCACGGACTTCAATGCTAGATGCTTCTAACAGTTTACATAACGAAACTTTGTCTCAAAACCTGGCAGAAAATCCAAAGAGATTCTGGTCGTATGTGAAGTATGTTAGCACCAAGACACAATCAATACCTTCTCTGCGCGATAGCAATGGAGATACTATCGAAGACAGTGCTGCCACAGCTGAGTTACTAAACACAGCCTTCCGAAATGCCTTCACAAAAGAAGATGAACTAAATATTCCAGAATTCGAATCAAGAACAGTTTCGAACATGAGTAACCTAGAAGTAAATATTCTCAGAGTAGCGAAGCAACTTAAATCACTCAACAAAGGCAAGTCTTCTAGTCTGGGCTGTTTACCACTTAATTACAGACCCATATCATTAACGTCGATATGCAATAGGATTCTGGTACATATATTGTGTTCAAACATTATGAATTACCTTGAAGAAAACGGTCTATTGAACATACAGCCAGCATGAGTTTATAAAACAACGTTCTTGTGAAGCACAACTTCCTCTTTATTTGCATGAAGTGTTGAGTGCTGTTGACAAGGGATTTCAGATTGGTTCCGTATTTCTAGATTTCTGGAAGTCTTTCGACACTGTACCACACAAGCAGCTTGTAGCGAAATTGAGTGCTTATGGAATATCGTTATGTGACTGAACTAGTGACTTCCTGGCAGAGAGGTCACAGTTCCTACATACGGAGAAACGATCACCACAATAAAATAAGGGAAAAGAGGGCTCGTACGGAAAGATGTCGGTGTTCGTTCTTTCCATGCACTATACGAGACTGAAATAGTAGAGAATAGTGAAGGTTGTTTGATGAATAATATACCAGGCACTTAAATGTGATTTGCAGAGTATCCACGTAGATGTAGATGTAGATACCCCTGTACGACTGAGATGACGTGGAGTTTTACAATTATTTATTGAACTTCCTTTACAATTTCTCCCTTGTCGTCGCTGCCCAGCCCTGCGGATCCCTCCGCCTGGCTGCTGCTGTGTAGATTCTCTGACAATGCACGCAACGCGCGCCGCTGATTGCAATCGGGAGCCTCAGGCCACCGGTGCTCCGCTGAAGCCAGGATGCCCTATGGTTGAGATGAAGACGTCGTCGCCGCTCGGCGTCCCAGTACGGGCACACCCACGGAGCTGCATCGCCGTGAGGTCAGCTGCCGACGCCTGCTGCACCGGCGGCTGGGAAGCCATCAGTCGCGATGTCTGCGAGGTCCTGTCGTGGACGGCCGGGTTGCCATGAAGTCCGGCCGTCAGTCCTTGGCGGTGCCTGTGGCTGGTCCCGCTGGAAGTTCTCGCTGTAGTTGGTCAGCCATGGTGTCAACCGAACTCAGGCCAACCTCCAGAGCTGTAGTTGACATCTGACGGCGAACGGATGACTCCTGCAAGCTGGAACAGACTTCCGGATTCGGCACCTACAAATATTGAACATTCGGACATGGACCACGTCCGTCCTCAGATCCGAACTGGTTGCTAATGGATACTGTCTGTTGCTGCCTGCCCTACACTATTTATATTCGGCAGGAGGACGTTTTATAGCCTTGGTGGCAGCTTTTTGTTATCACTCCCGCAGTATATTGCACCGTAACTTAGCGTGCTGGCCTCACTTACCCGTTGCTAATGGATACTGTCTGTTGCTGCCTGCCCTACACTATTTATATTCGGCAGGAGGACGTTTTATAGCCTTGGTGGCAGCTTTTTGTTATCACTCCCGCAGTATATTGCACCGTAACTTAGCGTGCTGGCCTCACTTACCCTTACTCAGCACTCTCCAGGCTTCGCTCAGCGCTCAGTCTGTGTGCGTCCTTGCATCAGCCTGTTGGTAAACTGCTGCTGTCAGCCAGGCTATCTGTGATTGCCTACTTCGCAAGGCCTTTGACGCCGGTGTGCCTCTGTTTTGGCATTCTCCACTACGTGAAGCAACACTTACTACATGTGACCGCAACACTGCCTCCTCCTAAAAATTAAATTCGTCCCCAAATTTAACCTAGACATTAACTCTAGCTCTATCCTATATTCTACTTCTTCCCTATATACATCCAGGTTGCCCTTACTCATGCCCTACTGGTAATCCATTCTACAAGAATCTCATGGAGCGGTCCTGCATTAAGATGCTGAATATTCTGTTTTAATAAGACATATACAACACTGATAAATACAATCAACACAGTAATAGTACTGGTTGAAATACCAATGGTCACTATGCTATGTTTCCGCCTGGTATTGGACTCCTCCACATGCCTTAATAATTGCTGCATTGAAATTTAACCTTTCTCCAAATCTAACAGATTATCTATCGTTTGCAGTAGAGTAGCATCCAAGGTGTTGTTAATAGATGTCAAATTTTCTGCTGGAGCGATGCTGAATGACGTATCTGGCCAGTACAACATCAGATGAGTATCTGTAACCTTGGTGTCTCACATGACTGTCGCTGGTAAGCTGAAACGATCCCCCACTATTTCACAATTTGTCCTGTTTATTAGCAAACCACTGTCCCGTAACTACATCTCTTTGGTTGCTGTCCAACTCCAATTGTTATAACACTTGGCTGACATCCTCTCCGTAGCGAATACTGAATACAACCAATGCCTCCCAACTTGCTGAAAATGTGGCTTAGGCTTCACTATTATGCTCCAACACTCTGAAGCTTGTGCTTCTGCCCTAAATAACTGGATCCCACATGACTCCTTGCTCTTGAAAACAACCCGTGATGGACAAATGGAAACTGACTCCATTAGACATCTACTTAACTCTAAATTCGACATGGTAGCATGAGTATCACCCCTCTTTAGAAATTAATAAAACCTCCTGTGTCCTGAACTGTACGCCCTTCCCCATGCGCTCCCATTTGACCAGATAAGGATGCACTGTGTAACCGTGATACTATCTCCCCACACTAGTTACTGGAAATCTAATCTCTACATACATCTTAACTAGATCTGTTGTTATCTTAATCCTAGACATACGATAAAAAAGTGAGATACTAGCTTCAATTATCGGCACTACATGCTCTACCCCTCTGGAAACTTTCCCTCTGTCTGCTTCAGACTCCATCTGAATTTTTCTGGTGACATCAACGTCACACTCACCTGCCTATGCAATGCGTGATGTACTGTCTCCTGCAATTCATCCACCTCACTCGTGCATCACCAATACTGTTAACCAGTTCCCGCAGCAATTTCAAGCTTCCTTTCCACTATATCCAATCGCGTTTGTACCTGTTACAGATCCGTATTCTGTAATTTCTGTGTTTGTTCTATATATGCTCGTAGCCCTGTAGCTATCCCACACACCATGTGTGTCACATTCAACAACTCTGTACCTAATCCCCGTATCTCTGTTGTGTGTATATCCGCTAACTTCCCTATGCTTCCTCCCTGTCGCGAATAACTGTTAAAGAATTGTTCTAACACTCAATATCGTCTCTATCCACTGTTCCAAACTTTGTTTTCAGCAACTTCCCACCTGCATTCAACCAACCCCTCTTTACTCTCTTTCTCCTCCCTGGAATCATGCTCATGACTTTGCGCAGTTGTTCCCTTATTTCCTTACATATATAATATATAATAAATATTATTATTATATATAATTTCCTTACATAATGTGTCCAACGGCTCGTACTCTTCTTACACGTCCCGTAATATTCCGTTCTTAGATGCAACCGTTTCCACACTCGATACCACCTCCTGTAGCTGCCACATCATGTTCCTTACCTGCAGGATGTTGAGTGCCAGCCAAAGCATCCACTTGTGACTCATGAGGACCACATCTGTATGTTTCCCGAACAACACCCCACTTCGCAATGCCATATCCTGTACCTGACCAGCTTGTGTCAGCTGCCAGAGGACTACGCCTCATACTAAATACTTCCACTATCCACCACTACCCCTTAATACCAATAAAATAACCCTAGTCCATGTACAAAAATAATACACATGTGATAATTACTGCTAACTACACATCCCTCGAATGCAACTTATACTTAATACCTGGTTTACTGTCTGCTTCTGGCGCTTCTTTTCGCTTTCTGCCAGAAGGAGAAGTACATATACACAGATCTACTAGACCCTGGAACGGCTTAACTCTACTAACGTGAACCACCATTGTCTTGGTAGGCAATTGTAATTTTACATTGACAGGTGATGTCATTTCCACACCTGGTACGGTCCCTGGAACTTGTTTGTGAACTTCTTGGTTCTCCCTTTTGGAACATATGGATTAGCTAGTAGCACCCATTGGCCTACTCTGTACTGTGGCAACTTCCTCGTTGTACCTCCCATCCGTTCTTGTCGTTCCAACGCTTTCATGTTAGCTTGTCTAACTCTCTGCCATACTTCCTTAATGGTTTTCGCAAATTGCCTTACATGCTCACCCTCTGCTCTCAGCCTTGAACTAAGCATGTCAAAAGGTGATGGCATCTTCTGCCCATACACCACTTTATACAGTGACAATCCTGTCGATGTATGTACCTTACTATTATATGCACTGGTTACAAATTGTAAGTACACATCCCAGTCAGTGTGTTGACTATTTACATAGTGACTCAACATCTTAGTGATCATGCGATGCACTCTCTTCGTTCGCCCGTTTGCTTGCGGATGGAATCGACTAGTCCTTAGTTTCTTTACCTTCAGTAACTTACACAGTTGCTTCATCAGATGAGACGTGAAATTAGTACCTTGATCCGACGTTAAGGACTGAGGTATCCCATACCTGAGTAACCAATTATTAACCAAAGCTTGTGCCACCGTATTTGCTTTCTGATCTGGTAATGTGACCATGACTAAATACCTAAAAAGTGGTCAATCACTGTTAACACATACTTATTCCCTGCTGCACTCCTATTAAATGGGCCTAATACATCAATTCCGATTTGTCGGAAAGGTCTATCTGCCTCTGGTAATCTTTGAATCTGAATCTTTTCATGGCTCAAGTCCACACACTGTGTGCATGGCACACAATTCCTGACGTACTCGTCCACGTCTTGACGTCATGTCCTCCCCAAAACTTCTCCGCTATCCGCCTATCCGTAGTTCTTCTCCCGCCATGCCCTGAAAGAAAATGGTCATGCGCCTGTTGCAAAACTTCAGATCTTAACGCTGCTGGTACGACGATGCACGGGCTGCATTTCGTCGACCTGCAAAGTGACCTGTCCTGTACTAGGAACTGCGGTTGCTTTCTGAACAATTGGCAATCACTATCCACGGCTTGTGCTCTTTTCCACTCATCTTCAGTCACTCCTGTTACTTGTAATACTGCCACTTTCCTGCTCAAATCGTCAGCATTGGCATGTTTCACACCTAGCTTGTGAATCACCTCATAATCGAACTCACTGAATTTCAGTGCCCATCTCACTAGCCTACTCGCTGGGTCTTTCACACCTAATAATCATTTCAGAGCTGAATGATCTGTCACAACCTTAAAACTTCTACCGTACAGATATCATCGAAAGTACGAAATCCCGCATATTACTGCTAACAATTCCTTCTCGGTCGTGGAGTAATATTGTTCCACCTTGTTAAGTTGATGAGACGTGAACGCAATCGGATGTTCTTTGCCATCGATTTCTTGCCCAAGTACAACCCCAAGAGCGTGGTTAGACGCGTCACATTGTAGTATAAACTCCTTCGCAAAGTCTGGAAACTTCAAAACTGGATCTGATGTCAGTATCCATTTCAAATCTTGAAATGCTTTCTCGCACTCGGACGTCCACTGGAAGGTAACACCTTTTCTTAGCAACTTAGTAAGTGCCTCACTATTTCTGTGAACCCCTATACGAATTTTCGATAATAACCAATACATGATTGCAGTTGTTTAACTGTTTGCGGAACCGGAAAATCTAGTACTGAAGAAGTGAGACGAGAATCTGTCCATACCCCGTCCTGACTGATAACATGCCAGAGATAATTTACTTGTGCTTTCGCAAAATAGCATTTGTCCAAACTTAATGTTAGCCGTGCTGCCCCTAAACTTTTAAACACCTCCTGTAACAGTTCCACATGCTGCTCTATATCTCTTGAAAAAAATATAATGTCATCCAGATACACCATGCATTTTTTCGGTTTCAACCCCTGAAATGTTGCTGGAGCGTTTTTTAGTCCAAACTGCATTCTTTTATACTCGAAGTATAAAGCAATGCGTCGTAAATGCTGTTTTTGGCCTGTCCTCTGGACATACTTCAATCTGGTGATAACCTCTTTGCAAATCCATAGTGGAGAAAATTTACACTGCCCTAGGTTGTCTAACGTTTCTGTGATATTCGGAATCAGATATACGACCACCACTGACTGTTCATTCAGACGTCTGTAATTGCAACAAAAGCGAAATTTTTTCGACCCATCCGGTGTCTTCTTCAGAACTAGGACCACCCTACTAGACCAAGGACTGTTGCTGTGCTGGATTATCCCATCTTCTAGTTGTTGCTCTATTAATTGCTTTACTACTGGTTATAATTGATTCAGTAGTCTGTATGGCTTACAATACACCAGAGCGTGATTCCCTATCGGAATACGATGCTGTGTTATCGGTGTAGCAAGTAACATACCCTGTGCTTCACACAATGCTTTATACTTTAGTAATAAAGCTTCCATACCCGAACAAGCATTTCCTCTCAAATAAATTACCTTGTCACGAAGTGCAGACGTGGTGACGGTTTGCTTTGCATCATAGTCTTGCCTCGAACTATCGATGTCCTTTTCATCCATTAACTCTACTGTGGCTATTACTAATCCCTTTGGCAGGTCGACATCATCCTGCCCGAAGTTGTCTAAACTCACCCGAACCATAAACTGCTCATTTATGTCTGTTACCCATGATACACTCCTACAATTAAAGCAATGCTTTTCGTCTGAAACCTCATTACTCCGTAGTGGCTCTACCAAGAATAACCCCTGCTGTGGCACATCAACATCTACCGGTACCCATACCAACTTCCCTGTACCTGTTTGTACTTTGTCACACGAAATCACCTTTAATGCAGTTTTACGCAGTTTAGTTGGTATCACTTACCGACTCTGAAACATTTGCAATGGCTATACTCATTGACAACAAGTTCCCATCGAGTTCCAGCGTATGTTGCGAAAGGTCAATTTTGGCGTGATGTTTAATCAGAAAGTCCAACCCAAGTATCGCTGAAAATCCCTGTCCCGCAGTTGACAATACCTCCATTTGCTCCCAGAACCATACGTTCCCTATCTTAAACATGAGCTGTGCTGTCTGTAGTGTATCTAATTTTTTATCTCCTACTGCGCGCAATCTGTATCTCGGAGCTTCCAATCCTTTCTTGCCCACGAAGTGCACACTGACAACTGATACATGCGCTCCAATATCCACTAAAACCCTTCGTCACTTATCTTTTATCCAAACCATCAAACTACAATCCGCCTCTTCGTGCACTCTCTGAGTACCTCTTTTTACTGGGAATGCCTCCCGATGGCAGGAACACTCCCTTTCGCGTTTAACAGTTTTTTACTTGCTATATCATTAACCCGGTTTTTGGCTTTATACTGCCGTGCCTTATGCCCTATTTTCTACAATTGAAACGCTCCTGTTCCCGACGTTGTCCCTTAAAACGACCTTGCTTCCCACAACGGTAAAACTCTTTGGAAGACGAAAACATTTTCTTGTCATTGCGACTTCTAGTGGCGCTATCCACTTCCTGCAAATGTGTAGCTAATCGCAATGCTGTTGCTAAGTCACTTGGAATTTCCATCTGTATCCGGCGAGAAAAATCCGGCAAGACCCCTCGCAAAAATGCGTCTAAAACTCTATTCTCTGTTTCTTTCAATAGAATTTCATTTGCACTCGCATCTTGCGCTAACTCATACGTGTGCACATTCGTTCTCCTAATTCTGTCTGAAAATTCTTCTACCGTTTCATCCGTTTTTTGCATCATCCTCCCCAATTTTTCTCTATAAAATCTGGCACTGTTTTGTTTCCTAAACCTTTTCAATAATCCCTTAGCCAACTCTGTGAACTTAGTAGCATCCTTTAACCCTTTGTGGTATGCCACATAAGTCTTTGCGTCACCTACTAACCGTAACCTCGCCATTTGCAAACACTTCATCCGACCAGCTGCACAGTCTAACCGTACTACGTACATCATCAATGAAAACATTCACATTCTCTGATGTTTTACCTGAGAAGGAAGGTATCAAATTAGCTGCTGAACAATCTGCCACACTGGAAAAGACATTACCTTTGCATTTTACACTATCGCTTCCTGAGCCTGATTGAGTATTTTCCAACAGTTGTTGCTCCATCCTCTGCATGTGCTGCTTTTGCAACTTACTTTCTTCAATTAGTTTCTTAACTTGCTCTGTCAATGCGACTATGGCGTCACTTGTCCCGGTTGTACGTGTCTCTGGCATTTTCCGTGTGGTATACCTCACCTCACAAAAATAAAATAGTATTACCCAGAAGCAAGTTAATTCCTAGCACATCTAATGGCAAGCCATCTAGACTTACCACACTACCCAGTTACATGACCATAGAAGCCATACAGATCACAAGTGCTTGGCGCAAATTTATTGCTAGGAGAGACGTGACCTGTTAATCCACACACTACACATTAAGATGGTACTAAGTTAACGTGACTATCATTCCCACGGAACTGTGATAAGTTTACAGGGCTGCTAGGCCTTTCAAATGACACTCTCACATCCCTTAACGTTACCCTCGACACGTCTAGCTACACGGAAAACATAGAGAGAAGGCAGTTGCTAGACTCACCCTATTCGGTGTTTCTCGGTTGCTCTGCACGATGCTAGTCAAATTCGTGGCGTGGGTGCGCCTGACACCACTTGTTACGACTTCTGCACCATTTGTTAGCAGCAGACACAGTGGCTGCGCCCAAGACTGAGACGGCGTGAAGTTATATAATTATTTATTGAACTTTCTTTACAATTTCTCCCTCGTCGACGCTGCCCAGCCCTGAGGGTCCCTCCGCCTGGCTGCTGCTGTGTAGATTCTCTGACAATGCACGCAACGCGCGCCGCTGATCGCACTCAGGAGCCTCAGGCCGCCAGAGCTCCGCTGAAGCCAGGATGCCCTGTGGTCGAGGTGAACTCGTCGCCGCTCGGCGCCCCAGTACGGGCACGCCCACGGAGCCGCGTCATCGTGAGGTCAGCTGCCGACGCCTACTGCACCGGCGGCTGGGAAGCCGTCAGTCGCAATGTCCGTGAGGTCCTGTCATGGACGGACCACGCGCCATGGGGCCGGGTTGCCGTGAAGTCCGGGCGTCAGTCCCCAGCGGCGCCTGTGACCAAGACCGCGCTGCGGCCGGTCCTGCTGGAAGTTCTCACTGTAGTTAGTCAGCCTTGGTGTCGACCGAACTCAGGCCAACCTCCAGAGCTGAAGTTGACATCTGGCGGTGAACGGATGACTCCTGCGAGCTGGAACAGACTTCCGGATTCGGCACCAACGAAAATTGAACATTCGGACACGGACCACGTCCGTTCTCAGATCCGAACTGCTTTCTAATGGATACTGTCTGTTGCTGTCAGCGCTACACTATTTATATCCGGCAGGAGGACGTTTTTTAACCTCGGTGGTAGCTTTTTGTTATCACTCCCGCAGTATATTTGCACCGTAACTTAGTGTGCTGGCTTCACTTCCCCTTACTCAGCACTCTCCAGGCTTCGCTCGGCGCTCGGTTTGTGTGCGTCTTTGCGTCAGCCTGTTGGTAAACTGCTGCTGTCAGCCAGGCTATCTGTGATTGCCTACTTCGCAAGGCCTTTGACGCCGGTGTGTCTCTGTTTTGGCATTCTCCACTGCGTGAAGCAACGCTTACTACATGTGGTCACAACATTCCATTCAGTTCCATCCCATTGATGTCCAGCATGAGCGAAACTTAAATTAATTAACCAAATTTAAACGAAATGATAAAAATATCAAAACGTATGCATTTTCAAGAAAGAGGAAGTTTTGCCAACAACAAGGTTAGAACTAACAGTAAAATAGTGCAAAAAAGGGAGAGAGAGAGAGAGGAAGTTTTGCCAACAACAAGGTTAGAACTAACAGTAAAATAGTGCAAAAAAGGGAGAGAGAGAGAGAGAGAAACAAGACAGGAACTTATACAGTGTATTTTGTGCTTTGGAGTCTTATTAGTCTGTTTTATTGTTTGCTTTGTTTCGTGATATGTGATAAAGGTTCCTTAAGGGTTTGGATATATTTTCTATGTTCTTTCATAGAATAAGTGCCAGGTACATGGAAACTGTTGTTCACACATTTCATAACATTCACACTTATTTACTAGAGAAAATAAAAACCAATAGACAAATCTATCAATGTTTGGAAGTCAATACATACAGCTTTTTAACTCACCCATTACATTTTTTCGTTATAAGTACACATAATGTTAAATAGAACTGCATTTATCTCCAACAATAATTGTGACTTTTTCATTGATTAAAAAGATTATTTTATGAAATTATTTCATCAGTTATCTACTTATTTTTGAAGTGTGTAAACTTTTTCTTTGTCAAGATGTTGTGAGAACTAAGTCATTTTTTGCTTTCAGATATCTGGCTGCCTTTGTGAGAGCACGCTACTGAAAACATATGCAAGTCATCATGGAACGTGAATAAAAACAAAGTAAAAATAAAATAAACATAGAAGCACAAAATCCAGTGGTATAACATAAGTAAGTGTTGTGAGAAAATATTACCTTCCGATGTTACTACATGGTGTCACTATCCCTCACCATTGTCCAAATGAAAACTTTCTTCTCAAGAAACCTTTATGCTGATATCCCATTCCATTGAGTTAAAAGCTTTTGTGATTACTGCTATTTGAAATACGTTGTGCCTCGATGTTCTATTTTATCCTGTCAACTGCAAATTGATCCTTAAATCCGATTCATGCCAGATGTCGAGGGAACAGAACAGAATGGCAGGTGTGTTAGGTGCAGATTCAAGGGGGTGAGGGTGATGACCCCCTGTCCCCAAAGAAGATTTTACTAAAAGAGTGAGAAAAGCCTAGATCAGTACTAGAAGTGTACTTATGTGTTTCGTGTGGTATTGTTGTGAACACTCGCCATGAGATATGATGGAAATGAAAGGAGTTTCAGCTTCTGGTTGCACCCAGCCAATGAGAGAGCAGTTGACAGATGACTTGTTTTGAAGCAGGAGACGCAGAAATGTTGTCACACCCTAACATTAATATATCACAACCCCCCCCCCCCCCCACCCACCCAAATTGTATCACATTCAGAAGAAATAGTCAATATCCATGACAACAAAGATTAGAAATTTAATTGCTGTTTGATTCATTCACAGTAATTTAGACTGTGCTATTAAGTTCCAACCTAACCAAAACCTCGAAATTCGTGACAAATTCGGGCAAAGCAGTCAAGTGATTGTAAGATTCTTAATTTCATTAGAGCTCAATTCACTCGTGGCCTTGTAAAATGTGCTATTAGGTCCCAACCTAGCTACAATCTCATAATTCGTTACATATTTTTTCAAAAAAAAAAACGGGTAAATATTTAAAAGAATTGTGAAGAGGAGAATGATTACAATTTCGGGGCTGTAAATTCATTGCTCTGTCCTCGCCTCTCATTGGTAATGTGGAAGTATCATCTCACTGGCTACACAAAACTGATGTGCTGCCAACCTACGACCAGTACAGAAACATCACCATGATTGACATGGCCTTGAACAAGGCATTAGTAAAAAAAAAATTTAAAAAAAATTTTATTCTTACGTGTATAATTTTCCAAGTTTCTAAGACAATATTCAGAAAGTAAAGTAGTATGAAAATAGTGTACAAATGGTAGGGAATTCTAGAAAATTGTGAACTAAATTGGAAATAATATACGTTTTAGTTGTACTGTTTGATGCTAGCTCACATGGATAAGCTTGTGGACTTACTCTCTGCATAGAGCATTTCAGCCAGGTAAGTGCACTATTTCACAGGATGACAAAACGTGCTACCAGAGACAAACGGACACTATTCTTGAATCTACAAGTAGAGCTAGCAAACCTCTGGAAGCTGGATAAGTTAAGACAGAAAGGGAAAGGCCCCCCCAGTTAGAAAAAAATACAGAAAATTCATCTTTCCTTACCATAGGTGGAAATGACTTCTTATTCACATACTCACATAGCCATAGTCAACAGATCTGTGTTCACAATCCTAGTGCTGCATGAGATACTGATTATGATCAGTGTAAACTTCTATGTTGTATGGTATAAATTATTATTCTAGCAAATTTTGCTAAAGTTATGTGCTAAGCATTAATGTAAAGAAGTTATTACTAATTAGGTGAGTGATGCTTATATACAGCATAAAATAACGCACACAGAACTGAAATGCAGAGAAACATTTTTCATTTCCAGAAACACAAATACACATTCATAAACAAGCACCGACTGGAATAACAGAATGTCACCAAGGTATGCAATACAAAAAGGAAACTCCTTTAACACTTTGCCCACAAAGCGTTACCAGTTCTGTGCGCCATTTCTGAGAGTAAATGGAAACCTTAGAGCTGTCTAAACCACACGTGAAATCTGGAATGTTTGGTCTATAGTACCTGTCAGGGACTGTCCTCACATTTAGCAACCATTAGGGCGGGCGCACAGGGGAGACTTACTGTCGCGCAACCATTTCGTCTTTGTTGCTTTCCTGTTGCTTCGGTTTTTGAGAGATCGGACACGATGAGCAACTGTTTCCTGACAGAGGACCCATTTTCAAGGGTTTTTGTAGTACAGTCGACCAGTGGACAGAGATGTATTGTTTCGAGACTGCCTTGGTTTGTGCTCTTATCATTCGACAAAGAACAAAACAATGGGAAAGGAAGTATTGGATTCACCTGCTTATGTTTAAAAGATTAAATGAAAGCAAGTTCTCTTTAATATTTCGAGGGCTAAGATGTTACTCAGAGGAATTCTTCAGCTATTTCCGCGTGAGTGTAACGTCACAATTCTGGGACCTGCCATCACCTACCAAAATATATAAAAAATATGCGACTGGCGATTCCACCAGAAGAGAGGCTAAGTGTTACATTAAGGTGGATTGCATGAAATTACACATTTTTTATTTAGTTTTATATTTTTTATTATTCGATAAAACCAGTTAATAACAGTACTCATTAAATTTTGTATAAAATATGTCCAAAGCAAATGATTGAAACGGCAGAAAATGAGTGCAGGTATAAAGATTAAACACTGTTGCGTTTAGTGAAGGCACAGTAAAATTAGTCAGGTATGAGTTTACACTGTCGCAATGATGAGGAGGAGTAAGGATGGTGTACAAACTGTTTCCAGCGGTAGGTTGATTGTCAGACATAGATGTTGCAGTAAGCACTTGCATAGGGGTGGAGAAGCTAGAATACCGAACACCACCACTAAAACTATCACATGTCTCATCTGGTAGACACGTGTTCTGGAAACGTCTTATTACTTGAAGAATCTCAATTTGTGCATCGATTATTCGGTGATGGATATTGAAGAGACATTGCAAAATGTGTTGCAAGGTCATCCATCGATGAAGCAGTTTCTTTTTTCTGTCGTTGTACATCGAGTAAAGATTTTTCATAACTCTTCTTATTTGTATTGTAGGAGGTATGTGGAGAACAAACAACGGGCGGCATTTGAACGTTCTCTGTTTCCTCAGGTTCCTTATCGCTTACTACTCGTTCAGCATTTCCACTTCTTTCACGTTCATCTACGGTTCATAGAAGAAATGAAAGTTGATTGTATAATTTGTTCTTTCGGCGATTTCCGGCTGTTTGTCCTGACTTGACCGATTTTTTTTTTTTTTTTTTTGCTCTCTTGCAAAGCATGTCCTTAGATATTTTTCCATCTTCGTTGTAGCAATGTTCCTAGGAAACAAAGACAATAAATTGAAACCTTGTTGTAGATTTTAATTTATTTTTATGAAATAAATATGTAAACTATTATAATTCAATTCCTTTAAATCATTACAAAACTTCATAAGTTATTATAACTTCTTTTCAGGTATCTAGTAACTGGATCAAGTTTCAACTATATTTCATAGAACTACTTGATTGGTACTAACTCAATTCACAAAATAATGAAAGCAACATGCATTGAAATATGGAATGTTTTGTAATCTATAGTCATTCCAGAGAAATTTGAAGAAGAGTAGTTGCACATTGTAGAACAGTTCTATAAAAAAGCCATTTCCCCAACATCTTAAGTGCTATAGATAGAAAACAAATGCGAATAATTTAAGCTCAAAATTTTGGCTCAGAACTTTTTAATTATAAAAAATTCTTTTCTGTGGTGGTGATTGCGTGGGTCGATGCTGAATATCAATTTGTCTTCATAGATGTGGGTACACCTGGAGCAGCAGGTGATTCCGAACATTGCTTGGTTGCTGATGAAGCTTTTGGTTTATCAAGGAACATTTTGCACCCATATGCTAAAAAAATGCTAACCCCATTAAAGAAAATTTTCAGCCTTAGCCATACAACTACATGTCGCATCGTTGAATTCACATTTGGCTTACTGGCGAACAAAGACCTCTTCATGTTATCATCGATTTCCACAACAAAGCATGTTGTGTGCTCCACAATTTTGTGCGCAGAAGAGATGGAATCAACCTTACAGACTTGGTTTATGAATATCCACTGTAGAGCATAGACATTGCACACGAGGCAAGAACTATATCTGCCGTCAATATACGCAACTATTTTGCAATCTGTTTTACGTTCATTGGAGGATCTGTTCCAAGGCAATAAGATGGCCTCTGATTTCACTATGACTCAACAACATTGAAAAACGTACTTGTTCTATCCACAAGAAGAAATGTAATGTAATAACAAAGGTAAAAGTATGTTAATAAAAGCAACTTTGTAAATAAAAACTGACCTGCTTCTTTTTTTTCGTAGAGAGTTGTGACAAGATCGTACTCCACACCTTTACACACATTTATTCCCAAAGATTGATTTTCAGATTAGCGTCAGAATAATTTTTTAAAGTTTTATTGATCAATGCAGGCCTCTTTCCTGCTTCATTTATGAGCAATTCACTATTGATGTCTTCATCCCTCACAACAGCCATTTTACAAACTTCAAAGTTTCCAACTGCAGTTGCGCGACAATAAGTCTCCCGTATGCGCCCGCCCTTAGGACGTCGCGAGTCGTCTTCCTTGTGACCAAAATTTGTGAGTGTCATCACAGGGGACAGGACGGAGAATTATCCAAACTTGGAGTATTTCTTCGAATATGGCCTTTTTATGTTAGGCGATCTGGGGCAGTTCTGTAGGTGCACTGAAAGGCGTTTGAATTTTATGCTACATATATTAGGCACAGGTAGTGTTTGACGCCACTAAGCTCTGCTGGTACCAGTAAATCTGTGGATTGTTGTAGCGCTGGAATTGTTCATTCTCTGTACCATTCTGTAGGAAAAGCGTCCCTATATAGCGGACATTATGCAGTAGACGACTATTTTCTGTAGCTGTGCTTTCCTCAAATCTGGCATTAATATATTGTAAAAAAGGAAGTCAGCACTTAACATGCGCTTGTCGATGCTAGCGATTACAAATGTGGGAGAGATAGTGAGGTGCAAGTCCGTAGTCATTATCTTGTGGCTGTAGGTAGCGATTTCAGAGTTGTTAATCTTTATTAAGGTACGAATGTTCGTCTGCCTAATTGTCAGGTGTACACCGGACTGGGAGAGCGCTGAGCCAGTGTCAACCATGAAGGTCATGCCCGTACACTTGTTTAATATGTAAAACTGCTGTAATGCAGGGTGGTTTGCTAGTGGCTGTGGTGTATGTGGAGACTGTGCAGGCATCATACTGCTCCTGTGGGTATGCCAGCTGTTGCGATGAGGTTTATTTACTGCTAAAAATAAATAAATGTCGTGTGACTAGGACCTCCCATCGGGTAGACCATTCGTCCGGTGCAAGTATTTCGATTTGACGCCGCTCTGGCGACTTGCGCGTCGATGGGGATGAAATGATTTATTTATTTATTTATTTATTGTTCGGTGGGACCACATTAAGGAGAAGTCTCCATGGTCATGGAACGAGTCAATACATGAAATTATAACACGATTGTAGAAACAGATAAAATGAAATATAAGAAACATATTCAGTTGTAGATTGTAAAAACAGATAAAATGAAATATAACAAACATATTCAAGCGACAAGTCGTTAGTTTAAATAAAGAAAATCAAGAATGTAACACTGGAATTTGCTTAACTTTTTAGCTCTTCCAGGAGATCCTCGACAGAATAGGAGTGAGCCATGAGGAAACTCTTTAGTTTAGACTTAAAAGTGTGTGGGCTACTGCTAAGATTTTTGAGTTCTTGTGGTAGCTTATTAGAAATGGATGCAGCAGAATTCTGCACTCATTTCTGCACAAGAGTCAAGGAAGTGCATTCCACATGCAGATTTGATTTCTGCCTAGTATTAACCGAGTGAAAGCTGCTAACTCTTGGGAATAAGCTAATATTGCTAACAACAAACGACATTAAAGAAAATATATACTGTGAGGGCAATGTCAAAATTCCCAGACTACTGAATAGGGGTCGACAAGAGGTTTACGAACTTACACCACACATAGCTCGAACAGCCCGTTTTTGAGCCAAAAATAGCCTTTTTGAATCAGAAGAACTACCCCAAAAATTAATACCATATGACATAAGCATACTGAAATATGCGAAGTAGACTACTTTTCGTGTTGAAATGTCACTTATTTCAGATACTGTTATAATGGTAAATAAAGCGGCATTTAATTTCTGAACAAGATCGTGAACATGGGCTTTCCACAACAGCTTACTATCTATCCGAACACCTAGGAACTTGAACTGTTCGGTATTGCTTATAATATGCCCATTCTGTCTGATTAAAATATCAGTTCTTGTTGAATTGTGAGTTAGAAACTGTAAAAACTTAGTCTTACTGTGATTTAGCATCAAATTATTTTCGACAAGCTACAAACTTATTTCATGAACTACATTATTTGATAATGTTTCAATATTACACACAAGATCCTTCACTACCAAGCTGGTGTCATCAGCAAACAGAAATATTTTTGAATCATCTGTAATACTGGAAGGCATATCATTTATATAAATAATAAACAGCAGTGGCCCCTGCACTGACCCTTGGGGAACGCCCCACTTAACAGTGCTCCATTGGGACTGAATATCATTGCCACTCTCAATATTGCGGAGAATTACCTTCTGCTTTCTGTTCTTAAGGTAAGAGGCGAACCAATTGTAAGCTACTCCCCTTACTCCATAATGCTCCAACTTCTGCAGTAATAATTTGTGCTCAACACAGTCAAAAGCCTTCGTTAAATCAAAGAAAACACCTAAATATCGCAACCTTTTATTTAATCCGTCCAAAACATCACAGAGAAAAGAGAATATAGCATTTTCAGTTGTTAAGCCATTTCTAAAACCAAACTGTACATTTTACAGCAAATTATGTGAATTTAAATGCTCCAGTAACCTTGTATATACAACCTTCCGGATAACTTTAGCAAACATCGATGGCATAGAAATAGTTCTATAATTGTCAATATTATCCCTGTCTCCCTTTTTATAAAGTGGTTTCACTACCGAGTACTTTAATCGGTCAGGAAACTGACCACTCCTAAAGGAAAAGTTACAGATATGGCTAAGTACTGGGCTAACATACATGGAACAATACTTCAGTATTCTGCTAGATACCCCGTCATATCCATGAGAGTTCTTGGTCTTTAGTGATTTAATTATGAACTCAATCTCCCTCTTGTCAATATCATGGAGGAGCATTTCAGGTAACAGTCTCGGAACACTTTTTTCTATGAGCGCTATATGATTCCCTGTTGGGACTAGGTTTCTATTTAGTTCACCTGCTATATTCAGAAAGTGATTATTATATACTGAACATATATGCGACTTATCAGTAACACCGACATTCCTACTACGCACTGATTCTATGTCCTCGACCTGTCTCTGCAGACCAGCCACTTCCTTTACGCCAGACCATATGGTTTTAATTTTATCCTGAGACTTAGCTATTCTATCTGCATACCACATACTTTTTGCCATCCTAATAACTTTTTTAAGCACCTTACAATACTGTTTGTAATGGGCTGCTGCATTCAGATGTTGACTGTTTCTAACGTTTTGATATAATTGCCACTTTGTTCTGCAAGATATTCTTATCCCTCTAGTCAGCCACCCAGGCTGCCTGTTTGTGCTAGTACCCTGTTTTGAATGTTCTAACGGAAGGCAACTTTCAAAGAGCATGAGAAAAGTCTTGAGAAAAGCATTATATTTATCGTCTACTGTATCAGCGCTATAAACATCTTGTTCCTTGATGAGGTTTACAAATGTCTCTACAGCAACTGAATCTGCTTTCCTAAACAGCTGATGACTATATTTAACACATGATGCAGCACAAAAATCTTTTAGAGTTAAAATTTGTGCATCATGATCTGAAAGGCCATTCACCTTTTGCTAACAGAATGCCCTTCTAGCAATGAGGAATGAACAAAAATATTGTCTATGGTTATTCTACTGTTCCCATGCACTCTCGTTGGAAAGAATACGGTTTGCATAAGATTATATGAAATAAGGAGTTTACCAGCATCCTTTTCCTTGCACAATCACTTATACAATTAATATTGACATCACCACATATAACTAACTTTTTGTATTTCCTATAAAGTGAACCAAGAACCTCCTTTAGCTTTAGCAAAAATGTTGTGAACTCAGAGTCTGGGGATCTATAAATAATAACAGTAAGAAGTTTAGCTCCACTAAATTTAACCACACCTGCACGACATTCAAACACCTTTTCAGTGCAGTACTTTGAAACATCAATTGACTCAAATGGGATAATGTTTTTCACATACATGGCTACTCCCTCACACCGCAAAGAGCTCCTAGAAAAGCTGCCAGCCAACCTGTATCCTGGTAAAGGAAGCCTCTGAATTATCTCCTTATTTAAGAAGTGTTCAGATATACCAATAATTTCAGAGTCAACATCTATAAGCAGTTCACTGACTTTATGTCTAATACCCTGTATATTTTGATGAAATATACTAATTCCCTCATTAACTGGATACCTAAGCTTTGTCGAAAATGGTTTCTTTGTTGGAGAGAATTCCCTTAAGCAGGAATACCTATCAGCTGACTTCAATCTATAAAAGGTACAGCTCTAACACCCACAACTACCGGAATTTTCCCATGAGTGATCCCACCACCCCCACCTATGCTGTCACCTATAAGCTTTGCCAACCTCCCCTTACCATACCTGTTGAGCTGCAGGCCATGTCTAGTGAAACCCATCTGCTGATAGATGATGATGAGGACAACACAACACCTAGTCCGTAACCAGAGAAAATCTCCTTCCCCTGATTCTGTTTCGCTGACCACTCAGCTACCGGGGGTGGACTACTTACAGCTCATTGATTACGTTATGCTTGTTGTGTGTCTTGCATCTATGATTAGCAGCGTCTTCTTTAAAACTTATTATCTGTAGCAATTAATCCAGATTATGATCATTGTTTGAGTAGGCGCATAGTTTTATTCATTTCAATACTTGTCTACTGAAACGCCTTTGGTACCAGCCATCATTAATAAAAACGCCCCAGATCACCAGTAATTTGGACTCCTCTGTAGTGAGTCAGGATCGTAGCTTTTTAGTAGGTCCTTCCCACTGCTTCTGCTCCGAAAAGTATCTTGCTAGCGTTCCAACTGTGGCACAAAATGAATGGAGCTCTTCCGAAAACTTCAGCAGGCAGTGAGATAATATGGTGGCGCAAGTAACTGAGAGACTGTTCTATTCTCATGACACCGTATTTAACTTTCCACAAAATAAAATGTCCACAATTATACTTGTGTGTTCTTTGCTGAGGTCGCCAGCTAGGTGGGTAAGGCTTACACAACACATAAAATAACGTACACAGAAGTGAATTATTCAGAATGATTTATTATTCCCATCAACTGAAATACACATTTATAAACAAACACAGATAACTCAACTCTGAAATTACTCAAAGGCAACCGAACCCTTGCAGCAGAGGCAACACACACTACAGCTAGTTATTGTAGCAATTATTTCCAAAATTATTTTTTAAAAATTATATAGCTACATTATTGTTATTGCTAGTGTGGTACGTTAAAAGAGGAACTGATAGCAGATTTTACTTGGGTAAATTGGGGGGGGGGGGGGGGGGGAATGGGGAGAAATTAAGAATCTGTGACCCCCACAGAACCCAATCTTGCATCTTGTAGGTATGTTCATGTTAGAGGGAATGTCAACAGAATGTCAATTTCCTTAGCCCAGCAGTGAACTATGAATATGAGGTTATGAGATTTTACTTGTGATACATAACAGAGATTATATTATCGTAAAATGATTCTGTAACATATTATTGAGTGTAAATATGTAGCATGAACTAGTTTCTTCATTTTTTATCGCCTGTGGCGCTGCAAGCATAGTGGAAAGAAAGCTGTTCATTACTTCTAAGCAGTGGGTTTTCCAACTAATGTTGGGATTTACCAGTAGCCCCAAAAATTTAACACTATCTGCATTTCGTGCTTCATTGTTTAAGAAACTTATTTTTACAGTTTGTGGAGTTCAATCACAAATACTGAACTGTATGCACTGACTAGTGTCGAAATTCAATTATAATCCTGTTGCCTTCAGCTCTCTGTTATTTTTTCGAATGTTTCATCAGCTGTATTTTCAGTAAAGAAACTCTTAGCATTTTTATTACTAAACCATCACTATCATGTGCAAAAAGTCTAAAACTGCAAAGTCTGATCATTTCTGCATTTACACGTATATTTGGTAAGCCACTCTATGGTGCATGGCAGACAGTACCTCATACAGCTACTAGTAACTATTATTCATTATCCACTCGCAAATAAACTGAGGGAAAAACAACTTCTGATACAGTTCCATACCTAACCCAGTTTCTTTTATCTTCATAGTCCTTACACGAAATGTGTGTTGAAGGCAGTAGAATCATTCTGCAGTCGGTTTAAAATGGGTGTTCTTTAAATTTTGTCAGGACATCATCTTCCTACCAGGGCTTCCCACTTCAGTTCACAAAGCTTCCCCATACTAGTCCTGTATTGATCTAGAAGCACACCTCTAAATTGCTTCAGTGCCTTCCTTTAATCCAACGTGCATATCATAACAACAGTTATTTTGCTTTAGCATATCAGGTTTCACAAAATGAAAATCCTTTTCTGAGCCACAAATTTCCTCCTTCAAAGTAATTTTTGATTTATTGATTCTAGTATACGTCAAGGTAAATGTATCCTAAATAGTTGACAACTCTTATTGAAATTCAAGCTTGTTTGCTACTGTTTTCCTGTATTAAGTGTGTACAAACTAAGTTGTGCATTATCTACACAAAATGATTTCTTAATTTTCATCTCCTTTTTTGTGAAATGCCTTGACAATAACATGTTTATGGTTCACTTGGAAAGCGCCACCATAAAAAATTCATTACATAAATAACTCAATTTATTACTAACAAGGGAACATTTCCAGATGTAAATAAATGATTCTTATGAAACTTGGTGGATGTGTAGAAGGTCGAAATAATGCAATACATCATTTTTAGATTTTGAATTGTTATCACTTTTAAGGGGTAAAACACACCCTGAAAGGTAAGTTAGAGGATCTTGGAAAGTATGATATTTAAAAAAATTGTTTCACATACAAGTTGAAATGTAATGAATGTTGTAGAAACGCTGATAAGCAATTTCTGTAATGATTTGAAATTTTGCAAAATGACCAATCATCATTAATTAATTTTGAAAAATGAAAACCTCTGTTACAATATAAATTAATGAAGATTTTGCACCACATCCATCCATGTGTAATGAAATGGTTTCTGAAATACTGCTTTTGGAAAATAGGCTGTACACAATTTGCTATAGGAGTATTTTCAAGACACCTAATTAAAATACTTAAACATTCATTGTAATTATAAATATTTATTCTACTTATTCTCGCTTTTTGTTATAAATTGTTACTATACATTTATCTTATTTTCATTTTACCACTTCAAATACATGTATTTTCTCAATTGAAAATAATACGTTACTCATTACTATGAGAAAAAATCATTAAATAATGATAGGACAACAATTTTACAGTTTTAACTCCTTGAGGAAGTTGAGAGCTTCTACATCACACAAATAGTATTAGATCAGAGTTCAGTAAAACAATTTGATAAAAAATATCTATCTTTAGACGCTATCCATGTCCATATGTGAGATGATAGTACATAACACACTCTCAGAACCAGTGATGACTGAGCTGTACATTGAATAATAGTGCTGTACTTGTCACAGTTGTTTATAGGGCCTATACTGAATAATTATCCTACAAAGAAATGCTCTCAGCCTAACATGACACAAATATTATTAAACTCTGAACTTTAGTACACTGTTCTGACTAACGACATCAGCTCACTGCTGGATCTGAACTATGGTGAGGCTGGTATCAAAGAGAAGCAGGCAGCTCTGCATTCTATTGAAAATAGACCTCCGGCAGTGCCAGTGTACAGAACCCATAGAGGACTTGTCTTCATTGGCGTCTCTCATACATGGCTGCATTTGACAGTGACTGTCTTTAGCTTCTGGTTTTGTTGAGAAGCATCAGCTTTACCATGAGACCTCACTCTTTAGTCGACACCACAGTACTAGTGACTGAAGCTTGATTATAATGCTTTTCAAGTAGAGATCGACATCATATGCATTCAGCAAATCTACATCTGAAAATATCCTCAAAAAGTTCTTCAAAAATCGAAATCTGTGTATATCCAATGGCCCTACCTGCACTTTCGAGCCTCTGGGATCACCAGGTGAACAAGTTTCTTGTCCTCAGGTATGACACTCAAAACTGATTTTTCGCACTGACCACACCCTTTTTCATAGTTTTAAAAGAAACTAATGGAGAGATTGGACTGAGAATTCTATAAGCCCCAAATGTTCTCGTGGAAGCATCAAAAACTAACAAGCTAATGTCTGAGCAAGTCAAAACATATTTGGCAGTACTTTTCTTTCTCAGTGTGGGAGAAAAATCTGCATTGTTGTTAGATTCTTGGTTTGGTCAATGTGAAAGAACCGTTTTGAGCGTCATACCTCAGTACAAGAAATTTGTTCATATGGTGACCTCAAAAGGCTCAATGGGATGGGTACAGATGTTGGATGTATTTGGCATTCGATACTGGAAGAACTATAAGAGAAAATTTTCAGGCTTAGTTTTGTTGAAGTGATTCTAATTTTGTTTTATATTGAGTTGTCATTTGTGTGTGTTACAAGAAGAAATATCTTTCACTTTATGTGCATACTGTAAAGAAAGTTGTTTTAAAAACTACAAGCCTGATTAAAAAAATAGTGGAACATGGCATGATGGACGCTGCACAAGAAACAATGTCCATAAGTGGTTAAGGAAAACATTTATTTGACGACTACACTACTAAAAAACATGAAACAGCCCGAAAATTTAAAATAACTAAAAACAGTCATTTGCTGATGTGATGCATTAGACAAAGGCAATATGAATAACAACAGTGAGAGAAGTCGCAACCTCGTCCTCGAGTCTCACCAGCATGATACCAATAATTATTGATAGAGAGAGGGCGGAATTAATCGCAACTGGTTGAAGTCATGGTGCGAAGCATCAGTTTACACGCATGGCTACATTCCAGATGATGAGACATCATGGCGCTGATGTGTCTCGAACTTTACCATAAATGTCGCCATATATCGTTTCTGTCATGGTGTGGGCTTGGAACGCAAGACCATGTTGACTCCATAAGGAGCAGGTGAAGACTGAGGGCGAGGCTAGGTCGTCAGAAGCCTTGCTAGGGACTGAGTTATTGTCCTGTATCAGTAGCCAGCGGCCATAATATGCAGGTATATGGTTACATGGCACAATCAGCAGCTTGAGATGGAAATAAATGCGTGAAGAAAGAAATTCTCTGCCTTAGCAGATGGCTTGTAGCGAGCTAGGGACCTACATAACTGGTTGTCGGTCAGGCAACGGAAGGGGCACCGTATGTCGGGATGCTGAGTGTGAAGTGTGCAGAAAGACCAGCTGCCCGTAGTGCCAGTCCACTGTGTGACAGTGAGCAGCAGCATAGTACTGGCAGTGGGTGTGAGCAGTGAGTAAGCTGGTGGTGTGTGGGGTGGAGGGTGCTGGGCTGGGTTAGCCTGAGCCAGTGTCCAGTGCTCCAACTGCACAAGTGCACATGGCGCTGGGCGCAGCTGTCAGCACAGGTCTATGGAGGCAAGGGCACAGCAACATTGCCAAGTAGCTGCAAGGAGGAGCTGACAGCCAGTTGGCCACATTTGACAGTTGGAAGCATATACACAGCGAATGTTAATAGCTAATGCCGCTGGCATGAGGGTGGACAATGACAGCTCCCGTATGTGGCCCTGGGAACATGTGAAATAACGCTGTAGTGGAAGTGGCGAAGGCTGTGGTGTGATATCAGGAGAGTACCTGGCTGTTGGTGGAGGTGGATGCAAAATCACCACGTTGAGCATAGGCCTCAGAAGAGGGAGAGCATTCTGTGTGTTGGGGATGCTGGTGCCGCTGTTGTCAACAGCCAGTGGATTGGGGGCAGCATCAGTGCAGCAAGGTGAGTTTCCCAAAGTATCTTCAGGCGCAGTGTGGTATGCCGGAGTCTCAGGGTCTCAGGAACATCAGCAATGATGGCGCAGTTGCAAGTGCTGACATCTTCAGTAACATTCATGCTGATGCAAAGGGTTGTAGGCGTCTTTCACAAAAGATACAGGTGCCATTTTCAGGTTGATGATGCCTGCCAAGGCTTTGCGAAAAGCAAGTACCATACAATGTATTTAGTAGGGATAATACATACTGTAGATGATACACTCTGGCAGCATCACACTGGAAATTTCATAGATGCAAAACAGTAGGTCTCACATCCCAAACCAGTCTGGCACACAATGTAGAAAACTATAATGCAAAGAAGTAGGTGTTTCGTCAAGGCCCACATTGCCAAACAGTGGGTCTGGTACCCCAAGTCAGCGCAGCATACAGTGTGGACACCATAAAGCAGAACAGTGAGTCTGATATTCCAGCTAGCCCAGAGTGCAGTGAGAACAGTACAGTGCAAAATACTGCTCTAATGTTTTGAACTATCTCTGCATGTGGTGTAAACAACACACAGCAAAACACTGGGTTTTATATCATGTTTTGATCCAGTGTGCAGTGTGAACACCACAATGCAAAACAGAGGTACTGTGAATCTGATTCCATGGCCTGGCCCAGGAAACAGTGTAAACACTGCAGTGTAAAATATTGGGTCATATATCGTGACCAAGACTTGTGCACATTTTAACATGAGGTGTGATATCCTTGCCTAGCCAGGTACATATTATGAACACGACATTTTCAACCACTAGGCGCAGTATCACAGCCCAACACATAGTGTGAAGACGCCGATGCGAATCGAGATGTGAAACCATTACTTTTTGCTATCAGAGCAGTTGGCAGATAAATCTTTTGAAGAAGTATGGGGATAGTTGTTTGTTAGACGCAACATACAAAACAACATATGATATTCATTTATTTTTTATAGCTGTGAATAGTAATGTGGGCCATTTGGTTGTCGTTTTTTTTATTCAGGATGAAAATGCAAGATCCATTCATGAAACGCTACACATTTTCAAGGACTTGAACAAGCATTGGAATCCCCTCTACTGGATTACTGATTTCTCAGAGTCGGAGATTAAGCAATTGAACAAGCATTCCCTCAGACAAAAGTTTCCTTGTGCGTTTTCCACAGGAAACAGTCATGGGGAAGATGGTTTTAAAAAAGATAATCTACATGTACCAAACGACATGAAGACATTTCTGGATATATGGCAAGAAATGTCCGAATCACCAACAGAGAGAGAATTTAGAGATAATGTAGAAGAGTTGCGAATGCATGAGGTTTCTCAGAGAAACGAGCATGCATGGCAATACTTTAAACAGCAATGGCTATAGGTATGTGAAAGATGGGTGAATGCGTATGAGTACAAGGCTAGATTTTGCAATCATTGACACTACAAATGGAGTTGAAGCCATGAAGAAGGTTGTAAAACTTTTTTTCCTAAAACTCAGTGCAGACAGCTTTTCAATGGGGGTTACTAAGGTTATAATAAATCAGGTTCTTCCCAGCCTAATAGGAAAGTACTTTCTGCAGAATTCTGCTGTCAAATTATATAATAAAGATCTTCCACTGTTTTTGGATAAAAAAACCGAGCTTGTGAAACATATGCAGCGATGTGTATCAGCAAAAATCGATTTAACTGCAAGATCAGTGATGACGGTTCATTTTGTGTGGAGTGCAATGTCCAAAAACTGTAATTATGTTGTAAACTTTTGTATACCATATTGCGCATGTGAAAACTGTCAGAGATATAAATACCCATGCAAGCATTTCTTTACGATCTTTATTTTTTACCCAGAGTGGAATTTTGATAAAATGCCAGAAAGTTATAAGAATAGCCCATTAATATGTCTTGATGTAATGTATGGTGTTGGCTTCAGAAGTGGCTCTTCAGTAATTTCGTGTGAAGGCGGTAGCAGTGACGAAGCAGTTGAGGACACAGTGGAAGCAACTGAGGAGGCTGTCAAGGCAGCAAATATAGTTGGTCTAGTTGAAACCCCAAATATTCTTTTGCAATAGTTTGCAGCAAGGGAGCTGTGTGAACAGATTTTCAATCTCACATACAAATGAAGCAACAGTGGAACATTAAAAAATCACTTAGCAACTGTGTGCAAGATTTGCAATTAGGAAACCCTGAAGTTGGTGGTCTCCCATTATAAGTGACATCAAGTTCCAAACAACAGAGAAGGAAGATGCCAAAAACCATACATGATATTTCTGAAACACATTATAACTTTCCATTTGAAGGGCAAGAAATGACAGTTTATTTGTATTTTAGATAGATCTATGTCCATGTAAAATATAAACAAGGTCCATCATTTCTGATCCTCGAGATGGAGTGCTATGAGGTCTTTATGTTGGTCTCTGATTTTAAACTTTGTTGCACATTTGAATTTCGAAGTACCGGTAGATGAAATATTATAAAAAGGGTAGTTACTACACTTGTGTGTGTGTGTGTGTGTGTGTGTGTGTGTGTGTGTGTGTGTGTGTGTGTCTGTGTGTGTGTGTACACTTTTGAAAAAGGCCCAAAAGATAACGTTCTGACAGTCTTTCTGTCGTGCCTTTCTGCGATTCAGCATCTTCACTATTTGGTGAGCAGCAACAACAATCCTTTTCATAGTATTGTTACATTCTGTCCTGGATTTTTCATTGTTAATCAGATTTTTCTGAGGTATTAGGCAAGATGATAGTGTAGAACTTGCAAATTTTTAAAATATGAAGTGAAAGATTTTAACTTTAAAGTTAGGTTAATTCAAATATGGGACAATGTTGAGAGTTGAAAAGGCGGAAGAAAGAAATTAGATGAAACTTCCTGGCGAGATATATCTTAAAGTGGCATTGAGATGTCATATGACTGATGTAGGAAAGATTTTACATTTCTTTCTCACTTCAAATTGTTGCAAAGAATTGGTTAAGTTATCAATGTGATGCTCTATATTTGTTTCCTCGACTGTATCCTCATTGCCACTGTTCTAATGTGAAATTAATGCAGAGACATTTCTGAAGCCAAACCCGTACACCTTATGAATACAGTTTTATGGGCTATTCCTGCAACTTTCTGGTATTTTATCAAAACCTCACTCTGGATAGAAAATAAAGATTGCACAGTAATGTTCACAAGGGTATTTATAGATCTGAAAATCTTCACATGTGCAGTTTGGTGGAGCTAAGCTTGCAACATAATAAGTCTCTGACGTTGTACTTTCCATACAAAACAGACTGTCCAACCTCACATTCACTAATCTTGCAGTTAACTCAATTTTCGCTGATGGATACCACTGCATGACGTGTTTCACAAACTTGCTTTCATTTAAATGCAAAAACAGTGGAACATCTCTGTTAGGATTTGATGGCAGAATTATGAAGACAGGACATTCTAATTAGGCTTGGAAGAAACTGATTTCTTATGTCCTTAGTAACCCTCTTCAATGTCCCGTCTGTATTACATTTTAGGAAAAAATGTTTACAATCTTGTTAATGGCTTCAACTCCATTTGTAATGTCAATGTTCTCAAAATTGCCCCTGTCCTCATAAGCTTCCACCTTTTTTCATGTACCGATAGCCATTGCTGATAAACATATAGTGATGCATTTTAGTTTATCTGGGAAGCCTCATTATTCTCTTCTGTATGATCTGTAAACTCTCTGTTGGTGATTCTGAAATTTCTTGCAATATGCCCAGAAATCACTTCATGTCATTTGGTATATGTTCAGCCATCTTTCTCAAGCCTGTTTGACAGAAAAGCACAAGTAAACTTTCGCCTGAGGTAATGCTTTTTCAGTTGCGCTTGTGACCGAACTCCCCAAATGGGGCCTCCCAGGCAACAATACCACACAATCATTTTCATTTATCTCTACCTGTGAAAAATCAGTAACCCTGTAGATGGGATTCCAATCCTTGAAAACGGCTAGCAATTCATGACTGGATCTCGCATTTTAAACCTGAATGGGAAAAGAAAACAAATTGCCCCTTTACAGCTATGATAAAAATAAAGGCCTTATTATATGTTTTTGTTGTTTGGTATGTTGCAAATCACAAACAACTATCCCCATACTTCTTCAAAAGATCTCTTTGCTAACAGCTCTGATTGAAAAAATTAATGGTTTCACTCCTCCATTGGCACCTTTATCATGTCTGTAATAAATCATGTGTCTGCTTGATTACTTGTGCCACTCATCAACCTGATTCTGCAATCTAGTCTCATCAAGCAATGCTTTATTTGTACATTACAAGATCCAATATGTGTGACTATATTTTTTTTTCACTGGGGCAAAATGTAATATTCATTCGACCTGGTAGGTGTGTACCAGTGAAATTATCAATAAATGTATCTAGACCCAACTTATTTGTATATGATGTCATTTCATCGTGTACCTGAATTCATATTTCCTTTACAAGCTTTTGTTAGAACATGTGTGTGTGCTGATTTGTTGGAGAAGCAAGGAGATAGTCTTCCAGCTATCTTTGAGACTGTTAAAGGAGTTGCTTTAGAAATAAGTGTTCTGATTGATATGAAAATCGGTTTTCAAATTTTTTGTACAAACTGTAAACAGTTCCTCATTTGGTGATTGTGGAAGATATTGTGATAGACACAGTATTGATCCACTGTCAGGAGGTAAACCTAGGATTTCCTTCCAGTATGTGTCAAGTCAAGTAAAACTGTGGTTGGAGAAATGTTTTCCATTCTTAAACAGAGGATTTGTAACCTATTACACTGGACTGCACTCCATGTGTCAACACTTAAAAATGTTTAGGGCTTCACTGATGACACTGGGTACAATTTTAATTTTTTGAAGACTTTTCCATGGCAAATAAATTAAATTTTTAAGTATCCATTTAAGCTTGTTATTTTCTGTGTGGAAGATGGATTTATGTTCATGTAATGTAATGTTGATTGGGGTAAGGTGTAATCATATGTAAATGCCCAATAACATAGATTGATTTTTATACTTTTTGTTTGCGTATAATAATCCTATAGCTTGGTGACCTGATTTGTGTGTATAAGATATTATCATTTCATGGGAAATGAGGCAATAGCAGATCAGAAATTGTGTACAGAAGATACCTAATTATCAACATCTGTAAGCAGCTAAAGGTATGGATTTCATTATAATTTCATTCTTCGAGAGCTGCAAGATCACCAATGGTATCTGTACAGATACCAGCTTCATATAAATTAGTCACGTTTTTACTGATGATTATTCGCCAAAGCTGGCAAAACAGCCTGCATTCAGTAGTAGTACTACATAATGGTGATGCCTCAGTAAAAACCTTGGAGCTTTTTACTGGTTTAGTTTAGCAGGAGCAAATTATATTCTTCAAGGTATGTTTCACATGCAATGAAGGGACCTCTCAGTCTTGAATGTCATGTAATTTTGCGCTCTGCTGCTAATCTTTCCTTTTAGATTTATTAAATTTCTTAAAGAGGCTTCTGTTACAGACACTAGGAATCCACATACACACCAAATGTGACTGATTCTTGTATGCATCACAACCTTATTTCAGCTTCACCCTGTGATTGCTGGGGATTTGTTACTCCAAATAGTAGCCACATTAAGGAAGATTAAGAAAAAAGTCATTTACAAACTATTGAAAAGGAGGCAGGGTTCCCCAAAAGTATAAAGGGTGCCATAAGCAGTCGCTTTCATTCGATTAAGTTCTTTCCATATCGTTTCTGGAGATTTCAGCCAGCTGCATCCTACTGTAGAGAAATGACAAATATGTCATTGCAAGTGCCAATGAATCCAGTTTGTGTAGCAGCAAAGTGTAATAGACTAACCAAAAACCTTAAAGCTATATGACCAGAGAAGTAACTATTAAATGCACAAAAGACTGGTAAGTAACTACCTTAATGTATGGACCATTTTCCAAAAAATACGCTTTGTGTCATAGTATTCAGATTGTTTATCATCTTTCTGAATATTTTATTGTAGCAGGAAGAATGGGGATTGTTTAACTTGTAATGTATCCTAAGGTACATTACAGATTGTATATAAAATTCATGCAAAACAGTGGAGTTGGAATATGAGCTCTTACTTCAACTGATTACTGTAATGAGAGAAATTAATTTGAATACAATATTATAGGAGACAGATGAAGACTAGGTGGGAGATAGGCTAAGAGAATAATTTCACATGGTGATGAAAGACTTACACCCAAACGAGGTACCTGGAGTAGACATTCCCTCAGACTTGTGGAGATACTTTAGACAGCCAAGTCAAAGTATTCTATGTGGTATGCAAGATAAGAGCCAAGAGAAATACCTTCACATTTCAGAAGAAAGTAATAATTCCTATTCCAAAAAGCCAGGCACTGAAAGTTGTGATGTTACAGAACCATCAGTGTGGCAAGTCATGGTTGTAGTTTGACACAAATTAACTACAGAAGAGTGGAAAAACTGGTATCTGCCAACTGACCTCAGGATACATCGCTTTGGTATCTGGAAAAAAGAAGCAACACATGAGGCAGTATTGATCCTATGAAAAATCTTACAAGTGGATATAGAGAAAGCTTTTGACACCGTTGGCTGGACTATATGCTTGGAAATCGTGAAGGTAGCAAGGAGAAAATACAAAGGCTAAACTTCGCACCCTGATGAAACAGTAATATGTAAAGAATGAAAAAAAGTGTGCAGTGCTTGGGAAGGGAGTGAGATGGGGAGTGAAGTATTGTAGAAGGCGAAACCAGTGATGAATACAGCCACTTTCCAACGGGGGGGGGGGGGGGGGGGATATATAGCTTGAGTGGGGGGGGGAGAGGACAAAGTTATATATAGGCTTAAAATTTAAGTGATATCGTTCTAAAGACGTAGCAGCGCTATTAATATCAAAAAATTCATGAATAGCTAATATATAATTAAATAATATGTAGGTTAAGTACTAAGCTGATAGGTTAAGCATAAGTTAATTATATCACATGATAAAATAATTTTATTGCATGCAAAAAACCTCACATTTACATCAAACTAATATGTCAAGACTTTTTTACAGCATATCTCTTGATGACATCATCAATGAAACTTTCTGTTGGCTCATCTTCCCCTTTGGTTGAAATCTTCACACAAGCTTGGAGTGTTTCCTGACTCATCCTATTCCTTAATTTTATCATCACGCTGTTCATTGTACTAAATGACCTTTTCACATTACAATTCGAAATGGGAATGCACTGTACACATTCAACGAGTGTAGTGCTTCATAGCCGATGTCGGCTCTCAGAATGAAAGAAGCAACATCAGAAAACGTATAGTCTAATTTATTACTAAGAACGTACCGAAAAGAATGCAAGTCTGCAATAACAGCATCGACGTTTGTAAGTCCCAAAATCAAGCACAGTTCTTTACAATCATTCTCACTAAACTCTAGAAAATTTTTTAAAACTTTCAAAATATGCATTTGTATTGCCTTCTCATCAAACCGTTGCTCAATTTCATCAATCATACTTTTAACAAATTTCCTTGCACTTTTCATCGCTTTAATCTGCTCCTCTACATTCATGAATATCACACCTTTAACTTCTCTTGCATCCTCCTGCAGTTTTTTAATTTTATTAAGAGTTTCATTTGCTGCACTGAGTCCATCACAGTCACAAAGACAGTCGATGTGTCTTAAATGTTCGAGAGTTCCAGAAACAAGTAGAGGGATTTGCGAAATTTAAGTGATTGTCTCTGCAAAACTTTACAGACTGCATTTAATGTATTGTCTAAAATCACTAAACCTACAATGAAATTGGAATTCAGCATTTCTAACAAGATTCCTCCAGATAAACTTGTTAAATCCGCACCGTCTTTGTGTATATGTTCGCATGCTATTATAATGGACTTGTGGCCGGCCGGTGTGGCTAGGCGGTTCTAGGCGCCTCAGTCTGGAACCGAGCGACTGCCTCGGGTATGTATATGTGTGATGTCCTTAGGTTAGTTAGGTTTAATTAGTTCTATGTTCTAGCGGACTGATGACCTGAGATGTTAAGTCCCATAGTGCTCAGAGCCATTTGAACCATTTGAATGGACTTGTAGGTTAGGAAAATAGCATCAAATGTGCGATAGGTACTTAACCATCAGATGGCAACAGCTTCGGGTGTTTTTAAAACAGGTTGCTCTAAAGCACACTGAATTTCCTGCAAAACATTGTCTCGTTTGGAAGAACCATGAAAAAGTTTTGTAAATGGGGTGTTTATTCCTAGAGTTGGTGGCAGCAATTTACAAAACATGTGCTCTACAGTGAATTTATGGCAGCTTATGGCCCTTCCTCTCTGACAACCGAGCGCGGACTCCTGAGATAGAACCACTGAAATTAGAAGCGCCGACGAAAGAACAAATAATAATCTGTCTTAAAAAAGTTTTCTTTTCTTTAGTTTAGTATCAATTTCTGTAGATATTGATTCAGCTTAAGTGCTTTTCAACTCAACGAGACATAAAAGCCTTTCCTTCCCTTCAAACGATGGAGACGGAACATATCGAACTACTAAAGACAGTTCACTTTGGTTGGAAACATTTGTAGATTCGTCTCCCATTAATGAAAAATATTTGGCATGGAGAAGTGTTTCATCTTGAAAAGACTCTCCCAAACAAGTCAACAATTCTGACGCAGTATACTTACTAAGATAGGTGGACCTTTCGCTCTGAAATTTTAACCACTTTTCAAGATTAATGTCGCTTTTCAGTACTACCTTACGAATTAGAGGTTCATATTTTGTTGTGTGGGGTATTTCTTCCTTACTAAGGAAATACAGACTTCTAATTAACGATGACAATGCTTGGCAGTTTAAAGCTTTTTCATTTTTACTTTGTTTAAACACCTGTGTGTGAACTGAAGCGTTAAATCCCTGTAATCTAAAATTTTCAAGTGCAACGGCTTTTGCATGTTTTTCTGAGTAGGAGAGCTTTTCTGGTTTTCCCTTGCTTCCGGTAGCTTTTCTAAATTTAGTGAAATTTACAGAAATGAACACTCCTTCTGTTTTCTGTAGAGCTTCGATATTGTTTTTTAAATGCATTTCAAACAATTTGCAGAAAGCCCCACACCACTCATGATCAAAGTACAACCAATTGCACTTCTACTCCCATTTTTGCTGAAACTTAATCTCGCATTCAATAGTTTGTTTAGTATTGCAATTTACGGATGGGCCAGAAATAGCACATTTATCGTTTGAAAACTGTGAAAGGAAAACTGAAGACTTGGTAGACCTATGCATCACTAGCAGGTCTTTCAGTAGATTCACACTTGCCTTTGTCTTTTGCAATACACTGTCTTTGATTGGAAAAGAAAGAAATTAAAGTTTGTTGTTTCGATGTTGTATTTCGGCACTAACACTTCTTTTTATGTTATATACTGACGAAGACAGAACGTAGTTCGCTGCATAATCACATCACACTTCCATAGTAACCTGTCGACTGACTGTTACAGCCTTACAACAGTTTCAACAATGCATTGAGTTTTTATATAACAATGAAACCTTAGATTATACTCGTAGAGCAGCGTTGCCAAACGTCCCACTCATGGTGGAATGTACCGCTTCTTTAGGCAAAACTTGTGTATTCCCATTGACACTGCGGAAATCATTGTCAAGTGTACACAAATATTTGGCTTGAGCTTTGACTCATCGATTAGGAAAAATCTATATGGATATTAAATCTTGGAAATAATCCCAGTAACGCAATAAAAAAATTAAAACAATCTTTTATAATGTCACATGCTACTTCTGATTCCGTAGCAATACCCGGGGACGTGTTTTGCGACATCAGGTTTATTCTAAGGGCAAATAAAGTATAGATACGAGTGGTGGATGAGAATAAAGTTCGCAGAGAGAGTGGGCTGCGCAGCTAAGGGATTAGCTTACACGTTAGGCCGATTGGAGGTGCGGCGAGGGAAGAAATGAGAGTGGAAAGGCTGCCTTATTCCACAACCGGAGTTGCAAACACACCTTGCAACGCTTAGCTTTACCGTACACTTATTATACAGCAACTTCTAATTTGTTGATGTTGGCAATAATAATAATAATAACAGAACAATGGACCTTAAGCGTTCCAAACCGAATCGATAAGTAACGAAACCAAACTATAGGAACCCGGGCGCCACCTATTGTGTTACATATTCATTTTGTTTGTAAAAACTGCATGTGATCACGACTTCTCCATAGTTGACTCCAAACTTCGTTAGCAACAGCAGCTGGCGTAGTGTAAATTTTGTCACAATGGTACAAGTTAACAGAACAGGTGATAATTTTTA
The DNA here is from genome assembly GCF_023897955.1 of Schistocerca gregaria. Classification (NCBI taxonomy): domain Eukaryota; kingdom Metazoa; phylum Arthropoda; class Insecta; order Orthoptera; family Acrididae; genus Schistocerca; species Schistocerca gregaria. Next base: position 910,009,430 of record NC_064920.1, on the reverse strand, counting down.
TATTTCACCACAACTATATATATATGAATTTCTCGGGGAGGGGGGGTGTAATTTCCAATTTCCGGGGTGGACTTCCCCCCCCCCCCCAGGCCACCCCCTGAATTCATCACTGGACGAAACCACGATTTACAGTATGTATGTTTAAAGGGGTGTTGTTCCTGTGCAACAGGAATTAATTTTGTGTACAATTCTTACTGTGGTTTGTATTACTAATCTTTTGAGGGGAATGGAAATATTAAAATAATGGTATACAAACTCATGAGTGCCATCTTCAAGCTCTGGTGATTCAACATGCATTTAAAATGCTTGGCTTTATATTATGACACTGTCTGTAGCTCTTGCCAGTTCATTAAACACAATTCAAAGATTTAACAGTGGAACGAAAGACCTGACATAAAAGTAGTATTCACTGAGCGACTGGATATGACAATTGTTCTTCCCTGGTAAATTTTTATATATAAATTATAGCCATAGTAGTTATTTACTGATTGAATTGGGTGTACATAGCTACGATCAACATAATGAACCCACAATAAGTACCAATGGTATCTTTAACTACTCATCTTAGCAACTGAAATGGCTACACATCCATGCTGATAACTGAAGCCATGTTTAACATCCTCAGATGGATTTTACTACATTAGATTCAGCTCTCATTCTATAGACCCAAAGATGGGACAGTTCTCATGGATGTGGAATATGACAAAGGATAACATAAAAAATAAAGAACATGTGAATATAACACGTGCCTGATCATTCGTCAGGAGACAGTCAAGATATGTAAATATGTTACAGTAAACTGGAACTGCCAATATTTACAGAATTAATACACTCAAAATGAAACAATTATGCACTTTTAACAAATTTATCATACACAAAAAACCCTAATCTTGACTGTTGTGACCACCTGCTGTAAAACCAAGTCTAAGACATATTTATTTAAGCTGGTCTAGCAGTCCCAGTTAAGAAATTCATCTATAGAGTAGGAGCTGCCTGCCCAAAAATCTTTCAAACTGTTTAAACTGTGCTGTTTCTGAAACAAAATTTGTAATGGTTCCTGGCAAATTATTGAAAATGTGTTCCTGCATACTGGACTCCTCTTTGGACCAAGGTATGTAATTTTAGGTCTTATTGTTCCTAGTATTTAATACGTGGTGAGCTATTGTTTGGAAATACACACACATTATTAGCAACAAATATCTTTAAGCAATAATTATACTGAGAAGCATTACTTAGATACCCACATTCTTGATCAGATTTTACATTATTATCTGAAATTCCTACCACAAATGAGGAAACTGGTATATCATGATTTGTCAAAGGCATTTGACTATGTAAATTACACTATCATTTTAAGTAAATTTGAATATTATGGTGTTACTAATTACATGTGGGGTCCGACAAGGTTCCATCTTAGGGCACTTACTTTTTCTTGTGTACATCAATGTCCTGTCATCAGTAACATTAACGCATGCCAAGTTTGTTTTGTTTGCCAAGTATACAAAAATTGCAATAAATAACAAATCAAATATAGTCTTAGAAAGCTAAGCTAGTAAAATATTTATGGACATTAATCACTGGTTCCTAGCCAATTCTTTGTCACTAAACTTTGAAAAACCACACTACATGCAGTTCAGAACTTGTAAGGGGTGTCCCACAAGTAAATGCCTAACATACAATGACAAGCAGATAGAAAAAGTGGACAGTGTTAAATTCTTGGGATTACAGCTTGATAATATATTCAACTGGGAGCACACCAAGGAACTGCTGAAATGTCTTAACAGATCTTTGTTTGAAATGGAAATTGTGTGAGACATAGGGGATATAAAAATAAAATAAAGTTGGTAAACTATGCTTAATTTCATATGGGATTTTTTGGCGGGGTATTTCATCAAGCCGAGCTAAAGTTTTCTTGGCACAAAAAATTCCTTTAAGAGTTATATGTGAACTCAAGAACATCCTGCAGAAGCATGTATAGGGATTGAAGGATACTAACTACTGCTTCCCAGTATATTTTTTCCTTAATAAAATTGGCATTAAAAATATATTACTATTTCATACCAACAGCCCTTTTCGTAGAATCAGTACTAGAAATAAGAATAATCTTCACAAGGATTAAAAGTGAGTTACTCTTGTACAAAATACTGTGCATTATTCAGGAACTCACATTTTCAATAACTTGCCTGCAGCTATAAAAAGCTTAACAACCAATGAATTTCAGTTTAAGAGAAGCCTAAAGGATTTATTGGTGGCCAGCTTGTCCTACTCCATTGATGACAAACTAACTACTGCACCATTTCAGTGCAGTAATATGTTTACTGTAAACAAGTATTGTAGTAGTTCTATTATATGTTTATTACCTTATTAATAAAAAAATTAATTTTAAATTCAGTACATTAATGCAATCTTAGTAAATGAGTGTCTGTAAAATGATTCCTTCATATAGTGTTCATTATAAAAATATGACGATCATTCCACTTGGGACCCGTGGTTGTAAATATTTGTCATCTATTACTGTTTTTCTGATCTGTTCTACATCCTGAAGGGCCTCCTCGCTATGGATCAATTGGAATGAAAGTAAATCTATGTTCTTGTTGTGGTGGTGGGCTTCAGTCCTGAGACTGGTTTGATGCAGCTCTCCATGCTACCCTATCCTGTGCAAGCTTCTTCATCTCCCAGTACCTACTGCAACTTCCATCCTTCTGAATCTGCTTAGTGTATTCATCTCTTGGCCTCCCTCTATGATTTTTACCCTCCACACTGCCATCCAGTACTAAATTGGTGGTCCCTTAAGGCCTCAGACCATGTCCTACCAATCGATCCCTTCTTCTAGTCAAGGGCCACAAACTTCTCTTCTCCTAAATCCTATTCAATACCTACTCATTAGTTATGTGATCTACCCAACTCATCTTCAGCATTCTTCTGTAGCACCACATTTCGAAAGCTTCTATTCTCTTCTTGTCCAAACTATTTATCGTCCATGTTTCACTTCCATACATGCCTACACTCCATACAAATACTTTCATAAACGACTTCCCGACACTTAAATCTATACTCGATGTTAACAAATTTCTCTTCTTCAGAAACGCCTTCCTTGCCATTGCTAGTCAACATTTTATATCTTCTCTCCTTCGACCATCGTTAGTTATTTTGCTTCCCAAATAGCAATACTCATTTACTACTTTAAGTGTCTCATTTCCTAATCTAATTCCCTCAGCATCACCCGTCTTAATTCGACTACATTCCATTATCATCGTTTTGCTTTTGTTGATGTTCATCTTAAATCCTCCTTTCAAGATACCATCCATTCCATTCAACTGCTCTTCCAAGTCCTTTGCTGTCTCTTACAGAACTACAATGTCATCGGCGCACCTCAAAGTTTTTATTTCTTCTCCATGGATTTTAATACCTACTTGGAACTTTTCTTTTGTTTCCTTTATTGCTTGCTCAATATACAGATTGAATAACATTTGGGATAGGCTACAACCCTGTCTCACTCCCTTCCCAACCACTACTTCCCTTTCATCTCCCTCAACCCTTATAACTGCCATCTGATTTCTGTACAAATTGTAAATAGCCTTTCGCTCCCTGTATTTTACCCCTGCCACCTTCAGAATTTGAGAGAGAGTATTCCAGTCAACATTGTCAAAACCTTTCTCTAAGTCTACAAATGCTAGAAACGTAGGTTTGCCTTTTCTTAAACTTTATTCTAAGATAAAGTAAATCTAATCTAATCTTATTACATCTTCTGCAGTCTAAAAACTTTTGCTCAGTTTCACGAGGGTACCTCAAAATATGAAAGCAAACAAAGTATGCAAGTTTTTTTCTATTTGTATCTCCTACATCTGACATCATTCACATTGCAGATACAAACTTGTTTAGGTGCTTCAGCAATTTTGTGGCACACCCCCTTCCTAACTAAATTTATTATTGGGTTGTAACCACAGAAATTTAACACTGTCAACCACTTCTATTTGCTTATCTTCATACATTATACACATGCTGGAAACAAATCTCTTACAACTTGTTATCTGCATATAGTATGTCTTTTCAAAGTTTAAAGACAGTGAATTAGTTTTAAACCATTTATTAATTAATGTCAGTGAATATTTGATTAGTAGCCATTTCTAAATCTGTGCTTGACTTGCTATGTATTGCATGTTTGTGTCATATGCCAACAAAACAAACTTAGCAACTTGCAATTTAACAGACAAGAGGTCATTACTGTAGACAGGAATAAACAACAGATTCAAGATGGGACCTTGAGGAGCACCACATATAATTACTTCCCAATCAGATGAAGACTATGTGCTTACTCTGCATGTATTTGCAATGACAGCCTTTGTTTCCTGTTAGTTAGGTCAGACTCTAACCATTTTGCAGCACTGGCAATGACATCACAATATTCTGATTCTCATGAGAGAAAGCAGTGATTGAGAGTCAAAGGCTTTTGAAAGGTCACAGAAAATACCAGTAGCCTCTAATTTGTTATCTTATTAATTATTTCCACAGTATGTGTAAATACCCTTCTCTGTATCACTAAGCATAAGGAACCCAAACTGTGACTTAGAGGTGTTGTTTGCAGTTGGATGCTTGAGAAGATGCTTAGACACAACCTTTTCAAACATTTTTGGAGAGGCCAGGAAAAGTGAAAATGATCAAAAATTTGACATTCTCTCTTTAACCTCCTTCATGTAAAGAGACTTAAGCATAGTTTAGCCAGTCTCGAAATGTTCCACCGATAAGAGATTGATTACACAAACAACTTGAGGCGCAACTCAACTCACATGTACACTCTTTGAATAACTTCACTAGGATTTTATGATGGATGCTACTTCTTAGGGAGATGTGAGTGTCATTTCCATTTTACTGAAGTTATTTGCAGGGAGTGCTCTCAAATGTTCAATTGCACTGTTATCTGCCAGTAATAGAAACAAAGTGCTGTACCTATTTAAGAAGTTTGGAACCCTACATGCATTTGTTACCAATGTCTCATTTATTTTAACTGGAAGTGTTACTGGAATTTTCAAAATGCAGAACATGTATGTATCACAGCATCAACAACAAGTTTAAATAACACATGGCTTTGTCTCAATAGGAAGTCAGACTGGTACTTACTTTACTGTTGACAGCAGAAACGATTTTCTTTGACTGTTATCTGAAAGGTAAACAGTAGCCTGTCTTCCTAATCACAGTTAATGTAACATAGCTGTTACTGTAGTCATTTTAAATCTGGTGATCTTGCCAGTTGATTTTCGAGTCTTTCATCTACAAAGCTGCCCAATTGTTGTTACATGTTGTCTTTGACTTTTTCATTTCATTCGAAAAAAGTTAAATTATATCTTTCCTGTCATTACTAAATTTATTATCTGAGTCATTCATTTATTGTCGCAAGATTTTGTTTGAAATTTCTGTTTCACCTCTCACAGCAATTATTTCCTCTGTTACAGAACTTATCATCTCAGTACTTACGGTCTTTGTCATGGGTTTAATCACACTGCTTAAATTTCGCTTTTCACATAGATAATCTCGCGGCGTGTTTGGTCACTCATTTTTTGAATCATTTGCATTAAAGCATTCATACTAAATAGCAGCAAATTACTACCTTGTTCCATTGTCTGTTTCGTTTTCATCTCTGATACTTTTACATCACTTTTATATCCTGTGTCATTCATTTCCAAATTATCACTACTGTCATCAAATATTTCTTACTTCAACTTTGCATTATTTATACATTCTGTTCCTCCAGTTTTGTTTAGTTTGTCGGCAATATCTGAAAAACACTCGAACATATCTATTCCCACATCGTTAGGTCGTAACCCCTATTCTGCCTGCATTGATTTAACTAAAATTTTCTCACTGTTATTCATTGAGAATAACCAGGGCATAGGACAGTCGTAATTATAATACATTGTCCTGTCATGGTCGCCATGTAGAACCCTCCTACCTCTCCTTCTAATTAGGCTTTGCTATATGACCTTGAACCTAAAGTCCCTAATTTGCAGGAAAAAGGTGCCTACTCTGAAGAATAATGCAAAACTGAAACAAATAGATGAAGCTATAACCAAATCGTCACTGCTCAGTACTTCAGAAACGATCAGTTAAAGTTCAGTTAACTTTATATATTTTTATTATGTGAACTAATTTTTAATCAACAGTAGTTAGCAGAAAATTTGGAAAAAGGTTTCCAAAGTATGTCATTAATGAAGATAACCAACACTCTCCAGTTTCTCACTGGAACAAAAATAATATACTTGTAAGCAATCTTATTGAAGAATAGTTATTGGCATCATGATATAGGAACAGTACCTAACACACACTGTTAATTACTTCACATTACACATGTCACAATAGTCAGGTAATAATCAAATAGTAAACACATACAATATATATATATTAGTTTTCAAAGATCAATTAACGTAAGATTGCTTATTGGCTGTGGACAGAAACGTTTTGTTATGTTACTCACTGTAATACTAACAGTCGTAATTGTACCATCAGGAAGATTGTTTAAATTTGCTCATTGATAACGACTGTCATTTACCTAGCAGTTACTATGATATTTCTTTGTAATAAAAGTTATAAATTATGCCAATAGCTATAAATTAGAACTGTGCTTTGACAATGAAATTCAGTGTGCAAGTTATGTAAAGATTTTACTACAAAATTTTCTATTTGTAGCAAATGAATTAATACTGGCTTTTGCATCATTGCATTTCTGACATATTTCATATTATAGCCAAAGACTTCATTATTATGTAATTACCCAAAAATTGCAAAAATTATGTTTTGATAATCTAATAAATTAATGTTCACTTCATTTTCAGTTCGTTTTCTGATCATCTCAGTTCATACAAAGAGATAACATGGATACTACTTGGATAACGACGTAGGAAAAGTATTTACGTGACAATATGCATGGATTGCCCGACAGGTACTTGTCGGCGCCATTTGTCGCCCGCGTCTAATTTTTTCCCGTGACTCATTTTAAACCTGCACACACAAACATGTGATGCACAGTGGGTAGAATTCTACCATCCCACACTCATATCTAGAATATCGTGTGTTCAAGACGGTAGAAGGCTGAGTGGTTCTAGAATTTACACAGAAATTCTCGAATTACTATATATCCCCTCCCCACTGTCAGATCGAACACATGATATTTTATACATAATTATTATGCAAATAATATCACTCATAATAACATTTCATATTTTAACAGTGTACATTTCTTACACATGTGTACATACATATCTTTCCTTTCAGTAACAATTCTCTGTCCTCTTTAGAACAATCTTCCGCTTATTGTTTCTCTACTCTCTTCTTACTTTACTTTGTTATTAAGACATGAGCATTTACGCGTGGTTTTAGTCATCTTCACTAATATTGAAGACTCGTGAGGACTCTTTTTCGTTTCTTTATTTCCTTTTCTTTCAATTGTAAGCTTCAGATGTTTATGACACATGAGTAATCTATTTTCTATCCTTATCTTTTGTACTACCTATTTTCTAGTATGTACTATTTTCATTATTTGTAGCTTGGAGGAAGTGAAAGTGTTCTTTTGACACACATTTATTTCCACAAAACATAATAATGCTAGGCGTTCATCGAATTCACACTTCTCAGAATAATCCCTACAAAATTTGTGACTTTTGTTACACTATCGTCCCCTTCTCCTAGGATCAGCACCTATTCCTTGCTTGTGGGTTGGCCTTACGAGAGCACTTCTTCTTTCCATTCTGGTAGGTAAGCCCCTTACAAAACATCCCTATATTTTTAGGCACAGATCGTCCTATCTCCAAAGTAGGTACACCTGCCCTTTATACTTAGTGAATGCTGGATATGCCCCCGTTATCCTTTCTGAGTAGGCCTCATGGTTCATTATCTTAGTATACATTTCTATGTATACCATAATTAAGTATCTTCTGGTAAAGATATAAATCTATCTTAAGCTTTCCATTCATTCTTTAATATATCATTTACTCCCTAGAGTCTTCGTTTACTTATCAACTTCTATATTTTCAATAGATACTACGTCTACATAAACTATTTACGTCCCACTAGCCTTCAGTTCATCAGAGTATTTATTGCACTGACGTTTCTTAATGATCAACATGACTAATTCCTCTCCTACAATCGTTTTCTTTCTTTGCCCACACCTCTTTCTTATTTATCCATTACTCATAACTACTTTATTGTTGTTCGTTATGTAGCATTTTCATTCCAAAAACTAATATGCTTTTGTCTCTCTTTGCGCATCAGTTAATGGTCCTTGTTCTAATCTCTATTTCGAACTGTCACTGTTCTTTGTTTATGTGCATCTCTTCTTATGTACATTCGATGTAGAACCATCATAACTTCCTATATATGGGCGCATATTTCAATATGTACACACATTTTCCCCTAAAACAACTTGCGATTATCACCTCCTGACAGGCTTTGTCTTATGTAATTTAAGGTTTGTGTAGAAGTGTATATTTGCGTATATGTGGATGTGTGTTCGTGTAGTCATTTTTTTCGGCCTTTATCTAAAGATAAGATTTAGGTTTCTAGTAAACACGGAAATAACGAAGGACTTCAGTGATAGAAGTTTGTGAATATGGAAAGAGGGAAAAATAGACAGATCCTCAAATGAGAAGTAAGAAAAGAAAAAATAGATATGGATGATAGAATCAAAGAAGAGAATGCAGATAGCCCGAAAGACAGGAAACCCAACCAACCCCCCATTCCTAGGGTCCCTACCCCTCAGGCACTTGAATGAGACACCCTGAGGTGGTCTGGTGTTAAACTGTCCCCCACAGAACGAACTTGTCCCTCTTTCACCTTTTGAGGTCCCTGAAGGAAATCCTAGCAACCCTATGGAAATGGCAAATGATGAAAAATCAGGCGCACTTGTTGGTGAGGGTTGTTTGAAAGATGTGATGTGTGTTTTGTGTTAGTCATGAGTTATCTGTTCTTCTAAATCATGCCTTTAGTTACAATACCGACCCCTTTCAAAATTTTTACAAACCCTCCCATCTATATCACATCTCATAAAAGGTATAAAATACTCTATACAAAATAGAAAATCTATACACTATGGTATAACAGTAGTTCAGATAGCCACATCATATTATATTTTCCACAAATATAATACTCTGTTGAGTTTATTTCGTCTAGAAATCACATTTTTCTGTAATTTCTTAAGTTGTTCTCTATTTTATAGTCATATCCGGTTTTCTAAGAAATAAGATTACAGGATAGTTCTAGATTTTAAAGCAATTTGATGCAGGAAAACTATTTTGGAACCAACACCGAAGACAACTCGGTATCTGACGGCCGTTACTCTGCCTGTTAACTCAGAATGTTAACATCCCTGCGGGATATATAATTTTATCTCCTTTACATTGTATTTCCCCTTCTCTAATCCAGTTGTGGGATCTACTAAAAATAACACCTTAGGATGGATCACTGTTTGTGCCTGGAATGGTCCCTCATATTTTTGAATAAACTTATGATTCTCTTTTTTCAAAGTAGAGCTGTGAAGATGTTGCTTTCTAAGAACCAGGTCATCGACTTGGTACTGAGGTTCCACAGCCTTTTCGTTATGCTTACTTACTCTTTGTAGCGCCTCTTCAATTAAATTCTTAGAAACTGTTTCCTGATTTACTTTATAATTAACACAAGCTTGTTCTGACAAATTAAAACAGTTAATTAGAGTTTCTATAAAAGTTTTGCCTATAACTTCTAAAGGTGTCAACCCAGTCGATAAATGGTGTAATTCATTTAGGGTAAGTTCAAAGTCCTTAATTTTCGTTTCTCACGAAGTATGTTTTTCATGGCAGTGAGTAAGACATAATTTTCCAATTTCCTTCATTACTCTTGATGGGTTATAATTGGATATTAACACTTGTCGAATACTTTCCCACTTTAGGAATTCTCTGAATAGAAAATATTTCTGTGAAATAGGAATCATGGTGGATATTCCCAGTTATTCTTTGAGCCATTTCCTTTACAATGATTTTCGGATATTCTGCTGCCATAAAATTAATGGCAAAAATAACTGTGTGCTGTTCCATACATTTCATTTCTTCCATTCCTATGGGTAGCCTTGATAAAGCAATAGGTACAATATTTTTGGAACCATTTACGTATTGTATCTTAATATCGTATTCCTGTAGGAAAAGCATCCATCACATCAACCTACTGTGTAGTAATCGACTACCCATCAGAAAGGACAAAGCTTGATGATCTGTATAAATATGGATTTGCAATCCACATACTAGTGTTTGAACCTTTTGAATACTCCACACAATAGTTCCTTTTTGGTAGCTGTGTAATTTAGTTCATGCTTATTTAGGCTATGGCTAGCAAAAACTATGGTTCTGTGTTCTACATTACTTGGATCCCATTCCCGTTGGAAAAGTTCGGCAGCAACACCGTAATCAGATGCATCTGTCGAAAATTTAAACGGTTTGCCTATTTCTGGATGATGAAATATGGCTGACTCAACAAGCAAGTTTTCAAACAAATCATTTGCTCCTTGATCTCAAGTCCACGGTACTCCCTTTCTTAATAAACTTAAAATTCTTGGGTCATTTAACTCTTGCCCTTGTACGTACCATCGATAGTATCCAGCCATACTTATAAATCCATTTAATTGTCTTACCTTTCTTGGTGCTGACATTCTTTGACAGCTTTTAATTGTTCTGGGTCCGGTCTGATTCCCTATACCATTGCAATATGACCCAAGAACGATTTAAGCAGCTTCACTGTTATAGCTTTTTTAAATTTTTTTTCAGATTCTTGCACAAAATTAGACAATGGTCCTCCCAAAGTAGCTGATATTATTAAATGTATCGTCTACGTACATTATCAAATCCTTCAATAAGTCTCTCCCTATTCCTTCACCTAACGCACTTATAAATATAGACACGGAGATATAAAGTCCTAATGGCAATGCATTGAAGATGCGCATCCGAGTGTGTGAAGACTAGGTGTGTTGGATGAAGTGATCATTCCTGCAGTCAGCCATAGAAATGTAGCTGTCATGTCATGCCATGCATCTACCCATGGATCTTGTAGTGGAATGTAAGAGAAGCATACCACTGAAGAATAATTTGGTCATCCCAGCCTCTGTCGTCTCGTTTCCCAACGAATTCGGTGAATTGTGGCAAGGGAAGTTGAAAGAAGATCACCGCCAGGGCGAACATCAGCCATCTGGAGTCGGAGTAGGCAGGAACGATGACTCGTTCCCGGACTAGAAGGATGTAACACCGAGACGCTGTTCTCTTAAGGAGGGAGCAATGTCACAGAAGAAGCTGAGTAGCACGGTGGTGTAGTGGATATGATACTAAATGTTGCATTGAAGGTCGTGACTTCAAAACTCACCTGGACTGTACAATTTTAATTTCTATATTCAGTTCGAGTACATTCTAGAAGTATCCACAAATGGCAAGAATCATTGTACTGGAATGTTCTGTAGCTGTGTATATACTGTATGTGGTCTGGCCGGAGGCAGTTCTCTGTGCGCTCTTGTACATGCAAGTGTTTAATAAACCTTCATTAAGTGAAGTTAGTGTTCGTCATTCATCTACTTACACCCTCCTCTACGTGACAATATTAGGGATTCATTAACTTTGTCTTGTATACAAGTCTGATGTGTTACTTGATCACATTATCGATTTTTGTTGATATTTGTCCTGTAGCTGTTAATCATAGACACTGACACTCAGTTGTTTGTTCCTCAATGTGGCTATTTGTTACAAATGGTATCCAGTATCTACTGTCACCGTAACAAAGAAGATGTTCGTCAAAGTTTAAGATGGTTTTAAACTCTGAGCTGCACGGGATAAGCCAAGCGGTCATAGGCACTGCAGTCAGGGACTGTGCAGCTGGTCCTGGTGGAGGGTCGAGTCCTCCCTTGGGCATGGGTATGTGTGTTTGTCCTTAGGTAATTTAGGTTAAGTAGTGTGTAAGCTTAGGGACTGATGACCTTAGCAGTTAAGTCCCATAAGATTTCACACACATCTGAACATTTTTTTTAAACTCTAACAACCAATCTAAACCAGTTTAACGAAAATAAAAGAAAGAAATATTTTTATTGTGTAAAAAAATAAAAATGGATGAAAATGAAAATGGGGAGAAACGACTTTAAATATTTATGTTATCTACTCTTTCAGTACGAACTTTGTTGTAGAACCCTTTATTTACGTGTGGTAATAAAAATTCCCTTAGACAGAATTAAGCACATTTAAAATTACGTAAACCTTAGCAACCCTGTCATGCTGATAAATTCAAACTAACTGATTAATAACATTTATTTGAAACTTATTTAAATTAATTTTTTCTTTATTTTGGCCTTGGCACACATTTTATAGATGGAGTGGGTTTTTAAATATGTACTGAATTCTTTCCCAGCGTTAGCTATGGAACACAAGACTGTCTCTGTTAGCATAAAATGGTTAAATATTGCCAAGCCGACCTGAACGTTTAATTATCATTGACAACACACACTTCACTATACGTTTAAGCTATTTGCTTTTGAAATGGAAAGAACCAACAGATTAACAACTTCAACGTTAATTATCCGCCTATGAATGCACAAATGTAAAACCAGTAATAAATTCAGTCAGCTTCAGAATCGCTGTGAAAGAAAAATATTTCGTAATTCACTGCTAATTTTACCTGCTCCCGATTTACAGGTTTGGTTAATTTTATGGTGGAACAATTTTTTAAATGTGCCGCCGCAGCAAATCGTTGGGTCGCGGCACAGTCCAGCAACACCAACGATAATCGCTAAAAGTGCTGAAAATTCTTTAAAGAAATATTATACATGACATGGGCAAGCTAATTTACATTAGTAATACACAATTTTGATAAATTATAATGTATTTAGACCATAACAATACTCAAAATTACACACCTTGATGATTTCTCCTCTAATGCTGGCTAAAGATAGATACAGACAAACGAAGTCTACTCATTCACATAATGCTACGTCACAGGTTCCTCTCTCTCTCAGCTCTAGAGGAAGACGACAAAGAATACACATTATGTAGCGCTTTTTATACTACTGCTGATTTTGAATATCTCTTTGTAATCTTACAACATTATTGTCATCTGTGGCTATATTTTTCATTTTTTCATCGCAGATATTAGCATATTTCGTAATTACATTATGAGTATAGAAATATTACAATCGTAAATACATCGAGAATATTATTACAGAAAATATTACAATAATAACCAACATCCTTTACACAAAATTAAATAACATTTTTTGTTAATCAATTACAGTACATATGAACTGCTTCATATCGGCGTACATAGTACAATTAAATGTCATTTCATTTTATTAATAGTGTGTGTGCTGCCAGGGAACGTTACACCAAACAGTACATTTCTATTAACATTCTCTTATTAATAGCGTTAGATGAAATAATGTATGTCAAATACTACAGTTCACTTGAGTTTCGTATTTTACAAGTTTTCTTTTTGTTCCCATTATCCCGAATATGTATATCCCAGTCACTGACCATAACGGTATGCGCAGTTTATTCTGTATCGAGTTAAAAAATGCGTTTGAGATGAGTGATACCTCCCTCCCTGAATCTATAAATATGTTAACCTTGGAAGTTTCCACTGTCCCTGCTATTATAGGTTGTGGGTTATTAGTAGCTAAGCTTGGTTCTTCAGGCAGCAACCATTCCTTTGCGGACATTTTGTGTACAAAGTTAACATATGTATATAGAATAAGGCCTCCTAATGTATCTCCATGACCTGGACCCCAGCCCTGGATCCAGATCAAACAACTTTTTCCTCATTACTACTAATTATGGGTTGGTTACCAAAACGATATACTACATTCCCATTGTGTGTTTTATGGTTACTCAGTACAAATTCTTGAGAAGATGCCGGATCTAAATTTGAAGGTGGGTGTTTCTTTTGATAATTGCTGTTACAAGTTTTCTTACTGTCTGGTGTACTTTTGCTATGTTTGCCTCATGCTTTTTTAAATTATTTCCGCTAAGTTCGAACTTTCACTTTGGTGTAAGGGAGGACTCGAGCCTACGCCAGGATCAGTCACTCTGTCCATGACTGCAGCGACTTAGGCCACTCAGCTCATCCTGTGTGGCTTCCAGATGTTATTCTCTCGGTAAACTTTCGATCTATAATTTCTCTAAATTGTTCCTCCAAAATAATTACATTTATAACATCAGAGTTAGCTATTTTCTCTTTGAAATTTCTTTCTACATTATCTACTTGTGTATTGAAACCTGTAATTTGCGATTGAATGATTGGCATTATCTCATTCTGCTTATCTACACTCTCTTGCAAAGTATACAACCCATAACTTACCTCACTAATATTGTACACGTTTTCAAAAGATCCTAACTTTTCAGTAAGTTCTGATTCTACAGTAATACATTTGCTCTTAATATTAAGTTTTAACCTTTTCGATAAATCTTGGAAAGTGCTACTCTGTTTCTGACTAAGGTCAGTAAACATATTATTTATATAGATGGTCAAAGAATTGGTCAATTTCTTTAAATCTGCTTTTAAATTCTATAGTTTATGACTTATTGTGTCAAACTCAGTCTTCAAAGCACACATGCCTTCGTATAGATTATTAAATTTTTTGCATTGAGAGACGACTTTCGCGTTTAACAAACCTAAATTTGTCTTTCGAGTATTTAAAGCTTCACTCTTAGCAATTAAAGCTTCACTCTCGGTATTTAATTGAGAATTTACTAAGTCTAGTTCTTTACTTGGAGTCGCACTCTGAGCATTTAATTGAGAATTTAATGAGTTTAAGACTCTGAGCTTTGATTAAATTTATCAACTCAGCCCAGTCAGCCACGTCTTTGCCAATTTTCATGGCCATAGCTGGGTCTTGAGTTTCCCCAACCTGATGTATCTTTTCCATACTTTTATATACGTTAGCTCCTGCAAGCATTTAAAACTAACTTTAAATATGTTAATTACACAATAAAAGTTCACTCAACAGTATCTTCTACAAATTCGTACTAAAGTAATCAAGTTTTATTTCATGCTCACCCGGCATAGAATTCACGTTGTGTAGGTGAGTGGATGTGGAGGCAGGTCAGCACTGGTGAACAGCAGCTGGAGCCGGCGGCGTTGGTTGTAGGTCGGTTTCCGCATCTGCATCTCTGTAATGTGTGTGTGAGAGCTGTATACTCCCCATACTGGATCTTCTTGGTTGAAGCGTTCTATGCATACTTCTTCTTAGAGAAATACGTCGAAATCTTCTTTGCTGTTTTTATCGTTGTGACTTTTTATTTTTTCACCATTTTTCCATTTAAATTTTGCTCCATTGGATACTTGAGCATGTTCCAATTTCTCGGAGTAATTACCTTGTTTTATTAAGTTTAGTTATCATGGCAACAAGTAACAGCTTCTTTTCTCGTTTTTGACTTAAAATACCTGTTTTAACAGTCCTGTCACGATCGGCACATACTAACGTTTTCGGCTTAAAGCGTGTGTGTGAATCTGGGCTATTTCAGTTTATTCCCCCAAACCACCTTCCACTTCTTTATGAGGTGACTTACTTGGAATTTACAGTCACTCTTCTTTACTGGATAGCCTGCTGCTGGAAACCACTTTGACTTCTCTGTCGAATAACGCTAGGTACAGGAATTTTTAGACTCTTTCTACTTATGAAATAAGTAGACATACAAACTTTGCTTCTCGCCAGTTAACGATGTATTTGACTTTCATATGCAATAAAACTCTCACTTTCAACATAAATAGATAACTTCTGGTTAGTCCCTCGTACTGTCGAACATCAAAAACAAACTAAATTATAGTTAAAAGAAAGTTGGCTTTAATGCCATAACTTTTCTTAACATAAATCAGAAAATAAGTCTTGTCTATAGCAAGGTTATGTCAAGAGTTTTCAAGAGTTCTCTTTCAACTGTCTTTGTTTTAATAACAATAGTGAATGATCCAATAAGCACAAAGCTGCATTTAAACTCCATGGTTCTTTGTTGCACACTCACTAAAACATCTATGGATTGCCAGCAGGTACTTGTCGGTGCCTTCATCCACTGTGTCTACTTCCTTCCTGTCACTTATTTTAAACCTGCACACAGAAACATGTGATACACAGTAGGTAGGATTCTATCATCCCACACTTATATCCAGAATATCGTGAGTTCGAGACTGTAGAAGGCTGAGTGTTCTAGAATTTACACAGAAATTCTCGAATCACTACATACTTACTTCAAAAAATTCAAGCATCTATTGAATCGAACATCCAGAAGTAAGTGCAAGTATAGCCAGTTTTTGAAGTTTTCTGTCAAAGCGAATGTTCGAAATGAGCAAATAATTTCTAAAGTTATTTCAGACAAAAGTTTTAACAAAGAACAAGACCTACATAATGTTCATTTTCATTTTGTGTGTATTACAAGTTCGAAAGAACTTCAACTAATAGGTGGATCCCGTCGTTTTCACTCAAGAAATAATGCAAGTGTCTCATTTGTAGAAATCATGTGAATTAGCTGATTTAACTGCCCCCCCCCCCCCCATCACGCACACACATAAATACACATATACTTATAATTTTAGTCACACCATTGACCTTAGCATTTTTATCCAAGTGCAAGGAGAATGTTGATACAGTTGTTCAGATTAACCCATATAAAAGGGCATTAGATCGAGAACTTTTTCAATGTTGCAAAATACGATTTACAGAAAACATAAGCGATATAACGTACCATGTCTGCCATTCAGCAAAGCTGGGAAGTAGCGAAGGACTCAATAAGTCAAACTTTGACATCACCAGTCTTGGAATCTGGACAGGTAGTTGTCAAACAAACACAGAGGCCCTTCACTTCTACCATTAATGTACGTTCCTATAAAACTTAATTTCCGCAAATGTTTTTCATTTACATTTTAAAAACAAGACAAATTACACTTCCTTACTTTGCGAAGGTGAGCTGCCTCCGCTTTGTTTGCCTCATCTTTTGATGACTGCCAGTGTAATCGAATAAATTTTATCGTTTTGACGTATTTTTCTTTATTCATGAGTGAACAGTGGGAAACGCTTGGTAAGTATAGCGTACAGGTTCAAAGATACTGATTTTCCAGGGCAAATTTTTGCATCCATGGATCTGGGCAAAAATTGATTCAAAATTACTAGCTGTATCAAGACACAATTCTGAGAATACAAACAGACCCCTCGAGAAATGATGCCCAGCCATCAATCTGATGTATACTGAGGCAGTGTCACTAACTCGCCAGTGGGCATGGCCAGTGTTCTGTTGTACTGTCTGCACTGATATGCTAGATATCCAGCAAGGTATTCGTATACTTCAACACCACTGGCAGCAGCCAATGTTATTGATGAAATATCAGAATCCCGTTCTGTGAGATCTAGGTCTCTGATCTCATTTATGTCTTTCGACCATTGGCAATGCCTCAACAATATCCAGCACAATGTTCCCAAACACTGCTTCAGTCTCAAATCTTCCTTCTTCACCAGGTGTAACCCGTTGACTGCTGGAGGCGTACCATCTGCATGGTGTGCTGAGGCAACATGGCCTGCTGCTTAATCCGGCTACCTGCGCTGCTTGCTGTTCCTCATTGCCGCCGCCAGGACCGGATCAGCCCGCGCTGCCCAACCCACCCGGTGCTGAATATTTCTCGGCTAATTACCACCCACGCCGAGCCAGTGTGAATTTTAGACTTCGAGCTGTAATATCTCAGGCAATAGTTTTTGTACAGAAATCAGATTTGGCCTTCTTGTACAGCTTTATGCGTTCTCTTAAGAATAATAATGAAAAGAATTTTACTAGCCATATTGAGCCAGAAAATTGTAGGTAGATCGGCCAAAAAAATAGGCACCCGAAAAATTTCGAAGTTTGGCTTCTTGCATCTCCTGAACTAATGCTATTACGAACGTGAAATTTGGCAGATAGTAACCTAAGAACACAAAGTACGTAAATATATAGTTTCATTTCCATATCACTTTCCAGTACTGAATGAATTAAGCACAAAACTGAAGATTTTGTAAAAACGTCAAAAACGCGATATTTTCATTCTGATTTTGCTCTGTAAAACATATCAAGCTGTATAACTGGAATAAAAGTTGAGCGCAAAAATCAGGCCTGAAAACAATGTAAACTTCGGATTCGCATATCTAGTAGAGTGAACACATTATGAAAATGAAATTTAGAGTGCAATAGATTGACAGCACAACGATACGGAATAAAACTTTTTATTCCCCTATTATTGTCCAATAATCGACAAATTAGTCGAAAAGATGTTGATTTTTATGAAAAGATGAAAACAGGGTATATTCGATACTTCTTTTATAAATACAGTTTTCTATTAATGCGTTAAAGCCAGACTCATTCGAACAACAAACTTTAAGCCCTCATCCTCCCCAGGTTTAATTTCCAACATTGGCTAACAACAGAGGCAAAGTAGCAAGAAAAATAGCAATGAGAAAAGAGTTTTAGCTTTGTCAAGTAGTTTCTCGTTGATCAAAAGCGTTTAAATCATTTATGGAAAACAGGTTTTGTACAAGTAGACCGAATGTACTACTAAGGATAAAAGAATATAACGTGTTAATAATTTAAATGCATTGTACATAGCTTAATATATGGGTCTTGTTATACTGGCGCAATGTACTCGGCGTAATTGCATTTGCTACAATACAGATATTACGTCATCTCAATCACCAAGTCCGTTAATTTGCCAGTAAACTGCTACATATGAAGAAATCAGGCTTCGTTTGAATAATTTTATGCCTCTTGCATCTATTTCCCATCTTTCTTTTCAATCCAGGCTTTGGATTGGCACTGGCAAAGTTAAAAATAGATTTATAATTTTTTTACATTTTTCCTGTTTTTTAGGAATTCATTCAGAAATGTCAATTAATTTTCTCAGATTTAGTTCCCACTGATTACTAATGGTTCTTTGTGTGATAAGTCTCAAAGCAGGGTACAACATGTAATGGAACATTTCAAGTTTTGCATTTGGTGTCTAGTTTCCCGGCGCACTTTCTGTTTCGTGCAAATCACGCATCTGCGCATTAGCATACTTTTCTGCGAATATGCACTCACGATAACAGCCAGAAAATGCCTCCCTGCGAATTGCAGAGGATTCTCGTCATTGTAGCGCCTTCCCCTGTCAGCTTTTGTCCATTCTGTAGCAAATTTTTCTACAATTTCCCTTGCGAGAGAAAGGTGAAACTCTGCGAGTGCCATTTTTTGCCCTGTTACCGATCGGTGGAGAGATGAGTATTTAAAATGCACAAATCCAGAATGTGAAAAAAATATTTCTTATACCATTTCACAGTCTTACGCACTGATCACACTGAGCTCAGTAACGTGTCACAACGGTAATCCAAATACTCGAATGTTAATCCAAAATACATCGCGGTTACTTTATTTTTTCGCCAGTATTTCTGTCATTTTCTCTGTTTCAACCATTTGTGTGGTGTGACTTGTGGTCAACATGCGCACCTCTCTCTTATCACATCAATTGACAGAGAGAACCTTGTCAATGGACTTAAACTCAGTTTCTCCTCGTTTTAATGTCTTCTGCAGTTTTGGAATGTTGCGTCTATTTTTACGAACAGTGCCACATACGGCTGTTCCAAGGTTGTGAAGCTAGAGGAAATGGTCCGGCTGGAGTACCAATTATCGACATATAGACTATGACCCTGTTCCAAATACGGTCCCATAAGAGCTGACACTATGTCGCCACTTTTTCCCAAATTGTGGAACCCAATTTATGTTGTTGCGCCTGTATATACAATAGAATCAAAAATACACCCACTCTAGAATGAGATTTTCACTCTGCAGCGGAGTGTGCGCTGATATGAAACTTCCTGGCAGATTAAAAGTGTGTGCCGAACCGAGACTCGAACTCGGGACCTTTGCCTTTTGTGGGCAAATGCTCTACCAAGCTTTTTTTTTTGCATTTTGTTCATTATCGATCGTTGTGTTTGGTCGTTGCGGACGTCGTAAGACATCCTGTTCAAGTTCGGTGGTTGATCCTTCCACTCAGTTTTTTATTACAGAGGCCAACCGGCTCTCTGACCGAACACGCTGAGTTACCGTGCCGGCGTCCAACTGAGGTACCCAAGCACGACTCACGCCCCATCCTCACAGCGTTACTTCTGCCAGTATCTCGTCTCCTAGCTTCCAAACTTACAGTAGCTGTCCTGCGAACCTTGCAGAACTAGCACTCCTGAAAGAAAGAATATTGCGGAGACATGGTTTAGCTACAGCCTGGGAGATGTATCCAGAATGAGATTTTCACTCTGCAGCAGAGTGTGTGCTGATATGAAACTTCCTGGCAGATTAAACCTGCGTGCCGGACCGAGACCCGAACTCAGGAGCTTTGCCTATTGCGGGCAAGTGCTCTACCAACTGAGCTATCCAAGCACGACTCACGCCCCCTTCTCACAGCTTTACTTCTGCCAGTAACTCGTCTCCTACCTTCCAAACTTTACAGAAGTTCTCCTGTGAGTAGTTCGAGTCTCGCTCCGGCACACAGTTTTAATCTGCCAGGTTGTTTTATACCCACTCTGACAGTCACACAGTACAAATGTCTTTATTCCGAATCTTTTTCGCTTGGTTGGAATAAATTGCTTAAAGGGTAATCGTCCTTTGAACAGCAAGGGACTTTCATCTCTACAAAGTTTGTGATGTGGGCGAAATGAATTATGAAACGTCTTACGAACTTTGCCAACAATCGTCCTAATTTTAAATAGACTGTCACCTCCCGTACTCGCAGAGTTATCACTGAAAGTGTAACATTCTCAGAAGTAGAACGGCCTCGGGACATAATTTCGCTGAAAACTGGTTTGTTCAAAAGTGTATCTCTGAGCCAATAAACGCTTAATTTTGACTTCTTACCATGAAGACAAACAGCGACAAAACAATACATTCCCTCAAATCCAGTGTCTTTCCACTTTGACAGTCGAGAATTTACAAGTTCTGTAGTACTTTCTCTGGTGTAAACGTAAAAACGATTTGTTTCGTCTGCAATACATTGCAACAGTTCTTGAGACACAAATATCACAAAAAATGAAAGAATGCCTGGGCTAGTAGCGAACTGAAATTTGTGCCCTGAACTTGAGTCATCGAAGTAATGGTTTAGCGGCTGGAAATCGGTTTTTTTTTTTCAGTCAAATGTGTCACATAAGCGCGCTCTTTTCCAAACCATTTCTCTGTCACTTTCTGATTCCTCGGATTCAGAGGAATTGCTGACTAATCCTTGCTCTCCCCTCTGATGCAAAGGGCTGAGGTCTACAGCTTCGAGATTCTGTTGAAGACTCAACACTGCTAGCAACGTCAGATAATTCACACTCATTGTCGCTCTTAGTGAGCATATCCAGGATTTCTTTATCTGTGCAACCACGGCGACGTGCATTTCTCACGTAGAAAACAAGAAAACTGACGAAAATACAGGAATCGAAGTCGAATTCTGAAAAGAGGGGGCGCAGCAACAAACACATATGCACTCTTGAACTGTACAGTCAGACCACTGAACAGCTACTGGAAGATCAGGACAGAAGGACAGCTCTGCGTGTTTCGACGTTTGTAGCGCTCAGGTAGCTGTGACTCAGTGCGTCTAAACTCGTCCCAAGCAGTGGAAAGGCCGGTGGCGCGGCACACGCCAACACGTGGTTAGCACTGTAGTGACGACCCAAGGGCCACGCTTATACACGTCAGGCGAGCCAGGGGAACGGCGGGGAATGACGAGTTAACACTCCCACAGAAGTCACGGGGTTAAGAGACGGTCATTCGAAAGAGGAGGATCGTGGGCATTTGCTCCCAATAACAACAGTCTTAGCCACATCTTTAGCTCGACTAACGTTGAATGATCGTGAAAATGTTCAAGGCCTCTTACAAGGGACAAAAAGTGTCCCAAGGCAGTCTTGATTTAGCGTTGCAGTGAGAATGTATTCAATATTATAAGCCGCTAAGTCACTGAACAGGCTCAACAGTGAGCAAAGTTTTCAAAAATCCTTTTTAAAGTAGTAGCAGATGCTCTGAGGAACGATCTCGCAGCGTTTATAAAATTTACACAGGCACCTCTCCTGGGCTCGAAAATGAACACCGAATCCAAAGACTAGTCGTTTATTAGTTTCGCGGATCCTTGAATGAAGCACATCGAAGGTCTCGCCCATTACCTGTATGAAATCATTGGTGCCCCTTTCTTCAGACATTAGACAGCGAATCGACTGTGCAGTTGTGTGAGAAAAGTACATTCCTGGAAATGGAAAAAAGAACACATTGACACCGGTGTGTCAGACCCACCATACTTGCTCCGGACACTGCGAGAGGGCTGTACAAGCAATGATCACACGCACGGCACAGCGGACACACCATGAACCGCGGTGTTGGCCGTCGAATGGCGCTAGCTGCGCAGCATTTGTGCACCGCCGCCGTCAGTGTCAGCCAGTTTGCCGTGGCATAAGGAGCTCCATCGCAGTCTTTAACACTGGTAGCATGCCGCGACAGCGTGGACGTGAACCGTATGTGCAGTTGACGGACTTTGAGCGAGGGCGTATAGTGGGCATGCGGGAGGCCGGGTGGACGTACCGCCTAATTGCTCAACACGTGGGGCGTGAGGTCTCCACAGTACATCGATGTTGTCGCCAGTGGTCGGCGGAAGATGTACGTGCCCGTCGACCTGGGACCGGACCGCAGCGACGCACGGATGCACGCCAAGACCGTAGGATCCTACGCAGTGCCGTAGGGGACCGCACCGCCACTTCCCAGCAAATTAGGGACACTGTTGCTCCTGGGGTATCGGCGAGGACCATTCGCAACCGTCTCCATGAAGCTGGGCTACGGTCCCGCACACCGTTAGGCCGTCTTCCGCACACGCCCCAACATCGTGCAGCCCGCGTCCAGTGGTGTCGCGACAGGCGTGAATGGAAGGACGAATGGAGACGTGTCGTCTTCAGCGATGAGAGTCGCTTCTGCCTTGGTGCCAATGATGGTCGTATGCGTGTTTGGCGCCGTGCAGGTGAGCGCCACAATCAGGACTGCATACGACCGAGGCTCACAGGGCCAACATCCGGCATCATGGTGTGGGGAGCGATCTCCTACACTGGCCGTACACCTCTGGTGATCGTCGAGGGGACACTGAATAGTGTACGGTACATCCAAACCGTCATCGAACCCATCGTTCTACCATTCCTAGACCGGCAAGGGAACTTGCTGTTCCAACAGGACAATGCACGTCCGCATGTATCCCGTGCCACCCAATGTGCTCTAGAAGGTGTAAGTCAACTACCCTGGCCAGCAAGATCTCCGGATCTGTCCCCCATTGAGCATGTTTGGGACTGGATGAAGCGTCGTCTCACGCGGTCTGCACGTCCAGCATGAACGCTGGTCCAACTGAGGCGCCAGGTGGAAATGGCATGGCAAGCCGTTCCACGGGACTACATCCAGCATCTCTACGATCGTCTCCATGGGAGAATAGCAGCCTGCATTGCTGCGAAAGGTGGATATACACTGTACTAGTGCCGACATTGTGCATGCTCTGTTGCCTGTGTCTACGTCCCTGAGGTTCTGACAGTGTGATCATGTGATGTATCTGACCCCAGGAATGTGTCAATAAAGTTTCCCCTTCCTGGGACAATGTATTCACGGTGTTCTTATTTCAGTTTACAGGAGTGTAGTTGAGCTGCTGAGCACACTCACTGTCATTCTCTGCCCTTCAATGTAATGCGTTGCTTAATTAACTTAGAGCCTATTTTTATCTCGCAACTGTCCAGAATTAACAGTGTCTTGAACACGGCTTTTGTAACTGTCCTGTTTTTCAACATAAAGGTTTGATTGAGTAAATGGCTACTTGAGAGGGACGTTAGCGAATACCCACACACATTTCAGAGGATCACTTGGGTGGATAAAACAAGTGTTTCTGCGAGTAACGCCAAGCCTTTTCCAGACAGAGGTATTCTTTGCATTGATGTCTGCTACTGCAGCCGTGACTTTAAAGCAAATACTAGCAATGGAAACAATAATTTCGGTCAAGAGTGCAGCTGACATTTGAATATAAAAGTCCAAGTAGATGGCTGCTTCTATATAGCAAAAAACTCATGCACCATAACAATGAGGGCATTGCTGTGACATGCAAGTATCTTGTCACCTAGCTAATCAGAACAAAGTCTGCTATAAATGTTTGTTTCATCAAATGACAAAACACAGATATGTTCCCTGTCAGTCAATGTTCTAGCCAGTAATTTCATCCCCACTAAAATATTATTCAAAATACCTGGCTGGCGACTGAAAGTGCAGTTTATGCAACAACGCAATGTTGACACTGCAGGTAGATATCCGAGTGTTCCTTAGAAAATTGTAACTTTTCCGCAAAACAACTGCAAAGTAATCGCTTGGAGATGTCCATTCTACCCTGTCGAACCTGTTTTGCCCCATGAAATACAATTTTGATTTTACTGAAAAAATTACATTTTTCATAGTATTCGATTAATTTCACGAAGCACAACAGCATTTTTATTTCTTTCTTTGTAATACAGACTTCGTTTCATTGATGACAATTGACTTCGAAGATCATTATTACGTGCTCATTATTTCTTGCACTTCTTTTTCAGATTAGCGGTTCTCCTCTGTAATGCTGCTATGGATTTCAGAAAACTGGCTTTATCTGAATCATCAGAAACAACTTCATCTGTAAATGCACATTTATCAGCATATTTCTACCTTGGTCATAGCCTGTAAATCTCTCTATGCTTCTTCTATGGATCTTACACTTGTTGAAACGTTCCTTCCTTACTTCTGTTGCACGTGGTTTGCTATCACTGGCGCCACTGCTACAAAGAAGATTACATGATGGAAATGCGTCACTCTTAAATATTCGTCTCAGCGGTAAATTTAGCAGTTCTGAACGCAAGTCTCTAACATATAAGTTTCTTTGAAATGACGAGAACATTTTCTAGCATTTGCAACAGTTACAGCGTCTTTGCTGCAGCATTTCTACAGCCAAATCTTTTGCAGACTTGGATAGTGAAGGAAAGCATAAAGCACAACTGCAGTCCCTTTTGTCTTGCAGTTGTGAGGATTACACCAGCAACAGCACAAACTGGCATTGCTTGCACACACTGAAAACACTTCCAGTTGCAAATCGCTCACAGCACAGAAATAACGAAACGAAAACGACAACATTCACGAAGAAACACAGCCTCCAACATACAAGAATGAACGATGAAGGCGATGTGTTCCACTGTGAAGTACTAACACACACTCACTGCCGTGAAAGTTGTTACCGTCCGGCAGCACTAGCATTCCAAGCGGCGAGAAAGGAGAACTTCATATACGTCGTAAGCTTAATGTTTTTTTTTTTTCATCCGTTTCCTATGTGACTTTACGAAATATTTGAATTATTTTTTTGTCTCCAAGAGTTTGTGTATTATCAGAAGACACAGGTGTTTCTAAAAACGATTCTAGTAGGATAAAAATCAGGATTTAGTGGAAGTTACAACAGATTCGTGAAGAAACACCTATGACATTGGATAGAACTGGAGGTTACCACGTTGATATCGACAGAATATAAACACATAGATTCACACATAAGAAGCACAGACATGTACCTCTATATGCAAAAGGGATCGACACCCAGTTTGTTGTTCGATAGGCCTACTGTGTATTAGGCATTGTCCTCTATTGCCACAAGTACGACCTTCATATTTATACTATTCTAAGTGGGACAAGCAACTGCCAAATAGTAGGAGAAATATACTGTGGTTGTAAATGACAAGTCCTCAAAGTCAATAACACTATCAGAGATGTCATATGTTAAATTTGTCATTAGAGAGTTTTCATCCAATGACACATGCACTAGTTTATCACAATCAGATAAACGTTGTACCTTCTGCATTAAAAGATGGAACATATTGCCACTTATCTCAAATTTAATTTGTATGCCTTCACATACCTCTCTAATGTACCCACTGATGGAAACATAAAACACCAAACAGCCCTTCTTTTGTCTTTCCATCTTGCAGATGGCATGCTAATCTGGCTTAACAAAAAGTTAAGGGCATATTTTTTTTAAATATTGGGAGCCTAGTCTTCAAAATTTGTTTGTTCTTCTTCACTTGATCACTTTCATACAGTTTCTGTTGCTATCTGTACTTAAAATGATAGGCACTTCCTTCTCTCATAACAATTTTGCACGATGTCTTGCGATCTACACATTCTGATATTCCACACGCTTTTTCTAGACACAATTTACTGCTGTTAATTTTACCACTTCATTGTCAAAGCAGGTGTGTTTCCGATTCAGATAAAACTGGCAACGATATATGGAGAGTTGAACTGGCTGCTTCTGTGCCATAGGAGTACTTTACAGCTTAGACGGATTGTCGAACCTTTGTGGCAGTGTCCTTATCATTGTCAGTTGAGGTGGCTTTCTTGGAATGTCACACAATGTGGTTAAGTGCATTCATGGACTGGTTTTGTTCGACGTGTAGCAGACAAAACTTAACATTATTATAAAGGTGAACAAGGTCTTTTTTTCATAAGATGTTCTCATCTGCTATTCAATATGCATTTTCTACTCCTAAAGCAGAACATGAATTATCAATATACAAGTGGTTTGCAAGCGAATACTGACGATACAGTTTAATGACATGATGGTATATACCTCTCAGAGTCCTTAGGAAACCTAAAAAAAAGACAAATGCGGTATCTTTTTCTTGTTCTTGCTGCAATTCATTGGGCTACGCTACGTTCCCATTTGTAAAAACCATTGTACAAACCAAAATAAACAACTACTATTCGCTTTCGTTTTCACTATCACGCCGAACTCAACAGTTTAACTTACTGGCCGCTTGGCGCGCTACCGGCACAGTGGGCAACAGAATCGAGGGTAATGTTAGACCATGGTACTGCGGAGAATGGCAGGAATGCGTTTGCTTGCCACAGTGTTTCCTGTGCTTCATCTGTTTCTCTTTGTTGTTGACAAGATTTGCGTGAACGCGGAATGGGCCATAGACAATGCAATATTGCTTATAAAAGAATATAGATATGATATGCTTTTGGGATCCAAGAGAGCGACCGCTTCGGTCGCAGGTTCGAATCCTGCCTCGGGCATGGATGTGTGTGATGTCCTTAGGTTAGTTAGGTTTAAGTAGTTCTAAGTCCTAGGGGACTGATGACCTCAGAAGTTAAGTCCCATAGTCCTCAGAGCCATTTGAACCATTTGATCCAAGAGATCCGCAGCACAAATGGCGAAAGAAAAGAAATATTACTGGTAGAAAATTGCCGAAGTACTCAAAGGTCCTACTGAGGACGTGAGAAACAGGAATGTACCTACAGGTTTTGCATGGGAGGGGGGGGGGTCCAACATTATCATTTAGGAAGGTAAACCTGTCTTTGCCCACCACATAAAAGGGTTTTGCTGTTAGCACCAATAGAGTCAACCAAGCAGAAATTAAAAAAAACCCACAAATACGTTAGCGTCCATATTAAATGAGGGTAAAACTGTAGAGAAACATTAATTGATCGAAGTGTCTTTAAATAAAATTTATGTATTATAGCTGTGGAGGTATTTATTTGTGAAAAATCAACTAACTGGAAGCTAACATTGGAGGCAATTATATTATTATATTAGTCTTTGTATTTAAATTGTGACACTTTGCCATTTTGCCGTAACTTCAGGTCATAAGTTAACTTAAAAAAAAACATTAGTTACTTTAATTTAAAGTATTATATTTAGCCTTTTACGTCTTGCTGATAATAATTTCTTCACAATCTAGTTGCACCAACAGGGGTGCCAAATTTTTTAATCTGCCACTGTTTGTCACATTTACTTTTCAGCCAATGAATAGTCACCATTTTTGCTGGTAAAAAAAGCTACTTCAACATGGACAAAGTTGCAACCATTATTCAATATTAAACTTCATAAAATTATATCACACTCTACAGTCTCAGTGATCGTAGTTTCAAGATCAGGTATCACAAAAAGAGAGCTGCAAAACAATCACACGCTTTCTATGTTTGTATTGGCCATGGAAAAATTATTCTAGAAAAAGTATAAGAAACTTTCAATAAGTGGCTGAATAATTCTGTAAGTTGAGATTTACGCTGCCAATACATGTGCGTGCAACCACATGAAATTTCATTAACATCAGACTAACACGTTTCAAGAGTTTTGAAGTGAGTAGTTCCTAGGGAAAACGCCCATTATATGGGCAATTGTTACTATAAATGAAAATAGAAAATATTTATCAAAACTTATAACCACATTCTCTCATATAATAGCCTAACACAGAATTAAACTAGAAAACATTGGTATAACGTATTTTGCGATAGGCCCATTTGTTCACTTGTAATTAAATGTTAAACTAGATGTATCTTCTTTATTTTTTACAAAACTGCGGCTCAAAATCATATAACCCTTTTTATAATGATAAATAGGAGACTCACCCTTCTTTGCTTCATCCTCAGTTTTTCCAGATGATCCCGCTTCTTCATACTGGGATTCCGCATCACGTGGTGACATGCCACTCTCTTTTGAAACAAGTGCATCAGAATTCTGTGTCTCTTTTTTTTAGGAAAAAAAAGAAGGGATTTCTGTCTTGACCATTTCATAGTTGTTTTCTTTTCCAAGCACGACTCTTTTTTAGCAGCTAAACACACACACACACGCACAATTTAAACTTGCTTAACACGCGACGCCCGAAACTTTGTCACACTAATTGTGACTGTCCAAACGGAAGCGACAGAACACACTGGATTGGTTCCGTTCTGTGTTGCCAGCCAAAAATAAGTTAATTCCGCTACGAGCACATCCAAATTCCACTAAAGTTTCAAATGTAATTTATGATATAGTCTACATAATTCCTGACGATATACTGGCTAAACAAATAATTTAATCTATAAACAAATACATTCCAAATCTTTCCAGCTGGGGCA
The DNA here is from genome assembly GCF_023897955.1 of Schistocerca gregaria. Lineage (NCBI taxonomy): Eukaryota > Metazoa > Arthropoda > Insecta > Orthoptera > Acrididae > Schistocerca > Schistocerca gregaria. Next base: position 909,980,520 of record NC_064920.1, on the reverse strand, counting down.
TTTAACGATCAGCGACAGCTAGGACGACAGTGTCCAGTGATGGACCTGAATATCGTGCTTCATTCAAATAATTGCCATTAATATAGTAATTGTAGTTTGATGCGACAGGTAATTTTCCTCTTTATATGGAATCTGAACTGGCTAAGACGTAATGAGTTAATTTTCAAGGGTTTTTTTAGCATTTTGTGTCTGAAACGTTTCAATGTTTATTAAAATCACAGTGAAATGTATGAATTTGTTGATGCAGCAATATTTTGATCACCTTCAGTTCTCAGATAATAATTGATACGTTTTTCAAACTTATGGAAATGTTCCTCTGTAATTGTGTACGAAATATAATAATGATCAGTAACGGTTCTTGTTTTGGATGTCTAGTCATACTTTCAACAAGTCACTTAACGTTTCTGCAAGTAGCTAAATAAGTCTTTTAGTTTTAATGTCTATCATCATGGAGAAAGCCTGTTCGGTATCTGAATTCCCGTGCATATATTACATGTTTAGTACTTGGCAGTGAAAATTTACGAAGGTTTTACATTTCGCCAAAGAAAGTTGAATTCCGCTACATTTTTAACAATTTCAGAGTTTTGCCGCTACGCCACGAAGGCGTAGGGGACTTCCACTACGGTTGGCAAGAGTGCACTTACTTCCGTTGCACACATAGTGAGGGTGGGGTGGACATCCCGCCGCAGGGCACAGCTATTTTTTACAGACTCATTCCTATTCCTCCATGGCTTTTCACTACGTCAACCAAGCGCAGTGCGCGACTTTTTGCAGCACGGGGTTTCAAAAGCGGGTATTCCTCTGATATTACCGTTTTTTGTGTAAACTAAGGAAGGTAGGGGGACCCACCCGGCCCCCCCCCCCCCTTTATAAAAGTCCGTGGTGAGAAAGGCGATAAATTTGGAGTGAATAAACACAAGCTTCATAATTCTTTTTATTGCAAATGAAAAGCGCAATAAACTTCCTTGCAACCAAACAAGTGAAAACATATGTGTATTATATTGATTAAAATTAAAAATATACGAAAGACCTGACCATTTCTTTGCTTACGTTCATGGCATCCGTAATTCACGGCTCATGTAGTAGTGTTAGTTACAGGTTTTTGATGTATAAAAAATAGTTTACCTTAGATCACGCTATCTGTTATCTAAGCTATTAGTTGCCCTCTGTGGCAGGCCGTATGTGCTATTCACACTTCATTAATCACGTTTTATTGACATTATCTTCCTTAAAAATACTTTGATAAAATCCTTGAAATGCTTCCCGTATGTCACTACAGCCAACGTAAATTACGCCACATAACGCAGTAAAAGAATGCAAAGTTCGGGCATGCGCACTGCTCGAGTTGCCCGAGTTCTACCACAGTCTAGCATGCTATAACACAAACAACGGCATCGGAAAGTCGCATGATAATTCCTGATTAATGTTGAGAACATTCTCTACTCGAAAATATTCATTCCTTCATGTTAACGCTGCAATTTATTTTAGTAAATATCCTATGCGTGAGCCAATAAAGTTCAATTACAGTATCGGTTTCGAATAACTATTCGGTGATTTCGGGCTGGGTTACTTTCCTGAGTTCGCTTCCACACCTGGCAACAGGCTCCAGTCTACTGTAACGTCAACCTCGCGTATACGCTTTATGGAAAATTTTTGCTGGTTTACGTGACTGGTGGAGTAACGCGGTGAGCGTTTGCTTTCGTTTGAATAGCAATTTTGTCAATTGGGTTATTGGTGAAAACGTGAAACACTATTCCTAAAATTTGATAAGGGATATTTCGTGAGAAGACAAGACTGTAGAAAGTATTGCTTTAAAGTATTTGTCAGCGTTAGGTAATGTTGCAATAGTATCCGGAAGAGCGTTGAATGTATGACACGTCGTTTACTACTGTGAGAATACGGTTGGTGTTTATTTTTCTACGAATGAACGTACTTAAGTGGTAATAGGATTTAAATGACGTTATACTATTTGAAATGTACAAAATAATGGTTTTCCACAGTAAATAAGAAAATGTAATCCAACATCGTCATTATGTAACCAACTGTCATTTCGTAGAAAATTAACACAGTAAGAAAGCTTTCAATCAATAGGAAATAGCAGTGTCACTGCTTGTAACATTTCTGTCAGATGACAGGTAGATCTACATTTTTCCTTTCCAAACACTAAATGAAGATGAATGCTATATAAATTGTAAGTGCTGTTGGTTTGAGATGGGTAACTATTCAAGACCTAGACTCATGTGTTATCGAAAACAAAAAGTCTTAAGTCCAGCGATGTATGAGCAATATTGGAATACAGTGTTAGGTAGCTATAATATGTGCAGCAACAAAATTGAGTTTGTTATGTGTATGAATGTAATGTTCGATTGTATAGGAAGGAAAACAAAATACTTGGTGTTGAATAAAGGATAAATACTATCATTGTTGTTATTACTGTTATTTGGCAGATTGCAGAGACCAGTGTAAGGATGCTTCAGTATTTAGAGCATAGTCCCCTGATAATAGAGTAAGGTATGAATGGACCCTTCATATATTGACAGCCCTCATGATTGCCTCTGTACTTAGTAATTTATTTGTCAAAGGGCAGTTATTAAATATTAAAAACTCCATCAGCATAGAACGATAAAACCATAAGATGTGTATATTGGGTATATGAATACACACATGTTGAAAGAACAGTACAGTTAGATGGCCGTTGCCTTATTGGAGGAACTATTCTGCTATTTGTAAGAAGTGATTTATAAAAACATAGAAAAAGCTAAATCAGGATCGCCAGACAGAGCACAAGTTTTCATCCTTCCAAATCTGATACCTGTGTTGTAACAAGTGCACTATCTCAATCGGTTATACCTAATAGACAGTTCTCTTACATTTTCACATACTTTGAACAAGTTAGCATGTTAACAAAAAGATAAACACTGTTTAGTATTCACCCATTTCTACTACACACAATTCCATACACTTCAGGACCATGTTTGTACTACACATACAGCATCCCCTTGTGATGAGTGAGATGTTGAACTTTGAAATTTTTTTTTTTTTTTTTTTTTTTTGAGATGTTATTAGCCTTAAGCTGAGGTAATATGTTAGTATTATGCAATAGCAGTCAAAATTTTATTACAAAAGCCTATTCAGAATTGTTTAAATAGTTGTAATCTGTGTAATACTTAAGATGTATCCTTTGACTTCCATTTTGAATAATTATTTTCTAGTTATCATCTTGGGCAAATTATTATGCAGTTTTAATGTCTGATAGAAACTGCTGTTTTTTTGTTTGCTTTCATTGGCTAATGCAGCTTGGCCCATTTCCTATGAGCCTACTGCCACTAACATACACACACACACACGTCCTATAAGGACGGTGAAGGTGCGAGAAGAAAATCCAGGGGCATATGGAAGCATGTAGTGTGTCATTTTCCCGTGCTCTGTTTGTGAGTAGAGCAGGAAAGGGAATGACTGGCAATAGTACAAGATATCCTCTGCAATTCATCATATGGTGAATTGCAGAGTATGTTTGTAGGTGTATAGAGTGTACAGAACAATTTGTGAGACATATTGCATGCTTTATATGATATTAAGTGTATGTGTGTGCTAAATAAGAGAAAAAATTGGTTAGAAGTGTTCATGATGCAAACATAAATGGATGGACACACAAACAAAAATCAGTTATTCAGGAGAAAAATACAATTCACGATGGTATATATAACTAAGAAATACTTGTGGACAACACAGACACCTAAAAGAAAAATAGACGTTTGCACTTTGTGCTTCATGCAAATAAGACATACTTACAAAACTGGACACTCAAAAATGTGTTACTTTGTCATCTGTGCATTGTTAATTAGTCTGGAACTTCCTTCCTAATATAACAGAGAGGAATGTTTCTTAGTGGCAATCATAATAACTTTAATTTGTTAAAGAGGTTCACATTTAAATTAAAGGTATATTTGCTCATGTGAGAAGGTATAAAGGAATTAACGAATTATCTATTGAAGAAAGATATTAAAATTACTGCATATATGATTATGGAGAGAGCTGGTAGAATGGAAATAATTTAGGTGTAAAGGTAATGCATCACCTAACAGTAGAAGTATTGAGCCATTGACAGGAACATAAATGAGACTGAAAACTTTGCAAGCTTTTAGACAAATTGTTTTTTGAGCTAGAGTACAAGTGCACAAATACATATATATGTACATTTACAAACACATCTCTGTACAGCCATAATGTGCCAGGTGAATACACTATGCCAGGAATGCATTTTTACTGGAGTGTGGGGTTATGTAGTGTGGAGTGAGGCAGGGGACATAGGTGTGAGGAAGGGCCACAAGACAGTGGCTGAAGGCTGGGAGAGAGTCTGCAGGTGCACAGGAGGGAGAGGGAGCAGATAAATGGGATAGGAATGCAACATGGCCCTCGCACCTCTGAGTTCATGAGTGCATGGTAACAGTGAAGTGGAGTGGAAGGGGTGACAGAATAGTGCAAGGAGAGAGTGAGGCAGAGGGTACGAGTGCAGGAATGACTGAAATCAGGTCCTGGGGTAGGTTGTATTGGGTGTGGGACAGGGGGCTAGTGAACAAAGGAGGTGTTGCAAAGGTGATTCCCATTGAAATAGTTCAGAAACAGCTAGTGTTGGGAGGAGGGGGGGGGGGGGGGCAGAGGAAACAACAATCTAGATTTCCTGGTTTGCGGAGCAGTCATTGAACTTGAGCTTGTTGTGCTCAGCAGCATGTTTTGCCATTAAATGGTCAACTCTGCTCTTGGACACAGTTTGGAGGTGGCCATTCGCTACATGGGCAGCTAGTTTGTGGTCGTGTCCACATAAAATGCAGTGCAGAAATTACAGCGGACCTGATACGTTACAGGCCTGTGTACACATGGAGAGGGAACAATAGTATGAGCCTGTGACAAGACTGGAGTAGGATATGCTATGTAGGTGTATCAGAGAGGTATTGCATGTGAGTCTTTGATTTTTTTTTTTAATTGAAAGAGTGTGGAGTCACTTTATGGGATAAGTATAAATGCTTAGTTTTAACGTTAGTGAACACATTCTTTTTTAGCCCTACTGATGCAACTGCCGTTGGAAAAATAGTTTAAGAAAACTGGATACCAGTTTTTAAATAAAAGTGTAGTAGCAGTAATTGTTCAGAAGAAATGAATTTAAGTTGTTTCACTACCTGTCAGACATTTTATATTACTGGCCAAATTGTCAAAGATTTTTGTGGTGCTAACTAAACCTCGTTCTGAACTGTTGGTAGTTTTAGTAGTGGGAAGTAAAAGGCATTTATCCTTGTAGTGTTGTAGGTGTAGTTCCACAGTATGAGTGAGTTATGTGGAATATAAATTACACTGGGTACTAAGTACACGTGCTACTTTATTTCTCATTAATACACAGGTTACAAAGAACATTCAACATGTTAACAAGCTAAACACTGACTGCCACAGCCAAAGTGTTGACATCACTGGGTGTTTCCGAGGTCAACAATATGACTGTGGCCTCTGGGTAGTTATACAGTTCATTGAGTCCCTACATAGGCATGGACATCACCGTTCTTTTCAAATTGTGATGGATTATTTATGATGAATTTTGTTATCAAATATGTATATATTTTGAAAGTGCAGTTGAAATGCCAAACTCCTTGAAGAAGTATGTACGAGGATGACTACAAGTCAAAACCATATATTAATCTTATCATTCGCTTTTGTGCTGTCAGTACTTTCTTTACACTAAGTGTTGAGTTACCCCAGAAAATTATGCCATAAGGCATTTTTAAATGGAAATATTCAAAATTTGTTAGGAGGCTGATTCATTTGCCTCCAAGATTAGCACGTACATGAAGAGCAAAAGTAGCTGCGCGTAATTGTTTGAGCAGCTCAGTAATATGCTTCTTCCAGTTCGAGTTTTCATTAGTATGAACAGCCAAAATTTGGAGCATTCTATGCTCTTTACTGACTCCTTTACCTGTAAGAGCATTCTATTCCGTTTACTGACTCCTGTTCCTGTACTGTCAGTTGATGTATGACTTTTATTTGTTGTCAGAACTGAATGTAATATATTTTCTGAAAATTTAAGGAATTCCCATTTTCAGAGACAAATTTAGTAATTTTTGAAAAGCATCATTACAATTTCTTCAGTTGGTTCTCTCTAACTGACTGACAATCTAACCATATGCGGAAATTAACAAGAAATTAACAATGAACAAAGTTATTCCTGGAACTTTCGGTATTGCAGATGGAGAACAGCGACTTCTTGCCATGATATTTCAGCTGACAAACTTTCAGCCATCTTCCAGTGAGTGTTTTGCACTAGAGGTTGTTAATTCATGTTGCTACCTTTATACCAAAAATAGGCATGAAGATGCATGTGTGCAAGCAGTTGCTACATGGGCAACTGCTGTCAAGTTATGCCCTCTCTTCAAAAACTGCTCCATCTACAGTGTGCAGGCGCATGCGTAATGTGATAATGCATGTTCTCTGTCCGAATGCAAAATCATGGAATTTAGATTCAGATGTCAAAATTAATAAAATTAAATGTCACTAGACACATCATTGAATGTAAAATATTTTCTTTTTGAAGAAATTATAGAAATGACTGAGTCCCATGCCTCTTCCTGTCAAAAGCCAGTCATGATTGATAAGATTTTGTGCTAAATATATAAGATCTCGTTGAGGCCAAGATTTCTGTGGCAGAGTAATCTATGGGATGTTCTGGGGAGATACAATGCTGACTTAATGGGCTATGAAACATTTTATGACCAATGGCACTTCTAATGACATTTAATTTTATTAATTTTGACATCTGAATTTTAATTGGGAGAGTGCACATTCCAACAGAGAACACACATATAGTATCACATTATGCTTGCCCCTGCGCAAAATAGATGGAGCAGTTTTAAAAAGAGAACGTGTAATTCGACAGGGGTTACTCATGTAGTGGCTGCCGATGTGCATGCATCTTTGTGTATATTTTTATTACAAAGATAGTGACATGAACTAGCAACCTGCAGCACCTGAAGATGGCTGAATGGTTCTGAAATATCTTGGTAGGAAGTCGATGCTATCTGCTTGCAGTCCTGAAACTTGGTAAAATACTCTTTATGCCAGGAAAATCTCAAGAACAACAACATTATTGCCCCCCCTCTCCACTCCAAATCACCAAGTGTCACTCCAGAATGGAAAAACTGAATCGTATCCTTTACCACGGCATTCATTGTTTCTCATTTTTCTTGAAATGAAGAACAACATACCCACAGTTGTTCCCAACCCTTCCAAAGTGTTATTCACCACTCACCCAATCTATTCAGTATCCTGCTCCATGCGATGTAATCATGGCATTTAATTCCTCATATTGTTCAACTCCGTAAGTGCTCTTTACATTATGTCTCGTGTACCCAGGCTATCCAGGACTCACTTCTCTGCTTGAAGAGGTAAATAATAATATGTCATTATGCTGAATGACAGAGTGCCTGGGAAGTTGGAAATGTTGCTGATGAAGCAGCTAAGCAATCTTGCAAGGAAAATAATGTGCTATGATGTGATGTCTCCCAGCAAGCCATCACCCCACTGCTGTGGCTCAGGATGAGATGTGGGTAGCGGAAAGAGCATCTGGGGTTGAGGGACAAAAATTTGCAATCAGTAATGCCAAGCACTTAGGCACAGCATAAGAGCAGCACTATATTCACAGAACTCTATTGGGATGAAGAAGGAGAGAGTGAGACTGTTTAGTTTAGTGTGTAATAACTGTTGACATCTAAAATATCATTTGTATCCAGTTATATAATCTAAGGTGCAGGATACACAGATATAATGAAAGCCATATATCTGAAAGTCACTTGTTATATACCAAACTTTTACATAAATGTGATTGGTACTCAAGGCATCAGAAATGTCCTGTTTTGTAAAAAAATTCGGTGTCACTAGGAAATAAAATAAAGTTAAATTCAGAAGGAAAATTTATTTATTTGGTGGTATTCTACATCTACATCTATATGACTACTCTGCAGTTCACATTTAAGTGCTTGGCAGAGGGTTCATCGAACCACAATCATACTACCTCTCTACTATTCCACTCCCGAACAGCGAGCGGGAAAAACGAACACCTAAACCTTTCTGTTCGAGCTCTGATTTCTCTTATTTTATTTTTATGATCATTCTTACCTATGTAGGTTGGGCTCAACAAAATATTTTCGCATTTGGAAGAGAAAGTTGGTGACTGAAATTTCGTAAAAAGGTCTCGCCGCGACGAAAAACGTCTATGCTGTAATGACTTCCATCCCAACTCGTGTATCATATCTGCCACACTCTCTCCCCTACAACGTGATAATACAAAACGAGAGCAATCTCCATATGTGCTATTAATAAATGCTTTGAATTTTACAACAGTGATACTTCTTTTTTAAACTGGTTTAGCAGAAGCTATAGATTAATTAATTAATTAATTAATTCACACATGCATTCTGTTCCATAAATCCAATAATGACAGGAAATAATTCAGGTATATGGAATGAGTTATTGCCGGGTAGAAGCAGCCCTTACGGGCCATTTCTGTAAAGTATATTTATGCTACAGCGATTTGGCCCATTTCTAGACAACTTTTTTGCTTTGTAAATCAAGATTTTATTTTATTAATAGTAATGCATGCCCTAAAAAAAGCCATCATTTTTTCTCTTACACTATTTACCCACTTTTCGTGTGTACTATTTCATATTAAGCGTTAAAGTAAGTATACTACTTTCAGAAAATGCTTTCAGCTGCCTGTATACAGGGAAAGTTAAAACCTCTTTAATATGAACATTGGTGTTAAGAGAGACGTCACATCCCCACATCGTATGATACTGATGCATTATAGGAAGGCTGGCTAACAGATACTCTACTACTTTCTTTCTGGATATCTGGTGCTTTATTACCAGCTGATTTTCTCTACTGTGAATTTTGATTAAATTATTTTGAATGCAGTTTTGTGCTTTGTTGGCAGTTCAAAACTATTTGAGTAGATCTTATTCCCCCCTCCTCCCCCTCCCCCTCCCAAAACCCAAAGAAAATTATTTTTTAAAAATTAGTGACGCTTTAAAATTACAGTAAAACATAATTAATTTCATGTTTTTTTCCCTATTAATAATGATGATAAATGTAAATCTCAGATATAATAAGTGTCCAAGTCCAACATGTTCAGAAATTCAGAATGTTGGTAATGTGGCACATTCAGCCACCCAGTCAAGTAATTCATGGAGCTCTTGTTTATATCCAAGTTTAGAATTGGAAATAATACAGCTAGATATCTCTGAACTGTTGACTGAAGATGCCCTGTGTCAAGGTCAGTGGAGTATCTCAGTACATGGTGATAAGATAAAAGCATGTTTAAATACAGATTATTATGATGTACATATTCATATTCAGTACCAGACTTCTAGCTGGAGCACAGACGTAAATATCTATGATGAACTGTATTTGTAAATGTTTTATTTTTGTTGCATAGTTGCAGGAGTACATGTTTTTTTAGAACATTTCTAGAGGTGCAGCTACCTGACCTCACTAAAATGTTGCCATTCCTTACTATAACCAATTGAAAGCTATGCAGTTATGGCTCATCAGTATTAATTGTGACTCTTATGTCCTATTTACAGCCACATTTGTAAACAACTTGTTTCAAGATGTCTAAGAGTGAAGTAATACAGAATCCACCAATTGAAAATAAGTCTCTTTATGTTCCTCCTCTGGAAGAACTGAAAAAAGGTAAATGTTTATTTTCAAAATTCTGTAGTGTTAGTACTGGCTGCAGTTTTTGAGTACTGCAAAATGCAAACCGTATCAAAAGGAAAATTCACTTGGGGGGGGGGGGGGGGGGGGAGCTGTTATTCACAGGGAGACAAAATGGCAGACTAGTACATATCTTGAGGTGGTGAAATTCAAAGAAGGCCCTATACACTATAATTTAATTTTAGAGTATATCTGATAGAGACATTTATGAGTATAAATGTCTCTCAAAGTATGTCTTATCAGCAGTATTTGGAAGTTTGTCTCCTGAATGTAAAATCTGTCAGAATACAAATTTACAGTTACAGCAAAAGTTGGTATATGACAGTTATATTGCTTGCACAGGCATTGTTTCTACTCGCACTGCAATTTAAACATAGAAACTAAATATAAAAATTTCTTTTAACATGTGACCTGTTTTAAACACAGCCCTCACCACAAATATCATCGATTCAATTACATGTTATGCAGCAGTTACCGTCTTTATTGGTCTTTTATGGTTGATGCATTCTACTGATATACATATTTAATTGTTTTGATCTGTTAATGGTAAGATGAAAGATTTATTTAATTATTGCTTGAACAACAGTATGAACATGTCATGAAATACAGTGCAAAAATTAATTGCTTATGAATGTAAAGAAAAATATAGTTGTATGAAGATAATATAAAACAATGCACATGCTACGAGGATGTGGAAATGAAATATCCTCAAAGAAACTATTCTGTTGTTTGTCTCATCAGTTAGGAAAAAACGACACAGAAAAACCTAATTAGAATGGTTGGACAGGGATGTGAGGCCTACTTATAGAAACTGTATTCACTGCCAGGCATTGCTTTGTGGAAAGCTGCAGTTCACACCAACATATATTACAGTTAATGTTGTACTATGAGTGCCAACAACAGAAAGTGCAAATTTATGTCTCTGCCTCCTGGCATCTTATTTGAATCCCCTTTCTTCTTCCATTGGCAGGGTCAGGTACTGCTGCAATTTGTCTGCTACAATGAATTTAAATTTAAGTATTCCATACAGGTGAACAGACAAATCAGAGTCAGATGCTGCTTTAATTTAGATTCGAAGTCAGGAAATTTGGTATTTCTTTTGCTGTGTAGGGGCTTATTGTAAAAAATACTGCCTGACCTATTAGGTCTTTAACCATTAGTTTTAAATGCTTACTTTCTACATGATGAAAATGGCACCAATTCTTAATATTGTTGAGCTGAAATTAAAATGATGTCTATTTTCAAAAAAATGGCTCTGAGCACTGTGGGACTTAACATCTATGGTCATCAGTCCCCTAGAACTTAGAACTACTTAAACCTAACGAACCTAAGGACAGCACACAACACCCAGCCATCACGAGGCAGAGAAAATCCCTGACCCCACCAGGAATCGAATCCGGGAACCCGGGCGTGGGAAGCAAGAATGTTACCGCATGACCACGAGATGCGGGCGATGTGTATTTTGCTGTTAAAATATATCACCTTTCCGTTTACACCAGAATGTACATCAGTAGCTATTTAACTACCTTTCATTCTTTTATTATGCCTTGGTTAAAATACTTATTCCATGTGAGAATGACAATTAATGTTTATTACATGTAAGTACATACTTCTGATTTGAACAATGACACTAAAAGCTGCATTGGTAGCTGTGTGCAGCACCTGCAGCCATTGCACAATATCAAGGAGTACCTCAAACAAATAATAAAATACAAAACAAATATTTGAACATACATAGGACATCATATGCATATCATGGAGGGGATGCTCACATTTGAATGACTGAGATAGAAAATGTGAAATATATGTACTTTATCGCCTATTAATAGTATGTGGAAAAGATGTGTGCATACAATGGAAGCTCAGACCAAACTGTGATAAAAATAAGTCTGCAGCAGAGAGCTGTATTGCTGACCAAATTGCTGCTGAGTTGTCATAAAGACAACATCCCCACCCACTATCAGAGTGTGAAGCACTGTGTGGAGGGGAGAGGGGGAGTGGACAGTGCTGTTGTTGACCTCTTCTTAACACAGGTGTGCGTGACCAGCCATGCCACAGCTGGCTACCTAAGTGTGGCATGGCTGGATCATTTCTTGGCACATCAATTGGTGCTTACTGCAAAAACTCGTTAACTACATTTAAGGATATATTGACAAAACTGATTTTTTTAGTTTCTTTTTTAAGCCACAAATAATTGTGTAATCACAATAATTGTTCCATTGCTGTAATTAACTAATGTTGTTTTTTAGAAAAGCTTAATGCATAAATGGATTATGTTTTAATAATTAAAATGCAAATATTGCTGCACTTATTTTGACAGACATCATTCAAAATATTTATCAACTTGAGTAAAGTTCTATTAAAAAAACATCACTAAATAGTTGGTATCAATATAACCATTCATTTTATTAGATCACTAATTGATTATAAAACACTGAAGAAGTTATTTTTTCCTGCATTTTATACACCTGTATCACTACTGTCACTATGTTCTATACTAGTTCAGGAAATACGTCAGTGGCTGCAGCTGGAGTGAGAAGAGATTTACACCAAGTGTGAAATTCCTCGGAAATAACTCCCTTTGTGCATAACTGTATCAGGCACTTCTTTTTCTTTCCACTTATTGGCAGAATCTTAGGATGAAGATCTTGTAAGTCAGTACTTTTCATATTTAATGGATGTCCTTTACCAAGGGAATGTATTTCCTGGCTTGCATTTTTGATGGTGAAAACATTTAATTTTTAGCTAGTTAACTTTATTTCCCAAGCGGCAGTATTCCTGTTTTTAATGATGGATGCAGAAAGTTTAGATAAGTCTTTGAATTCTTTATGTTTCAATTTGAGTACTGCATAAGGTGAACCTTCCTTGTTTCAAATCCTTTTCAATCTTGCTAGTCTGAATATGTTTAGCCAATCCTGGAGGACAAAACAGGAACATGTGTGACCAGATTCAAGTAATGTATAAATTTGTTGTCTGATACAAGTACAGGAACAACACAGCTATGTTTTGATTCCTGTTCTGAACCTCACAAGTGTCAGAGAACAATGAAATGTGTTTTATATTTGCTGGAATCTGTTTAATGTATTTCATGATGCAGCTACTGATTTCTGAGCTACCTTTCTTTCCATTTAGCTCAGTCCAAGCATAGTAGAATGCATCATGCAGCCCAGACAGTTCATAGATAGCGAAATTGTGTGCACAGATTTTCAGACTACAGTAAATTTGACTGACTTCACTTGAAGATGTTTGCAAGACAGATTGTAAATCAAATGTGGAACTCACAAATGTCTTGTGTGCTTTACTTTTTTTCTTTATCAATAACTTTTGCTTTACGACATTCATTTCTTCTTGCAGTATGCTTGTTATACTACGTTTCCAATGCTTTCTTTTCTCTATAACTCTTAACTTTTTCATAACTCATACATTTTTGACATTGATCCTTTGTAGGTTTGTAGTAGGCGAGATTGTAGTTCTGACAAAATATTCTTCTTTAAGTTTTTTTTTCTGACTTGTCTGAAATCCACACATTCTTCTTTGTACAGACTGTACATTTTAGATATACTTAGTTTGTTGTCTAAGTACAGTCGTTTTGTGGATTTCATTTAGTAGTAAGACTCCATCGTAGGAAACTTTTCTGTGTGTTCTTTAACTTTGTGCACATCATCTAGTTTAGTTTTATTATGTGGAATTCTTTTGCTGCTCTTATCACTTCCTGTTATATGCAGTATCAATGGCTTAAGCCGAAGTACATCAAGTTTCAGTAAAGTATTTCTTACAGATTTTGACTTTTTTATTGTCTTTATTTAAGTACTAAACCTTAGGAGCATTACATTGTTTCAGTGGCTGATCAGTATTTTGTCTTTGTGCTGGAGTTAGACTCACTGTGTTACCAAGAATAAAATCTTTCTGCCTTGGATAGTCACAGTCCCAGAAGCTTCTACAAAAGGAATACCTCATTTCATCTCAAAATTTTTTATTGCGGTTGTATATACATCTTTCACTGAGTTTGGTTCTTTAGATTCAATTTTATACTTTTTAATTATATTTTTCTTCCATCTTTTGGGATCACTTTAATTCCACCTTGATCGTTTACCACTGTTACTCTCTTTTACAGCCTTGATATTGTGAGACCGTTGCTAGTTGCAACTGAGGTGGTAATTTCACAATCCTCAGTATTCGTAGGGTGTGATCTGGTAACGAGAATGGCGTCAGTTAATGTTTGGATGCATATCTAGAATTGAAGCGGTGTCTTAGTGTGTAGATGTTTGTCATAAATAACTTGGTGCAACTGGTGTTCTGTAGTCTTGGCTAATTGCTGGAGTAGTACTGTCATCAGCATGCCATATTTATTGGTAGCCAGGAGTGATAGAATGATGTCACTAACGACATTGGTGTGCTTATGTAGAGGGCTCTGCAGTGTGACAAAATTGGAGCTGTCATTGAAATTGCCATGGTTGTAGAAAATACCCTTGGTGATAGTGAACCACTTAACGAGTTGTTCCAGGTGAAAGGATAGTAGCTTGGATTGGGAGCTGGACCTAAAAGAATTGTCATCAAAATTTTGGCATTTATGTGACGCCACAGCTTGTTAAAGAGCAATGGCAAATGAACCCTTGTGCACTGGATGCGATACAAAAGAAGTCTTGCAAAAGTGTTTGTGTGTGGCCTGACCCCTTGCGCTGCGCATGACAATGCAAACGGGTAGATGCAACAAAATACAAATAACATTTCAGTGTGTCTGTCTGTGACAGTCTGTTGAATAGCTTCTTGTTGGTGTGTGGGAACGGATTGCATTTGTACCAAAGTCACACAGAACATCAGTAGTTGGTGCACTTTGTTTGGATATGTGGGGTCCTTGTTGACATCTACAGCTTTGCCCAAAAAAGTCACTTTTGTATTTTACAAAAAGCAAAGGTTGATACAAAGCACTAAACTGAACGCTATATAAGTCGCACCCTTGCACTCGTTGTTCTTTGGCCGTGTAGTTGCAAGATGGTTCCATTGTTGTCAAGTATGAGATGGGACGAAGGATGCAGGATAATCCATAGAGAGTACTGAAGTTAGTCATGAGTCACCAATGTGGAGAGGATCCGGGGAAGGATGCGCACAGTCAAAGATTGAGACAGGAAAAGTGAATAAATGAAGAGACACATGTGCATACAACGAAAATTCATACCAGACTGCCACAAATGTAATCCTGCAGCTAAGAGTTGTGCCATTGACCAAAGAGTTTTACTGTATTATTAACACAAACACTTCTGGGGCACCACAATATAAATAACATCTTTTGGGACTACTGTGGTCCTATTAAAGTATTATTAGAACTGAAAAAACTAATTTATATGATTGCTCATTTATAAGTGACAATAGCGCAAAAAATTTTGCTAGATCAAATTTCAGAATTTAATTCACCCGAATTCTATAACTTCACACATGTCGCGCCATTTAATTGAATATGTGTGTTTGTGTGTTCTAAATCATTGAATTCCTCTAAGAAATACCAGAAGAAGAATCATTTTTTTCCATTATACATCAACTAACCGAGCATTAATCATGTTTGCCTTTTCATCTCATTTATTAATCTACTCAAAACATCCCTACCATTCATGATTTGCTTTTGAAAGCAAGTAATTCATAAGTTACATCAGGTTATGTTTTTTGCATGATTATTCTTTATACCGGGTGATCAAAAAGCCAGTATAAATTCGAAAACTGAATAAAACACGGAATAATGTAGATAGAGAGGTACAAATTGACACATATGCTTGGAATGACATGGGGTTTTATTAGAACCAAAAAAATACAAAAGTTCAAAAAATGTCCGACAGATGGCACTTCATCTGATCAGAATAGCAATAATTAGCTTAAGAAAGTAAGACAAAGCAAAGCTGATGTTCTTTACAGGAAATTCTCAATATGTCCACCATCATTCCTCAACAATAGCTGTAGTCGAGGAGTAATGTTGTGAACATCACTGTAAAGCATGTCCGGAGTTATGGTGAGACATTGGTGTCAGATATTGTCTTTCAGCATCCCTAGAGATGTCGATCGATCATGATACACTTGTGACTTCAGGTAACCCCAAAGCCAATAATCGCACCGACTGAGGTCTGGGGACCTGGGAGGCCAAACATGATGAAAGTGATGGCTGAGCACACAATCATCACCAAACGATGCATGCACGAGATCTTTCACACGTCTAGCAATACTTCTTTTTTTTTCCCCTCTAATAAAAGCCCATGTCATTCCAAGCATGTGTGTCAATTTTTACCTCTTTAATCTACATTATTCCATGGTTTATTAAGTTTTCAAATTTATACTGACTTTTTGATCACCTGGTACTCATGTAATTATTACTGTCCTTATTTTTCTTTTGAAGTAAAAAACCCATGTGGACTTACGCATCATACATTCTGCTAACACCATAATATCTCTATATAATCCTTTTCATTACCTTTTCTTTACAACTGAAATTTAATTATACTCCATACAACTAGGTTCTACTTTGAGAGACCTATCACATCTGACGTACTACAATTTTCCACTTCTTAAAACAATGATGCCCTCTTGACATAAGCATATCACAATCTTTCACTTATCATCATGAGGGAATCAGGAAATCTAACTCCAAAACCATGATTTTCAGCTTTTTAAATATATATTCTTATGATAATCGGTTGTATGTTGCATCAGACTCATGTATCTCTAGCTCTTCTCCTGACGAGAATAATGTGCTGCCTGTCTCCAAGCCACAAGTTTATTTTGGCACTTATGTTCTTATGCCTCAGAGTAATGTATCTCAATTCTGGGATCAGCGAAACGTATCATCACTTACAGTCTTCTTACTTTGTGACGAAAATTTGGAACTACATTTTAACCCAGCAGAAACCACTATCAGACTGTTTTGCAAAATGTTTTCTTTCACTTGTGTGCTTCTTTCCTGTGTATAAAAAGAGAGAAGTATAGTAGCAAATAATAAATCGTACCACATCAGGTGGAAGTGTTGTGTAATATCGCGCTAGTGAATTGCTCATCTGGCCATCAATTCTTGGAACAGTTTATGTATGATGTTTCAAGCTATTGCATTTTCTCAACAAACATCAGCATGAAGAGAAATACTAGCCAAAACAATACTTGTCCTCTGTATGCACTGACAATGTGATCACATTGCTTTCATTGTCATGTCCCATTTTGTTTAGTTTTGTAATGGATTCACTATGAAGGGGTTGATGTTAGCGTGCACCCCCGTTAGATATAAAATGACTTCAAAAGGAAGAAAAACGGTGTTCTAGTGATGAATCTAACTTACAACAATGAAAGTCAACATCCTAGAAAGGCAAGACATTTCTAATTGTAAGAACCTAGGCAAGCTGACAGAGGAAATGAAGCTGAAATGGAAAATAAAATGAGCAAAATATCTAAGAACACAGACAAGTGGAGAAGGATTTAAGAGAAATGAACAGGCAGTCAAGAAAAGCATATACATCAACTGCTAAGGAAGATGTGCCAGCCAGAACATTCAAGAACAAGAATTGTTCCAAATGCCCAAGAAAGTGTAGCGGGATCATCAGCAAGACTAATGTGAAAGAGATGTTCTATGGATTCTAGATGATGAAAAATGTAGAAAAGCAGCAACAGTATTTAGTTCCACTTGTTAAGAAGATACTTGAACCAAGTCACGTTCCTCAGGTACACATTCTTGAAGAAATGTGGCAAAGAAGAACTTTCTCCTGAGAGCTGTTGGTGACATTCAGATGTACATGGTTGACAGTTCATGCAGTAAATGTCTGTTTAAATACAGGTGTTAGAACTATTAACTATAAAACTGAATGAAGAGTCCTGTAGTCCACTGTAACTGTATTTATTCAAGTCAATTATACTCCCTCACAACTGGTTTTGCAACTATTGAAGTTGCATCATCTGGTATATGCAAATTATGTCATATGGAGTGGGGAGTAGTTACAGAATGCCGTAGAATAACAGTTGGTGTAGGTAGGCAAAGTTGTCAGCCCTCCTCATGATGAATGTCAAGCCTGTGTTAAAATCATGAACTGTCATCACTTTACCGAGTAAAATGTATTCTTGTCAGTCCATGTCAAGCAACAGACGATGCCTCTAATAGATGTTATCCAGAGAATTACTGGGCCCAAAAGCCGACAAGCTCACGTTTGTTTGTCACCAACATAGCAGCTGACAGAATTTCCATCACTGTCTCAGTATCTGGAAGGCAACCACAGCACATGCCTTGACTCATTGCTTATGATGTCAGTTGCTATGTTAGTGACAAACATACATGAGCATGTCGGCTTTTGGGCCCAATACTTGTCTTCTGGATAACATCTATTAGAGGCACAGTCTGCTGCTTCACATAGGCCAACAAGAACAGATTTTAATCAGTAAAGCGGTGACAGTTTGTGATATTAAAACACACCTGACATTCATCATTAATGATGTTTTTTTATCAATTTATGGTATTTTTTTAACAATTTATGATTTTTTTTATCAGTTATTTTTCAGCATTCTGTAACTACTCCCCACACCAAATGACACAGCATTTATATACACCAGAAGATGCAGCGTAATAGTTGTGTGTGTCTGTAATCAACTTGAATAAATACAGCTACAGTGGACTATTGGACTCGTCATTCAGTTTTATATTTAATAGTTTTAACATCTGTATTTGAACAACTGTCTACTGCATGAGTCGATGAATTGTGTACAACTATTTTAACTGTGGTTGCCCCAGTTTTAAAATTATCTGTAAGTTCAGATGTGTGAAGGGTTTTTCCTTAGCGCTTTTAATGCAACAGAAACATTTACACAATACATACAGAAGAAAAGAGACAGCAACAACATGATTTTGACTAGAGATTGAAATTATCGCTACAGTTGTAAGAGCATGACCAGTTTCAGGCTCTTATAACGCCCATCTTCAGGAGTTAGAAGTTCATGCTGTGACCCTGAGTGCCGCATTGGACTCTGTGGCACTTGGGGTCACAACACAAACTGCTAATGCTTGAAGATGGGCATATAAGAGCCCAAAACCGGTTGTGTTCTAAATAAAAGAACCATTTAACTGTAGTGATATTTTCAGCCTATGGTATAATGGTCAGTTGCGGATGTTCCTCCTACAGGATTTTTTGTATGATTTTTGACTGCCGACAAGAGAGGTTGTCATAATCGGAGTACAAGGAGCTCTGGTGAGGCAAGAGAGGGAATAAGGAACCATATAAAATCATTTCCTACTGTTACACTGCATATCTGCTGACAGAGCATTGTGTGACAGTTCTTACCAGGGGAACTGGATATACAAATAATACATAAATTATATAAGAAACTTTGTGGAGAGGAACAAGTTGCTTTTGAAAAATATTAGCTCTACAGAAAAATATTCAATACCAAAGTATAACCTAGGCTCTGATGTATCTAGAAAAGATACAGGGCAGAGAAAGACCAGCACTCAGAACACCTAAAAAGAAAAGAAAGAAGCAGATATATATATATATCTTCGAGCTTTCGCAACCGGTGGCTGCTTTGTCAGGAAAGAGCCTTTCCTAACGAAGCAGCCGCCGGTTGCGAAAGCTCGAAGTTCTGTGTGTGTGTTTGTGTGTTTTATTCGTTGTGCCTGTCTACCAGCGCTTTCCCGCTTGGTGGGTCTTGGAGTCTTTGTTTTTGATATATAAAGATTCCAAGACTTACCAAGCGGGAAAGCGCCGGCAGACAGGCACATTAACAAAACACACAAACACACACACAGAATTACTAGCTTTCGCAACCGATGGTTGCTTCTTCAGGAAGGAGAGGGAAAGACGAAAGGATGTGGGTTTTAAGGGAGAGGGTAAGGAGTCATTCCAATCCCGGGAGCGGAAAGACTTCCCTTAGGGGAAAAAAAGGACAGGTGTGCACTCGCGCACACACATACACGCACACACACACGTGTGTGTTTGTGTGTTTTATTCGTTGTGCCTGTCTACCGGCGGGAGTGGAAAGACTTCCCTTAGGGGGAAAAAAAGGACAGGTGTGCACTCGCGCACACACATACACGCACACACACACGTGTGTGTTTGTGTGTTGCGAAAGCTAATAATTCTGTGTGTGTGTTTGTGTGTTTTGTTCTTGTGCCTGT
Organism: Schistocerca gregaria; assembly: GCF_023897955.1. Classification (NCBI taxonomy): domain Eukaryota; kingdom Metazoa; phylum Arthropoda; class Insecta; order Orthoptera; family Acrididae; genus Schistocerca; species Schistocerca gregaria. The sequence continues at coordinate 909,960,638 of NC_064920.1, read as the reverse complement.
CTGCCGGCGTTTTCCCGCTTGGTAAGTCTTGGAATCTTTGTTTTTAATATATTTTTCCCATGTGGAAGTTTCTTTCTATTTTATATATATATATATATATATATATGGCTGCAGTTGCCTGAGACTGCAGTCGTGTGTGTGTGTGTGTGTGTGTGTGTGTGTGTGTGTGTGTGTGTGTGTGTGTGTGTGTTTCAACGAAAGGCTTGCTCCTTGCTGGCTGAAAGCTTATTTGTGTCAGTCTTTTTGATTTGCCTATGTGATTCAGCATCTCCGCTGTATGGTGAGGAGCTACTTTTCTTCCATAATATTGTTACATTCCATCTTGAATTTCTCATTGTTTGACACACACACACAAAATAGTGATACAAGAAAACCTGAAAATTACATATGACATGAAGTTCAGGCTACATGCGGATCAATTTGACTAGGATCATGTATATTTTAAGAACTTCAGAAGATTGCAGATGGCCACCTAGTTGTTTTGTTCTCTGAAACCTGCAGAGGACAAAATCCAAACGTCAGTATGGGCACCATATTTCTTCATGCTGGGCAAACTCTGACAATTCCTGTGATACAACAATGCTTCTTTGAGTCTGACCATTCTTTCATGAAGTGCGATTCAGTCCATGCCTGTATAAAGAGGGCTGCAAAAAATGATAGCATTTATAACCCTTCAGTGTGGCATACTGTTGTTCAGACTGCTTTAAAACAAAGCCGTATGAAGTTGTTGAAATGGACCAGAAGGACTTCATAGATTTTGACAGAAGGAATGGTTAAAAAATACAACAATTAGCAATGAAGGAATCAAGTGCTATGGCTTAAGGTGCTGCAAAAGTGATGTTAATCACTTTTTCCCCTAACATTTCCATAATCAACAACTCAAAAGTTTGCTAGGATCCAGAAAATCCTGAAATTCTGATATAGTTTCTGAGTTGTAACTGAAATATCGTAGGAAGAGAAAATAAAAGACCTCAAGGATCTTTGCTGTTCCAGCATTATGAAGGAACTGTACCAGGCATTTTACAGAAGTTTTCAAGAAAAGGAAGCTGGAAATGTGGAATGCAGTAGCAGTGGTTTTCATGAAGTTAGTGAGAAAGAGTGAACATTCCGTTGTGACATTGGTACAAAAAGCTGTTAATAAGCTTTTGTTGTAACTGGAACTGATATAGAATGAAATTTTCATCCTGCAGCGGAGTGTGCGCTGACATGAAACTTCCTGGCAGATTAAAACTGTGTGCTGGACCGAGACTTGAACTCAGGACCTTTACCTTTTGCGGGCTAGTGCTCTACCATTGAGCTACCCAAGCATAAAATATTTACTCCATATTGGAAGACACAATATATTTTAATATATTTCAATTTGAGGATGAATGTGATTTTGTATTTAGAAAAATGTTATGTTCTTTCTATTGCAGTACCAATTACCATAACTATCGTGACCGGAATCTATTTGGACATTGTTTCAACTCTTGCAGACCTGTGAAAACATATTTTTAATGTACTGGAAAGTAAAGGGGTGCAGTCAATGGAATGTTTGAATATGGATAGAGGGACTGTAGAATGGTACCCCCTTAGGGAAAATAAGAAAGGAAAAGAAAAATTAGGAGTGTTAGAACCAATAAAGAAAAGAGGACAGTCTTCAGAGAAAGGTAGTCTTCCCACTCCCCTCCCTGATATCCCTCCTTGTGGGATACTGCAATGGTAGGTCAGAGTATGGAGATGTGTGTTAGTCCTACAGAATGGACATTGCTACTTTTCCACCACATGCTCTGTAAGCTGATTCTAACACCCTACTGTGGAAAGCCTCTGGAGAGTGACGCAATGCAAATAGTAACTTCTCTTCAACATCTGATCCAGATTGTAACGTGGACTGACTAACTAGTCACACATGCAGCCCCACTTTTAAATTCATTAGGTATGGTAAAATAAGAAAAATAGTGACTACTTATGCTATTCTGAAGCTAACTACTCTTAGAAAATTACACAAACTAAATCATATCATCCAGAAAATTCCAAACCAAAAGTTCCCTTTGTACAAAACCTATATCATTTTGATGTTACTACCCTGTGTGGAAAACAGTCGAAGACTCCCAGGGGATGCTCTCCTCCCTCCAACATTACAAACACTAGCATTATAGTACAGCTGCTGACAGAGGACAGGAATGGAGGGGATGCTGTAAATGAAAATAGTAAGAGATTATTAAATACATGCACTGCATGGGATTTAAAAGTTTTCAATTGTTTCTTCCTCCTTAAATGGATACCTAAATACACATGGCAAGAGATTTGAAAACAGTCATAGATTAGCTTGTATAAAAGAAAAATTGTAGATTTAGGGTGAGTGTCATAAGGGCATACAGAGGCTCAGAATGTGGCTCTGACCATTTTATGCTTGGATCAAAGTTTGTCTTTTCAGTTTGAGGGAGAAAGAGTACATCAGAAAGATAGTGTTCCTATTAAAATTCTGGCTGCTGATAAATATAATGTAAATACTCTCACAGATGAAAGTGTGAAATTTATTGATAAACTGAGGCTAGCTAGCAAAGATTTGATGGAGGTGGAAATGCTGAAATAGAAATATCAATAAACTAAAAGATGTGTTCATGAGGCAGCATGGGAAGCACTGAGCCAACAAAGCAAAGAAAGAAAACAAAGCCCAGAGTGGTGGACACAGAACAAAGGGGAAAAGATAGGAATGAGTAAGAAAATGTATAACAGTTGGCTGTGGGTGAGGGATGTTGAGTACAGAAAAAAGTATTTGAAAACAAACATGGAGGGTAAAAAAAGAAGCCTGGGAAGCTGTGAACAGTTTAAGAAGAGATGTGAAGGAAGGGACAAATATTTATTGGCATTAGAGAATCATAAAATCATTTCAAGACATTGCTTACAGAAGAGAGAACTGACCACAAGGACATGAAAATGGATTTCAGAAATAAATTTCCCAGGGGGGGGGGGAAGTGGATCAGAAAACTACAGTGGAAGTTAAAAGATCTGTGAAATAAATGGAATTAATGAAGTACGGGCTGAGTTTGTATGGGAATGGGATTGTTTGAGTAAGTTGTTCAATACATACATGTTGGAGGGAGAAGAAGTGCCCAAGGAATGGCATTCAGCATTTCTAAGTCCTTAGAATAAGAAAGATAGTAAGAAGGTACATGAAAATAATTGTGGAGTCTGTGTTACAAATTCTATTGGTCAGTTGTATGGTCGAGTCCTAAAAGGCAGGTTAAGAGAGGATGCTGATGGTTGCTGAAGAGTAAAGTGGATTCTGGAAGTGAAGATCTTCTAATGGCATTTTTGCTTTAAGATAGCTGATGGCAAAGAGGCTGGAAAGAAATCTGAGTAGGTGTTTAATGTTCATAGATTTCAAGGAGGTGTGTGAGAGTTGGGAGAGAGTGATCAATGTGTGGAATAAAATTTGTCACAGCCTTTGAGAATTACAAAAGGATAGAAGCAAGGATGCTGCTTGTCTGCTTGATTGTTTAAAATAACATGTATATCTAGAAAGTCCTGGATTTGTGCAGGAATGGACATTCAGATAACAAAGACTCAATGTTTGTTCACATTGATCTTCACAAATCATCAGATAGCGGCAGCCAATAAATAGGTTCTTTATGTCAAGAACATTAAGAGGAGAATATGATAAGTAGGGATTGAAAGTAAATTTTCAAAAAACTGAATACCTATGCAGTGGAGAAAATAGTAGAGGCCCAAAACATGCAAGCATGTAAAAACATGGGTAGCATTCTATCGGAAGACGGAACAAGTAATTGGGAAATACAGCAGTGGTTAGCTGATGGGAAATCAGCAATTCAGAAACTAAACTGCTTTTATGGTCTTCTGAGATAAGTTAGAAAGTAAAGATGATGTTCTACAGAGGTATTGAAGGGCCTATAGTGACCTATGCTTGCCAGTACTGGAAACTTGCTGTAAAAAATAAGAACAAATTCAGAGTTGTAGAAATAGCCTACAACTCACTAATCTTTAAACAACAAAATCTACCACAATATACCATAATTGGTGTTGGACTGGTGTCCACAGACCACAGCTTACTGTATTATATATAAATATGTATTAATACAGTGCCATATATTATAATTTATTATTGTTATTATCATTAATGTGATTTCTGTTTATTATTATTATTATTATTGCTATCAGTAATTCCCCCTTAAGGAGAGTGATAAAACACTACCAATAATCATGGCCTTGTATCTGTCTCTTTCTCCCAGAAAACCTCTCGTATATTCACTGTGCTTCCTCTTTTCTATCAACTTCTTTCGTATTTTCTTCTCTTTGGCCATTTGGGAAAATTTATGTTTTTTTTAAAATATTTTCTCTGTATTTTTCCTGTCTGTCACATCATCTGTGGATAAGTTTAGTTTCTTGAAATTTTATGTTTTTCCCTTTACACAGTTGGTTTTCTGTGTACTAGTTGGCACTATGTTAAAATCTTCTTGGTCAGTCTGTCTCTGTTCATCGTATATGTGTGACTGTAGGACATTACCCTTCTTTTTCTGATTATTTGAAATCATCTCTGTCTGTTCATACAGTTCTTTTGTCTTTCTCCCTATCCAGGTCCCCCCTTTTGAAATGCCTGTAAATCTCTCTCAGTATCATCCTCTCTTGTTTTTCCGTCTCCTTGATTTTTGTTCTGCACTTGATTGCTGTTGTTTCTGGGGCGTAAAAGGCCTCTGGTAAGACTACTGTATTATAATGTAATAATTTGGTATTGATGGAGGTATTTCTTTTGTTGTAATGGTTCCATGTAATCTATATGTATGCTGTAGTTTTCTGATGTTTCTTCATTGGATGACAAGTTCAGCCCTGTTTTCCGCATAATCTTTCCCAGGTTATTTCTGCTTGTGTTATCTTTCGATACTTAGTTTTCAATGGGTGTCTGTGGATTATGTGTGCATGTACTGTGGTTTTTCATTCAAGATTTGCGATAGTGTTTTGCCTGAGATTTTGTGTAATGCCTTTAGAGCTTCTTTGGCTTCTTTCCCATTATTTCTAATGATGGCTGTTTCATCAGCAAATGCGAAACATTTTATGTTGATGACTCTTTCATTGTCTCTCACCCTCATTACCCCTCTAACTCCTTTGTTCCATGCCCGGATTATTTTGTCTAAAACTTACTTAAATGGAACAGGTGAAGGCTGTCTCCCGGTCATGCTCCTGTCTAGATTTCAAATAGTTCTGAGATCTGTCCCATCATTTTCACTTTGGACATTGTCTTTGCTAATGTTTCCTGGATTAGTTTTTTAGTGTTGTTGTCCACCATCATTTCTTCCATTGTGTTGAAGAATGTTTCTCTGTCTATGGGAGTCATAGGCCTTCTTGAGGTCAAAGAATGCTACTGTGATGTTCTTGGACTTTCTCAGTAATGCTGTTCTCAAGCACCAGATCTGCTCACTGCATGATCTTCCCTTCCAGAACTCTCCTGGATATTCTCCTACCTGTGGATCTGAAGCTCTGGCTGATTTAATGGGACTTTAGATGGAATTTTGTATGTAACAGATAGAAGTTAATGACCTCTGTAGTTATTAGGTTATGTTTCACCTCCTTTCTTGTGGAGAGGGTGTATTGAGGTTGACTTCCATTGTTCTAGTACTTTTCCATTTCACAGACGTTTTTGATGATTCTATGTATTTTGATTGTAATGTTTTTGTGGTCCAATTTCCAGATTCCCGAGATTAGTCAGTCTTCTCCAAGTGCTTCATTATTTTTCATGAGTTTATTGTGTTCAGGATTTATTTGTGTGTTGGGATTTGGAATCCATGTTAGCTTCTGGATTTTTGAACTGTGGTCCCCACGTGTTTATCACAGTTGAATATTGTGTCAAAGTATTGTACTCATATTGTGCACTTCTTTTTTTTTGGTTTGTGTCCAGTGTTCCATTTTGTCTTTTGAAGTATAAGCTTGGTGGTTGATATAGTCATATTTTCTCTGAATGTTTGTTAAAAATTTTGTGTGTAGTTTTTGTTGAAGCCCTCTTTTACCTCCTTCAGCCTATTGTCTTGGTAAGCTTTTTTTCTTTGGATATGATTTTTTAAGACTTTTCTGTGTCTTGTAAAATTCATCCCATTTTTTGGGTGTTCTATGACTGTTAAATTTCTGTACTCCATGGGTCTGTGACACGTCATGTTCCACCATTTACGTCTCTTTCCCTTGGTGGCTGCACCAATTTTAATCAGTGCTTTCTGACAGTTCTGTCCAAAAGTTTCTCTCAGTTTTCTTAATGTTTTCTGTTATTGCTTGCTTGTTTAAGATTATCCTGTACTAAGCAAATGGTATGTTTCTGTTAATTAGTTACAAGATCCGTTGATTGTTTGAACAATTCTTTTATTGAAATTATGTGGAATGAGTCAATTTGCAGAGTATATATATGCTGTAAGTGTTAACATTGATGAATACATTATCATTTTATTCCTGTTTGTGCAACTACACTTAAAAATAAGGTTTTTTTTGTTTTTTTACTAGCTACCAGTTTTTAAGTAGAAATGCATCAATGGAATAGCAGGAGTTGTCCGGGAGAAATGATTTTAAATTAGATTTAAAACTTAACTGCCATTTCATGTTACTAGGCAAATGATAAAATTTTTTTATTGCTGCATGTTGAACTCCTTTCTGAGCCACTGACAGCTTTAACAACGGGCAATAAAGTTCATTTTCCCCCCTAGTATTGTAGGCATATACATCACTGCTCTTCTCAAATTGTGATGGGTCATGTATGATGAATTTCATTAGTGAAACTATTATTGTGACAGCACAGTTATAATGCCTAGCTCCTTGAAGAGGTATCTACATGACATCCATGGGTGAACACCATATATATTCTTACTGCACGCTTTTGTGCAGTGAATACTTTATTTCAAAGTAATGAGTTACCCTGGAAAATTATTTCTTGTGGCATTATTGAGTGGAAATATGCATAATATGTCAGGAGACTGATTAGTTTGTTTCCAAGATTAACAATTATATGAAGAGCAGGAATAACTGAACTTAATTGTTTGAGAAGCTCAGCAATAGGCTACTGCTTGTTCAAGTTTTCATCAACATGTACACACAAAAATTTGGAACATTCTATCCTACTTACTGGCTACTGCTCATGTGCTACATCAATTTTTGGTATGACTCTATTTGTTGTAAGGAACTGAATGTTAAGTTTTTTTTCCAAAATTTAGAGCAAGTCCATTTTCAGAGGACCAGCCAGTGGTCATGTTTGTGTAAGTTGTGCTTAAGTAAGCGTGTGTGATTTCTACTTCAGAAGAAGGCATTTTGGCCAAAAGCTTACTTGTTTAGCAGTCTTTCTGTTGTGCCTATATGGTGAGTAGCAGTCCGTCTTTTTCATTCTATTATCCTTGTTTCGATTTCATTGATGTTCATCTCACATCCTACTTTTTAATACACTATCCATTCCATTTAACTGATGTTCCAACTCCTTAACTGTCTCTGACAGAATTACAATGTCATTGGCAACCTCAAAGTTTTTACTTCTTCTCCCTGGACGTTAATATCTACTCCAATTTTTTCTTTGGTTTCCTTACTGCTTGCTCAGAGTTTCAGTGTTCAGAGTGAGTAACATCAGGGATAGGGTACAATACACACACACACACACACACACACACACACACACACACACTCTCTCTCTCTCTCTCTCTCTCTCTCTCTCTCTCTCTCTCTCTCTCTCTCTCTCTCTCTCCCCCTCCCTCTCCCTCTCCCTCTCCCTCATCACTGCTTCCCTTTCATGCCCCTTGACTGTTATAACTGCAGTCTGTTTTCTTCTCTCCCTCTCCCTCTCCCTCTCCCTCTCCCTCTCCCTCTCCCTCTCCCTCTCCCCCATCACTGCTTCCCTTTCATGCCCCTTGATTCTTATAACTGCAGTCTGTTTTCTTTACAGGGTGTAAATAGCCTTTTTCTCCCTGTATTTTACTCCTGCCACCCACAGAATTGTGAAGGAGATGTCCCAGTCAACATTGTCAAAAACTTTCTCTAAGTCTACAAATGCTATAAATGCACATTTGCTTTTTCTTAACATATCTTATAAGGAAAGTTGTAGGGTCAGTATTGTCTCACATGTTCCTACATTTCTCCAGAATCAAAACGAATCTACTCCAAGGTCAGCTTTTACAGTTTTTCTGTTCTTTTGTAGAGTTCTTGTTAGTATTTTTCAACCATGACTTGAACTGATAATTCAGTAATATTAACACTTTTCAGCACCTGCTATCTTTGGAATTGGAATAATTATATTCTTTTTGAAGTGTGAGGGTATTTCACCTGTCTCATACATCTTGCAAACTGTATGGAAGAGTTTTGTCATAGCTGGTTCTCCCAAGGCTATCAGCAGTTCTAATGGCATGTCGAGTATTCTCAGGACCCTGTTTTGACTTAGGTCTTTCAGCACCCTGTCAGTTCTTCTTGCAGTATCATATCTCCCATCTCATCTTCATCTGCATCCTCTTCCATTTTCATAATACTGCCTTGAATTTCATCTTCATTGTATAGACCATCTCTATACTCCTTCTACCTTTCAGCTTTGCCTTTATGGGTTTAGTGTTGTAGGATTCCAGGATCCAATGATGTGCACTGTATGCCATATAATAAGTATGATTTTATTGGTCTGAAGCACATATATATGTCTAGTTGATTCCCGGTATACACGTGTTTACAGTTTCGCATTGAAACCACAGACTGCTCCAAAGAGCTTGGAAAACAAAGATGATGATAGGTGACTTGGTCAATAGTTGCCACATTAGCCTCCCTCCCCTTGAGTGTGGAGCACAAAGACAAATACAAGAGCATAAATGTAAAGGAAGCACCCGAGGAGGGGGGTGGGGGTGGGAAGAGGATGTTTTAACATAAACAATGCATGACGTTAATAAATGAAGTCCTCGAGCCAGCAAAGGGGGCAGATGGTCCTGCCCGACTGTGCAAATCCTCGTACAGCAGTGGAGGAATCCGGGGAAGGCACAGTGGATTGTGAAGGGCCAGTGAAGCGAACCTGAATGCCTGTTGCAGTACAAAGGACTTTGACCGTTGATGTGTCAGTACCAACAGGCAAGGGAATAGACTGGAGAAAGTGAGTGTGGGTTAAGTTGTCATTGGAGAAGGTGGCTCATTTGTAGAATACAAACACATTATTAGGAAACACAACAAAAAACACTTTAGAACTGCAAATGTAATAAGTGTTGACATTAACTACCACTTCCGCAGAAGGGGTGACAGAGTCTCAACACAAATCATTGTTGGCAATGTCGTATCTGCTGAGGCTGGCCCCTGATACATCACTAAATCCTTGCAGGGGAGTGGCAGGGGGCTGGCAGGAGGAGAGGGCGTCATCACACACATCACTCTGTAGGTTGATGTCAAATGCATCTGTAGCACTGTCACTCGACTGGGAGTAGGTAACGTCATGTATGCATGAATTGTGTCACTCACCCGCGAACCATCAGTAGATACCTCGTGTGAGGTGGGTTTAGCAGGAGGTGGGGGGGCTGACTGAGGGGAGTATCAAGCAGTTCTCCAAGAAACCACACCAATTTGAGGTGGCAGACATATATGGTTTGAGGTGTGCCATTAATGAGCAATTTTGCAAGATGACATTGTGCAGGCCTGCCGGAGTATTGAGGGCTGAGTGCCAGTCGAGTGGTGTTATCACACACCATGACATGAGTGTACGATGCTAAGTCCTTGTGCAGGATGATGGTGGGAAGTGAGTGTGGCTGAGGAGGGAGAACGTTAATGTTAGTGATTAGCTGCTTAACAAGCTTGAAGAAGGTCGAATTGCAGATTTTATCTGGAGGTAGTGATAGAAGCTGGGCAGCCAAAGCATGAGATCCATATTAATAAAAGGGTTCAGGCCACTGTGTCGGCTGTGATAATGGTGAGGGGAATTACCTTCACACAGCAGGTAAACCTGATGATGGCAGATAGTATGTAACGAAAGAGCCCTGACGGGGGTAGGGACCCAACTATATTGATGTGTATGCATTGAAATCTTCATCTTGCCATGTTAAACATACCCTTGGGGGGGGGGGGGGGGCTGCACATGATGTCCTACTTTTGCACACTGACAAGCCATACATGATCATACCCAACTCCGACATTGTTTTACCTTCCTGGGCCAAACTAAACATTCAGATACCAGATGTGTGGTGGCGTGTATGCCAGGTTGTATCAGGTCATGAATACTATTAAAAATGTGACAGTGGAGGGGTGCAGGAATCATCGGATATATGCGTCTTGTTGTGAGATAAAAAATCGGTGACAATGTTGTCTGCCCCTCTGATGTAATGTACATCAGTTTTAAACTGGCATATGAGGCCCATATGACACAAATGTCTCAGGCATAAGTCTGCCTGGGTTGTGGAAAGCGTATACAAGTGGTTCATGGTCGATAAATACCATGAGATGGTAACCTTCGATATCGTCTTGGAAATGTTTGGTAGTGACATAAGTGGCAAATAGTTCCTGGTCGAAGGTTCACATATGCGTTGAGAAGTGGACAGTTTGTGGAAGAAAAATCTGAGGGGCTGTACAACATAACCCACAGAATGCTGAAGTACTGTTGACATTGCTGTATCACTTGTGTCTGCAGTAAGCAAGGTCAGAGCATCAGGGATGGAGTGAGCGAGTGTAACGGCCGTCTGTAAGGCTGACTTGAGGTTATCAAATTCACATTGCATGTTGGGAGTCCATAAGACTGCCTGAGACCCTGAAGTGTTCTTGCCTGCGAGAGCATCAGTCAGTGGGGCTTCTATGTTGGCAGCATGGGGAATGTGTTTTTTTAAATTTACACTTCCTAGGAAATGGCGAAGGCCCTGAAAGTCTTTGGGCAAAGGCACCATACTAACAGCCTTGACCCATTTGGGTAGGGGGCAGATGCTGTCAGCAGAAACCATGTGGCGCCGAAAAGTGACACTAATGAGGCAGAGTTGTGACTTAACATTGTTCACCATGACACCGTTTGTTTGTAAAAGTCGTGACACATTATTTAAGTGGAGTTCATGTTCCTCAAGTGAGGAAGAAGAAATTAACAAGTCATCCATGTACGCATACGCAAAGTCCAGTTTTCCAACCAACAAGTCAATGAACCATTGCCACGTCTGTGCAGCATTTTTAAGGTCAAACAGCACAAACAGATACTTGAACAATCCGAATGGGGTGGTGATGGCAGTTTTTTCAGTGTCCTCAGATGCCACTGGCAGTTGGTGGTACGCCTTGTAACAGTCAATTACACTGAAAATTTGTGCCCCATGCAGTTGAGAAGCAATATCTTGAATATTAGGGACGGAATAATTATCTAAAATTGTTCTTTCTTAGGTACCTAATGAATGGGCAATGACCAACTACTAGAAGAAGGCAGATAGTCTTACTATCTAAAAGTTCCTGAATAGTGGCTTTGCCATGTTTAAGTTTTTGCATGCATCAGTGTACCTTACATGGTATTGATTCTATGGACAGTTGGTATTGATTCTGTGGAAAGTACCATTGTTGATCGCAAACACCGATAGGGATGATGGTCCCACACCCAATGAAGCATGACTAACCTGTAATGCATATGCTTGTGTGTCCCAGGCCAGTGGATCAGCAGCAGTGCAGTGATCCACTGGTGGGTGAGGTAATTGCTGGTGTCTGAACACAGCTTCTGTCCAGCAGTAGAAAAGTCATGCAGCGTCGGTGGCAGGTGCGAGGAGGCGAAGTGGGAGGCTGGAGGTGTGGCTGTGTGTGACAGCTGGGCGACCTGCTTATGAGCAACCATGAGCTTGGCTTGCACGGTGACGATGAGTAAGCAGAGGGCTTTGTTGTTATGGTGAAGCTTGTCATTGTGTGGTTTAAGAGAGAACACTGCAACAGCGGCTTCAGCTAGCTCACACAGTAGAGTGGTGCTCTTGGATGAGAGGGAGAAATATTGGAACTGGTGGTAGTCTACCAAGTTAAAGATTAGTGCACCTCATTGTAGGTTAGGTGAAAGAGCAGGGGCTAAGAGAAAATCTACCCCGGGCACGGTTCATCCACATCAGCAATAATGAAATTCCACTGTAAAGGAGTGATCATGTCCAGCAGTTGAAGGTTTAAATAAGCTATGCCATTAGATTGGATCAAAGAATTATTGGCACCTTGAAGTTAGGGGGCACGACTGATGCTCAAATTTAATACTTGCGAACTAAGGTATGACACTGACTTCAGTTCCCATGGCGATTGGAAACAAAACACAAGACACTGCGTCTTTCACATACAAGCATACTGGTGCGTGAGGTGAAGAAGTATTAAGAGGCAGGTGTCTGTGAGATGCAACGCTGCCTGTAGCACCTGACTGGGGTCACGGAATTAGCTTGGGAATGCGCATGGAGAACGACATTTCTTAGCCATATCTCCAAAGTGGGAATGGAAATAACACCAAGCAGAGCGGCACATAGCATCATCCATTCAGCTGCCTGAGGCCGAGGCAGCAATGGAGGGTGTCGTGTTTGTAGATTTATCTGACAGCGGCATGACAGTAGAGTTGGTAGGCGATGAGCTATGAAAGTGGCGATGGTTCTGCACGCATGCGTGCAGCGAGTTGTGCACACTCTGTCACGAAAGATGGAAACTGCAGCGCAGGTGTGCCAGCTCTTGATGCCTGAGGGCCCCAGGAGGGGTGGGGGAAGGGGGAGTTTGTGTGAAGGTTTGGCAGGATATTGTAAACCTGGTCTGTGATCTTCGCATCCAATGGAGAAGGTGAACTTGAACTTCCGGAGGAAGTTTGAGCAACCAGACGATCCAGTGCATATCATCCGGCATATGATGTATGTCAATTGTAGTGCAGAGATGACACCAGAGCTGCAACAGGGATCTGGAGCCCAGCAACTCATGACTGATGATCAGGCAAATAGCTTCCTCTGTAGATGTGGATAAGCACTCGAGGATGGTGTGTCGAGTGAAAGCATATTTGGGTGGAGAAGCCACAATATTGCATGTCAGGTCCGGTTCAACATGGAATGACTCAGTACACAAAGGAAATTGGAGTTGTCATTAGTGACGTCATGTAGCTGCAGGACATGGTAGACCAAGGCAAACCATGTGCATGGGTGGTCCTTGCGAAGGGGCGATAGTTTAGGCCAACTGATGGAGGAGTCTTGTCGTAACGGTTCATTGGAAACAGCTGGTCCCTGTCCGAGGCTCTGAAGCATAACTGACTTGGGTGCAGTCGCAGTGTACCAGTTCATGACACTGTCACTGGCATGCAGCATGGAAGGTGCAGCTGGCTTGACTGTGGTCGAGAAATCAATGAGTCCGGTGTTCGACGGAGTAATGTCAACAGGCATAGAGTGAACAGTGGACCGTTGCAGAAGAGTCAACCATAGTTGACCAAAATAAGGAAAATGACAGAGTACAGTTTCCGGACCCCTCCCCTCCAGGTGCATTAAAGTTGTTGAAATCACTTAACGTTTGTGGAACACACACAGCAGACGTGGCAGGAAAGATGTGTGCCATCAGAAACACTCGTAAAGCAGATGCTAATTGTTTATGTGTGTGTGTGGGAGGGGGGGGGGGGCAGCAGGGGGGCTGGTGCAAAATCCGGAGTTCCGGAATCAACAAGAAATTTCCTGTCCTGAGTGTTTGGCTTGATTTGTAACGCCACTAACCTGAGTGGAAAGTTCACATTGGCACTTGGGAAATTTGTAAACATAGTTGCTGCTCTTTCAGCGCATTGTGTTGGCCATTGTTGAGCACTTGTTACACATGGGAAATTCACATTTGACATAAATGGTTCACATGCAAAGTTTTGTGCATGAAAAATATTCTGTTGGTATGGAATATTGCCATGTGACAGCTGACTCAAGTAGGATAACAAAAAGTTATTGTTCGTACTTGATGCTGGCACATGTGGCTGTGGTAATGAAGAAACACTTTCCTGTTGAGTAAAGTTTAAGAATAGTTAGTTTCCCAACAGTTCTACCTTATTCGAAGAGATGTCTTACAGTGGTTTTATACTTTTGCTAATCAATGAGTACACCCTGCTACTCTGCATGTTAATCTTTTCCATTAACTGGTTCCCAAGTTTTACCTTCCACTATCAGAGATGGACATTGTGCTTGCAACGTGTTCTGATAATACTCAGTCAAATACAACTACTTTAACCACCATGTAAGACAGCACTTGTTCCTCTTTATATTCTGACATACAGAAAATATCACCTATTACTTTTTGCAACTGTATGCTACCATTCATAATAGGAGACACATTCGAGACAGCACTTGTTCTTCTTTATATTCTAACACATGGAAAATAACAACTATTACTCGTTGCTACTGCTAGAGACAAACTCTACAAAGTTTGCTTTTTACTTATAGGCAGAAAACTCATGAGAATAAATGTTGCTGAATAATCTTCAGAAACTCAGCTGTCCCCAATCAGATTCATACAGACTTCTTGTAGTTTTTACGCATTAGCATCAAAGTGTCACTCCACAGTGACTGCTCCTACCAACTCAGTTATTTTACTGCATCTATCTGCTTCATGGTAATCACTTCTTCTAACTCAAAGACTGACTCCTTTGACTCACACTGCTGCTTACAAACTGATTTTCAGGGCCCTTATATGAGTTTCTCCTGTAGCTTCTTTTTACCCTGACTGTTTTTTATTTAGGAAATGCCCCACCTCAGTTGAAATTTTTCTCAAACACAGTGGTCTTGTTAATATTTTTATGTCTCCTCTGCCGTCTGGTTGCTGCTACTGCTGTAGTGTACAGACTTGTTACTGCTCCTGTAGTGACTAGTTGTGAGCACACCACTTTCACCCCTGTGTGTTGTCAATTGTGCTCACTCTACTTTGCACCAGCCCTGTGTCACATGCATCTTGCATTTCATTACATTGATAAAATTTGACAGCCATGACAGCAGGACCTGATATATTTTCAGTTTATTGTGAAGAGTTATGTAGTGCATTTTTGTCAGTTGACATACCCCTTTCAAAGATAAATAATACAGTGTTAAGGAGGTTTCTCTCAAAATATTCCAGCCGTGGCATTCCTGAAGAGTCAACATTGACAAAAAAAGTACCTCCCTAAGTGTTAGTAACAGACTCTACAACTACTTCATTCTGTGTGTGAAAATGAGAAAATCTGTCTCATGTTAGACAACACAACAGACTCTGTTTGCAGGAAAGCTGGGAATGTTGTTGTTGGGGTACTAAAAATGATGTATTGATTTTTCAGAACTATTTTCTGTCAAGGAAGAAAGAAATGACTACTGTGAATCAGGTGATGGTTGCAAGATTATTTAATGAAGCAATGAAAGTTCTGTGAGCACATGGTGTGGAGTTTGCCAATGTTTTACTGTTAACAACAATGCTGCAGCACATATGAAGAAGGCAGCAACAGGTCTTGTTGTTAGTTATCATAAAATGATCCATATTATGAGCGTTATGCATTGTTTACACGGACTATATGAAGAAATTAAATCACTGTGTTTTAATGTGGATACATTGATTTCATGTGGGATAAAAGTGTTTATTAAGCCACCAAGAATAATTCACATATTCAAGACTAATAATCCAACTTAGCACTGTCACCCCTCTAAGTAATTACATGGTGGGGAACTTGCCTCCCTGCAGTTTTATTTCTCATTACATTTTTTATTCCATCGTGGATTTTCCAATTTTTAATTTATTTCTCAATATAGTCTCTCAACATAGACTCCCAGTGAGAGACCAGTTTTTAGAATGGTTGACTTTGTTGATGGCACCACAACTTCATCTCTGCTTGCACTACTTCATCACTCTCAAAGTGGAGTCATTGAAGGTGTTCTTTAAGTTCTGGAAACAGATGAAAATTGGACAGGGTCATGTAGGGACTGTATGGAGGATGATCAATGACAGTGACCCCAAGGCACTGGATTGTTGCAGATATCACAGGACACATAAGTGGTCTGGCATTGTCATGCTGAAGGAGAGAATGCTTCATGTGTGGATAAATTCTTTGAATTCAAAACTCAATTCTAACATGCTGTTTCTCAAATAGTGACATAATTACATTACGTACCACCTATTTACACGCTACAATTTGGAGTCGTCCTTCCAGTAACAGAGGGCTGCAAATATGTAGACAGGAAGAATAAAGATGTAAAATGTTAATAAAATTTGTTTTATTTAAAAAGCTTTAAGAGCTTTCACATAAAAATTTGGAGTCATTACTATTTGGCATTACTTTTGAGCAAAGATAACTTTTTCTCAATGTCCTATTCTGTTTGGAAAGTCATTGATACACATTGCCTGACAAGGAAAGTGAAACACTCAGAAGACATGTCCAGATCTTATTGTAACTTCATCCACATACACACCATCAGCAGGTCTGTAAACGGTTAGAGTTGCAGTTCTCTCTGACAGCTAGAACAGTCACCAGAGTGCACTAGTGTTGTTCATGTTTAGTGTTGTTCCCAAGACTGCTAGAGTATAAGAGGCATGTATAGCATTAGATGTTGAGTGATCACTGTGGAGGATATGTATTGTTAGCTGCTGCAGGCAGAAGATGTGCTTTGTTTGTGTTGCACATTTTTGCAATTTTGACTGAGGTAATGTGATGCTGTAGTGTTCATCTTTGGCCCACCAGTGTAGAAGCTGTCACAGAATCAACTAAGTAAAAAAATCTGTGGAATGTGCGTGCTTATTTTTGTGTGAGACCTTGTGTGCCAATTTGAAATTATAGATTCCCATATTTTGCTGTTTGCATCATTTCTGCATAACCTTTGTTTGATTTTATCAATACTTGTTTGAATTGTCATATATTGTAAAATTTTGAATGTCTGCGAGTGCTGCAACAAACTTGTACTATATTCATGAATTGTAGGCTTGAACTTATTTGTGGTCTTTTAAAATTTTGAGAACAGTAAGCCTATCCTCATTCAAAACAGTTGTTCTTTACTTCCATTTTAAAAACATGTAAGAAATAGGTTATTTTTTAGGTTTATTGGACATTTGCAAAACTATTTTTTGGAATATTTTCATAAGCTGCTGATATGAAAGTCATGGATAACTTTTTTTCATTTTAAATTAGTATTTATGATTCGCAATTACTGCCAAAGAATAGATCACACCAAATTTCAGTGTCTTGTCAACTAACCAACATAGTGTGTTACATCTAGTTTTCCTTTCAAGAGGAGTATATATAATCTCCATTTATTGTAAAATAAATCTGTCTTCAAGGTTGTTAATGGCTACAATTAACCTCAAAAGCTTTAGGAAACTAGTAGTTTCTAACACAGGTTTTTCTGTCGCCTTACTAGAACTCTTATTTTGTGTATTTTCATCAATTCTTGCAGGGAATTAGTAATTTTTCTATCTCAATAGATTAAAAAAGAGTCGGAAGGCTTGGTTTAAAATTATTTATTCACTGTCCCATAATTCACTGTGCCAGCCACAATGCAGTCCCACAGTGAAACGCGTTCTTGAACACAGTATGCGTTGGTTGACATTCATAAGCAGCTGGAAGTTGCACTGACTACTGTGAAATAATTGGCAATTGCTGTGAGTCTGTGTGTTGGAAGAGCTCCTGAGAGACTTGTACCTGTGGTACGGATACCAAAGGTACCTCAAGTACTACCCTCTCCTGTGGAGCCAGTCTCCTCTGCAGGAAGCACAGGATCTGTCTATTTGACGGTGAGTGGTGTGCCAGTAGTAGATCTAGGGTAGATGGGGAACAGAGAGGACTCGGTGTTATACCAATTCCCCAACCAACAAGCTTGAAGTGCTGTCTTTCATTGAAACTGAAACTTATCCAGTGGGACTCACTTCACCTAGTTTGAGGAAACCTGTTTTGTCTGATGTCAAGAGGAGGCAAACACAAATGGTGAAAGAGGCTATTTTGGCAGCCATTGAGGGAAAGGTTGCAGCTAACTGGAGACTGTGATGCCATTGGAACCAACAATGCCTGCTGTCTGGACTCCAGGATCAGAGTTGGATCATTCCAGCAGCTGGCAGGGAAGGTTGAGAAGACCAGCCTTGTGCACGGACTTTCAGCAAAGCTCAATTTTGAGCTTTAATCCCCAGAACTAATTGTGGCCTCCTGGTCCTGAGTCAAGTGGAAGGAATCAGAGATTTTGAGGCTTTTTGCAGAAGATGCTGTGGTGTATCGAGAGGTTGTAACAATGGAAAATTGTACTGAAATGCAGGAGGATCTGCAGCGAATTGACACATGGTGCAGGGAATGGCAATTGAATCTCAATGTAGAAAAGTGTAATGTGCTGCGAATATATAGAAAGATTGATCCCTTATCATTTAGCTACAAAATAGCAGGTCAGCAACTGAAAGCAGTTAATTCCATAAATTATCTGGGAGTATGCATTAGGAGTGATTTAAAATGGAATGATCATATAAAGTTGACTGTCAGTAAAGCAGATGCCAGACTGAGATTCATTGGAAGAATCCTAAGGAAATGCAATCTGAAAACAAAGGAAGTAAGTTACAGTACACTTGTTCGCCCACTGCTTGAATATTGCTCAGCAGTGTGGGATCCGTACCAGATAGGGTTGATAGAAGAGATAGACAAGATCCAACGGAGAGCAGCACGCTTCGTTACAGGATCATTTAGTAATTGCGAAAGCATTACGGAGATGATAGATAAACTCCAGTGGAGGACTCTGCAGGAGAGAAACTCAGTATGGGCTTTTTTTAAAGTTTCGAGAACATATCTGCACCGAAGAGTCAAGCAGTATATTGCTCCCTCCTACGTATACCTCACGAAGAGACCATGAGGATAAAATCAGAGAGATTAGAGCCCACACAGAAGCTTACTGACAATCCTTCTTTCCATGAACAATACGAGACTGTAATAGAAGGGAGAACCTAGAGAGGTACTCAAGGTACCCTTCAACACACACCGTCAGGTGGTTTGCGGAGTATGGATGTAGATGTAGATGTAGATCAATTGAAAAAAGTAGTTGAGCTTTCACTGGATAGATATGAACACAGTAGAACAGTTTATAAAGGGAGGGACCCTACATGGTATACAGTCACAGTAAAGAAACTTCTAAAAAAGCAGAGACTGCTCCATAATGGGTGTGAAATGAAGCATAGGACTACATAGGTAGATGATCTTTCACAAAACACACTGCCCAAAATTTTTGTTGAATGTCATACCCATAAGTGGAGTCATACTACTAAATTCTTTGTAAATTTGACTCTATTTTGTAATCACTAAAATAACATCACATCCCACTCATCCTGTGAAGTTTCAATTTGTTTCTTCCTCTCCTTCTAGGTGCTTTACTTTTGTTGTCATGTAGTTTTTATCAAGAACAGAATTGTACCCAGTACACTACCGTGAGGGACATCTATGTTTATATATTTCTTGCCTGACAAACATTTTTCTAAAAATTTGTAATCAACAGACATGTTAACTAACTCTGCCTTTCACATCCTATTTTCCAAATAACTCTGGAACCACCCATTTTCTGTTCATTTTACAACTACTGCTTCTTGCTGGTCTTGTGGTACTTTAGGGGCAGCAGTATCCGAAGGTTTGGACAAGTCAAAAAATATGCCTTTACCACACTCATCTTAATCAAGAGTTTAAAGCAGCACTTTTTGAACTCTATAATGACCAATATCGTGCTTCTCCCACTTTGGAAACTAGACTGTGCTTCATTATTGAGGGTGTAATCCATGTAACTCAGTAGTCTGTCTTTCGTGATTGATTCAGTTCTTTTTGACAACACAGATAGTGGTGTAACTGGACTGTAGTTTTCAATATTCTCTGAATTACCTTTCTTTACCTAGGGCGAAACTCGTACACGCTTTACATGCTCTGGAAAAATACCTGAAGTAAAGGACTCATTTGCTCTGTTTCTTTATGGCACTTGAATACCCTCTATGCATGCCTTCAGAACAGAGACTAGATCCTTATCTATTCATGCAAACTTCTTATTTTTTAATTTCTTATCGATTTAATGACTTCATGGTCTGTTGTGGGGAAACATCTTTGCTTGGTATGTGAGTCATTTTGGGTTGCTACGTTCTAATGGTTTCTGATGACATGAGACAATGTGGTACTGGGGTGCAAGATTCACATGTCCCTTGCAGTTGACATACGTATTGTGTGCAGCCAATCTTCTTCTTTGGTCAGACAGTTGTGTCGATCTTCACAAACTCTTCTTCCCTGAAGAATATAGCTGGTTAAAGGAATTTCAAAATAGACTTCTTTTCTACTCTTGAAATGATTCTGTACTCTCAGGGTAGGTAAACTCTGTTATATTTTCATTCTCCATGATAAAACAACTTCAGAAGTTTCACATAATCATTCAACTCTCGCAAGTCAACCCCGTCTTGGACCATTAGATACTAACAGATTCAATTACAATGTGTTTGGTTTAATAACCACTATAAAACCAGTTCTTGCTTCTAATAAGTTCAACACCAGAAAATCAAATGTAAATGTCTTTAGTTCAATACATTATTCATTTGTTCACAACAAACACAATCAATACACCATAGAGGAATAAAGTGCACTTGGTCCTTGTACAGGACATACAGTTTCTATGGTGTGACCGGCAAACACTTGCCCATGCAGATTGACCATCACTATTGCAGTATTCTCCCAATACACGTCCATCTTGCACACACAGAAATCGGCGGCGAGGTAGACACATCTCCACTCTCTCACCCTCGTACTTAAAATAGTGGGTGTTAGAGATGGTGGAAAGCTGAGTGTCTCTAGAACTTACATCGAAAATCTAGAAGCACTACATATCCCTCCCCTTAGGCTGAACATGCGATATTTTATACATAATTATCATGTACAGTAAGGACACACAGGATAATGCTTCATCTTTCAACAATATATCTTTTCTATCAATAACAGTGAATATGCCTGTTCTCCTTACTTATTCCTCTTTTTCTTTTTTCTTTTTAATGTAATTTAAGACATGAATCTTTCAGTCACTGTTGGAGTTAGCTCTTTTCAATTCTCTGACAATTCGTGCGTACCAAATTTTTGTTTTCTGCCTTTTTCAATCGTAAATTCCAGGTGTACATAACTCATGAATACTCTACTTCTTTGTTCTTATTTCCTGTACTTCTTTTCCTAAGTACGTACTTATCCATTACTTATTTTAACTGGAGGAACTATGGGTAAAATAAAAGTTTTTCCCTCTTCTGACACTTGTAAATCTAAAATGTAAAAATGCTAGTGCTAATGCAAACCTACCAGACTCATCTCTTTAAACGTGTGACTTCTGTCACAATACTGCCCTTTTTCCCTTTAGGAGCAATACCTATATCTTACATGGGTTGATCCTAGGAGTACCCTTTCTCCTTCCGTTTTGGTATGTACACCCCTTTCTTATTCCTATCCTTCTATGTTACAGGTCAATCCCCTTCTTGGTGCCCCTGTCCACGCGGTATAGGTCAGCCTTTCATAGGTTTGCCTATCCGCCCTTTTTCTCATCCAATAAATGTTGAATGCCCCCTCCATATCCTTCTTGAGTAGGCCTCCTGATTCATTGCCCTAGCATACATCTTTATTTATACTATTCTTAAATATTCTCTGTTAAAATTACAAATCTACTTTACAAACCCACTTTCCAAAACCCCATCTAAGACCCTAGAGTCCTCTTTCACTCCTCACTCCTATTACATAAACAGATATCATGCCTAACATAGTAGATGCTATGTCTACCTGTATTTACCAACTCCCAGTAGATACTATGCCTTTTCTCAAAAGACTAGCACAATTAACTCCAATTAACTTATCCCTGTTTTAAACTTATTGCCCCAGTTCTCCTGCTCCTGCTTCTCTAGGAATCTGCATTGCTTGTTATTCTCCTGTCTTTATATGCATGTAAATATATGTTGTTGTTGTTGTCTTCAGTCCTGAGACTGGTTTGATGCAGCTCTCCATGCTACTCTATCCTGTGCAAGCTGCTTCATCTCCCAGTACCTACTACAACCTACATCCTTCTGAATCAGCTTAGTGTACTCACCTCTCGGTCTCCCTCTACGATTTTTACCCTCCACACTGCCCTCCAATGCTAAATTTGTGATCCCTTGATGCCTCAAAACATGTCCTACCAACCGATCCCTTATTTTAGTCAAGTTGTGCCACAAACTTCTCTTCTCCCCAATCCTGTTCAATACCTCCTCATTAGTAAAGTGATCTATCCACCTTATCTTCAGTATTCTTCTGTAGCACCACATTTCGAAAGCTTCTATTATCTTCTTGTCCAAACTAGTTATCGTCCATGTTTCACTTCCATACATGGCTAACTCCAAACAAATATTTTCAGAAATGACTTCCTGACACTTAAATCTATATTCGATGTTAACAAATTTCTCTTCTTCAGAAACGCTTTCCTTGCCATTGCCAGTCTACATTTTGTATCCTCTCTACTTCGACCATCATCAGTTATTTTACTTCCTAAATAGCAAAACTCCTTTACTACTTTAAGTGTCTCATTTCCTAATCTAGTTCCCTCAGCATCACCTGATTTAATTTGACTACTTTCCATTATCCTCATTTTGCTTTTGTTGATGTTCATCTTATATCCTCCTTTCAAGACACTGTCCATTCCGTTCAACTGCTCTTCCAAGTCCTTTGCCGTCTCTGACAGAATTACAATGTCATCGGCGAACCTCAAAGTTTTTACTTCGTCTCCATGAATTTTAATACCTACTCCAAATTTTTCTTTTGTTTCCTTTACTGCTTGCTCAATATACAGATTGAATAACATCGGGGAGAGGCTACAACCCTGTCTCACTCCTTTCCCAACATGTAAATATATATGAGAGCGATAAAAAAATAACAATGCAGAACTGTCACATATCAACAATGTAATATGTGCATCTAATGAGGTGTACATATGTCTTTATTCCCCTACACCCCTTGGCGGTTCGGACATCGCTTCAGTCTTCTAATCTGTAATTTTCATGTTTGTGTGTAAGTTTCTCTATGTGTGTATGTCTATGTGTGTTTGTGCTGCCTGATTCTTCAGCCTACTTATGTGAAATAAGTTGAAGGTTCTTTGTAACCACGGAAAAAGAGAAGGACTTCTGCGATAGAAGTATATGAATATGGCAAGAGGTAAATATAGGTAGATACTCAGATGAGAAGTAAGAAAGGAAAAAATAGAATTGGTTGCTAAGATCAAAGAAGAGAAAGAAGATAGTCCCAAAGACAGGAAACCCTTCCCACCCCCCTTCCCCAGCATCCCTACTTCGCTGGTACTTGGGTGAGAAGCTGGAGGAGGTATGATGTTAAATATCTCTTACAGAATGGACATTCTTACCTTCACCTTTGAAGTCCCTGAAGAAAAATCTTAGAAATCCCTATGGAATGGCAAATGGTGAAGAACCAGTCACACTTGTTTGTGAGGGTTGTCTGAAAGGTGTGGAGTGTGTTTAGTGTTAGTCATGCTTGTACTTACACTACCCACCCCTTCCAAAACCAATATAAACCCTCCCATATACATCCCATCTCATAAAAGGTATAAAATGTTCTATAAAAAATAGAAAGTTATACACTGTGAACATAGTTGTTTAGTCATTCAGTTTATACTATAGTTTTATACACACATAAAATCCTCTGTTCAGTTTATGTCATCTTGACATCACTCAGTTTAATTAGTAACAACATATTATACTTCCCACTAATATAACTTTCTATTCATTTCACTTCGTGTCTAGAGATCACTGTTCATCCGTGATTCTCTTAAATTGGTCTCAATCTTGTAGTCATATCCGGTTTCCTACATACTAAAATTATAGGATACTTTAAGAATTCAAGAATAGATTTCAGAATAGTTTAGGATTTACAGGGAATTTGGTGCAGGAAAAATAGTACGGAAGAAACATCGAAAACAACTAGAGATACGACGGTCGTCGCTCCACCCATTAAAACAGAACGTTAATGTCCCTGGGAGATATACAACTTTATCCTGTTGTTGGATCCACTAGAAATACGGTCTTTGGATGTATTACTGTCTGTACTCGCTAAAGTCACTCATATTTCTGGAAAATTTGGGGTGATTTGTTCTTTAGTGCCGAGCTCAAAAGATGTTGCTTTACTAGCACCAGGTCATCTATCTTGTATTGAGGTTTGATTGCTTTTTTATTATGCCTACCTACTCGTTGTTGTGCCTTGTCAACTAAGTTCTTACAAACTATTGTTTGAGTACGTAGGTGATCAACAGCAGGTTGTGCTGGCCAAGTAAAGCATTTGATAAGGGGTTCTCCGACAAAGAGTTTTCCTATTACCTCTAAAGGTATTAATCCCATTTATAAATGTGGTAATTCATTTAAAACCAGCTCAAAGTCTTTAACAATCGTGGCCCATAATGTGTGTTTTTCATGGCAATAGGTGCAGCATAATTTCCCAATTTCCTTCCTAACCCTTTCACATGGGTTAGAAGATGGATTATAGTTGGAGATTAATATTTGATGAATATTTTCCCAAACCAGGAATTCTTTAAACTCGTTACTAATAAATAGAGGATTATTGTTGGTGAGAAACCACTTTAGTTTTCCTACCTCTAGAAAATATTGTTGCCTACAGTGAATCACAGTTGGTGAATTTGATTTCTTAATAGGGAACAACTTAACACACTTCAACCAACACTCTATGAAGACAAAAATGTAAGCCACTCCTCCTTTTCCTTTTGGAATTGGTCCAAAGAAATCTGCAGCTGTGAGATTGTGTAATGCTTTATGAATGATGGGATACATTTTATACTTAACATGAGTGTTACTCTCTTTCATCTTTTGACAGATTTCACAAGTCCAAATTAAAGTTGCTATCTTATGTCCTAGCTTCTTAAAATAATAAAACTTATTCATATGAGCTATACATTTCTTTATTCCAAAGAGTCCCATATGAACATACCACACAATCTGGTCCTCCATCAAATTTGGGATTCAAAAACGCCAATGTTGTGATGTTATATGGTTTCTCCAAAATAAATTATACCCTACAATCTTCCATTTCCCTGTCTGATTAAAAGGCAAGGAATTTTTGTTACACATAGCATATATTTTTGTAACATAGGTATCGTGCTGGATGTTTTCAGTTATCTTTCAAGTCATGTCTTGTACCCTGTTATGTGGATATTCTAATGTAAAAAAATTAATTGCAAAAATTATGCCGGGTCCTTCCGAACGTTTTAATTTTTTTCCACCCACTACACAGTATGTCTTTCCTGGCGTAAATGGGTAAATGTCTTATTAGAATTTGAACTAACCCTTCTTCCTCCAAGGGCTTATCTAAGTACTTCGCATGTGTTAAATGCAAGTCAAAATCCTTTCTCATCATACCCTACGTATTGTTATAATACTTAGGGTCCCACAAATCAGATATTAATTTTTCGTGGGCACTATCTGACCGATACTTCTCCTTAAACTTTTTCTGGAAATCTGCCCAAGATGAAAAATTCTCAATGTTCACAGTGCCCCATTCTGAAGCTTCTCCTAAAAAGTATCTTACCACGAATCCTATCTTTTTTGAATCTTCCCAGTTTTTCGTCAAGGCTTGGTTAAACTGTTTCAGAAAATGAGTTGGTTGTATGTCCCCGTCTGGCTTAAATTTTGGAAACTGCCTGCATAGTCTAGAATTTGCTTCCCATTGTAGGTCGGTTATTGCCTCACTGGTTAACACCATGTTAGAGGAAGTCACTTTTTTGTCTACCTTATCTGGGATAAGTTTGTATTCTTTGCATAAAGTATCTATGCCTTTCTTCATATCATTAAGTTCCAAAGCTAAATCTGAAGAAACGTTGTTAGGGGTTACCCTCTTGGCCACTTTTCTGTCTATCATCTCTTCTTCTTGTTCCTCCAGATTACTGATATTTATTGTATGTGAAGTAGCTAGTTTATCTTTAAAATTTCTTTCCACATTGTCAACTCTCATGTTAATGCCTACAATTTGTGATTGGACTATAGGAATTAGTTTGTCCTACTTTTCAACATTTTCCTTAAAGTCTGTAACCTTTGTTTTACAGCATCAAATGTAACATTACGTACACTTTGAAATGATCCTAGTTTTTCACTCAGATCCATTTCTACATTATTACATTTATCTTCAATGTCAAATTCTAATTTTGTAGTTAAATCTTGAAGTTACTCATCCTGTCTCTGGTTAAATTCAGTAAATAGTTGATTAACGTGAGTATTCAAAGAACTAGTGAGTTCGCTCTTTAAATCTAACTTCTGATTTTCTACCATATTATTTAAAGAGTCAAATTCAGTCTTTAACAAAACTATATTTACTGCATGACTGTTCAAGGTTTCACTTTGATTACTTAAAATTTCACTCTGAGCATCTAATTTTTCACTTAGCGTTACACTTTGTGCTTCTAATTTTTCACTTAAATTTGCACTCAGTTCATCTCGCAAAGAAGCATTTTGTGCACGTTAATGTGTACTTAGAGTAGTAATTTGAGCATTTGACTCTGTTCTTACTGAGTCTAACTCTAGACCTAGTTCTTTGATTAAATTTGCTACTTCAGCCCAGTCTGGTGTTTCTTTATTCACTGCCATAGCCTTGTTTGGTTGTGCTAGTTGCTGTTCTTGATGGATAACTTTATTGATTTTAGACCTAGTAATCATCTCTTCCATCCAGCCCCTTCTCTGTTCCCATTACAGCATTACACAGCCCTCATTCCTCCATTGCACCCAGTCTTTTTATTTCTCTCCTTTTCTGCTCCCCCCCTCCCTCTGCTGCACTCCATCTAACCTCCCGACTGCACATAGCTGCTGTACCCTCTTTCCACCTCATCCCTGCGTGCTCCCAAACAGCACATATCACTGTCCACCACCCCTACCCTACTATTCCTCCCCCTCCGTGCCCCAGCCTGCTTCTACCCCCTCCCAGTTGCCACTCCCATCATGCATTGATGCTGCTGTATGCAGTGTGGCCTCAGATACCTGAGACTGCAGTCATATGCGTGTGAGTTGCGTTTTGCGTTGTGTGTGTGTGTGTGTGTGTGTGTGTGTGTGTGTGTGTGTGTGTGGGTTTTGTCTAATTTTGATGAAGGCCTTACTGACCAAAAGATATATTTGTAATAGTCTTTTTGTTGTGTCTGTCTGTGACTCAGCATCTCCACTGTAAGATGAGTGGCAACTTTCCTTTTACAATATTTTTACATTCCATCCTAGTTTTTCCATTATTTGAAAATACAAATTCAGTGTTTGTATAAATACTGATGCTCTGGAATATTTGATATTTGTATAAACTGCTGCACTCTCTTTCCAGAAGGTCCATTCTGTTCTGGCTGTGCGTTTGTGTCAGTAATAAATGTGCTCTCAGTTGTGAGTGTTGTACTTCATTGATGAGCATGCCTGTGGATTGAGACTTGTGGTTTTGAAGTGACGTTGTTTGCTGGAGATACCAGGTACTTCAAAACATTAATATCACTGTGTCTCCTATTATGCTATGCGACATTCATTGTCTACATCTAGGGGAACCAGAATAGAGGCAGTACATTGTTCCCGAGTCCTGTATATTCAGGAAACAGTGGATTCCAAAACAGCAGCAATTCACCTACACATCAGGCATCTTAAAATGTTTTGTGGAGATGATGGTCAGGACCCAGAGAAATGTCTGAAATGATTTGACCAAGTCACCAAATCTGGGTGGAATGATGTGGTTCATCTGGAAAATGTATACTTTTGCTTGGACAACACAGGCCAGCAATGGTTTGAAAACAATGAATAGGATCTTAATAGCTGGCAAAAATTCCAGGCTGTACTGAAGAAAACATTTGGTGACAATCAACAGCAGGTCAACACAGCAGTGGAAAAACTGAAGAACAGGGCCCAATGTCATGGTGAAACAACACATTCATTACACCATTGTGAATCTGAATATGATAGAAGCCTACAAAATCTCATACTTTATGAAAAGAGTCACTAAAGATTTGTACCCAGCTGTTGTAGCAAAGGATGTCACAACAAAAGAACAACTCATTGTGCAAACACATAAAGGAAATGCAGTAGAAAGAGGCAGGATTGGTCTGCAAATATGGACCCTATGGTGCTTCTGGAAGACCACCATGGACTTGCTTCTCTCATAAATGTAGAGAAGACATACACCATTTTGTGGAACCCAGAAGTTTTGGACTGAGTACAGAAGAAATAGCACTTATTGTAAGAGCCCATCCATTACTTTCTCATTGTTCTATCCTCATCATCACCATTGATAAACACATTTAATTTAGGAAATGGGGAAAAGAACAGTAATCAATCATGAAATCCATCATTTTATTACAGTAGATTTCACACTGAATTTAGACAATGGAGAAAAGAACAGTAATCAATTGTGAAATCCGCCATTTTATTACAGTAGATCTGGAATTCAACTTTTACATAGCCACCTTCACTGCATATAACAACAGATTACATTGGTCCAAAGTATCACATAGTAAACAATATTGGTTGATACCTGAAGTTCATTCGCAGTTGCAAATATGGACAACCCTTATCTGTACAATGGAGCAACAATAGTGAAAACCTGTGCCGGACTGTGACTTGAACCCGGATTTCCTGTATATTGTGAGCAGTTGCATCACTGGGAGCACAATTTTCATCCATTAATAGAAGCAATGAATATCCATCCAGGATTATTCTGCATTTAGGTCACAGGCCACATGAGATGCTTCCTGGATACCACATGCAGGGATAAAGAGTAAGGACTATGGGAAGGGTGAATAACATCTTCCCTCAATACTGAGTTACTCTCTGCCTTTTCATTCATGAGATAATTGGGAGCTTAACATCTAGGATGGCATGAATCTGGCAGGCCACTGGTACTTTTGATAAAATGCACAGTGTTGTGACATATCTCCCCAGCATGCTAGATGGCTGTGTTATGGCTGGAAACTAAGTCGGCTCCAATTATAGGCTGTGTGAAATCAGCAACAGTTAAATTCCAGACAAAGGCACAACGATGCCCCAAGTCCAGTTTGATATGTCCTGTACCATAAGTGGCTACTAACGATTTATGAGCAGCAGAAAACAATGGATGTGCCTGTGTCCGACTGCTGCTGCCATTTGGATAGGCACAAGGGGAGGTGCATTTGCATGCCTGACCCCAAATTTCCAGTGATACCAACATGTTGTGGGTGACTGTTCTGTGCCACTCTTAAAACCAAGGAGTTCATTCTGGAACAACTGAATGATCTTCTGCGATAACAACATCTAGCCTTGCTGTATCTGTGATTAGTGAGAGCATCCACTTTGTCTGACGAGCAATCATAATCCACCCAACATCACCGCCGATGATGAGGCACTGTTACATGGCACCACTACATTAAAGAGTTATGGCACCATTATTGAATCCTGTCAGGCAGAACTGCAGTGACATTTCTGCCTGAGATACTGTTGCTTTAACCTGAGCCAGAAGATGATTACTTCAGAGTGTACAAAGTAACGTGTCAGATACAGTTCTTGTGTCAACTTTACTGTACAAATGGCCCAGTTATTGTGTCAGCTTGATTTTTTCCCCTGTCTTCTTGCATTAACACGTGACACTTTTACCCCGGTTGTGATGCAGGTACTAAATGAATCAACTTAGTCTTCAGTTTACCAAATGATCAATAATGTTATTATACTGCAGAATCCAGAACTTGTGTGGAAACTTGATGTTAACATGTAACAACACAGATCTAGACTAATGACAAGTGAACACATTCCAGGAAAATCCTTTGTTAAACATGGTGTAGTTGACACAAACTGCTGAGTTTACTGGAATCGTTTACACAGTTTGGTATCAGCGTCAGGCAGTTGCACTACAAAACAAACATAGTGCTGTCAAGGGGAAACTCTGTGATGATCATTGGGTCCACCAATTACCATTTTATGAGGAAATTGTTCATCATCATTGGTAAAATGTAACTCTTTCTGAAGAATCTGACTTTCCACTGAAAATTTTCTCCAGTACAAGTATACAGACCACATGGTGTCCATTTCAATTTCCAATACACCTGTAAGCTATCTTGCAGTGGCCATGAATCTGTGGCAGTTTGAGGTTCCGTGTTCCCCTGTGGACTTCGGATGCTTCACAATGTAGATGGCCATTTTGATGCTGCCCAGTACAATCATGTTATGGGTAATGTTATGCTCCCTCAGTGTGACAACTATATCCTGGGGGATTAATCTGTTTGCAGTCAGATCAGTCTCCTATACACATGTTAAGGAGTGGTTTATGAAACACAATGAGATTTCTATCCTCAATTGGACTCCTGTACCAAGTCTCAGCCCATTTAAAACATATGGTTGCATGTGAAACAGACATTTAAGGCAAAAAGGCCTGACCGTGCATCAGGAACCTGTGATGACCTTTGGAAAGTTACCTTAGCTGTGTGGGAGGAAGTGGCAGAAAATGAGAGGTTTATTACTCACCTCATTAAATTCTTTCGTCACAGGGTGCAAGTGGTTACTGAAGAGTCTTTAGATGGAATATTAAGCAGTGAAAATACCAGGTAGTGTATCCTGTTGAGGGTCTAAAAACCTTATTAAAAATTGTGAACTGTTTATCCAACTCCATTAATTTTGAGTTTTCTATAGATTAAAAAAATGATGCAGTAAAACAAAAAATAATTACCAGAAGTTTGATTCAGCCCAAATACTAACATTGCACAGTTGCTTATCAGTCTGTGGACTATGCCACCACAGTGCAAAGACACTATATGTAGTGGTATGATATTCAGATATTTTTTACTATTGTTCTGTCCTTGACTCCACTTCAAGATTTCAGGTGCCAGGTATGTTTTTAGAGGGTCCTTGCTGAGTATCGGAGAGCCATAACTCCATCAGTTACATTCATAATTACAAGTGTCCACTACTTTCGTGAGCAGTACTCCACACTGTGTAATGTTATTGGCTTCTCTGTAAATGGCAGGTAACAATTCATATTCCTTTTGCACAATGAATACTTTGTCCCTAAATGAGAAGTTATCTCAACAGTACCCCATTTCTTCTGAATGAAAATATGTCTTTAAAGTCACCAGTTATTCTTATGGCAACAATAAGCATACATAAATGTTTTTGAGGCCTAGTATATAGTTTTCCAGTTTGTTTTCATCAGTGTGATTACTTGAGAATGTAGAAACATCTATGTTTATCACTTTTTGTTGCCCCAGTAAATCATCATAATGTTGTCACCATACATTAAACTTAGGACAGACAAACTTGGAGCAATAATCTTCAGAATTTGATACCAATAGAAACCAGCTGGCTGAGGAGACTTGGTCTTAGATTAGCAATATTATGCAAAGGAGAGTTGCCCCACACTATATAGCGGAGGTGTTGAGTCACAGATAGGCAGATGCGACTCAGCATCTTCGCTATATGGTGAGTGGCAACTTTCCTTTTCATAATATTGTTACATTCCATCCTGGAAGGTTGTATACATGGAAGAACCCTGGAGATACTAGAAGGTTTCAGATATATTACATAATGGTAAGACAGAGATTTAGGAACCAGATCTTAAATTGTAAGACATTTCCAGGGGCAGATGTGGACTCTGACCACAATCTATTGGTTATGAACTGTAGATTAAAACTGAAGAAACTGCAAAAAGTTGGGAATTTAAGGAGATGGGACCTGGATAAACCTACTAAACCAGAGGTTTTACACAGTTTCAGGGAGAGCATAAGGGAACAATTGACAGGAATGAGGGAAAGAAATACAGTAGAAGAAGAATGAGTAGCTTTGAGGGATGAAATAGTGAAGGCAGCAGAGGATCAAGTAGGTAAAAAGATGAGGGTTAGTAGACATCCTTGGGTAACAGAAGAGATACTGAATTTAATTGATGAAAGGAGAAAATACAAAAGTGCAGTAAGTGAAGCAGGCATAAAGGAATACAAACGTCTCAAAAATGACTTCGTCAGGAAGTGCAAAATGGCTAAGCAGGGATGGCTAGAGGACAAATGTAAGGATGTAGAGGCTTATCTCACTAGCGGTAAGATAGATACTGCCTACAGGAAAATTAAAGAGACCTTTGGAGAAAAGAGAGCCACTTGCATGAATATCAAGAGCTCAGATGGAAACCCAGTTCTAAGCAAAGAAGGGAAAGCAGAAAGGTGGAAGGAGTATATAGAGGGTCTACACAGGGGCAATGTTCTTGAGAACAGTATTATGGAAATGGAAGAGGAAGTAGATGAAGATGAAATGGGAGATATGATACTGCGTGGAGAGTTTGACAGAGCACTGAAAGACCTAAGTCAAAACAAGGCCCATGGAGTAGAAACATTCCATTAGAGCTACTGACAGCCTTGGGGGAGCCAGTCCTGACAAAACTCTACCATCTGGTGAGCAAGATGTATGAGACAGGCGAAATTCCCTCAGACTTCAAGAGGAATATAATAATTCCAATCCCAAAGAAAGCAGGTGTTCACAGATACAAAGATTACCGAACTATCAGTTTAATAAGTCACAGCTGCAAAATACTAATGCGAATTCTTTACAGACAAATGGAAAAACTGATAGAAGCTGACCTCGGGGAAGATCAGTTTGGATCCCATAGAAATGTTGGAACAGGTGAGGCAATACTGACCCTACAACTTATCTTAGAAGAAAGATTAAGGAAAGGCAAAACTGCGTTTCTAGCATTTATAGACTTAGAGAAAGCTTTTGACAATGTTGACTGGAATACTCTATTTCAAATTCTGAAGGTGTCAGGGGTAAAATACACGGAGCAAAAGGCTATTTACAATTTGTACAGAAAGCAGATGGCAGTTATAAGAGTCGAGGGGTATGAAAGTGAAGCAGTGGTTGGGAAGGGAGTGAGACAGGGTTGTAGCCTCTCCCCAATGTTATTCAATCTGTATATTGAGCAAGCAATAAAGGAAACAAAAGAAAAGTTCGGAGTAGGTATTAAAATCCATGGAGAAGAAATAAAAACTTTAAGGTCCGCCAATGACATTGTAATTCTGACAGAGGCAGCAAAGGACTTGGAAGAGCAGTTGAATGGAATGGACGGTGTCTTGAAAGGAGGATATAAGATGAACATCAACAAAAGCAAAATGAGGATAATGGATTGTAGTCGAGTTAACTTGGGTGATGCTGAGGGAATTAGATTAGGGAATGAGACACTTAAAGTAGTAAAGGAGTTTTGCTATTTGGGGAGCAAAATAACTCATGATGGTCGAAGTAGAGAGGATATAAAATGTAGACTGGCAATGGCAAGGAAAGTGTTTCTGAAGAAGAGAAATTTGTTAACATCGAGTATTGATTTAAGTGTCAGGAAGTCGTTTCTGAAAGTATTTGTATGGAGTGTAGCCGTGTATAGAAGTGAAACATGGACGATAAGTAGTTTAGACAAGAAGAGAATAGAAGCTTTCAAAATGTGGTGCTACAGAAGAATGCTGAAGATTAGATGGGTAGATCACATAACTAATGAGGAAATATTGAATAGAATTGGGGAGAAGAGGAGTTTGTGGCACAACTTGACTAGAAGAAGGGATCGGATGGTAGGACATGTTCTGAGGCATGAAGGGATCACCAATTTAGTACTGGAGGGCAGTGTGGAGGGTAAAAATCATAGAGGGAGACCAAGAGATGAATACACTAAGCAGATTCAGAAGGATGTAGGTTGCAGTAGGTACTGGGAGATGAAGAAACTTGCACAGGATAGAGTAGCATGGAGAGCTGCATCAAACCAGTCTCAGGACTGAAGACCAAAACAACAACAACAACAACAACAACAACAATAACATCCTGGATTTTCCATTGTTTGATTTTTGGTCTGAGTCTAGTTTAAATTAGGTTATATGTGCTTTTTGTTCCAATTTATCCTCAGTGAGGAGATCCTCTGGGATGGGGAACATGTCAGAAAGTAAATATACAACAAATATTTACAGATCAAGAGCAGATATGCTAATGTACCTTCCACAGATCCCAAATAAAATGGCCCTTTTTGATGTGTAAAAAACAATTAATGGGATATAAAACTTGTCAGTAAATATTAAAAATTCAGTACAATTAGGTACATATGATAATTCTTGGGCTATTGTATCCATCCATCATAAATAAATAAATAAATAAAATTTAAAAAAATTACAGTGGTCGCATTACTGCACAAAATTTTTACAGAAGTCATATTGTTCTCAGTATTCACATTATGTGATGTTATTGATGACATACACACATCTGTCGGTTCTGCAAAGAAATTCGTCCATGGAGTAGAAGGTGGAAGTTGTTGGCCACCAATAAATCCTTTCGACTCTTCTCAAACTGAACTTTATTGCTAGTTAAATTTTTTTTATGGCTGCTGGCATGTTGCTGAAAATATGTATTGCTGACTAGTGGACACCTTTCTGAACCAAAGTGATTGACTTTAAATTTTCAGCAGCTCTGTGGTATGTTCGTTCCAGTTAAATTTATTATCAAACTGTAATGCGAAGAATTTAACACTGTCAACTTCCTCTATCTGCTTGTCATCATATTTTAGGCATATAATGGCAGGAAGCCTTTTACAAGATGTAAAATGCATATAGTATGTTTTTTTCAATGTTTAGTGGCACAGAATTGGCTAGGGACCGTTTATTACTGTCTATGAAAAATTAATTAGCTAATCTTCTAAGGCCATACTTGATTTGCTATTCATTGCAATGTTTGTGTCATCTGTAAACGAAATAAACTTGGCACTGTTAATGTTACAGATGAAAGGTCTTCGATATGCACAAGAAAAAGTAAGGGTCTAGGGTGGAACCTTGTTGCACATAACATGTTATTGGTTCTCAGGTGGATGATGCCAAATAGCTTAATACAAGTCTCTTTCCTGTTGGCAGCCTTTGTTTTCTGTCAGAGATATAGGGTTTGAACCATTTTGCAGCACTTCCTTTTACACCACACTATTCTAATTTACTTAAAAGGATAGTGTGATTTAGACAGTAGAATACCGTTGACAGATCACAAAATAAATCAACAGCCTGTAATTTATTTTCTAATGAATTAAGTACATTTTCAGTGGATATGTGGATAGCCTTGTAAATATCAAAACCCTTTAGAAATCCAAATTGTGACAGGGATAATATTTTATATTACCTTTTCTAAAATTTTTGAGAATGTGGGCAAAAGTGAAACTGGATGGAATTGATGGTATTTCTTACCTCATTTCATATTCAAAGACTGAACTTTAGCTTATTTGAACAATTGAGGAAAAATTCCACTGATAAAAGAATGATTAAACAAATAAGATAAAATGTCACTAAACTCAAAGGCATACTGTTTAATCAACATTGTTAATAGATGATCATACATTAACAATGTAGCTCAAAAGTTTCAGTACAAAATTATTTTCTTACAATTAATTTTTGCATGCATTATCTCATTATAGTTGTAAAGCATCTTTGGATGTAACTTTTCAGTTCTTGGCAGTGGCCTCACAAGCAATTTTGCAGACGTCATTGTTGAAGTCGTGGACTGTCCAGATTTAACGCAGCAACCTTTTACCTTGGCATGCAAGGGTAAGTCTTGGCATAATGTGGCATTATCATTATATCATTCAGAAAGGAGTGGCACATTAAAGACTTGGTATATTCACTGGAAAGTCTTCAGGAAGAGCATTTGTGGTGCAACAAGATTGAGACAGTAATAATCTTAGTTGTGGCCAATGTAATATACAAGTTTGAGTTAACTAATTAGGAAGAGAACGTATCTTGAAATGAATAACTGATACCGGCGACTGTGAAAGACTCATTAGTCTGCTGCATCCTAAGTATAGGTATTATAGCATGAAGTCATTTGACAGTTACAATATTTTCATCCTTAGGTTGTAGCCAGTGTTGACAACAGCCATCAAGACATAAAATTATGTTAAATAATTAGTTTATTTGTTTTCCATGGCCAGATACAATATTTATTATAAAATAGTTTCTTAAATTTGAGAAGCTGAGTTGCAGTGGAGTAAAGGAAACATGGAAAGTATAAAAAATGAAACAAATAGATGACATGTTTGTCTATGACAAATTATGTTTGAGTAACAATGAACATTTTGCAATTATTTAGATTTAATTTATCACTCATTAATTTCATTCTCAGTAAGATATCCACAAAATGCTACTGGGAAACTTCCCCAGCTAAGCCAAAGTCACTGTATGGAGCCATTTCATTGTAGCTTATCAAAAAGTTTACCTCTTAGAGTAGGTTTATTTTTACCTTTCACCATGAAATAAACTTCATGCCATAACATATTTATTTTAATATTATACATTGATGTAAGTATAAACTTTTTGCTTACAAAAGTTTGATATATCTTAAAGGGCAATACATACTGAAGATACCAAGCTTCAAGATTTATTTTCATCTTTATTTTAGATCTGTGATAGATTACAAATTTTACAATAATAATGAAAGAAAGTATAACTACCATAAAAAATAATAATAAAAATTAAGAAAAAAAATTGTTTGAGATACAATCTTCAGCATTTTTGCATGTAATTGGTCTTTGTATGAAAAGTCTGGAACATTTTGGCATTCAGAGACATATGTTACAATCAGGGCAGTACCAACTTGTTTCTTTTGTGTTTGCTTTGTCAGTCAATTAAACATATCTTGGAAACCTTGTTGGCTGCTGTTTCAACTCAGTTCCAACAGTTTTATAAGGAAAGTGCCGTACTACAAGCCTATTGCCAATGTTACACGAGGAACAACTTCTTGAGTCAATGTTGTACCTTTCCGGAAGAGTCCCTCACAAATTTCTTCAGACTATTGGCCACTTAGATATTTTTCCCTCCAATCCAGTTCTTCCTCTGGAGTATCCAAAATTTCTTACTCACTCAACAAATGTGACACATTAATATCAGAACTGCTGAGAACATTAAACCCTAGTGAGTTCACACACAAATATCGCAACAGCCCTAGCACACATTGACTTAGTCTCGACACTGACTCTTAAGTTTGATATTGATTCTGTTGACGTAATTCTATGAATTGACAATAGAGGTCAGCACCTGCCAAGGGACAGCTAGTGTGACATCTCTACATTGTTCTCATATGAAGCCAGCCCAGTTTTCGAGTGATAGTGGCTTGTGCATAGTGAAACATCATGGGTTGAGATATACTTCGGCATGGTCTTTTGAATAGTGTGTCATGGCTGGGTGTGTTCAGGATTTGTTGCCAAAGTGTTAATGCAAAATGATGGTTCTGTATTTATCTATTGTATTTTTCTGTTTTCAGTTTCCCAAATATGAGTATCTATAGTCAGACCTACCCATGTCTGTAATTCTTCTTCTTACTGTTTCCACTTACTCTAAATTGATAAGTTAGTTTTAAGGCAGGGATTATTGTTATGTAGAATATACTTTTTTTATGGTAATGAATAAGTTAAAAGTAAGTTTAGCCATCTGCAACTTTTACTCTACTGCAAAGTTATGATGCCTTAACATTTGTATGATTTGGTACATTGTTGCTATGTGCAAATAAATATATATATATATATATATATATATATATATATATATATATATATATATATATATATATATCTCTTTCCCCCCTCCCTCCTTCCTCTCCCCTCCGTTCCTTCCCCTCCCCCTTCCTCACTCTCCCTCCCTCCCTCACCCCACCCACCTGCCCACTCCTTCCCCTAGTCCCCATCCCCTGTGGTTGCTCAGCAGAGTGAGTGTGAGTGGGGGGAGAGAAAAATTGGGACAAATGGGGAAAGGAAAGCTGTGCACAGCATGGATGGGGTAGTGGTGTATTTGGGTGTGGAAATGGAGGTAACCAGTGATTGTTAGATAGTGGCAAAATGTGGATGAATTCTGGTAGGTAACAATCAGTAAACTAGAAAACTGATCAGGTAGAGAAGGAGATAGTGTGAGGGAGAGAGAGAGAGAGAGAGAGAGAGAGAGAGAGAGAGAGAGAGAGAGAGAGAGAGAGAGGGAGGGAGGGAGGGAGAGAGACTGGGGGATGTGGGAAGGCACCCACCACTAAAAGTACCACCAGTTTTGAAAGTTCTCACTGACTCATTCCAAAGAAAGCTCTGCAGCCTTGGCATCCACAGGTGTCACATCTACAACAAAAGCAGCAGCAATCTGAATATGCTTGTAACTTTGAATACACATGTAACTTTGCCAGAGCCTTACAGACAGGCAATATCCTGCCCTGGTACCCTAGAAGCTGATTTTCAGTGTAATTTCAAGCAGTCGTAATTAAAAACAGCTTGCAAGTTACAGTAAATGGTTTGTCTGACTACAGAGTTTGCATAACAAGAGTAAAGTTCAACGGAAACATACAAATAACTAATGTTTGTGACAGAATATTTCAATAAGATAAAATTGGGGAGAAAGGATAGATAACATCTGGAATCCATTACACTAAGAGGAGAGAATTTTAAGGACTTTTGTAAATAGGTAAAACATATGCAACATGGAAAATAATAAAATACTAATAGATGCAGGTTCATATTCTTTGTTTGCGGAATAGACTGTATATTGATGAAATGATATAATAGCAATCACTTATTAATTAATGTTCACATTACATGTGCAGATTATTTATCCTACATTGACCAGTTGCAATCATAGTATTGAAACTGAGATTCTACACTTCAAGTGTCCAAAATTCTGCTAAACTGTATAATGGATCACAAAACGCACTTTCAAAATTATTAAGAGGTTTATTGAGTGCAGAATGTGATAATTGATTAAAAGATTTTCAGACAGTTCACTTTGTGGGAGTTGCCTGGTTTGTCAGCCTGTGCCTAGTAATATGAATATTCTTTCTGTTTCTGATGTCATGACATAGTATACTCTCTCCAGTGTTAAACTCTTGTTACGTTGTTTTAGCATATATAAGTGATGCATAGATATAAAGATTTATCACTGTCAATATTTTGATCTTAGTGAATAAAGGACAGCTGTGTTCCTTTGCACCTACCTTACTTTTTTATTTGTAGCATCTTTTTCTGACTCAGTAGTACATCATTGTAGAAGAATAGTCCAAGGACAGGGCCATGAGGCACACCAGACATGACTTTCTTCAACAGAAGACACAAGCTGTCTTCTATTATTATCATACATAAAGATGAGACTTAAATGTCTCGAGGAAAATTTAATTATAAGTTCACCTGAGGTACAGGATTTCCCCATTACATCCAATGCTGGTGTGTTATTTCAATGCCAGAAAGCCCTGACAATAGTGACAATATAGGGGGAAAATAAGCTTAAGATATGAATTGAAGTTTGTGTTGGGGAGGGCATTGGACTTTGATAGTCCTTGCAGTACTGTTAGTCATAGTGCTGTGGTGGTGTAATGATCAGCATACCTGCCTTGTAAGCAAGGAGATCCAGGTTCAAGTCCAGGCTGTGGCACAAATTTTAATTCATTTATTTAGCTTCCATCATTATTGTAGATAAAGATGAGAAATGTCTCAAGGGAATATAATTATAAGAAAAGCATTAATTATTTCTAATTCTGTATTATTTTTTCCATAATACTTTAGTTTTGTTAGTAAGATGTGAAAGAAAATACAGTCAAGTATGTTACTCAAACCACATAGCTCAAGAGAAATCGTATTCTTATTTTCAGCTCAGTTTAATGTCTGATTAACAATTTTAAGCACTGCAGAAATGGTATTTCTTCCGCATTCTTCCATGCTGTCTTACTACAAAGAAGATCAGGTTTTCAGAGTGGTTACTAAGCTGTATGTTAAAAATTACTTCATATATTTTGGAAAAGATTCTAACAGTAGCCACTGGTCTGTAGTTCTCCAGGAGTTCTTTTCCCCCTTTTCGTTTGTAGATATATCTTTTGAAATTTTGAGCTGGCCTGGGAAAACTCCAAATTCTAGGTGTTTATTCATAATAAAAGCAAGCTGTTTGGAAATATGGTGTATTGTCCTTTTTATTGTATAGTTAGATAGTCAGTAGCAGTCCAGACTTTTCAAGTTTGAAAATTAAGTTGAAGATTAAAGCAAACATTTTGTGGAACATTATCAAACTGGAAACAAATAAAAAATGTCAGAAATGAAAATGTGCATTTGCTTCAGCTTTGAGACAAATGGAAGTGGAATGAAATAATCGCATGCCAAATGCTGTGAATTCCATTGGAAAGTGGTTAAATGGTTTGTAATTTTTAGCACTGTTATAAGAATAGACTGGAAAATAAAAAGTGACAGCAAGCTACATGTATGTAACCACTTAGGAAGAAACAGAGTAAATAAAGGGGGAGATTTGTGATTCATTAAATTACAAAGTAGATTTATTGTGGGATATGTTTATATATACTTATCATCAAAGGAAAGGATATTCATCCACAATGGAATCACGAAATACACTATGTAAAGTGTGAACATTTATATTACCAAGCTTTGCACAAGGACACTGTTTCTTGCACTATTATATTGAGTCTGGATCTCCCTATAAAGCCATTGTAGACTATGTACAAACAGGACTATAATGTCTAGAATCTGAAGTTTAAGAAACACAGCAGTGTCTGTTACACAGATTACATTAGATTAGATTAATACTTGTTCCATAGATCATGAATACGACACTTCGTAATGATGTGGAACGTGTCAGGTTAATGAAAGATGTCTGTACAAGATATTACATTACACAAAATATTGCATGACACTAATGCTTAAGTTAGATTTTTTCCCTCCCTTAATTTATAACTAAAAATTCAGCCAATGAGTAGAAGGAGTTGTCATCTAGAAATTCTTTTAATTTATTTTTAAATGTTGGTTGACTATCTGTCAAGCTTTTGATGCTGTTTGGTAGGTGACCAAAGACTTTTGTGGCAGCATAATTTACCCCCTTCTGTGCCAAAGTCAGATTTAACCCTGCATAGTGAAGATCATCCTTTCTCCTGGTGTTATAGCTATGCACACTGCTATTACTTTTGAACTGGGCTGGATTATTAACAACAAATTTCATAAGTGAATATATATACTGTAAGGATCCCTAGATCCTTAAATAGATGTCTGCAAGATGACCGTGGGTGGGCTCCAGCAATTATTCTGATTACATGTTTTTGAGCAATGAATACTTTTCTACTCAATGATGAATTAGCCCAGAATATGATACCATACGAAAGCAGTGAATGAAAGTAGGCATAGTAAGCTAATTTACTGAGATTCTTATCACCAAAATTTGCAATAACCCTAATAGCATACGTAGCTGAACTCAGACGTTTCAGCAGACCATCAATGTGTTGCTTCCAGTTTAACCTCTCATCAATGGACACACCTAAAAATTTTGAAAATTCTACCTTAGCTACAGACTTTTGTTCAAAGTCTATATTTATTACCGGAGTTGTGCCATTTACTGTACGGAACTGTATATACTGTGTTTTATCAAAATTTAAAGAGAGTCCGTTTGCTGAGAACCACTTAATAATTTTGTGAAAAACATCATTTACAATTACATCACTTAGTTCTTGGTTTTTGGATGTTATTACTATACTTGTATCATCAGCAAAAAGAACTAACTTTGCATCTTCATCAATATGGAATGGTAAGTCATTAATGTATATCAAGAACAGTAAAGGACCTAAGACCGAACCCTGTGGGACCCCGTGCTTGATAGCCCCCCAGTTTGCGGAATCAGCTGTTGTATTAACATTACGTGAACCACTTATTTCAACTTTCTGCATTCTTCCAGTTCAGTATGAATTAAACCATTTGTGCACTGCCCCCCTCAAACCATAATGATTTAGCTTATCTAAAAGAATTAAATTCTTCAAAGACACATAATTGGCTGTCATTTTTGTGTCTGGTTGTTGAGTTTTTATGTTATAATGGTATTTACCCACTTTCAGAGACACTATCTTTCAGCATGGCCCTGTCTCTCCACTCATCTGACACCTGTAAATCAAATCCAGTATCTTTTTAGAAGTCTTATAGTGGGGTACGCACACATACTTCAGACAAATATTTTCCTAATTTTTGCCATTTTTGTTGTGTTTAATATTTCTAACTGTGCTTATTGCTAAGTTTCTTATCTAGTTCTTTGGGAACATTACCAATTTCTCCTCTTTATCATTTCCTCTTGCCTTTGAATGGAGGATGAAAATTAAAGTAATGATGCCTTTTGCCCTTCAGATTCCATGAATGTAATGAAGATGGGGGATAGTTTTTAGCCCAGAAGACCTGTTTTCTCTTCTCATATTCAATTCAGGAGTTATAGTAATTTTGCATCTAAAGACTGTCTTTGCTGTAAAAAGTCCTGAATAATCTTTTTATCTAAGTTACTACATTCCAATAATCCCTAATCTGTTTTTCAACAGAAGCTGGGAATTCCATGATATTTGTTCTTTTGCTTACTGACAGTCCCAACATTTCCCAGTTTCTCAACTGAAAATTGGCATGTCTCTTTCATTCATGACAAACCTGTAATTTTACCAAATCCATGCTGTGTGAGAAAAACTGAACGTTTGTACAGGGTGTTTCAAAACTGACCGGTTTATTTGAAATGGCAATAACAACTAAACAAGCAGCGATAGAAATACACCGTTTGTTGCAATATGCTTGGGACAACAGTACATTTTCAGGCGGACAAACTTTCGAATTTACAGTAGTTACAATTTTCAACAACAGATGGCGCTGCAAGTGATGTGAAAGATATAGAAGACAACGCAGTCTGTGGGTGCGCCATTCTGTACGTCGTCTTTCTG
Source organism: Schistocerca gregaria (assembly GCF_023897955.1). Taxonomy (NCBI): domain Eukaryota; kingdom Metazoa; phylum Arthropoda; class Insecta; order Orthoptera; family Acrididae; genus Schistocerca; species Schistocerca gregaria. The sequence continues at coordinate 909,918,056 of NC_064920.1, read as the reverse complement.
CTGTAAGCGTGTGCTGTTCACAACGTGCAAGTGTACTGTGGACAACATGGTTTATTCCTTAGAACAGAGGATTTTTCTGGTGTTGGAATTCCACCACCTAGAATGCAGTGTTGTTGCAACAAGACGAAGTTTTGAATGGAGGTTTAATGTAACCAAAGGACCGAAAAGCGATACAATAAAGGATCTGTTTGAAAAATTTCAGCGGACTGGAACGTGATGGATGAACGTGTTGGAAAGGTAGGGCGACCACGTAAGGCAACCACAGAGGGCAACACGCAGCTAGTGCAGCAGGTGATCCAACAGCGGCCTCTGGTTTCCGTTTGCCATGTTGCAGCTGCGGTCCAAATGATGCCAACGTCCACGTATCGTCTCATGTGCCAGAGTTTACACCTCTATCCATACAAAATTCAAACGCGGCAACCCCTCAGCGCCGCTACCATTGCTGCACGAGAGACATTCGCTAACGATATAGTGCACAGGATTGATGATGGCGATATGCATGTGGGCAGCATTTGGTTTACTGACGAAGCTCATTTTTACCTGGACGGCTTCGTCAATAAACAGAACTGGCGCATATGGGAAACCGAAAAGCCCCATGTTGCAGTCCCATCATCCCTGCATCCTCTAAAAGTACTGGTCTGGGCCGCCATTTCTTCCAAAGAAATCATTGGCCCATTTTTCAGATCCGAAACGATTACTGCATCACGCTATTTGGACATTCTTCGTGAATTTGTGGCGGTACAAACTGCCTCAGATGACACAGCGAACACCTCGTGGTTTATGCAAGATGGTGCCCTGCCACATCGCATGGCTGACGTCTTTAATTTCCTGAATGAATATTTCGATGATCGTTTGATTGCTTTGGGCTATCTGAAACATACAGGAGGTGGCATGGATTGGCCTCCCTTTTCACCAGACATGAACCCCTGTGACTTCTTTCTGTGGAGACACTTGAAAGACCAGGTGTACCGCCAGAATCCAGAAACAATTGAACAGCTGAAGCAGTACATCTCATCTGCATGTGAAGCCATTCCGCCAGACACGTTGTCAAAAGTTTCGGGTAATTTCATTCAGAGACTATGCCATATTATTGCTACGCATGGTGGATATGTGGAAAATATCGTACTATAGAGTTTCCCAGACCACAACGCCATCTGTTGTTGACAATTGCAACTACTGTAATTTCGAAAGTTTGTCTGCCTGAAAATGTACTGTTGTCCCAAGCATATTGCAACAAACGGTGTATTTCTATCGCTGCTCGTTTAGTTTGTATTGTCGTTTCAAATATACCAGTCATTTTTGAAACACCCTGTATATACGTATCTTGACATATGATGTGCTGATAGATGGTGGAACTACATACTTGTGTGCTCCACACTGTAAATCAAAATATAATTCTGATATCAGTGATATTCTAAATCAAGGACATTTTGAAAGACAGTTTAAATATTTCACAGTTTGATAACAACTCAGTACAGCAAAACTGTCGAGATTTAAAGTTTGTTGCATATGTCCCATTGTAGCCTTGCTGTTACCTGTACAAATGCTGTTACCTGTACAAATATGCCGTCAGTAGCTGTGCATCCATCAAATCTGATGAAACCTTAGTATTGAAAATAGGCCATTTGTCAGTAACATAGACTGCACCAGATCTGCATTTAAAACACTTTACATGCACATGGATGTTGAATAAACCACTGTTTATGGCCAATTTGAGTCTCATTTACTTAATTTATGCACAGATAAGTGGATAGCCACATACTACACTGTGTTGATGTCCTGTAGTATCGTCTTAGGGCAGTAACCTAAAACTGAAGTAACTATTCATAAAAGTTTAAGTGTAGCAAACAAATATTTAACACAGTCTCAGAATTATACCCCTAAAACACAGTATGAAGATAATATGGACTGTAATTATCATTTGTAAATATCACATTTCTCAGTCTAATGCCATTGTAACAGTTTTGAATTAGCTGTTATTAGGAGAATTAACACTGTTGTTGTGAATAATTACAAGTTCACAGTAAATCATTAAAACCAGCTACTGGATCATGGACTGAACTACCAGACATGAAATTTAGATAAAACCCAGTACATTTTCCAACTTGTAGTCTGTACTAAATCATTGGCAGTACATTTCCCAGCATTGATGGACACAGATCTCATACATTCCATAACCTTCAGCAGAATCATTAAAAATGGCATTCAACATGCCTCTTTGATAAGTTTACAGTAATTAAAACTGAAGTTAGCTATTATTGTTTACTGGAGTTCCATGAATTAAAATTAAAGATGTACATTTCTGAGTAACTGAATAGAGGGAATTTCATTTTGAAAAGGTCTTTTAGATACAAAAATGATTTCTATCAAATTTTGCTAGTTTATTTGCCTTAATATAGAATTCTGTTTCAGTAACAGCATTTTAACTAAGGATTTTAATTACTTAGAAAATAATTGAATGCAAGAGTTGCTAACATAATTTCATCACTGAGTGTATGAATCCTTTAGTTATGTATGTAGCTTTTTCATGTGCTTCATCAGGAAGTTAGGAATCAGGCATATGTGTACAGTGACGATGAACTCTGCTATTACTGATATTTTGTAATTAGCACAGTTTTTAGGCAAAATAATGATACTTATTGGATTCTAAATAATCAAAAGAGGGAAATAGATAATTAAGTTAAGATGAATATGTCACTATACAGTATTCAAGATCTTTAGATACTGTGCACATGTCCTATAAATGGTAATATTGAAGATATCCAAAACTTTCAAAAAGAAATAAATAAATAACTGAATAAATAATTTTGTGAGGAAAAAAAAAAACATATCATCTGGACAGATCCATTTGCTTTGTTACACTGTCTTCTAAGCGTCCTGATAAACTATAAATGCCCACAAGTTGTTACATTTTGTAAATAAGCAAATTTTCAAGTTATTTATTTTTTTAAATTACATTTCATTAATGTCATATATCAATTCAGATGGCCTTTTGGTCTGTTACAAATGTTATGATTATTATGAAGCTAAACTGAATGCTATTGTTGTTTAAATTGCTTCAAAATCTATTATTCCTAAATGTTTGCATGTTCCAAATGTGATTGTAACTACGGTTTGTTAATAATTTCTTTGCGCTAAGAATATAAGCTGAATAGTATGAGTATGTACAGGTATAGGTAGCAAAGATAGTATTTCAAAGTTTGCTCTTAAAATTATGAGTATTATATGTTGATAACTGAGCATTGAAAATGTTAGTAAGGAATGTGATCCACAATAAAGTAATGCACTCTTCAATATCGGACTGGATTCCTTGTTGAAATATGCGAAACCTGGTCTAAAGCACTACACAGTGCAGTGGTTAATATACTGAGCTCATATTTGGGAGAAACAGCGTTTAAATGTCCATCTTACTATCCACATACAGGTTTTTGAGCACTCAACTGTTCAGGAGAAATGAATTCTTTTAAAAAGCCGTATTCAATTCCTTCCTTGACTAATCTACATCTCCACATACACTGTACTTCGATATACAGAAAATCTACTCACTAAGCGACAGCAGAAAAAGACGCATATAAAAAGTATTATGTATGCAAGCTTTGTGAGCCACTGGTTCCTTCTTCTGGCAAAAAGTTTGAAGGGGAAGGAAGAGGGATGAATGAAAAGGACTGGTGATATTTAGGAAAATGGGTAGAGTTTGGAAAAGTGACCCATAACTGTGGGCTAGGGGAAATTTACCGGACAGGATGAGAAGGAAAAACTGATTGCTGGAGACTGCACTGGGCGAAGCCTGAGAGCTTAAAGGAGGAAGACAGAATAATATGCAATACAGAGATTACTGCTAAAATATCATGTGTGAGTTAAAAGAGCAGAAAACTAAGTCCACTGTATGTAATAGAGGTTATAGAGGGACAGTGAAAAATAGACAGGTCAGAAAATAAAAGATGTAGAAAACTAAAATGGAGTGAAGAAAGAAAAAGTTACTGTGGAGAAATGCTGAGACCAAAGAAATTAATGTGGTGAGAACCAAATTTTTCTTTTGTTTCCTTTACTGCTTGCTCAATATACAGATTGAATAACATCGGGGAGAGGCTACAACCCTGTCTCACTCCTTTCCCAACCACTGCTTCCCTTTCATGCCCCTCGACTCTTATTACTGCCATCTGGTTTCTGTACAAATTATAAATAGCCTTTCGTTCCCTGTATTTTACCCCTGCCACCTTTAGAGTTTGAAAAAGAGTATTCCAGTCAACATTGTCAAAAGCTTTCTCTAAGTCTACAAATGCTAGAAACGTAGGTTTGCCTTTTCTTAATCTTTCTTCTAAGATAAGTCGTAAGGTCAGTATTGCCTCACGTGTTCCAACATTTCGACGGAATCCAAACTGATCCTCCCCGAGGTCTGCATCTACCAGTTTCTCCATTCGTCTGTAAAGAATTCGCGTTAGTATTTTGCAGCCGTGGCTTATTAAACTGATAGTTTGGTAATTTTCACATCTGTCAGCACCTGCTTTCTTTGGGATTTGAATTATTATATTCTTCTTGGAGTCTGAGGGTATTTCGCCTGTCTCATACATCTTGCTCACCAGCTGGTAGAGTTTTGTCATGACTGGCTCTCCCAAGGCCGTAAGTAGTTCTAATGGAATGTTGTCTACTCCGGGGGCCTTGTTTCGACTCAGGTCTTTCAGTGCTCTGTCAAACTCTTCACGCAGTATCGTATCTCCCATTTCGTCTTCATCTACATCCTCTTCTATTTCCATAATATTGTCCTCAAGTACATCGCCCTTGTATAAACCTTCTATATACTCCTTCCACCTTTCTGCCTTCCCTTCTTTGCTTAGAACTGGGCTGCCATCTGAGCTCTTGATATTCATACACGTGGTTCTCTTCTCTCCAAAGGTCTCTTTAATTTTCCTATAGGCAGTATCTATCTTACCCCTAGTGAGATAAGCTTCTACATCCTTACATTTGTCCTCTAGCCATCCCTGTTTAGCCATTTTGCACTTCCTGTCGATCTCATTTTTGAGACGTTTGTATTCCTTTTTGCCTGCTTCATTTACTGCATTTTTATATTTTCTCCTTTCATCAATTAAATTCAATATTTCTTCTGTTACCCAAGCATTTCTAGCAGCCCTCGTCTTTGTACCTACTTTATCCTCTGCTGCCTTCACTACTACATCCCTCAGAGCTACCCATTCTTCTTCTACTGTATTTCTTTCCCCTATTCCAGTCAACTGTTCCCTTATGCTCTCTCTGAAACTCTGTACAACCTCTGGTTCTTTCAGTTTATCCAGGTCCCATCTCCTTAATTTCCCACATTTTTGCAGTTTCTTCAGTTTTACTCTACAGGTCATAACCAATAGATTGTGGTCAGAGTCCACATCTGCTCCTGGAAATGTCTTACAACTTAAAACCTGGTTCCTAAATCTCTGTCTTACCATTATATAATCTATCTGATACCTTTTAGTATCTCCAGGATTCTTCCACGTATACAACCTTCTTTCATGATTCTTAAACCAAGTGTTAGCTATGATTAAGTTGTGCTCTGTGCAAAATTCTACCAGGCGGCTTCCTCTTTCATTTCTTAGCCCCAATCCATATTCACCTACTATGTTTCCTTCTCTCCCTTTTCCTACACTCGAATTCCAGTCACCCATTACTATTAAATTTTCGTCTCCCTTCACTATCTGAATGATTTCTTTTATTTCATCGTACATTTCTTCAATTTCTTCATCATCTGCAGAGCTAGTTGGCATATAAACTTGTACTACTGTAGTAGGTGTGGGCTTCGTATCTATCTTGGCCACAATAATGCGTTCACTATGCTGTTCGTAGTAGCTTACCCGCATTCCTATTTTCCTATTCATTATTAAACCTACTCCTGCATTACCCCTATTTGATTTTGTGTTTATAACCCTGTAGTCACCTGACCAGAAGTCTTGTTCCTCCTGCCACCGAACTTCACTAATTCCCACTATATCTAACTTTAACCTATCCATTTCCCTTTTTAAATTTTCTAACCTACCTGCCCGATTAAGGGATCTGACATTCCACGCTCCGATCCGTAGAACGCCAGTTTTCTTTCTCCTGATAACGACATCCTCCTGAGTAGTCCCCGCCCGGAGATCCGAATGGGGGACTATTTTACCTCCGGAATATTTTACCCAAGAGGATGCCATCATCATTTAATCATACAGTAAAGCTGCATGTCCTCGGGAAAAATTACGGCTGTAGTTTCCCCTTGCTTTCAGCCGTTCGCAGTACCAGCACAGCAAGGCCATTTTGGTTAATGTTGCAAGGCCAGATCAGTCAATCATCCAGACTGTTGCCCCTGCAACTACTGAAAAGGCTGCTGCCCCTCTTCAGGAACCACACGTTTGTCTGGCCTCTCAACAGATACCCCTCCGTTGTGGTTGCACCTACGGTACGGCCATCTGTATCGCTGAGGCATGCAAGCCTCCCCACCAACGGCAAGGTCCATGGTTCATGGGGGGAGGATATTACTTCCTAAAATCATGCCGTGAAATGAGGCTCATTTCATCTGAGTTTTCCCACAACACCCAGAATAGCTATTCATTGCTCTCCCAATCTCTGTAATTCCTTGTCAGACCCTATGCTCATTCTGCACCTATCTCCCTATCCTATGAGTCCTACCCCTGTGAGTGTCCCCACTGTAAGACTTGCTCTATGCACCCTCGAGCCATCACCTATATAGCACAAAAACTGTCTGGTGCAGTTGTTATATCAGATACTGCTGCCACAATGGTAGGTTATCAAGATTTAAGTGAGTTTTAATGTGGTGTTATGCATGAGTGATGGTACACAGCATCTCCGAGGTAGCGATGAAGTGGGGATTTTCCTGTACGACCATTTCACGTGTGTACTGTGAATATCAGGAATCTGGTAAAACATCAAATCTCTGATATTGCTGCAGCCGGTTAAAGATCCTGCAAGAATGGGACCAACGATGAATGGAAGAGAATTGTTCAATGTGACAGGAGTTAACCATTCCATAAATTGCTGCAGATTTCAATGCTGGACCTTCAACAAGTGTCACCTCATGAATCCATGGACCCTGATTGTCAGCATGGGGCTGTTCAAGTTGGGCTCTGTAATTGTGAGGGGCATATGTAGTCAGAGTAAATGTGACCCCTGATACATCTAGGTATGACTCTGACAGGTGACACATATGTAAGCATCTTGTCTGATCACCTGCATCCATTCATGTCCATTGTGCATTGGGCAATCATCGTGCATAGTGAAAAATGTGGTATAGTGTTGAATAGCTTTTGGTGATCCAGGGAAATGCAATCTAGCTCTTCACCTGCAGCTACCATTTGCCCTTTTTTTCTTTTTTTTCTTTTTTTTTAAACTTACACTGATTATTACTCTCTTAGGTCTTTGGCACTGTAATATTGTCATAGTCACTAATCAAAGTCTGTTTGAAAACAGTCTTGAAGAGACTGTACTTGTTTTTAGCTAGAAGGTTTTAAATATTTGTTTTATATGAGAGCTGTTGGACTAGTTGTTCTAGGCAGTTATCTGACATTGGGTTCAGTATTACTTCTAAGTACTGATTTTACGGATGGTAAGATGTAAATAGTTTTCCAAGTCAGTATTCTACAAATGAGTCTCCCTGACTATTACCATTGACCAAATTAAAGTCCTCTCTGTTGCTACCATTGCTGCAGAATGTGAATCTATGAAGAACTGGGGGAGAGCCCTTGCTTACAACCAATAACAATCAAGAGATCAACCTGAGTAGATTACAATTACCAATGCAGATGTGAGCATCTTGGAGCTATCAGTATGGCTAAGGTAACAATGTTGATAGATTGTGCTATGAAAAACAAAAATAGATGGGCAGCTCACCAACTTGTAGTCCTGGCAATGTGGTAATTCAACCCCTGTTTTCCATTCAACTATGGCGCAGATAACACACAATGTGACTTGGTAAGTGATAATGTTGAATGAAGAACTGAAGGGTCTGCTGGCATGTGATCAACTTGTGAAAGTCTTGCATTGGTCTTAGACTCTGAGATTCAGAAACACTTTGGTCTGAAATGAAACTACTGTGATCACATTTCTGCCAAAGTTTAGTGTTGTCAGCTGTTTTTCCAAATTCTTTAAGCCCTGGGAGGCTAGTCTGTCACAAGAAGGGTTGTTAAAAACCCTACAAACATGTGTGAATTCTTGTAACATAAACACTATGTATGAATGTGATAGTAGACTAAGGGAACTGAATTAAGTGCAAGTGAAACCACGTTTGAATTTGTGTGAAGTTAATTTGAACAGTGTTCCATAGAAGTAAAGTGAAATGCAGGAAAACATTTTGCAGCTAAAGGAAAAGTGGATTTCTAAAAGCTGAAAAAAAGTAAGCAGTGAAAGTGATGTCAAGTATCTTTTGACTATATCTGCAGTAGTGTTGAAGAAAAACCAGATGTCTTCAAAATATGTAAAAAGAATAAATTCCAAATGCCGCACCACTTGACAGTTTTCTTGGGGTAGCCAATTGCCTTGTCTTTGATGGTTCTCTTGTGGTAGCTAATTGTTATAAGAGTGTCCCAGGATGAATTATCAGTATTCAGGGGTGTGGCAGGAATTTTTATTTGAAGGAAAAAAAAAAGAAAAAAAACCTCATATGGACATATGCCCTATTCCAAATGGTTTTCAAGATAGAACACACTTAATGTACATTTCCTTTTGTTCTGGTGGTGCACATGTAAGTGTCTTACCCTAATTGCTAGATTGGTCTCGGAAGTACAATTAAGTGACCATCAACATTGCCAGACCTTACGCCATTAGATTTTTGTTTATTGCACTAGATGAAGTCTAAGATGAGGTGTACAAATGAAAGGTGTACATGCAGAATGAACTGCTTTGTCACATCATGGATGCCGCTGTCCTTGTTAGGGAACGTGCAGAAGAACTCAGATAAGCAACACAACATGTTCTCTCAAAAGTGAACAACTGCATTGAAGTTGATGATGGCATATTTGAACTTTTATTGTAACCTGCACAATAGCTCTCGTATGACATGTTCTTTAATGCTTAGAGATGAATTTGATAAAAAAATATGTATTTTTAAACTGATTGATTGTAAAATTCGTGTTTTAATGTTTACTGACTGTTGTACATGAGCAAACATGATGATGCAGAAAATAAATAATGGTGTACATTAAATGTGTTTTTTCTCAGAACCCTTTTGTAATAGGGCATATGTCCATATGCAATTTCTTGCGTCAAATGATCGTTCATATTGTATCTCTCAAGATTGCCATTCCTCCTGAGACACCATGTATAGCAGTTGCTGTGGAAGATGCCCACCCAAACAAACATAATAAAGAAGCTGTATATAATGTGGTAGTCCTAAAACACATTAGAATATCAAGTGGTTAATATTAAGGAGGTTAAAAAGAGATTTAAAACTGAATTGAAATAAACTCATTAGGGAAGATGTCAGAAATGAAGATGATGAAAATTTATTTAAGAACAGGAAAGTATTCTGTATTAAACTAAGCAAAAAATTCAACATCTTAGAAACTGAAGATTATATATACATAGATATAATGGCCAATTATTTAACAAATCTTCTTAAGCAAACAGTAAAATATGTTGCAAATCCAGAGAGAACAAAGGAAAAGAAAAATATCAATTGAAACATGACAACTATTCAAGAGAAGGCATATTTGTAAGCAAATGTTAATGGATCCTTGGTAGAATATGCTGAACTATTCGTAAATGCCTTTGAGGGGGTGCCGAGGAAATAAAATGAAAATGTGATATGAGGAACAATTGAAAACAATAATAGTATGAAGAAGACAAAATAAAAATTTACACTGGATACACAACACATTTTGTTAGCTAAGGTGGCTGATGACACAGTAACTAACGACAGAGACAGTATTATATAATCATTTGAAGATATATTTAAATACTTGTATAGTTTAGGAGATGAATCAGAGAGATGTATAGTTAGTAATGAAAGTAATGATATTATGGGTTAATGCCCTCATTGTTTCAAAGCCATTCGAGGTATGAAGAAACAGTAGGTTCTGTAAGTTAATTGGGCTCCAATAGGAACAGTTGAAACTGGAGGCAAAGTAATAGAAAAGAAATATGCAAAATTCTTTACAGAATGTTTGTGGAAATAGACAGTCCACCAAAACCAGAAAAATGCTGTGCTGATGTTATTACTTGATTCACAAGAAAGGACATGGACAACACACAAGAAAAGCTGCAGACCTATGGGATACTCTCTCTAAAGTACAAGATATTTATTAAAATTATTTTCAGTCACACCAAAAAAACATTAGATTTTAATCGGGCAAAGAAACAAGCTGGCATTATAAGAGAATATAGTATAGTGGAACACTTGCTACTTGTGAACAAAGTTAATGAACAGAGTGATGAGTATAAACTACCACTTTGTCTGGCATTCAAAGAGTTTGAAGAACCATGTTGACCTGGTTTCAATGAAATCCATAATAACAGTCCCAGAGAAACATGGTGCAGATTCAACCTATGTGAGTACACTGAATAACATATACAACAATGCTACAGATTCAATTACATTTCAGCAGGATGGAGTGTTATTAAGATTTGGAAGAAGAGTCACTGAACTGATCTTCAGCAGGCCTAGAGGAAGATTTTATATCCTTGAACAGGGAAAAGAAAGAATGTACATACAGGTTAATGGAACGTCCCTGACCACCTACATTTTGCTAAAGACATTCTACAGTTTGTCTCTAATGCAGATAAACTTCAACAATAAATAGATGAACTTCATAAAGCAAGTTTGAAAGTAGATCAAACCAATTACAGTAAGACTAAAATAATATGTATTCAGTAGGTGTGTTAGAAACAATAAAGTCATCAGTCAGCTGCAAATAACCAAATGGTTTAAACTGAAGAGGACAGAAACAAACAATACTGTCATAATTCAGACACAGTGGTTTAAACCGAAAAGGACAGAACAATGGAAAACCAGTCAAAAATTCCAAACTTTACTTTTTTTTCACTCTATGGGTAGTTTCGGGCTGAGACCTATTTTCAAATAATCATAACACAGTCAAAAATGAGATTACCGAAGATGTGTGTTACAGTGCATACAGCATTCTTGAAACTCTAAAAGGACAGAGGTGAATGAATTACAACTTTTGCAACCTGCAGAAGTAAACTCATCTATTGATAGTCACCAAGAAATGGAAGCCACACACAACAAAGACATCTATAGAAGAAAAAGCAACAAGAAAGGTAAATGAAGCAGCTACTGATATAGTACAGGAAACAGCAAGCAGATAGAAGATAGTGTGTCCCTGTCATCTGAAGGAACCATAAGGGGACTTAGCAGAGTAAATCAGGTATCAGTTATGATCTTTGTGTATAAAGAATGATAAACATATCACAAATGACATTGATCTGTTAAATTTAGATGATTACAACATAGCTAGCTGCTATGGTAGGGACATCAAAGGAAGAGGTGGTGTAGCTGCATTTATTAAAAATAATGTAATATTTAGATCTGTATAGGTATGGAAATACTGTTTAGAACAACAGTGTCAAGCATGTGCAGTAGAATCCTGTATGGTGAGTCTCCCCTGACCCGCGATTCTGGGTGACTTTCCCAAAATCTCCCCCTTTTCCTAGACCTCTCCACTCTTTTTTTCTTCACCCTTTTTCCTTACCCTTCAACCGTTCTGCCTGAAGAAGGAGCCACTGGCTCCAAAAGTTTGCCAGTCACAACAGTCTTTTATGTGTGCGTTCTGCCACTTCTTAGTGAGTAGATTTTTTATCTATCCAATTAAATAGAAGTAACAGCAGGTTGCACAACAGCAGTAGTAGTGACAATTTACAAGGCAATTGGGGTTAAGTCAGGGTCTATCTGGTTAAAATAGAATTATTGTTGTCTGCTTTATTATCTAAAAATAATTAAATTTTCATACTTGGGGACTTTAATGTACACGTTCCAACTAAAAGCAACAAGAAAATAAACCTTCAACAGCTGATGATTCCATATAATCATATATCAGTACTTGACTTTCCCACTATTATCACATCAGAGAGTCAGACTTTGATAGGCAATGTATATATAGATTTAGTATGTGCTATAACTTCACTGTCACCCCTGTCTTAAATGGGCTACCTGACCGTGACGGACAGTTCCTTATTCTGCGTAACAGAACATCTCTCAAGAAAGCCACCACCTGGAAATCTATAAGATTGACGACGAGAGACTCACTGGAAATCCTTAAATAGTATAGAAGTAGTGCTGAAGTCCAGTATACAGGGTGGATGAGGTTAGCGTTAAATTTAACATGAATTCTCATACCATTTGAAGAGGTTTTTTCAAAAACGTTTGCCAGAAACAATACTTCACATCCCTCAACAAACTTTGGATCACAAAGAGAACTTAACACTCATACAAAACAAAGAGGGAACTTTACGTTACAGTTAGAATGTCTAAGGACACAACAAAAATTGGTCATTATAAAATGTACTACACTATCATAATGAAGTTGTTACAAAAAGCAAAAGCATTATATTAGTATATTATTAACAAGAAATTGATACATCTAATAATAAGGTGAAGACTACTTGGCATATCATTAGAAGGGGAATGGGGAAGAACAAAAGAACTTTAGGAGACTTCCAAATCAAACATAAAGGAAATCTTGTATGCAAACATGAAAACGTACCCAATACTTTCAACAGACACTTCTTGTCAGTGTCAGAACAAACAGGTTGCAAGGCCTCTATTAATAAAGCCTTGAGTCTTATGCAAAATATTATTCACAACAATTGCAATAAAATTCACCTTAGCCTTGTCAAAATATCTGAAATGGAAAGGACAATCATCTTTCTGAAGAATAAAAATTCCAGTGGAGTAGATAATATGTCTAACAAACAATGGAAAAGTCAGGATGAAATGCAACAATATTACGAAAAGGATAGTTCCTACACACCACATAGTGAAGATGCTGAGTCGCAGATAGGCACAACAAAAAGACTGTCATAAAGTGAGCTTTTGGCCAACAAGTCCTTCTTCAAAATTAGACAAAACACACACACACACACAGACACACACAAACACACACAACTACAGTCTCTGCCTCTGACTGCTGAAGCTGCGAGCAGCAGCATGTGGTGGGAGAGGCAACCGGGTAATGGGAGTAAGGAGGAGGCCGGGCTATGGACAGACTAACGGATTCAAATATGTGGTTGTGAAACCCCTCTTCAAGAAAGGTGAAAAAATTGGAGTTACAGATTACAGCCTATTTCTGAAGAATCAGTCTTTCCTTCTCATCCCATCCGTTACGTCTCTCCTGACCTGGGGTTCTGGGAGACTTTTCTAAACTGTACCCCATTCCCTAATCCTCTCCAGTCCTTTTCCTTCACACCTCTGGCTTCCCCTTCAACTCTTCGGCCAGAAGAAGGAGCCACTGGCTCCAAAAACTTGTGAAAGATAAATCCTTTTGTGTGTTTGTTCCCCTGCTGTCTCTTGGTTGTAGACCTTTCCCATTATATTATCAGTAATTGATTATGTTCCTTGTTAATATGATCTAAGAATGAACAGTCTTGTAGATTCTTATCTTTTAGTTTTAACTTTCTAAGTCAAACTTAAGTGTAATACAGTTGTGACCCAGTATTACTATTGTCTTTTTATAACATTATTACTTATGTACTAATTTGTTTAAAAAGACCACAAAAATTATTATATAACATGTAAAAAAAAAAAAAAGAAATGACACACACTATATCCTTGTGATCTTATCACAAGTGGATCAAAGAGTAAGAAACAAATAAATAAATAAACATATTGGGAACAAGACTGTACAAATTAACAATGAAGTCATAGAACCAAATTAAGACATTTTATATTTATGTTAGTTGCATCTGGTGACTAGATGGAGAGTAAAAGAAATAAATATTAGAATGAAAATGGTTTGAATAATTTTGCTAAATAATATATGGTTTAATTTGAAATAAATTCACTGCCTGTGAATATCTTGGCATCAGCGATACCAGTGATATTATCGTCTTGTGCCTACCTTGGAATGTAATATTCACTTGCATGTCTAGATGGACAGACATTAATGCTGATGACAGACATCTGAAATTAATTCAGAATCAATTTCCTGAATGTGAATATGTTGGCATCAGCTATGATGGGTATAGATGTTCTAGCTATTGGCGACATGTGAAAATTTGTGCCACACATAACTCGAACCTGGATTTCCTTTCTACTGTGAGTATGGTACCTGTGAGTGGTACCATGAAGTATATAGAGGATGTAGGAAGTGCTGTAGTGCTCACTTTGATGTCATGACAGCTCCCCTTATTATACTTCCATAGTTGAAACCAACATTTCTAAAAAGCTTTATGGTCCCTGATTTAGTTGTTCCATTTGTTGATTTGTTTCAGGTCTTTGTGGAAAACCCCGTCTTGTTGAAATTGGTGGTGTTCCATATCTTGTGCCCTTAGTGAAGAGAGAGAAACTGTATGATCTTAAATTACTTGGAAATCATGCAGAGCTTAATCCAGCTTTCATCATTGGTGCAGGTGCTGGACCATGGCCACATGCTGGTGTTAACTGTGAGGTGAACACAAAATTAGTGATTGTTAATGAAGCAAAGTATGAAGTTTACTGTAATAGAATTGTAGTTTCAAAAATTCTTCAATATCTATTTAATCATCTGCCTATTACAAAAAAGGAGTAGCACAAATAAATGTGAAATTCTGAAAGAAGTGGGGCAAGTTAGGGACCTAAGGTAGTGAGGTTAAAGAGGGAGAAGGACTTGTGTAAAAGGGTTAGAGGCAGTGGAGTGAAGAAGAATCAAATGTAAGAAGTGAAACAAATAAGGAGACTTAATATAAATTAGTGTAGAAGAATAACTGGAGTTGAATACATGGTGGTTGAGAGGATTTCAAGTGCACTTCCTAAACTGCTGGTTCTTTGAAGTGATATAAAAACCTCATAACTGGAACAGGTATCGTAATTTGTGTTGTTGTGCTATAACATATACTTATGAATATGCTTATGTGTTACAACTGTCAATTAAATATCTTTGCCTGTTATTTTGAACAGATAATTTCACATTGTCCATGAGGACAGCTTTTGCGCAGACATAGTGGTACCATGAAGTATATAGAGGATGTAGGAAGTGCTATAGTGCCCACTTTGATTTCAGTTTGGTGGAATCTCATTTCTGGACATGATTTAGGAAAATAAGAATGATGGCAGAAATTTCAAACCAATTTCAGAATAACAGATATAATTTGGTCTTAAGTGAAATGCTCATTCTAATATGGATGTGGACTTGCATAATCTTTTCTTACATAAAATGCAGTTTATGCTGTTGCTTCTGTGGAGCAGTTGTGGCTGGGAAACATAGATTGAAACCTTTCATTATAAGTCTTTTTATTTTACAAGAGGATCCTAAATATTCCTTAAAACATTTGATTTTTGTGCTTGTTTTATGCTATCTTGGTAAACTGTTTCTCTAACAGAATCCTCCTTCAATGCCAGATGGAGAAACAGATTAATGGGATGCCTTCATTATCATTGTTGCTCATCTTTCCATTGTATTTCTTGGAGATGAGAGAATGTTTTGCTTGTTTGTTGGCACTATCAGCTCATGAATATTAGTTCCTGTGGGAGCAGTATAAAAATTAGGAAGGTCTCACTTGATGTTTCATTGACTACAAACCCATTATAAATAAGACACTACCTGAGTCGAAGAATGATGGGGAAAGAACTGGCCTTGCCTTCATTAAATGAATAATTTACATCTACATCTACACTCAGTAAACCGCTGTGAAGTATATGACATGGGATATGTCCCATTGTGTCAGTTAGTAGGACTACTACCTGTTCCATTCATGTAAGGGGCATGGCAGGAACGATTGCTTACATGCTTCTATGTGGAGTGTAGTTATCCTAATCTTGTCTGAAATCTCCATTGGAGTGATGGAAAGGGAGTTGTAGTATATTGCTAGATCCATCACTTGAAGTTGGTTCTAGAAGCTTTCTAAGTAGTCTTTCAAGGGATAATTTGCTTCTTCTTCAAGTGTCTGCCAACTTAGTTCTTTCAGAAGCTTCATTACACTTTCCCAAGGATCAAACAGACTTCTTACAATTCATGCTGCCAATCTATGCATCTATTCAGTATCCCCTGTTAGTACTATTTGGTACAGGTCCCACACAGTTGAGCAGTATTCTATGGTGGGTCACACGAGTATTTTGTATCCCATCTCCCATTTCATTAGTATTCTGCTAATAAACCTCAGTCTGCCACCTGCTTTGCCTAGACTGAGATTATGTGGTCACTCCATTTCATATCTCTACAAATTATTTCACCTAAGTATTTGCATGAGCTGACTAATCCCAACTGTTATTCATTTAAACTGATTTTTATTCTTTTTGTAAAGTGCACGATTTTACATTTCTTAACATTTAAAGTGAGTTGACAGTCTTTGCACGACACTGAAATCTTTTCAAGAGCTAACTGAATATTTTGTGCAACATTTATCTTCCTTTCATACAATGTATCCATGTCATCTAAGTGCCAGATCTTTTATCCTGTCCTGTAATGGTTTCTCATCCACTAATTTCCTTATGCTCTCATTTCATAACCTGTCCTACTTTGTCTCTCCAGTACTTCTTTCAAGAATTTCCTCACTAGCTTTTATTTTGCTTCTCTGTCTTCCTTACATTATTTAGGTCTCTGAGGCATATGACAGGATTTTAACATTGTATGCCTGTTATATAACCCTTTTGCTCTTTTGAGGGGCATCTGTGCTTCATACCAGGCTCCTAACACTCTTCTGGGATGCTTCTGCATGTCTCTCCCCCTCATTTATTTCTCTGTCATTTCTTGCATTCTCCTGTATTTAGCTTCCCCGATACTTCAAATTTACCATCTTTCTCAATCATTCCCCATCAACTATTATTCCTGTTGTGACTGTCTTCTTCTTCGTGGCTGTACTTGTCATTTCACATTTCCTTATGCTAAATGTTGTCCAATATCCTTGTTCTGTTTGTTGCCATATGTCCAACTCATTGTTTCTGTAAATAACCAAATCATCTGCAAACTCCATGATTTTCATCTCTACTTCCAAAAATACTTGTGCCACTCTGGTCGTTATCTCATCCGTCACAATAAGGAAAAGCAATCGTGAAAGTACACGCCTTCCCTCAAGCCATTCCTAAGTTCCATCCAGTTTCATCTCTCTCCTCCCAGTGTCACACAACTCTTACTCCAATTATACATTTCTATTATCCTCTATACCATTTGCTTTTCTACTCCTTTGTTCTCCAGGGTCTTTCATACCTTGTTTCTACATACTATTAAGGCAATATTATATTATTATAAAAAGTGTAATTGATCTAAAAACTGGAAATCACTAATTGAATCTTACTATGTTTATTTTGTATTTATTACAGTGCATAATGAATTTGCTCTACTTTTTCAGATGATGGCCAACATGGAACTTGAAAATGGTAAAATTAATAATCAGACACGAATATCTAAAGTCAGTCAACAAGATGACAGCTGCATACTTGAGATCCTCCCAAACAGTGAAACCAGGTGTGCACTTCTGGCAAATCTTTTTTGTTGTGAAGGGAAACCAGGGAAGGTAAGTAATGAGTGTGTGTTTTCCCTCTTATCCTCCTTACACAGTCCAGTTTCTTCCATTTCTGTAGACTGAATCTTAATCTTATGGTATCATAATCTGGGACAACTCTTCTTTTAGGAAGAAAGTATTTGTTTTGCAGAAGCATCTAATAATGGTAATATGTAGTGTCCAAACTACAGCCTCTTCTAAATGATTCTTTAAATAGTTGAACATACAAATAACAGCTTCACAATACATTTACTCCCTTATGAAGTTTTTTTGTGAAGAATAAATAACAATTCAAACAGAACAGTACATTACACAGAGAAGTAACTTACTTTGCCATCAAACTACCCCTGGTGTACAGGGCTGCAAGTGGGATTTGGGCAGAATGGATAGTTTAGTTGTAAGGTTTGATTTAGAGTCATATATTGAAAATATATATCTGTTTTTATTGCTGTTTTGGATTACAAGGAGACCCTCCAAGGTGGACATAGTTATTCTGTATGCAGGTTACATAGGCAACAGGGCTAGGTGAGCAAAAGTTAAATGATTTTAAAAAGGAACAATGGTAACACAGTGCAAATGTGGATAATAAAAATAGACTGAGGTGGATACAAGTTACTAAAGAGACAGAGGTTGAAGGCATAAAGTTGTCTGCCCGGTAGGAGATGCTAACTTCAAGAGACCAGTGACAGATGGCCTAATTAACCATTTGCCCTGGAAGAGATAGGAGGTACTCCAGTCCATGTTGTGACTGACAACTGAGATTGTACAATCCTTCCCCCTTCTGGAAAGATCCATGGTACATGGCCGAAGGAATCCTATGAGGGGCTTATAGACTCAGGGGTAACAGAGTACGGTTAATGTTTTTAGTTTGCTTTACATCTAAGTAGTATAAATACGAAAAGTTGTTACATGGAATAATTTTCTGCCCTTTACAATAGCTGGGTTAGGCAACATGGGACAGAGACATGAAGTGCTAAGGAGAAGCCATTTCTGAAATACTTGCATGACTAATATTAGAGAATACCCTGGGGAAAATAATATGAGTTAGTAAGGCATTTGGATTCTGAGGGCTAAACATGACAACCAAAACTTTGATTTAACTGTATCAGTTGATGTTAATTGAAATTATAAGTAATAAAGACCATACAAAACAGAATCAAAATGTAAATATGTATGCATTCAGTAGAACACATCCAAAGTAATGATGCTGTTAGAAGTGGGATGAGTTTTAAAGATTAGTTAAGTAATCTTAAATTCATAGTACTTTTACATGAAACAGAAATTCTCAGTAAAACTGCACTACCAGCACAAAATGTACCTCTACATCATCAGAACCCTTCAGCGTTGTAGATCCCATAATATAAACAATACTTCAACAAAGTCCATAATAAAAAATAAAAAAATAAAATAAAAAGAAAATAACATGAGTATCTGTTTACTCATAGCATCAGCAGAAAATTAAAAACTGTGAGCAAGTTCTCAGAGCTAATGACAATATACATTAGTACTCAAAATGAGCTTAGAACACATAACACAGCTATTATATAAAAGATGAACTTTGTTATAAATGAAAACAAGTATTAAAAACATGTAAACATCATTTTCAAAAGTAGTGAGCATGACATCTCCCTTAAACAACAACTGATCCAATCCAGTAAAGGTGTGAGGTGAATAGCAAGGACTGCAGCAGTAGTTACAGCAACAAAAATTCAACTGTTACCATTGACTGTTGTAGAAAACATTCTTCAACCTTGCAGTAGCAACAGGTAGTGGACGGCTGCTGTACTTGTGCTGCCAACTTCACAATCTTCGATGATGATGGCGTCCCTGTGTGGTATCCATTGTGCTAAAGTACCACAGTAAGCATTGTTCAAGATGAACATGATTCTTGAAATGAACTGCCGATTTACAGTAAATCGTTAAAAACTGTCACTGAATCACAGAATGATACACCAGATCTGAAATTTCGATAAAACTCTGCACATTGTGTGAGTTATAAGTTCTGCTAACATGTCTGCAGCACATTTTTGAATACATATCTTGGTCGTTTCATAACCTACTGCAGAATGTCTATAATGGCTTCCAGCAGCGTATCTTTATAAGATTACAATAATTAAGACTGAAGTTATCAATTGTTGTTTGCTGGAGCTTTGCAAGTTACAGTTAAAAATGTACATTCTTTATTATTTGAGTAGTGGAGAGAGATTTGTTTGACCAAGGACTTCTAGATAAAAAATAACTCCTATTGAATTACTGTCGATAACTACCAAAATATAGGATTTTACTTCACTATCAGTGATTTTTGTGAGAAATGCTAGTTACTGTGGAGTTAGATTAGAGCAGGTCTTGCTAACATGTTCTCATCATTAACTGTACAGATACTTCACTTACTTATATGTATTTTTGATCTACTTTATCTGAAAGTTAGTTATTGGACATATGTTTACACACAAACACTGACAATGAAGTTGTATGTTACTGTTATTTTGTAATTAGTAGAGTTCTTAGGTAAACTAGTCACACCAAATGATTCTAATTAACCAAATTAATGTAAGGGATAATAAAGTTTAGTTGACTGAACTATGACATAATATTCAAAATTTTGGGTTCTGTGCACATGCTACATAAATAATACTAGTGAACATATTTGCAAAAGTTTAAAAATTTTGAAGGGAACAAAAACGTGAGTGGGGAACGAATCCATCTGCTTTGTTACAAATGGCTGTACAGAATGTACAATAAAGATACAGTGATGGTAGAACAGGAAGGAAGATCACTGTCATTATAACAGAATTAGATAAGGCAAGAAAATATAGTGAGGCTTACCATAGAGAGTATGTCCCTAGGTTGCAGATTAAGGAATGCTCTTCAACGTCCCCTGACTTTAGAAGGTAGGAGGGAAATAAAATACTTTCCATTGACCAAAAAGGCTGAAGAGAAAATTCCAATAATGAATCTAGCTACAGTAGGCCCAGAAGGCCAGTAGTGGATAAAATTACAAGCCTTGGAAAGAACGGATATAATGGAAGACAACCCAGCAATTCCCAAGGACTAAGACTTGGTGCAGTCAACATACAGATACTGATAGGGAAGGTGGAGGAAGTGATGACCCCATGAATGTGAGGAGACTGGATATTTTAAGATTGACAGAAACCAAATGGAAGGGTAAAGGAAGTAGAGATTTTGAAGTGGACATGGGCTGTATTGGTGTGGGAATAAAGAAGAAGGAAAGCACAGAGTGGTGTAGTTATGAGAGGAGGGTTGAAAGAGGAGGTGAAGGGAATAAGTAGTAGGATAATGAATGTCAGAATGGGGCCTACCATCAGAAGCAGAGGTGTTGCAGGAGATGTGAACCTTGCACTGAAGATGGAGTGACTACATGTACTGGAAAAAAGACAAGTGTCCTAGAGACATCTATTTCTGCACATGGGCATTGTTATTGTTCACTTCTCAAAGTATGGGGACTCTGCAGATGACTATGTCCACAAAATGGGTGGGTGTGGGGAGGGAGGCAGTGCTCAACCAGAGGCAGTTGGGGAACTGCAGAAAATCCAATGGTACCTGCGCATAGTCGTGTGGCAGGCTTCCAAGGAAAGTGGGTTGATGTTACCAAGGAAAGAGTGCAAAAACCACAGAGTCTATTGGTTAGTGATCATCATCATTTCATCCCCATTGACGCGCAAGTCGCCGAAGTGGTGTCAAGTCAAAGACTTGCACCAGGTGAACGGTCTACCCGACGGGAGGCCCTCGTCACATGACTTTCATTTCACTAGAAGAAAGCATGTGAAGAGCTGGAAGAGGGAAGGAGATATGCTCAGAGGGCAGAGATGGCACCTGGGGTGGTGGGATTGTCTTGGGTGCTGAAGGTATATGACAAAGAAGGACTAATAGGAATTCCTGGGGATAAGTGAAAAAAAATTAGGTACTTTGTTCCTAGTTCAACTTCATGGTGCTCAGATAATTAAGTCAAACAACTCATCATCAGTATTGAAGAAGCAAAACAGCTGGCATGCGTATGGTCCTAGGATAACCAGAATAATGACTGTGATTATTGTAATGCCAATCAATAACCTGTAAACTATAACCCAGGTGACCAAGTATGGATTTTTGTACGTATGCAGGAAGTTGGACTATTGGAAAACTGAATTAAGTGCTGCTTTGGCCCATATGGAGCCTATGCTGCTTGTCAGACATAACGTATAAAGTTGAGGATAGTGCTCTAACACTGATGAGACCTGCATGGTAATCACAGTGTTTGATGAAGCAGGCTGAAATAGTTTTACTTTCCCTCTTGTTTTGCTATCCGCCTCCTTAAAATTCATTTTTTCATTTCCTACTAATTAACATTAATGTACATGAGTATAATCTGCATTCTCATAAAAGAGGAACATTGGCCCTCAGTTTTAAAGAGTATATCACCAGATCTAATTTTGTGCTTAGTTTTAGGTATGTAATTGATTTTCTAAATTTATTTCGACTATTCCTAGTTAATACTTTGTTATAGTGTGAAATCAGTAATTGTTCATAACTTAAATTCTATTGTTGACTTATAAACAAATACAAATCCTGTACTAATTGTAAACATTTGGAGGAACAACTAATAGTATTCTTAAAGGATCTATTTGGCTCTGTTTAAAAACATGTTAGCAACGCCAGCTGAAAATTAATTCCAAAGTAATTAACAGTTTTGTCAAAAGTATTGTTTGCATAACAATATCTGTTAATTTCATGATTTAATCAAATAATTTGGCCTAACTCTTGTAGTAGAAGAAACTGTTAAAAGATGGAATTTTTTGATGTATTTAGTGAATTTAATCAGTTAACTTTAGATTGTAATTTCTGTAAATTAAACATCAAACAATGTATAGTTTCATTGCCCATTATTGTAAGGATATATAAGGGCCCGATTTTTCATCCCGAGACAGTCAGTCCGCACCTGAGTTCGTTAGAACAACAATACATCAACTTAATGTGAAATAAGTGTTACATCAATAGGCTGTGTGTTAAAACAATGACAGTGTCTGTTCAGTTTATTTGATAGACTGTGAAATGTGTGTTTACTATTTTACTGCTCGTAGATGTTCAACAGGAATCTATTGTAGCAGTATGTGGGCGTTTGCCAGCAACCTATTAATGAGGCTTATCAAAAGTTAAACAATAGTGCACGGCCATATAACTGTGTAATATTTGGGAGGGGGGTGGGGGGTGGGGTGGAAACAGTGAAAGTAAAGAACTGTACTGTGGAACACAACTGTGCACCTGTTGGCTACATCATTTACAGTAGTCACTACTGCACTTCCCCCCTGTGGGTTCGGGGGTAAGAATAGGCCCACGGTATTCCTGCCTGTCGTAAGAGGCGACTAAAAGGTGTCTCAAACGTTTTGGCCTTATGTGATGGTCCCCTACCGGGTTTGACCTCCATCTTCTAAATTCTTCCGAAGAGCGAGCTGATTGGGGAAGGGCGCCTTACAAGGTGCAATGTGTCCATCGCTCATTACCATCTCTAGCTTGGTTGGTCGTCGTCGCATAGCTGTCCCGCCCACTCACCATCTCTAGGGCGTGGCTTTGTTCTTGGGTGCGGTTTTTGCAGTCTGCTCTGCTGTGTCGCTTTATGCGCCAATGACGATCATGGGCTACATTTCACCTGAAATCCAGCACGGTAGCCAGTCCGTTGTGGTGGGGCCGCCATGTACCCTGTCGGTTGTAGCCCCCTGACAACACAGGGATCGCTCTACTGATGCCTGCGCCGTTAACTCCCCGCGTATGCCAAGGAGTAGATGCCTGTCTCCTTGGGGCATCGGGACTCCCGGCAATGGCCATCCCGCCAGGTGGTCGTTGCTGAGGCTGGGTGGCGCCCGTGGGGAGGGCCCTTGGTCGGAGTAGGTGGCATCAGGGCGGAAGACCCGCGATGAAGCGTGGTACATCATCTCTTGCTGGCGGCCAGCCGCCAGCAGTCTCTAAGCGTTCTCGGCCTCAATACAACGCTCAGGCATATGATCCACAATCGTTCCCCTCCCTGGCCACACCATGGGAGGAACGAAAGGCTACGGTTGGCAGCGAACCTTATTCACCTCGCTATTTAGTCTGTACACGAGTCGATGGGGAATCGTTTATGGCGACCAAGCCTCAGTTTTTTGTCGAGCACTTGGAGGACAAGTTTGGGGAGGTGGAGGGCTTGTCCAAAATGCGCTCTGGGGCAGTATTGATCAAAACGGCATCCTCTGCACAGTCACGGCGGTTACTCGCTTGTGACAAGTTGGGGGATGTTTCCGTCACGATCACACCCCATAAGAGTCTCAACATGGTTCAGGGCATTATATTCCATAGGGACCTACTCTTGCAGTCTGACGACGAGCTACGCGCCAATTTAGAACGGCGGGGTGTTCACTTCGTCCGGCGCGTCCATCGGGGTCCGAGGGATAATCAGGTAGCCACCGGTGCCTTCATCTTGGCCTTCGAGGGTGACGTCCTACCCGAAAAGGTCAAGGTGATGGTCTACCGATGTGATGTGAAGCCCTATATCCCTGCCCCGATGAGGTGTTTCAAATGCTGGAAGTTCGGCCACATGTCATCTCGGTGTACTTCCAGCATGACATGCAGAGATTGTGGACGCCCTTCACATCCTAATACTGCATGTGCGCCGCCTCCCATCTGTGTGAACTGCGGCGAACACCATTCCCCTTGCTCGCCAGACTGCAAGGTTCTACTGAAAGAACGAAGGATCATGGAATATAAGGCCCTGGACCGCTTGACCTATACTGAGGCTAAGCGGAAATACGAGAGGCTACATCCTGTGGCTCTGACCAGCTCCTATGCCACCGCTGCCAAAACAGTAGTTTTGTCATCTGCTGCACCGATTCCACTGAACACTCTGAGCCGGAATACTACACCTGCCCCCTTGATGGTGGGGGGCACTTCCCCATCTGTTGCTCCTGCACCACCTACCTCAGGAGCAACGACCCCCCAACCATCGGGGACACAAGTCCCCAACTCTAAGCCGGAGAAGCGTCCGACTTCTTCGGCGACTCTCTCTCGCAAGGGATCCCTCGGGTCCCTCCCTTCCCAGGTTTCCACCTCTGGGAAGGGTGACGTCAGCCAATGGCTGAAAAGCAGGCCAGCGGCTGGTCGCAGGGCTTCCCACTCCTCCTCCGTCCCGGAGACTGACTCGGTGGAGCCCTCCCAGCCAGTAAAGCCCAAGGAGCCGAGAGAGAAGACGAAGAAGAAGAAGGCCTCTAAGGCCAAGGAACGCGCGGTGGCATCCACCCCACCGCTCCATACAGGCTCTGCGTCTGAGGATGAGGTGGAGATCCTGGCGTCCGCTGAGGACCTGGATCTCGCCATACCCTCAGACGCCAAGGACGCCGATTGTACTGGTCCCCGATCGGTGACAGCAGGTGACCCAGTGACGTGATCTGCCTCCTCGGTCCCTTCACGCCTATTTCGCCCATGGACAAAGTGATTCTCCAGTGGAACTGCAGCGGTTTTTTCCACCACCTTGCTGAGCTCCGCCAACTCGTCAGCAGTCACCCTTTCTTCTGCATTGCCCTCCAGGAAACGTGGTTTCCGGCAATGCGGACCCCTGCCCTACGAGGGTATCGGGGTTATTATAAGAACCGGGCAGCTTATGAGAGGGTGTCTGGTGGAGTCTGTGTCTACGTCCTTAACTCTATCTACAGCGAGTGTGTGCCTCTTCATACACCCTTAGAGGCTGTCGCTGTAAGGATGTGGACGCCTCAGCCTATTACTGTCTGCAGTTTGTACCTTCCGCCGGATGGTGATGTCTCTCGTCATGTGTTGGCTGCATTGATAGGACAACTGCCGCCTCCCTTTGTGTTGCTGGGCGACTTTAACGCCCATAACCCCTTGTGGGGTAGCGCCGCGATTACTGGCCGGGGCAGAGATGTCGAGACTCTTCTGTCACAGCTTGACCTCTGCCTTTTAAACACGGGAGAGGCGACCCACTTTAGTGCGGTCCATGGCTCGTTTTCGGCCATTGACCTTTCTATTTGCAGCCCCGGACTTTCACCATCCATCCACTGGAGGGTCCATGACGACTTATGTGGTAGTGACCATTTCCCCATCTTTCTGTCACTGCCACAGCGTCACTCTTCTGAACGCCCCTCCAGATGGGCTCTGAATAAGGCTGATTGGGACTTATTTACATCTGTCGCAGTGATCGCACCTCCTTCCACTGATCCGATTGATGCGGTGGTTCAGTCGGTCACCACCAGCATCGTTTCTGCGGCGGCATCTGCGATTCCCTGTCCATCCGGGTCACCTCGGCGGAGGACTGTGCCGTGGTGGTCGCCCGAGATCGCAGAGGCGATTCGAGATCGCCGGCGGGCTCTTCAGCGCCATAAGCGGCACCCGTCGTTGGAGACCCTCATTGCTTTTAAACAGTTCCGCGCCCGAGCCCAACGCCTTATTCGCCAACGGAAGCAGGAGTGCTGGGAACGTTATGTTTCCACCATTGGCGTCCGTACCTCTGCATCGCAGGTTTGGGCCAAGATTCGGCGACTCCAAGGCTATCGGCCACCTGTCTCTGTCCCTGGGCTTTCGCTGAATGGAGCAGTGTGCACCGACTCCGATACGATTGCGGACCGGTTGGCAGAGCATTTTGCTCAGTGTTCCACGTCAACGAACTACCCGTTGGCCTTCCGCTCCCGGAAAGAGCGGTTGGAAAGTCGGAGGCTTTCCTTTCACACGCGCCACGCGGAGTCGTACAATGCTCCCTTCAGCGAATGGGAATTCCAGAGCGCACTTTCTGCTTGCCCTGATACGGCTCCTGGACCAGACCGCATTCACAGCCAGATGCTGAAACACCTCTCAGTGCCTTGCCAGCGACGCCTCCTAGATCTTTTCAATCGCGTCTGGGTCGAGGGTGTTTTCCCGTCTCAATGGCGGGAAAGCATAGTCCTCCCCGTATTGAAACCTGGCAAGAACCCGCTGGAGGTGGACAGCTATCGCCCCATAAGCCTCACCAACGTTCCTTGCAAGTTGCTGGAACGTATGGTGAGCCGGAGGTTGAGTTGGCTCCTCGAGTCTCGGGGCCTTCTGGCTCCGTCTCAGGGTGGGTTCCGTAAAGGCCGCTCTGCCGTCGATAATCTGGTCTCCCTGGAGTCTGCCATCCGTACAGCCTTTGCGCGCCGCCTACATCTGGTTGCCGTCTTCTTCGACATGCGGAAGGCATACGATACGACTTGGCGCCATCACATCCTGGCCACACTTGATGGGTGGGGCCTTAGGGGCCCGCTCCCGATTTTTATTCAGAATTTTCTTTCGTATCGTTCCTTCCGCGTGCAAGTAGCTGCGTCGCATAGTTCCTCCCGGGTCCAGGAGAACGGGGTCCCACAGGGGTCTGTCCTCAGTGTGTCCCTGTTTTTAATTGCCATCAATGGGCTCGTTGAGGCGGTGGGGTCGTCCGTCGCGGCTTCTTTATATGCGGACGACTTCTGCCTATATTACAGCTCCAGTGGCATCGCCGCTGCTGAACGGCAGCTGCAAGGTGCCATCCGCAAGGCGCAGTCATGGGCTGTAGCGCACGGCTTCCAGTTTTCAGCCGCGAAGACCTGCGTTATGCATTTCTGCCGGCGTCGCACGGTGCACCCTGAGCCGCGCCTTTACCTTGACGGTGAACCTCTTGCTGTGGTCGCGACGCATCGGTTCTTGGGAGTGGTGTTCGATACCCGGTTGACTTGGCTGCCCCATATTAGGCAGCTGAAGCAAACATGCTGGCGGCACTTAAACGCTTTCCGTTGCTTAAGCCACACCAGGTGGGGTGCCGACCGGTCCACCCTCCTCCACCTATATCAAGCGCTGATCCAGTCCCGCCTTGATTATGGGTGTGTGGCGTACGGTTCTGCCTCGTCTTCAGCGTTGCGATTGCTGGATCCCATACACCACTGCGGGATCCGCCTCGCCACGGGAGCGTTCCGGACAAGCCCCGTCGACAGCATACTTGTGGAGGCTGGTGTCCCTCCATTGCGGTTCCGGCGTGACCGCCTTCTGGCCGCCTATGCCGCGCACGTTTATAGCATGCCAGGGCATCCAAACTACCGTCTCCTGTTCCCGCGCTCGATCGTCCATGTTCCAGACAGGTGGCCCCGGTCAGGGTGTCCCATTGCGGTTCGCCTCCGGGACCTTCTCCGTGGCCTTGACTTTTTTCCTCTGCCGCCTGTTTTCCGGGCCAATCTCCGTCTGCCCCCGTGGAGTGTGCCCCGACCGTGCCTTCGGCTCGACTTGGCACAGGGTCCGAAGGTCTCAGTGCCTCCGGAGGCCCTCCGCCGCCGCTTTCTTTCCATCCTGGCCAAGTTTCCGAACGCGGCGGTGGCCTACACCGACGGTTCGGTGGTCTCTGCTCACACTGGTTACGCCCTCACTCTACGGGATTATTGTGAGCAACGGTCATTGGCAGCTGGCTCCAGTGTATACACTGCCGAGTTGGTTGCCATCTATCGTGCCCTAGAGTTTCTCCGCTCCCGCTCAGGTGAGTCCTTTGTCATCTGTAGTGACTCCCTGAGCGGTTTACGAGCTCTTGACCAGTGTTTCCCTCGTTCCCGTCTGGTGATGGCCATCCAGGAGTCCCTCCATACTCTCGTCCGTTGCGGCCGCTCTGTCACCTTTGTTTGGTCCCCGGGTCACGTCGGCATCCCGGGTAACGAGCGGGTTGACGAACTGGCGAAACAGGCGATCAGTTCCCCGGCCATGGAGATCGGTCTTTTAGAGAGTGACGTCCGATCCGTATTGCGGCAGAAGGTCCTTGCTGCTTGGCGTGATGAGTGGCGCACCCTGCCCTCTCCCAACAAACTTCGGGCAGTCAAGGAGACAACCAGTGTGTGGCGCTCCTCCATGCGGGGGTCTCGCAAGGACGCTGTCGTCCTCTGCCGGCTCCGCATAGGACATACCCGGCTCACACACGCGTATCTCTTGTGCCGTGACGACCCGCCTCTCTGTCGCTGCGGATTGGCCCTGACCGTGGTACACGTCTTACTAGACTGCCCACTTTTAACTGCCCTCAGGCAGACGTTCGCGCTGCCTGATACACTCCCTGCTCTTTTAACCGATGACTCTACTATGGCTGACTTAGTTCTCCTTTTTATTCGAGCAGGGGGTTTTTATCAACCAATATGAGAGTCACTTTTTATTTTTTTTAGTGTCGACTGTGGCTTTTGGCCTGGGGTTTTAGTTTGTGGTGTTTTAATGTGTCCCTTGGTTGTTGGCCTTTCCAGTTTTATTTTCATGGTCGGCCAATGACCGTCGCACTCTGTGTGTCTTTTAATCTCTTTTCTCTGGTCTTCGTCTATGTCTTTCTTGTACTGTGTCGTCCCTTGTCGTCTCCGTTATGTGTTTATTGCTTGTTGGACTTTTCTTCGTGTATTATTATGGTCGTGGAACAAGGGACCGATGACCTAAGTAGTCTGGTCCCTTTAACCCCCACAAACCAACCAACCAACCAACTACTGCACTTCCATCTCTCCCCCCCCCCCCCTCCCCCCCTCCTTTTCAGCCAGTATCACAACGAAGTACATTGATACCAAGGACAATCAATGAAGAAATAAATCATTTGAAAGTCACAAGTGCCACCATAGAAGTAACTCTATTTGAATGTCACAGTGGCAATGAGAACATGAGAAATTGATTAGATTGTGGGAATCAATCACCACTACCATAAGTCCAATCCGAAAAAAAAGTGTGTATATACAGGGTGTTACAAAAAGGTATGGTCAAACTTTCAGGAAACATTCCTCACACACAAAGAAAGAAAATATGTTATGTGGACATGTGTCTGGAAACACTTACTTTTCATGTTACAGCTATGTTATTACTTCTCTTCAAATCACATTAATCATGGAATGGAAACACAGAGCAACAGAACATACCAGTGAGACTTCAAACACTTTGTTACAGGAAATGTTCAAAATGTCCTCCGTTAGCGAGGATACATGCACCCACCCTCTGTCGCATGGAATTCCTGATGCGCTGATGCAGCCCTGGAGAATGGCGTATTGTATCACAGCCGTCCACAACACGAGCACGAAGGGTCTCTACATTTGGTACCCGGGTTACATAGACAAGACCTTTCAAATGCCCCCATAAATGAAAGTCAGGAGGGTTGAGGTCAGGAGAGCATGGAGGCCATGGAATTGGTACGCCTCTACCAATCCATCGGTCACCGAATCTGTTGTT
The DNA here is from genome assembly GCF_023897955.1 of Schistocerca gregaria. NCBI lineage: Eukaryota > Metazoa > Arthropoda > Insecta > Orthoptera > Acrididae > Schistocerca > Schistocerca gregaria. Next base: position 909,888,248 of record NC_064920.1, on the reverse strand, counting down.
GAGAAGCGTACGAACACTTCGACTGAAATGTGCAGGAGCTCCATCGTGCATGAACCACATGTTGTGTCATACTTGTAAAGGCACATGTTCTAGCAGCACAGGTAGAGTATCCCGCATGAAATCATGGGGGTGAATCAAGGGAGTATAGTACATACTGATGAAACTAAAATGAGCTCTAACATGGAAATTAAGCATTTCCGGACACATGTCCACATAACATCTTTTCTTTATTTGTGAGGAATGTTTCCTGAAAGTTTGGCCGTACCTTTTTGTAACACTCTGTATAGTGAATAATACTATATACTGTGAGTTGGCCATTGTGGTGTAGTGCTTGTAGCTCTGATTCAATGGTTGGATTCATGCATTCTGCTGTTACTTTAACATACTTGATTTCTAGAAAGTTCTGGGTGTTACTTTGTTGTTGTTCTTATTGTAATCAATCTGGAGACTTATTTGATATGGATATTCTCACTAATCAATCCATTGTGAGCTTCTTCATCTCCAAACAACTGTTGCAGTTGTGCTCTCCCATTAAAGTTTCTCTACTGCCAAATTGATGATCCCTTGGTGCCTCAGGACCTTTCCTATCAAACTATCCCTTTTTTTAGTTAAGTTTCAACATCAATTTCTTGTCACCCTGATTCTCACAGCTTTAGAAATTAGGTTTGCAATTATGCACAGAGGAAAATAAAATAACAGAAAATGATGTGTCACAAAAATCACAAAATAAATGGCTTGAAGGAAAGAAGTAGTAGGTTCACTAGAAATTATGAATTAGAAGTGAAGCTGAAATAAAAGGCAAAGTGGAGACTTGCTTTTCTGTCAAATAACATGACACATAAATTGAACATACATGACATTTCCAAACTTCATGTACTTTTAGTTATGAATCTTTCATGCATTTGTATGCTGTTTTTATGTGTGATGCTTCATGCTTACAACTTTCTTTTTTAGGTCCTGAAGATACATTGCAAGAAGAGAACAGGAAAGTTTGACTTTATAGCCAGCATACGAACAACACTTACCAAGCACTACAGTGACAAAGCTGTGGGTACGTTTGAACCTTACAGCATTGCACTTAATGTCTTTCTACTTCTCTAAAGATAATCTTTAGTGAAGAGTTGGAGAGAGGGAGAGGGAGGGAGAGAGAGAAAGAGAGAGAGAGAGAGAGAGAGAGAGAGAGAGAGAGAGAGAAACTTCATGTTTTTGCAACATAAAAGTTTGGGCATGCAGACACATAAACTCAGCTTCTTCTTCTAATATTTCAGCTGAATACCAACCAGCCATCTCCAGAATGAACTGAGGTGACTAACACACCAGCACTTGCTCCGTCCTTTTAAACCCAAGGACCAAACCACTGCTATAAGGCCAAAGACACACAAGGTGCCAGAGACATTGATAGATGGCAAAGAGGTGTAACATATGCATGGAAATTAAATCTATGGCTGTGCATTCGTTCCACACGGTGATATCGACGTGTCATGGAGAGCTGCACCATCGCGATGTCTTTGTGATAATTGCAGAAATTGCTGGATTCCATGATTTGCCCAAGCTGAAGATGCTATCTCTATTAATTAAATTCATCACTAACCGAATTTCAATTGCTTCTTTCACTACTGAGTCCCAGAAAGATGAAGTCATGGCTAAAATTTTGTCATTATTGTACACCATAGTGTGCCCAGTGTCAATAAAGTGCTCCGCCACCACAGATTTATTATGTTGTAAGAGACGAGTGTACCTGCAGTGCTCTGTGCATCTCCCCTGGACTGTAAGTGTCACATGTCTGATGTAGGAAAGGTCGCACTCACAGGTGATCTTATAAACCCCAGGCTCCCGAAGCACGAAATCGTCATTAACAGAACCCAGGAGTGCTGCAGTCTTTGGTGGAGGGCGAAAAATCACTTTCACTTTGTGTTTACTGAGGATCCGTCCTGTTTTTGACAAAAAGCTTCCCATGTATGGCAGGAAAGCCATGGATTTAAAACTTTCCATGTCTTCTTTCACTTTTCTTGTGCCCACTGTCGATTTCATTTGTAGTGCCTTGCGTATATGCTGTGGAGAGTACCTGCTGGCTTCAAAAACTCTTCTCAGGTGTAGAACATCATCCTCCAGACTGCTCTCATCACCAATGATGTGTGATTTGTGTACCAGAGTTCTGAGTACACTCATTGTCTGCGAAGGATGGCAGTTTTAAATCCATGGCTTTCCTGCCGTATGTGGGAAGCCTTTCATCAGAAATAGGACAGATCCTCAATAAACACAAAGTGAAAGTGATTTTTCACTCTCCACCAAAGACTGCAGCACTCCTGGGTTCTGTTAAAAATGATTTGGTGCTTCAGAAGCCTGGGGTTTATAAGGTACCCTGTGAGTGTGGCCTTTCATACATTAGCAGATTAGATTAGATTAGATTAGATTAATACTTGTTCTATAGATCATGAATACGACACTTCGTAATGATGTGGAACGTGTTAGGTTAATAAAAGATATCTGTACAAGAAATTACACTACACAAAATATTGCATGACACTAATGATTAAGTGGTCTTTTTTTTTTTTCCAGACGATACTTATAGTCCAGAAGAGATGCACAGAGCATATGTCTCTTACAACCTAATAAATCTGTGATGATGGAGCACTGTATTGACACTGGACACTCTATGGTGTATGATAATGTCGAAATTTTAGCCACAACTTCATCTTTCTGGGACTCAGTAGTGAAAGAACCATTTGAAATTCAGTTGGCAATGAATTTAATTAATAAAGAAAGTGATTTCAGCTTTGAAAAAATCATTGAATCTGGCAATATCTGTAATTAAATCACAAAGATGTCGCAGTGATGCAGCTCTTTGTGACACATCGATATCACTGTGTGGAACAACTGTGCAGCCATAGATTTGTATATGTTACACCTCTTTACCACCTATCAATGTCTCTGGCAACTTGTGTATCTTTGGTCGCATACGCAATGGTTCAGTCCTCAGGTTTAAAAGAGTGGAGTAAGTGCTGGATCATTAGTCACCTCAGCTCACTCTGAAGATGGCTGAATGGTGTTCAGCCGAAATATTAAAAGAAGAAGCTGAATTTGTGTGTCTGCATGCCCGAAATTTTATGGAACAGAGGCACAGACAGTTGTACTCGCAAAAAATGTGTTTTATTTCTGTACTCAAATTTCCAGCGATTTCTGTGAGAAGAGGGGTTAGTTAGTTTCATGTTCCATGGATGATTTACTTGATAAATCATAAAGATGTGGAACAAGACATTTTACATCTACATCTACAGCCACATATCACAAATTATTTTGTAAACGTGGCTAAAGGCTGATCATTTGCAAGCATTTTTTTAAAATGACATACAGACATTTTATGTCTTGGGCTGTTGTTGTTGTTGTTGTTGTTGTTGTTGTGGTCTTCAGTCCTGAGACTGGTTTGATGCAGCTCTCCATGCTACTCTATCCTGTGCAATCTTCTTCATCTTCCAGTACCTACTGCAACCTACATCCTTCTGAATCTGCTTGGTGAATTCATCTCTTGGTCTTCCTCTGCGATTTTTACCCTCCACGCTGCCCTCCAGTACTAAGTTGGTGATTCCTTGATGCCTCAGAACATGTCCTACCAACCGATCCCTTCTTCTATTCAACTTATGCCACAAACTTCTCTTCTCCCCAATCCTATTCAACACCTCCACATTAGTTATGTGATCTACCCATCTAATCTTCGGCATTCTTCAGTAGCACCACATTTCAAAAGCTTCCTTTCTCTTCTTGTCTAAACTATTTATTGCCCATGTTTCACTTCCATACATGGCTACACTCCATACAAATACTTTCAGAAACGACTTCCTGACACTTAAATCTATACTTGATGTTAACAAATTTCTCTTCATCAGAAACGCTTTCCTTCCCATTGCCAGTTTACATTTTATATCCTCTCTACTTTTACCATCATCAGTTATTTTGCTCCCCAAATAGCAAAACTCCTTTACTAGTTTAAGTGTCTCATTTCCTAATCTAATTCCTTCAGCATCACCCAACTTAATTCGACTACATTCCATTATCCTCGTTTTGCTTTTGTTGATGTTCATCTTATACCCTCCTTTCAAGACACTATCGATTCCATTCAACTGCTCTTCCAAGTCCTTTGCTGTCTCTGACAGGATTGATCAAGAATTTTGATTGCAGCATTGTGCACCTCTTTTTGTGGCTAAGAAAACCGTAATGTGATATAATGGATGCCATTTTTTTCTGGAATTGTTCCTTTTGAAATGTAGTGGATTATTTACAATAAACTTTTGATGGAACACATATGCTGTGGAGCAGTAGTCAGAATGCTTAACTCCTTAAACAGATGTCTACTAGATGATCATGTGTGAGCACCACATATTATTATTATTATTATTATTATTATTATTATTATTATTATTATTATATCACATTTTTGAAACATGAAGACTTCCTTTCTTAAAGAGGAGTTAACCCAGAATATTATTCCATATGACATTATTGATGAAAATATGCGATATATGTCAACTTACTGATTTGTCTCTCACCAAGATTTGCAATGATTCAAACTGTAAATGTCGCTGAACTAAGTTGTTTTAGTAGTCCCAAAATGTGCTTTTTCCAGTTTAAATTCTCATTGATATGGACACCAAAGAACTTTGAAGTTTGAATTACCAAGCACAACATTCTGCATTCTTTTTGAAAGATACTGCATTTGTTTGTTATACCATGAATCTCATAAAATCACATTTTATTTTGGAGGATACTGTGATTCACATGGTTAAATGCTGCAGATAGGTCACAGAAGATTTTGTTATTCAATGCTTGTAAATTTTGATGAGTGAACATGGAAATGGTAGTCTCAGTAGAGCACTTCTTCTGAAATGCAAACTATGATTTACTTAGGATATTATTGCTGCCCATGAGAGATTCCATTCTAGAATACATCATGCTCTCAAAAATTTTGGAAAATGAAGTTAGTAGTGAAAGAGGTTAGTTGTACTGACATTTCTCCTGTCCCCTTTTTTAACAAAAATTTTAACATTCACATACCTCAATCTCTTTGGAAAAATACCTTGAGTTAATGATCCATTACAAACTTCAGAGAAGACAGGGCTTATTATACAGCAACAAATCCTTAGTACTCTGTTGGAAACACTATCAAATGCAGATGATCTTTTAGTTTTCTTAACTTCAGAAGGAGAAGTTGGCGAGTCATTCATTTGGTTGAACTTTATGAGAGTTATTTGAACATGCTGATGTGATTTTTCTCTTAACCTGTTTGTAACTATACTTGTAATGTGTTGTTGTTGTTGTTGTGGTCTTCAGTCGTGAGACTGGTTTGATGCAGCTCTCCATGCTACTCTGTCCTGTGCAAGCTTCTTCATCTCCCAGTACCTACTGCAACCTACATCCTTCTGAATCTGCTTAGTGTATTCATCTCTTGGTCTCCCTCTACGATTTTTACCCTCTACGCTGCCCTCCAATGCTAAATTTGCGATCCCTTGATGCCTTAAAACATGTCCTACCAACCGATCCCTTCTTCTAGTCAATGCAATATGTTTAAGAAATTATTATTAAACATATTTGTTACCAGTGACTCATTATTTACACAGTGTGTATATGCATCAGGACAACTGGGAAATGTGGGAAATACCCGTGGAATTTTTTCATTCAGGAGAAATCTGGGAACCTGTTTTTTTTTTAGATTTCCAGTAATGTTTTATTGTTTTGATTTTCAATAAAATTTTTGTAATTTTGGGTTATAAGAACTGATACTCTAAGATTGAATTTTACTTTAGCCCACTACTGTTGAGGAATACTGCAGCAGTAAAACATAAACGAGAGAATAATAGCAAAATAAAACTTCAGTTGCAAAGAAAATGTGCCATGTACATCAACAAAACACAGTGCATCTGCTGACAGCACAGTGTGTCAGAGGCCTGAGGATAAAGACTCTTCGATACTTCGTGTCAACAAAGTGCTTTCTATAAATGTGACACAACTGTTTACATATCTAAGAGCAGGGAAATATTGCAAATGGTGGTGTAAGAAGCTTTACGTTCAAAGTAAATTTTCTTTTGTACAAGAGGTGTTATGTTATGTGTGAGAATGGGTGATGAATTTCTTAAATCACAGAGCATTTGACTTTCATTCAAAGTGTAACAGTCTGAGGACCAGTCATGTTGAAACATTTTGGGCCCAGAACACCATCTCTTTATAACTTCATTTAAAATTTTACTGGCACCTTTGTATTTGCTGTATCCTGAAGGCTAACATGCACTAAAAAGAACCAAGCTTCAGGGCTAGCTTTTCACACTTATTTTAGTTCTTTCACAGATTAAAAATTATACCACAATGATGGCAGAAAGTATAATTATCCTTAAAAGAGTATGAGGGGAGTTCATGAGTAATTTCATGTGCAAATGGCTTTTCCATGGAAAAGTCGAAGTGCTCAATGAAATGTATTCGGACAGATAACCCACGAAATGTTCAGCATACAGCAGTGAAATTTATGGTCATGCTTGCCAGAAATATTCAGCAGCTGCAATTTAAGCTGTGCTCTGAGGAACCTGCCTAACCACACCCTTTGGGGGGGGGGGGGGGGGGGGTCTGGGGGAATTGATGAGCAGTATTATGCTATACTGTATGTATATTAGTTTAAACCCTCAACTTTTCATATTTGTGTGTTCGTGCTACTTAAAAGTTATGTTGCTATTGGCTGACTGCATCATATGTCCTGTGTTCTGAATATCTGCCATCATTGGCTGGCGAGATCATTTGACATGAGCACATTGTGCAATGCAATCTCAATTTCAGTGCTTTGGAAGCTAGTGTGCTGTATTTGATGGAATTCATATTTACACTTTCATAATACAAAAATATGCAATGTACATGTTGCCGCACATCAAAGATCTTTACAAAATGCTTTGTTTTGTACGGGGCTTCATTTTCTAATACCGGGAGGTTCTCTACTGGTGTATAAAACCTTTATCTTTTAAAGGATTAATAAGTTTCACAGTTCTGATGGAAATTAAATTTTCACTTAACACAAAAAATGTACTTTTACACAGGGTATAGTGTATTTACACCTGGGAAAAAGTATATTTTAACCAGGAAATACCTCTATTATAGGCCTTCCTTTTATTGTGCATGAAGAAATTCTTAATGTGAAGTAGTACGATACTGAATATTATTGTTCATTGATTTCATTACAACACTGTCTCCTTTTTGTTTAGGGCTTGGAGGAACTTTTCTTTTAAAACAAGGAAAAGCTAAACAGCACATCATGCCAGATTTCTCAACAGTGCCACTCCAGTCTGATGAAGATGTTGAACGTTGGTTGAAGTTTTATAACATGTCAGCTCCACTAATTGCTGTAGGAACATTAATATCAGCTGATCCGGTTCGTATGAATGTTACGCATACTCAAGTACCAAGTATTGTATAATTTTAAAATTTATGAATGCTCTCAGACAGTGGTTGTGTAACTTATAAAACGTCTGACTACCACTGAAACAGAGATGGCCGGAACTTCCTATCTTCTCTTTATACACACATGTTAATAATTAACTTCTTAAACTTTTCATTCAAGTCTCTAGAAAGTACACGTGTAGTGTTTACATGAATTTATCAAAACTTTAATCAGGCTTTTCCTCAATTAAATTTATTATTCATGCTGTTCTTTTCAATATACTGATTTCTTTAGTGTAGTTAGTTATGCTGAAAACCAGTTAATTAAAAATTATTAATAACTGAAAACTTTCCTACAGTTTGAGATAGGAAACTTTGACTGAGCTAATCAGTCAAGTTGAGTATGGCGACACCACTCATTAGAAAGACTGGCATTCCAATCTTGGAGAAGCATATTTCAATTTCTGTGAAATTAATTAACACAAGAAATAACTGTAATTAAAGTTCAAATACAACCAAAATTACTTTCACCATTTTTACCATTATGTCTGTTCGATTCCAGACATTATCACTACACCTTTGTTGTCCTATTTTTTCCAAATTAAATTATATGTTTCACTAATTAATTAAGTCACTAATTAAGAGTTTGCTGTAATTCAAATAACTGATTATAAATCTAAGGATGATGCCTGTACTTGTAAATAGGTTATCTCCAGCATGGATGTATAAAGTGGTTCCATTATCTTTTGCATTTTCCTAAATTGCTAGGATTGTGAGTTACAATGAGATCACATGCTGCTGTCTCATGGCTGAAAGCTTTGATTTAATTTTGTCTTTATTTAATTATATTAATTTTTCATTCAGTGTGTCTCACATACACCACATTAGAGCACGAATGGCAATATTTATTTATTTGGATTTCATTCCCTTTAATTGTACAAGTTTTATTATGCCATGCCTTCTTCCTAAAAGTGTAACGCATTTTTAAAATGTTCAAATGTGTGTGAATTCCTAAGGGAGCAAACTGCCAAGGTCATCAGTCCCTAGACCTACACACTACTTAAACTAACTTAACGCTAAGGACAACACTCACACCCATATCCGAGGGAGGATTCAAACCTCTGGCAGGAGGGGCTGCACGATTAGTGACATGGTGCCTCTAATCTCTAATGGCAGGCATTTGTAAAACTGTTTCCTTAATACACAACTAGCACTGCAAAGATGGTGCTTCTGCAAACTGATTATAAAATGTACATACTCATTCATAATTATTCGTAAATGAATATGCATGTGTCATTTAGTGATACAAAGAAATTTGCAGAGCAATAAAACCAGTAATGGTTTGTGGTTTGTGAAGTTGAAGGGATCAGACTACAAAGGCCATCAGTCAAACCAGTAATACAGGAGAAATTTGCAGAGCAATAAAACCAGTAATACAGGCCCATAATCAGTATTTATGGAAACTGCCACTAACTGCATGTTGTAGTATCAACTCAAACAAGCTTCAATATTTTCCTGGAGTACGATGTTTGAGGTAATTTATGTCCAAGTGCTAAGTACTGTTGTGCTGCCTCTGGGATTAGTACATTCAGTGTATGATGTCTCATGTGCTTGGGCTAGAAAGAGAGGCAACAATATTTTTCATGCAGACAAAAAAGCATTGAACATTCCTCACAAGAGTTCATTGTTGAATAGCACCATCAGAAAAGCACCAAAAGGTGGGTACAGCTTTGAGTTCAAGAACTCCCCTGATCGAAACATTAGTACTGATAGAATCTACAATTCACAGAAGCCAGAATTATGGATTATAGCCAAAGGCATCACTCTACATATATAATGACAATGGATAATGCACTCTAGGCTATGTCAACTGCTTGGTAGAATACAATTTAAGTGTCAGACTACAAATCCAAAGATGAGCAGTTCAGCTTCCAGTTGGTCATAGAATTTTTTCAGTTATCACCAGCATGAGACACTGTGCGCTCAACAAGCAGTTCCCACTGAACTGTTGTTCAGCACCCTGATTTGCTGCCATTTCTACATCTACATACATACACTGCAAGCCATCATATAGTGAAATGTACCACTACTAGTCATTTCTTTTCTTTTTCTACTCACAAATGGAACAAGGGGGAAAAAAGCTGTCTATATGGTTCTGTATGAGCCCTGATTTCTGTTGTCTTCTCTTTGCAGTTCTTTGTGAAATGTGTGTTGGCTCATGTAGAATCATTATGCAGTCAGCTGCAAATGCTGATCTCAAAGTGTTCTCAATAGTGTTTTTTGAAAAGAATGTCACTTTCCTTCCAGGGATTCTCATTTGAATTCACAAAGTATCTCTATAATAATCACAAGTCAATTGAAACCATCTGTAACAAATCTGGCAGCAGGCCTGTGGATTGCTTCAAAGTCTTTCTTTAATCCAACCGGGTGGGGATCCCAAACACACTAGCAGTCCTCAAGGATGGGTCACATTAATGTTCTATATGTGGACTCTTTTTGCAGATAAGCTACACTTTCCTAGAATTCTCCCAATAAACCAAAGTTAACCATTCACCTTCCCTACTATTGTGCTTATGTGCTCACTCCATTTATATTGCTTTGCAACACAATACATAGATAGCTGATCGACATGACTGTGTCAAGCAGCACAACACTAATTTTGTAATGGAACATTACAGGATTTTATTCCTACTTATTACTTAGGTTTTTCTACATTGAAAGCAAGCTGCCATTCACCAAAGTAAATAGGAATTCTGTCTAAGTCATTCTGCATCCTTCCACAGTCTCTCAGTGACTGTACTTTCCCTTATAATATAGCATCAATAGCAGACCGACATAGATTGCTGCTCACCTTGACAGATCATTAATTAATTTAAAGAACAAGAACAGTTATATCACAATTCTCTCAGGCATTCCTTGTGATCCCCCTGTCTCTGATGAACTTCTGCTGTCCAAGACAAAGTATTTAGTTCTGTCATTGTTGTGGTCTTCAGTCCAGAGACTAGTTTGATGCAGCTTTCCATGCTACTCTATCCTGTGCCAGCTTCTTCTTCTCTGAGTAATTACTGCAACCTACATCCTTCAGAATCTGCTTAGTGTATTCATCTCTTGGTCTCCCTCCATGACTTTTACCCTCCACACTTCCCTCCAATACTAAACTGATTATCTCTTGATGCCTCATAACGTGTCCTACCAACTGATCCCTTTTTCTAGTCAAATTATGTCACAAATTCCTTTTCTCCCCAATTCTATTCAATACCTCATTAGATACGTGATCTACCCATCTAATCGTCAGTATTCTTCTGTAGCACCACATTTCAAAAGCTTCTATTCCTTTCTTGTCTAAACTATTTACTGTCCATGTTTCACTTGCATACATAGCTACACTCAATACAAATATTTTCAGAAGAGACTTTCTGACAATTAAATCCAGACTCAATGTTAACAAATTTCTCTTCTTCAGAAACGATTTTCTTGCCATAGGCAGTCTGCATTTAATATCCTCTCTACTTTGACTATCATCAGTTATTTTGATCCCAAAACAGCAAAACTCATCTACTACTTTAAGTGTCTCATTTCCTAATCTAATTCCCTCAGCATCATGTCATTTAATTTGACTATATTCCATTATCCACATTTTGCTGTTGTTGTTGTTCATCTTATATCCTCCTTTCAAGACACTGTCCACTCCATTCAACTGCTCTTCCAAGTCCTTTGCTGCCTCTGTCAGAATTACAATGTCATCGGCAAACCTCAAAGGTTTTATTTCTTCTCCATGGATTTTAATTCCTACTCCAAACTTTTCTTTTGTTTCCAGTACTGCTTTCTCAATATACAGATTGAATAGAATTGGGGATAGGGTACAACCCCGTCTGACTCCCTTCTCAACCACTGCTTCCCTTTCATGCCCCTCGACTCTTATAACTGCCATCTGCTTTCAGTACAAATTGTAAATAGCCTTTTGCTCCCTGTATTTTACCCCTGCCACCTTCAGAATTTGAAATAGAGTATTCCAGTCAACATTGTCAAAAGCTTTCTCTAAGTCTATAAATGCTAGAAACGTAGATTTTCCTTTCCTTAATCTTTCTTCTAAGATAAGTTGTAGGGTCAGTATTGCCTCACGTGTTCCAACATTTCTATGGAATCTAAACTGATTTTCCCCGAGGTCGGCTTCTAGCAGTTTTTCCATTTGTCTGTAAAGAATTCATGTTAGGAATTTGCAGCCATGACTTATTAAACTGTTAGTTCTGTAATTTTCACACCTGTCAACATCTGTTTTCTTTGGGATTGGAATTATTATATTCTTCTTGAAGTCTGAGGGTGTTTCGCCTGTCTCATACATCTTGCTCACCAGATGGTAGAGCTCTCTCATGGCTGGTTCTTCCAGTTCTACTGGAATGTTGTCTACTCCCGGGGCCTTATTTTTACATATGTCTTTCAGTGCTTTGCCAAATTCTTCACGCATTATCATTTCTCCCATTTCATCTTCATCTACATCCTCTTCTATTTCCATAATATTGCCCTCAAGTACACCATCTATATACTCCTTACACCTTTCCATTTTCCCTTCTTTGCTTGGAAGTGGTTTTCCATCTGAGCTCTTGATATTCATGCAAGTGGCTCTCTTTTCTCGAAAGGTCTCTTTAATTTTCCTGTAGGCAGTATCTATCTTACCCCTAGTGAGATAAGCCTCTATAGACAGTAACTATGTTACACCTACTGATATAAGCCTCTACATCCTTACATTTGTCCTCTAGCCATCCCTGCTTAGACATTTTGCACTTCTTGTTGATCTCATTTTTGAGACGATTCTATTCCTTTTTGCCTGCTTCATTTACTGCATTTTTGTATTTTCTCCTTTCATCAGTTAAATTCAATATTTCTTCTGTTACCCAAGGATTTCTACTAGCCCTCATCTTTTTACCTACTTGATCCTCTGCTGCCTTCACTATTTCATCTCTCAAAGCTACCCATTCATCTTCTACTGTATTTCTTTCTCCTGTTCTTGTATCTTGTGCTCTAATGCTCTCTATGAAACTCTCTTCAACCTCTGGGTCTTTCAGCTTATTCAGGTCCCATCTCCTTAAATTCCTACCTTTCTGCATTTCCTTCAGTTTTAATGTACAGTTCACTACCAATAAATTGTGGTCAGAGTTCACATCTGCCCCTGGAAATGTCTTACAATTCAAAACCCCATTCCTAAATCTCTGTCTTACCATTATATAATCTATCAGAATCTTTTCAGTGCCTCCAGGCCTGTTCCACAATACAACCTTCTTTCATGATTCTTAAACCAAGTGTTATCTATGATTAAGTTATGCTCTGTGTAAAATTCTACCAGGCGACTTCTTGTTTCATCCCTTACCGCCAATCCATAATCACCTATCGCTTTTCCTTCTCTTCCTTTTGCTACTATCAAATTTCAGTCCTCCATGACTATTAAATTTCCATCTCTCTCCACCACCCGAATAATTTATTGTATCGCATCATACATTTCTTCAATCTCCTCATCATCTGCGGAGCTAGTTGGCATATAAACTTGTGCTACTGTAGTAGGGGTGGGCTTCGTGTCTATCTTGGCCACAATAATGCGTTCACTATGCTGTTTGCAGTAGCTTACCCGCACTCCTATTTTTTTTTTTTTTTTTTTTTTTTTTAATTCATTATTAAACCTACCCCTATTTGATCTTGTGTTTATAACCATGTATTCACCTGACCATACGTCTTGTTCCTCCTGCCTCCAAACTTTACTAATTCCCACTATATCTAACTTTAACCTATCCATTTGGATCTATTATTTAAAAAATGTTCACGCCACTCACATATCTGGGAATCTGTTTTATATGTTCAGACCTCCATTAACAGTCTGCAATGGGGCACTGTGTCAAACACTTTCTGAAAATCTAGGAGTATAGAGCACGCCTGTAGTCCTTCATCCATCGTTCACAAAATATCATGTGAGAAAAGGACAAGCTGAGTTTTGCATGAACAACACCTTTTAAATCTATGCTGATTTGTGGACAGAAGCTTTTTGAAACTTAGGATAAGCTCAGTGTAGAATGGAATGTAATAATGTTTGATTAAGATACACTCAAGAAGTCTGCAGTAGTCCAATGTTAAGGATATTGGTCAGTAATGTTGCATGTCCATTTCTTTACTGTTTTATTTACCTGTCTTTTGGGACTTGCAGTCACAATGCTGTACAGTACTCTCTGTAAAAATAAATTGGGATTCCATCTGGACCGGTGACTTATTTGCATTCAACTCTATTACTTGCTTCTCTACATAAAGGATGCCTCATACAATGTCCTCCATACATGAGACTGTGCAGTGGTTAGACAACTGCATTTCTGTATTATCCTTATCCTTGTCACTATAATCTATCATAGATCCCTCAAATGAAAAATGCTGCCAATTCTTGGAAAAAAGTGCAGGTCACACCTGTCTACAAGAAGGGTAGTAGAAGTGAACCAAAAAACTACTATCCAATATCCTTGACACTGATTTGTTGCAGAATCTTAGAACATATACTGAACTCAAACATTCTGAGGTGCCTTGAACAGAATGACCTCCTCAATGCCAACCAGTATGGATTTTGAAAACATCAATCATGTGAAACCCAACTCGCACTTTCTCACGTAGCTTTGGATCAAGGCAGTTAGCTACATGCTATATTTCTTGATATCTGAAAAGCATTTGACTCAGTACCACACCTATCCTTATTGTCAAAAATACAATCATATGTGGCGTCAAGTGAAATTTGTGACTTTTTGGAAGGGAGGATGCAACATGGTTTTTTGGATGAAGAGCCATCATCAAATGTACAAGAAACTTTGTGTGTGCCCTAGGGAAGTGTGTTGTGGCCCTCGCTGTTCATGACCTAGCAGACAGTTTTAATAGTAAAACCAGGCTTTTTGCAAATGATGTAGTTACCTGTAATGAAGTAATATCAGAAAGAAGCTGTATAAATGTTCAATCAGATCTTTATAAGATTTCAAAGTAGTAGAGAGACTGGCAACTTGCTTTAAATGTTCAGAAATGTAACATTTTGTCCTTTACAAAACGAAAAAAAGTAGTATCCTATGACTATAATATCAATGAGTCACACATGGAATTTGCCAAATCAAATTGTTACCGTTTCTAGAACATTACTTAAGTGTGTGGGATCCATACCAGGTAAGCCTAACAGGGGATATTTAATGTACACAGAACAGGGCAGCACAAATGTCACAAGTTTGTTTAATCCATACTGAAGGAACGAAACTGGAAGACTCTTCAAGACAGACGTAAACTATCCCAAGAAAGTCCATAAACAAAGTTTCAAGAACTGCCTTTAAATGATGACTGTGGAAAGTACTACAACCTGCTATGTATCAGTCACATTGGGATCGTGAAGATAAGATTAGAATAATTACTGCACACATAGAGGCATTGGAACAATCATTCTTCCCATGCTCCATACATGAATGGGCAGGAAGAAACACCAATAACTGGTACAATGGAATGTATCCTCTGCCATGCACCTCATGATGGTTTGCATTATATAGATGTAGGTGAATAATTTCATAAATGTGAAATTTAAAATTACGGCTTTCCTTTTGGCGTCTTTTATTGCCACAGCAAAGTAGTCAATGGGTAACTGTATAGAAGCCTTCAACTGACTTAGTGATTACATGTAGGACTGTAAGTTGAATGGGTTCTTGGCAAGATTTTTCGACAAAGTATTGGGATGGAAGTTGTGTGCTTTAATGGGTTCACTGTAGCTAGTAGCATCTTCAGTGTCACGTCAAGTATATACTTCATAAGTGAATAAGTGCTCGTAGTTCAACTAGCACGAGCCATCCAATTGTTCTGGCAGATAGTGGCATACTTGCCAAATTTTCCAAACATTGTACCAACAGATGAGTAGAAATTCCCATAAGTACCACAAGGATCAGCTGTCCATTGTCATGTGACTGTGATACATTGTTAAGACTTGTCCCTTTTTTATTACTTCTTGCACACGTATTCATCACTGCAGTAGCAATATGATTATTGTGAACTGTTATTTTATAATACAATAGTCAGATTAATATTGACCAGCTATTTATTATTAAGAAGTTTTAATAATGTGAATTTGTTGAGTTCCCTGGCTTGCATAGCAGTTTCACTTGCAACAGTTACCACTTGGTGTCATTGATACACTACCTTCAGCACTCCTCTAAACATCTCGTAGATACAACTAACATGACTATTCAGAAGATGCAACTATTCTTCAGTTCAAATTTCTAGCTATTTTTTGTCAGTCCTGCTTTCAGTCCCATGTCATTTATTCCCTTCATGATGATGCAACTTCCACAAAATTGACTGTAGTACTAAGTTTTTATATGAGTAACATTTTATCATTTAAACAGAAATATCACAATTCTCTAGTGACATTCAAATTCTATTATAGAGAGGATATTGTAAGATTGTATAAACTCCTCTCAAAATATTTTTTCACCAGATGCATATCTGCGAACATGTTTGGACTGAGATTCAAGGGCAGCAAGAGATTGAAAAGAAGGCTGAGATGTCACTGTTTCAGCCTCTTGCACTCTTCATTGGTGGCCCTCCTGAGTTCATCATCAAGTTTATGAGTGGTGTTTCTGTGATGACAGACTGCAAGTTTAAACTGGTCTCAAACATTATCAATCGAGTATTTGTGTCAGCAGAGACCATAGGCCATTTCATTTGGTTGATTCTTGTCCCCTGGATGATGAACTGTCCTGTCCCAACTGCGCACAGCTGCTCAAATTACTTGCCATATTGATGCGAGGCATCCAGTGTACCAAGTCAAAATATGACTGACACCCCTCCCCCCCCTCTGCTAAACTCTGAGGGCATTGTGCTTGAGGTAGGCATTGGTACGTTTGCACTCTTCTATGATAATTGTCTAGCATTAGATAAACCTTTCACTCTTCAGTGAAGAGTACCTGATGCCATGGTGTTGTTGCCAATGGGCAACCTGTGCGAGACAGGTATTTTAACATTTTATGTCTGACAGTAATGGTTGTATGTTCAAATGATGTTACTGTGGTGTACGCCAATTCAGCTGCCAGCTTCCCAGTCTGATAACCCTTCTTGCAATAAAGTAATGATGCGTGTATGGTCTCAGCTTGACATGAACCTTCAGGGCATGTAGAGATATAAATATTGTTCATAATCCACGTTGTCCCATCCATAGTTGGAGACACATTTTTTTGCTACTGAACTGTACTAAGAATTCAGGTTTACTTCTACTTCATTATATAGGTCAGTGAGATGTCCACTGAAAAAAGCTATACAATATACACTCCTGGAAATGGAAAAAAGAACACATTGACACCTGTGTGTCAGACCCACCATACTTGCTCCGGACACTGCGAGGGGGCTGTACAAGCAATGATCACACGCATGGCACAGCGGACACACCAGGAACCGTGGTGTTGGCCGTCGAATGGCCCTAGCTGCGCAGCATTTGTGCACCGCCGCCGTCAGTGTCAGCCAGTGTGCCGTGGCATACGGAGCTCCATCGCAGTCTTTAACACTGGTAGCATGCCGCGACAGCGTGGACACGAACCGTATGTGCAGTTCACGGACTTTGAGCGAGGGCGTATAGTGGGCATGCGGGAGGCCGGGTGGACGTACCGCCGAATTGCTCAACACGTGGGGCGTGAGGTCTCCACAGTACATCAATGTTGTCGCCAGTGGTCAGCGGAAGGTGCACGTGCCCGTCGACCTGGGATCGGACCGCAGCGACGCACCGATGCACGCCAAGACCGTAGGATCCTACGCAGTGCCGTAGGGGACCGCACCGCCACTTCCCAGCAAATTAGGTACTCTGTTGCTCCTGGGGTATTGGCGAGGACCATTCGCAACCGTCTCCATGAAGCTGGGCTACGGTCCCGCACACCGTTAGGCCATCTTCCGCTCACGCCCCAACATCGTGCAGACCGCGTCCAGTGGTGTCGCGACAGGTGTGAATGGAGGGACGAATGGAGACGTGTCGTCTTCAGCGATGAGAGTCGCTTCTGCCTTGGTGCCAATGATGGTCGTATGCGTGTTTGGCGCCGTGCAGGTGAGCGCCACAATCAGGCCTGCATATGACCGAGGCACACAGGGCCAACACCCGGCATTATGGTGTGGGGAGCGATCTCGTACACTGGCCGTACACCTCTGGTGATCGTCGAGGGGACACTGAATAGTGCTCGGTACATCCAAACCGTCATCGAACCAATCGTTCTACCATTCCTAGACCGGCAAGGGAACTTGCTGTTCCAACAGGACAATGCACGTCCGCATGCATCCCGTGCCACCCAACGTGCTCTAGAAGGTGTAAGTCAACTACCCTGGCCAGCAAGATCTCCGGATCTGTCCCCCATTGAGCATGTTTGGGACTGGATGAAGCGTCGTCTCACGCGGTCTGCACGTCCAGCACGAACGCTGGTCCAACTGAGGCGCCAGGTGGAAATGGCATGGCAAGCCGTTCCACAGGACTACATCCAGCATCTCTACGATCGTCTCCATGGGAGAATAGCAGCCTGCATTGCTGCGAAAGGTGGATATGCACTGTACTAGTGCCGACATTGTGCATGCTCTGTTGCCTGTGTCCATGTGCCTGTGGTTCTGTCAGTGTGATCATGTGATGTATCTGACCCCAGGAATGTGTCAATAAAGTTTCCCCTTCCTGGGACAATGAATTCACGGTGTTCTTATTTCAATTTCCAGGAGTGTATAATGACAGTGCAAAACATTTTTTGAGCAGAGAGAGAGAGAGAGAGAGAGAGGGAGAGAGAGAGAGAGAGAGAGAGAGAGGGAGTTTTTTTATAATATGTTAATATGTGTATTTTTTTCCAGGGTTTAGATTTACGAGTGCAACATTTTCATAGCTTCAGTCACCATGGAGAAGGTGGACACTACCACATAGACACAGAGCCTGACACAGTGGAGTATCTGGGTTATTTTTCTGTGGCTGAATGCATCTATAGAATTGACAGACCAAAAGAAACCCACATGGTTGGCAGAGACTAGTATGTAACAGTAATAATTCCTGAGAGACTGTGTATTACGTAGTTGCAGGATATGGGGCTCTCAGTAATAATGAAATGTTTTGTAAGTACTACAGTGACAGCCTTTCATACCACAAATTAATAACATTCAGCCATGAAATGTATTTTGTTTGCAAATGAATGGTTTTTGGGAATAGAGACAGAAGATTGACTTTAGCCTGCAAAAGCGAAAAGTTTTTGCTGGAAGGCAGTATGTGTATTAATGTTTTTCAGTGTTTCATGAAGAAATTGGACTATGACTTGCAAAAAAATAAATCAGAAGCGTTTTCAAATTTATTTTTATTTGTTTTGTTTTACCATGAATAGTACTTTATGATACAAGAGCTACATACATTGAAGAACACTGATTTAATCAAGATTTTGGTAAAAATATTTTACCAGATTTATTTAGTGCTCAAGCTGTCATAAAACGCTGCTTTAACTAATTGCACCAAAATTTAGGTTTCAGATGGGCACCATGATGAAAAGTAGATGCTTACATCATTTTCTGTAGGTTCATGTGATCAGTATGTGCAGGGTGGTCATATGTGATTAACATGGTTTCAGCAGTGTACTGTAGCAACTTTTTGAATAATATCTCAGAACTTTGCAGTCATACAGGAATACTTCGTACCTTTTATTTTATTACAGAAGTTAGGAAGCACTTGAAAAGCTCATGTTTGCCTTTGTCTGTTACAACAGTGCAATGATAAAGTCTCGTAAAGATGCATCAAGTGCTAATTTCATTCAGCAATGTTAGCAACAAGTTGCATATACCAATAGTAAACCAGTGAGCCAGTTGACAGCACTGAAGGAACAACTGAGTATGTGTGAATGATCATTCTACAGAAGCTGATGAACATACAATAATCAAACATTTGGGAGGTCTTACAGAACAGCATAAGAGAAAGATTGTTTTTTTGTGAAAAACTTGTAATTAGTGAGAAAAGAGATTTTTTGTGAAAAAGCCATGAACAAATAATATGTGTGAATATGAGACACAGAAAATCCCTGTACTACACTGTTGCAAGTCCACAACCTGCCAAAATTTACTATGCCCTGTGAAATCTTGTAGTTTAAAGTTCATAGCCCCTTCTTCTTGACAGAATAAACTATTTAAGTAGACATATCTGGACAGGACACATTTAGAAACTGATATTTCATCTTCTAACAAGATAATGCTTCACCCCGTTTTCATCGCAGTGCTCATAAATTCCAAAACAGGGAAGCTGTTGGATATATCACTGTGATGGCAGTGATAGAAAAAAATTCTGTCAAGTTCTCCATGCTAACCTGAAACAAGGAATATACAATTTTAATCATTACCCAAAACATATATGTTGGTCTTTGATGTACCAACCTACCTATGCTGATGTCATGTTTTCTCTTTGTTGGTTTTTGTGTAGTAGTTCCTTGTTTACTTTCCACTGTCAAAGTATCTTTTCATAATCATAAGAATATAGTCAGTTTATTGGGTGATTTGTGTATTACCCCTTGTAATATGGAAGAATCCTATAAATTGGTGATCCCCCAAATACAAAGGAACACAAAACCCCAATCATTGTAAATTCTAACAGTGACTTTGCATCATGACTTCAGAGGGGTTCAAATGGAAAAACAATTTTTATGACTACAATAAGATCTGCAAAAGCATATTAGTGATATCCAAACTCAAACTGAAACATGCAATATTTTATTGCCAGAAGCAGGAGACAGACTGTAAATATAACAAGCAATTCACCCACCAAAATCAGCAGTTTCCACATTGCAAATCAAATAGCAAATTTTGAAATTCCTACCACAGAAACCAGAACTGTGGATTGCAATGTTAGACGTGGGGTTGCACAAAATGCTCTTACTAGTGATCACATAAAATTATTTGTTGCAGTTAACAATTAGGTGCCCGAGTAGTTATAATGGTTTCAGACATTACATTAAAGTCGTCATCACAATAACAATATCTCCATTTGAGGGACGCCTTAGTCGGCTGTGTGTGTAAATCAGTGGACCAATGCATGTGACTGTTATTCCACTTTGAATGTATCAGTGATGGAATACCATCATAATTCTGGTGCCCCCTAGGAAGCACTACTGGCACCACCTTAGAAACATAGTTTAAAAAGGAGAAATGTTGGGTGCAATGCTATGTCATGTTTGGCTAACACTGTTACCATTACCAGTAAAGACTTCCACGGAAATGTGTGAGGAAGGTGATATTAAGTCTTTGTTATCAGTAGCAGACAAAGTTCACGCTATGATAGAACGGGCAAATATTTCAGCAGTAATACGAGCAACTAACTACATCAGCTCAGGTAAGACTGGTGCTATATGATATGAGCAGTAACTGAATATTAATGAACAGCTTCAAAGCAAAGTGAAATGGACACACTTCAGAAGTAGTTTTTGGCACTGACAGTAAACAAACGGATCAGCACAAGGTAAAGTAGACAATCACTCGTTCTTTTGGCAGAACAAAGTGGTTGGCCAAATGGCACAAGAGAAATGTTACCGTTCAAATGGCTCTGAGCACTATCAGACTTAACTTCTGAGGTCATCAGTCCCCTAGAACCTGGAACTACTTAAACCTAAGTAACCAAAATACAGCACTTACATCCATGCCCGAGGCAGGATTCGAACCTGTGACCGTAGCGGTCGCGTGGTTCCAGAGTGTTGTGCCTACAACCGCTTGGTCACCCCGGCCAACGAGAAATGTTCTTCAGTGTGCTGGGACCACAGGCACCTTGGTGGTCAGGCCGGCAGGTGCGTATCTTCGTGCGCACTCCCAAATGGCCTCAGTAGCCTGTAGTAGTTGCGGCAGGCCATGCTGTTCCCTGAAAGCACCAACTCATAAATGAGGGAACAATCACTAGTCCTGGAAGCACTGTCAGTGATGTAACCAAAATTAACCTAAACACAGCACATAGCAGTAATAAATCAAGACTACAGCCACACAAGCAGCAAATCGAGCATGTTTGTTTACATTTTCATACCGTTTGTATATGATGGACAGGCATGTAAACTGTTGCTTCCTCATCAACTTGGGTTGAGGTGTAAGTACACTACCATACAGTCAGAACCAAGTTGCACCAGGGGATGCATCTCTCCACCCTAATGCAACCAACAGCTCACTCATTACACAGATGGTGAACATGAAGTAACTATTGACTTGGGTTTCAGTTGAAAGTTCCAGTACACATCTGTTCTAGCAAATGTTATTGAGCTAATATGGGGAGTGGATTTCATTCATCACTAAGAACTGGGAATAAGCCACCATACAGCACAGATCAAGATAGGCTGTGAGGTGGCCACAAGAGAATAGGCAAAAGTGCTACAAATGCCACCACCTCACCCTATAATTATGTTATACCAAAGGCCCGACAGGAAGTTATCAGCCACATTGGTAAAGTATTGCATAATATGGTGAACCATTTTAAGACAAAACCTGGCCAATCAGTCCGTCAACAGCCATGGATATTGGCACCTGGCTGTTTTTTCATGGCAAAAGCAGAATTTGAAGAAACATTACAAACACATATCTTACACAGATTTGATAGCCCATGGGCATCACTGACATCACCATTATATCTAATGAAGAATAAAGATGGCACCTGGAGGCCCTGCTGAGATTACCACACACTGAACACACATACTACCCCTGACTGCTACCCAGTCCCTAATGTAACAAATTTCACAAATGTGTTAGCCACAGCTACAGTTTTTAGCATGACTGACTGTAAAAAAGCATATAACCAGATTCCTGTGCCAGGAGGAGACATCCCAAGGCCTGCAGTGTAATACCTTTTGGTCTTTTTTACAAATGCCGTTTGGTCCAAAAAATGTCACCAGGCAGGATTTTGTAGATGAAGCACTATGGAGACTTGAGGTTTTTTTTTTCTTTTTTTATCTAAATGATATTTTGCCATCTTCCCAGACAACAGCACTACATGAGAAACACATTCAGCAGGATATAAAATTACAGTTTGATAGTAAATAAAACAAAATATGTTTTGCGCCAAAAGTACTTAACATTCCATGGTGGCTTGGATGGTTTAAAATAAGGCAGGAGAAGGGACCAAAGAGCGAGGTCATCGGTCCCTAAACATTCCTTGGTCATACGGTTTCTATGGCAAGTATCTGTCCATGCAAGGAGAAGATAGAGGTCATTAAAAATATTCCACATCCAACTGCTTTTCAGCAGGGAAGAAGATTCTTAGCAGTCATTAACTTCTAACGCTGACATCTGCCAGAAGCAGAATACAGTGTGCCAATGTCTTCTACAGCAGATACCAGACATGCCTTTGAAAAGGTAAAATACAGCTTTCAAGAAGCAGTTCTCTTGTTTCACCCAGCCTACAATGTGCCATTAGCAGTAGTGATAGATGCTAGCAAGCAGGCTACTGGCACAGCCATGCATCTAAGTGTTGAATAGCGTGGAAACTTTTAGATTTTTCCTCCTGGAAACTGTCAGAAGCGCACACCAGCTGGAGTGCATATCTTGGAGTCACTGACCATCTATGAAACTGTGCAGCACTTCGGCCCTTATAAAGAGGGCAGACCATTTGTGGTCTACATGTATCATAAACCAATTATGCCTGGTTTTAAGAAACTCAAGGTGGGTTGTTCCCCAAACAATTTCACCAACTAGAGTTCATTGGTCAATTTACGACAGACATAAGACACATAAGATGGGCAGAAAATGTAGTTCCTGATTTTTTTCTTTATGACTGGTGCCATCTCTTGTACAATAAATTACAGTGCACTGCAGCGCAAGCCACAAACAGCTAGAGGAGTCTGCAAAGCAATTCAACTGCCTTCCAGCTCAAGCAGGTGCAGTCAATACAGACCAAAGATCTTATTTTGTGTGATATGTCTCGAAACTTACCCAGACTTCGTGCCTGAAATGCTACATGGAACTTACAATTATCCTGCACAACTGTATTGTTTACAATAATAGACAAAATATGTAGTGTGTAACTTTAGTAAATGAATGATGTTTTGTGGCATGAAAATAGCCCATTGAGTGGCATGTACATAAAAAACTAAATCTCTGCTTACCTTGTGGACGGCTGCTACTTTCCAGGGGCTGAGACAATTAATACATACTTTCTAATATTATGGTCTGGGTTTTTCAATTAATATGACTGAAATACATTTATTGTTGTTATCTCAATGGTTCATTGTGTTGATCCACAAACAGAATAGCCACAAAAAATTATCTTCACTCTCAAAAAACTTTTGACTGTTACAACTCGGAGCATTCTGAGTTAAATATGTCTGACTCCTTCAACCACAGAAAATCAATTTCATGTATGGCAGAAAACTGACTGACATAAGTGTGCTGTTTTGGCATGGTCATCAGTTCAAAGATAATGTTATACCAAAGAAATTTATTAGAAAATTTAGATCCAAACAAATGTTCTCAGTATATTACAAAGTCATCTACTGAATTTGTATTCATGCAATGATTTATTTCATTCAAATTATTTTTGCGTTACAAAATGTATGACTTTATTTATTTTTAATTAAACTCAGGATAAATGGTGTCAGGATGACAGGCTTTCATAGTGCACTTATTCTTGCATAAAAAGCATACTGAATGTTCTCATAATTATCAGAAAGGATAAATAAATAGTAATAATGGATAAATGCAATGGTCAACCAAGCTCCACTGCCAAAATCACAAATTGTATGAGTATTACCAAAAATAGGTCTGACGATTCATAAGGAGACAGACCAGCATTGATCTGGAAAAAGAAAATCTACCTAGGATTGTTGCTATTACCTCCCTCACAGAAGGTCCTGCATGGCTAATTCTGACAGTTTCTGGTGCTTAGAGGGAACAGTGTGGTGTTGTTGTGCAAGAGACACACTACTCCCTTGATCATTGAACTTACGTGAAGTTGTTTTGCTGATCTTCTTTTCAGGATAGCCGGCTGCAATGGTCTGCCACACTTCTTCTCCAAAGATAAGATGCTGTTTTGGAAAAATTTTCTCTACTCTTAAAATAACTCCGTACACTCAAGATACTTTGAACTCAATCACACTATATTTTCCCAACATATAACAGTTTTCACATACAGGAATTATTTCTCGTAAGTTCAAAAATTTCCGGCCTGTTAGATACTATTACATATTCTTTACCACAAATACAGTACTATAAATCTTTCAAAGTTCTAGTTTGTGCACCATCTGGACTTCACAAAATTAAGTGAATAATTAAGATAAGTGTCTTTTCTTTTTCTTTCAATAACCTTCCACTATTTTCAATAATGACTGACGGCACACCATCACAGAGTACGGTGCACTTGCTCCTTGTGCTGGGCATGTAACTTCTGAGGTGAGTGCTGCGGATACCTGCCTGTGCCAATCAACTGCCCGATACATGCCAGTCCTGTACACACAGTAGACACAGTTCCACTTTCACACATTCATCTTTAAAATAGTACGTGTTCAAGATGGTAGAAATACGAGTGTCTCTAGAATTTGCCCCAAAATTCTTGAGGCACAACATTATGTATGACACGTTGTGACTCTAAAGAACCAAGTACCTCCAAAAAATGTAGCCATTCAGTAGCTTTATTGTAGAACATTTCATCTTGTGAAATTTTGAATGCAAACTTTTTTGTTAAAGTGATATGTGATAAAAACAAGTATATTAACTGACTGTGTTATGACAAAGATAAAGCACAATTTTACACAATGAATTTTCACAAAATTTTGATTAAAAATATCTTACCAAGAGTCTCGATTTTTCATTATAAGACATACATATTGATTACTCTGTTTGGTGAGTGGCAAATGTATTTAAATATACTCACCACTATCAAAAGCGATCTTCAAATGAGTATGCAAAATACTAGTACTGAAAAATGAATCTTCATGTTTGTTAAAAACAAATGTTACTTTCTTTCCTGAAAGAGAAAATGAGGTTACAGTTAAAAATTCATACAACACACATGAAATTTTGCTAGAAAGTTTTGAATATCAAACAAGTGAAGAGAAAACATTGCGAAATTGCAAATTTAACCAAACATAGTGTAAATGTGATACGATATAGCATGAGATAATTACTGTAGTCCTTTACTAATCATAATTTTGAGTGTAATCTGATAGCTGCTAATTGAAGACTTAAAAAAACATTTGAGTATATTATAAGTCGGCAGTACTAACACAGTTATACCAAAATAATAATGTACATGCTAGAAAAATTGTATGTAGCTACTTCTCCACATGTTAATTCAATTGACAAATATTTTTATGCAAACGTTAATAAAGATGTTCAGTTGCCATGTGAGTGCTATTACAACAACACGAATAGTAACATCATATCTGCAATCAGTAGGGTACTTACATATCAAGTTCATTCCTGTTTCTACTTATTTTTCTCCTTGCCCATTGATTACTGAAGTCCTAGCTCTTTCGTGTCATGCCTTTGGTTTAGGAAGCTGTCATTCTTATAATGTTACAATTTGGTTTGTGATACAGTTCTGTCCTCCAGGTTATAGCCTCATATATTTGAACCATCATTCTTTGTAACTATGGAAAATCCAGGATGGAATACTGACAATGTTATGAAAAGCATAGTGTTATAACCTTTAATCACAATAATTGCGTGGATATTCACACTCTCTCTTAGAAACAATAGCTGATCACATGATTACAACTCAGTCTCTCGTATTGGACTGCCGTGCCGTGACACGCGGCCGGCGCCGTTCGTAGCTAGGTGGCGCTCCCGCCCTCAGCCGATTTGCAGAGCACCTCTATCGCCGTTTGTGCGTACTGTCGTGGCGGCACTGTTAAATGTCGTGGCACTATCACAACACTTTTCCCCCCTTGAAAAAAATAAACACTCACTTCCTTGGAGACATGGACAGCGCGGAGACATCCATGGCCTCTTGTGAGGCCCCGAGGAGATCCCGCGCAGAGACAAAAGAGTATGGTCGAAAATGTCCAGGATGGAAGCTCGCGCGTGGAATGTGCCTCCTGGATGAGATGATGGGTGAAAACTCCGGAGCAGCATCCATAGGTGTCATTGACTTGGGAGTGTGCTCCAGGGAGATGGGTCCCGGAGAAGGCGGGGTCGCGACTGGGGCCGGTTCCGACGTACTCTGAAGCGGCAGCGACGGCGGCTGCATCAACACGGATGGTAGATCGGCAGCAGCGACAGGACTGGCGTCTCGGGCTGGTGGAGGTGAAGGATGGGGTGGTGGCACCGGCGTGGCCACCACTCGTGGGCGCATCTGGTCGTAATGGCGAACAACCGTGCCGTCGCCCGTACGGATTTCACAAAGCTGGCGGCCGCGATTAGCCTTGACCACCCCTGGAATCTATTTAGGGCGAGATCCATACCCTCGTGCCCACACATCGGCGCCCACCGAGTATTTTCCCGCACTAGGGGACACAGTACAAGGCCTGAGAGGGTAAAGCAGGTGCAGTAGAGTGCGCGGTTGGCGGCCATGCAAGAGTTCAGCAGGGCTGCGATCACCCAGAGACGTGAAGCGATAAGAACTCAGAAATTGCAGCAGGGCGTCATCTGTGGAAAAATCACTAAGGAATTTTTTCATATGGCATTTGAAAGTGCGGACAAGGCGCTCGACCTCCCCATTCGATTGCGGATGGAAGGGAGGTGCGGTAACATGATGAATACCTTGTCCAGTACAAAAATCACAGAAGGCCTGCGAAGAGAACTGAGGGCCATTGTCCGTGACGATCGTGGATGGAAGACCTTGTAGCGCAAAGATTTTGGACAAAGCCAGCGTCGTCGCCACAGTGGTGGGCGACGGACATCTAACAACAAACGGAAACTTCGAGAAGGCGTCAATCAACAGTAGCCAATAAGTACCGAGGAAGGGGCCAGCAAAGTCGGCATGCACCCGTTCCCATGGCTGAGCTGGATCAGGCCACGGAGAGGCCATTGTACGAGGTGCTGCCAGTTGTTGAGCACACTGGCCACACGCAGCAACCACATGGGCGATGTCCGAATCAATATGGGCCAATAAACGTGCCTGCAAGCCAGGGACTTAGTCCGAGAAATACCCCAATGGCCTCCTTAATAGTTTGAAAACATCTTTGCGAAGAGAGGCTGGCACCACGACCGGTGGAGATGCGCCATCCGTGGGCAGAAGAACAACACCATCACGAACAGACAGACGAAGGCGCAAGGCATGGTAGTTGCGAAGGGGATCCGATGCCCGGCTCTTGGTCCTGTCCGGGCAACCTCGTTGAACAAAACCGATCACCCGACGCAGGACTGGGTCCCGCGCAGTAGCCGACGCGACCTGCGAACCTGTAAGTGGAAAGCCCTTGACCGCACGACGTTCTTCCTCATCAATGTGGAAACAGAGGAGTTCATCACGATCGAAAACAGGGTCAGGGCCCATCGGCAATCGCGACAATGCATCAGCGTTGACATGCTGGGCCGTGGGGCGATAGTGAATCTCATAATGAAAATGAGACAAGTATAAGGCCCAATGTTGCAGGCGGTGAGCTGCCTTATCCGGAAGTGATGCCGAGGGGCTGAACAGAGAGACCAGTGGTTTTTGGTCGGTGATGAGGTGAAACTTAGAACCATACAAAAAAACGCTGAACTTTTTTAGAGCATAAATGATAGCGAGCGCCTCCTTTTCGATTTGAGAGTAACGCCGTTGCGCCTCGTTGAGGGTCTTGGAAGCATAGGCGATGGGTCGTTCCGACCCATCCTCATACCGATGGGCGAGAACAGCCCCTAGGCGATATTGTGACGCGTCAGTCACCAGAACCAAGTGCTGACCCGGACGGAATGTGGCAAGACAAGGCGCCAACTGCAAATGAGCCTTCAGGCGGACAAAAGCCTGCTCACACCCGTTGGACCAACAGAAGGGGACGTTTTTGCGTAACAGCTGATGCAGAGGATAAGCTACCGCCACTGTGGATGGAATGAATTTGTGATAATAAGCAATCTTGCCTAGAAACGCCTGAAGTTCTTTGACCGTAGACGGCCGGGGTAGAGCGTTAATGGCCGCAATGTGCTGACGGAGAGGACGTATACCCTCCCGGGACAAGTGGAAACCAAGATACTCAATGGAGGGTTGGAAGAACTGTGACTTGTCCAGATTGCACCTCAACCCAGCCGAATGCAAAACCCGAAACAGTGAACGTAAATTACGAAGGTGCTCTGCAGTGGAGGCTCCCGTCACAACAATGTCATCCAGATAGTTTATGCAGCCGGGATCGGAAGCCGTGAGCTGTTCCAAAAACCGCTGAAAAATGGCCGGTGTGCTAGTGACGCTAAATGGTAATCGCTGGTACTGATACAACCCACAAGGAGTGTTGATAACGAGAAATTCCTTGGAAGTAGCGTCCAACGGCAACTGATGGTACGCCTCCGATAAGTCAAGTTTGGAAAAGAACTAGCCCCCAGCGAGCTTGGTAAACAACTCCTCAGGACGGGGAAGAGGATAAGTGTCAATGAGGCTCTGAGCGTTGACAGTGGCTTTAAAGTCAACACACAATCGCAGACTCCTGTTTGGTTTAGAAACCACCACGATCGGCGATGCCCATTCGCTGGAGGTAACCCGAAGGAGAATCCCTGAAGCTGTTAACCGGTCTAGCTCAGCCTTGACAGGTGCACGCAACGCCACCGGAATAAGGCGTGTCCGGAAAAACTTAGGGCGAGCCGTAGGTTTAAGAGTAATGTGGCTGCAAAATCCTTGGCACAACCCAGACCAGCAGAGAACATGGACGAAAATTCAGAACACAATCCATCCAGCTGTTGATACGGAATGTCCTCAGACATGAGGTGCACCTCATCATCAATGGAGAACCCGAACAACTGGAAAGCATCGTAACCAAACAGGTTTTCAGTGCCCGCATGATCCACCACATAAAACGTGGGGGGCCGAACAACAGACTTGTAGGCAGTGGAAGCATCAAATTGGCCCATGATAGGAATTTTCTGTTGATTATAAGTCCTCAGATTTCGCGTAACTGGAGACAAAGGAGGGGAGCCCAACGCCAAATACGTGCGAGAATTAATGAGAGTTACTGCAGAGCCAGTGTCCACTTGCATGCGGATGTCTTTATTCAGAACACGAACAGTAGCAAACAACTTATTTGTTTGAGAAAGCACACAGTGAACATCCATGTCCGATGCCTCATCCTCGTCGACAGGAACTTTATGGGACTGACACACAGAAGCAATGTGGCCTTTTTTCCTACATGAATTACACCTGGCCCAACGTTTTGGACACGCTGCCCTGTCGTGCTGTACGAAACAACGGGGGCAAGAAGGAAGCGCGGAACGAACCGGCTTCTGTGGTTGCTGGTTTCACTGCGAGCGTTGCAGCCTAACGCGACGTTGTTTACGCGAGTGAACCGCCGCCAGATCTTCGTTCTCCTGTGCAACAGGCAAATTGTCCTTGTCGAGAGTTGACTGTACAGCGCCTACATCACACCACGCGTCTATTTGCGCGCCAGCAGCGTGAGACACTTCAAAGGATTGAACGATGCTTAGAACTTCCGACAACGACGGGTTTGGCAGTTGTAGGGCACGTTGCCGAACTTCTTTATCAGGAACAACCCGTAGAATAGCATCCCTAACCATTGAATCAGCATAAGACTCGTGATGAGTGTCTGTGAAAAACTGACATTTCCTACTCAGACCATGTAGTTCCACCGCCCAAGCCCGGTAAGATTGATGGGGCTGTTTACGACACCGGTAGAACGCCACGCGGGCGGCAACGACGTGGGTGTTTTTTCGAAAACAGGCTGACAATAAGTCACACATTTCTTGGAAGGACAGGGAGGTGGGTTCCCACAGAAGGGCTAACTGAGATAGCAGCTGATAGACTCGAGGGGAAATCCAAGATAGAAATAACGACTTACACATAGGAGCGTCGACAACGCCAAAAGCCAAGAAGTGTTGCCGCAAACGCTTCTCATAATCCTCCCAGTCTACAGCGGCCTCGTCGTAAGGAGGGAATGGAGGCGGAGAAGAGGAAGACAGACGATGAGTAAGCGACGTCGACAATCCCTGAATCGCTGCCGTCAGCTGTGTTTGTTGTTCAATGAGTGCTTGCATAAGCTGTTCCATGTCTGCCCCGTCACGAACACGCAAATCCACAACACAGTGAAAATATCCCGACCTCGTCGCCAAAAAGTGTTATAACCTTTAATCACAATAATTGCGTGGATATTCACACTCTCTCTTAGAAACAATAGCTGATCACATGATTACAACTCAGTCTCTCGCATTGGACTGCCATGCTGTGACATGCGGCCGGCGCCGTTGTAGCTAGGTGGCGCTCCCGCGCTCAGCCGATTTGCGGAACGCCTCTATCGCCGTTTGTGCGTACTGTCGTGGCGGCACTGTTAAATGTCGTGGCACTATCACAACAGATAGATTGGTACTCAACATTTCCACATTGTTTGTGTGATACTAATTGAGTTTACATAAATACATAAAAGTTACGTTCTACAATGGAAGAATCAGATATTCAGCTTCTTAAGTATAACCTTCAAGGAAGTATATCTTTGCTAAGTGCAAAAGGTACAACCTATTCTAGTTCTTAATCTAATAATACTGTTTTGTTTCTGCAGAGGCATACATTCTACCAGGCAACAAAAGTCGTACATCCTAAATTGCAATGAACTGGTGATGAAATAGAGAGACTAGTATAGGCATTTCACTGTACTACTAGAGGAAATAAAATATATTACATTAAGTTTACTGTATACAGCTTTCTGAGGAGTTTCACTCAAGGGAAATAAGGAAATTTTGATCAACATTATTCTATATACAGTTTTCAAAGGCATTTCTCTTTGAAAGTTTAAAAATAACTATAAAATTTACATATCTTATCTGATGTACAAGTGGTGTTCACTTCATTAAATTGGGCTCTCTCATTTACAGAAAGTAATGTGCAAGAGTTGAGACTGACAATTTTACTGCTGGCTCATACTTCATTTCAGAAACCATAATAAAAAGTTTTGTTTAGAAATTTCATGCCTTCACAGGATGTGACATAGTAAATGAAAATGGTAAATTAGTGCACAACATTAGAATAATCTTTCCCATAGCTATGACTTCTTCAACCCTTACTTCCTACTTAGTTTTTAATCAGCTCTTTCAGCTTCAGTCCTCATGAGTATTTCAAATAGTCTTTACACAAAATATCTGGCACTGAATTCATGTTATAGGAAATGACAATATTATACACTGACAGTTCAATAAAGACACAAGGGTGAACAATGACAATACCAATACCAATAAGTAATTTTTTTTAATTTATAGGATCATTAAACAATGGAAAATCAAGGATGGAATGTAACAATTTTATAAAAAGGAAAGTTTCCGCTCACCATATAGTGGAGATGCTGAATTGCAGATAGGCACAACAAAAAGATATTCATAAATATAGCTTTCGGCCACTAAGGCCTTCGTCAAAAATGGGTGACAGTTACACATACATACTCACACAAATGCAGCTCACACACAACTGTAGTCTCAGGCAACTGAGGCCACACTGCGAGAAGAAGCACTAGTGCATGATAGAATTGGCAACTGGGTGGGGGTAAGGTGAGGCTGGACTGGGGAGGGGGAGGGATATTAGGGTAGGGGCATTGGACAGTGAAGTGCTGCAGGTTAGACGGTGGGCTGGCAAGAGGTAGGGAGAGGGGGGGGGGGGGGGGGTTAGCAGAAAACGAGAGAAGTAAAAGGACTGGGTGTGATGGTGGAATGTGGATTGTGTAGTGCTGGAATGGGAACATGGAAGGGGGCTGGGTGCTTGAGGCCAATGGTTGAGGACAGGAAGGTTACGGGAACATAGGATATATTGCAGGGAAAGTTACCAACTGTGCAATTCCGAAAAGATGGTTTTGGTGGGAAGGATCCATATGGCACAGGCTGTGAAGCAGTCATTGAAATGAAGGATGTCTTGTTTGGCAGCGTGCTCAGCAACAAGGTGACACTTGTTTCTTGGCCACAGTTTGTTGGTGGCCATTCATGCAGACAGACAGTTTATTGGTTGTTATGCCCACATAGAATGCAGCATAGAGGTTGCAGCTTAGCTTGTTGATCACATGACTGGTTTCATTGGGATAGGCGATGTTTGTGACCAGACTGGAGTAGGTGGTGGTGGTGGGAGGATGGATGAGACAGGTCTTGCATGTATGTCTATTACAGGAGTATGAGCTATGAGGTAAGGGGTTGGGAGCAGGGGTTATGTAGGGATGGACGAGTATATTGTGTAGGTTCGGTGGAAGACGGAATACCACTGTGGGAAAGATAATGGACAGGACACTTCTCATTTGAGGGTACAGTGAAAGGTAGTCAAAACTCTGGCAGAGAATGTAATTCAGTTGCTCCAGTCCTGGGTAGTACTGAGTTACGAGGGGAATGTTCCTGTGTGGCCAGACAGTGGGAAGATGGTGGGAGACTGGAAAGATAAGGCATGGGGTATTTGTTTTTGTGCAGTGTTGAGAGGATAATTACAGTTTGTGAAGGCTTCAGTGAGACCCTTGGTATATTTCAAGAGGGGTCACTCGTCATTGCAGTTGCGACAACCATGAGTGGCTAGGCTGTATGGAAGGGACTTCTTGGTATGGAATTGGTGGCAGTTGTCGAAGTGGAGATATTGCTGGTGGTTTGTATGTTTGATATGAACAGAGCTACTGATGTAGCTATCTTTGACGGGGAGGTCAACATTAAGATTTTGGATGTTTAGGAAGGGTTACTGTAGATGGCCCACAAATAGGTTGGCATAGGTGCTATGCGGGTGCCCATGGCTGTACCCAGGATTTGTTAGTAGGTAATGCCTTCAAAGAAAAAGTAATTGTGGGTGAGGATGTAGTTGGTCATTGTGACTAGGAAGGAGGTTGTTGGTTTGGAATCTATCTGGCTTTGGGAAATGTAATGTACAGTAGAGGTAGGGCCGTGGGCATTAGGGAGGTTAGTGTAAAGAGAGGTGGCATCGATAGTGATGAGCAGGATACCATGTGGAAAACGGACAGGAACTGTGGAGAGCTGGTGGAGGAAATTGTTGTTACCTTTTATGTAGGAGAGTAGATTCCGGGTAATAGGTTGAAGGTGTTGGTCACTGTCTAATGTCACGGCCGCTGGTGCATTTGTGAGTCGAGTAGGAGTACTGAACCAGAGGCTTCAAAATTTCTGTTACAAGCTAGGCTGCCACTTCCTGATATTGCACCATAGGGTTGAGAACTGTAGGGTCCTCCTAAATAGGCAGGTGTTCACCACACATCAGAGGCTGCTACTCAGGTAGTTGACTGAATGTGGGATGCACACAAGGGTGTCATACAATCCACATAACGATAGCTGTAGGAACCCCAGAAGTATCAGTATAAGATCAAAAGAAGAGCCTCCCACAGGTGAGAGTATTAAAATCTTTATGGTAAATTGCCAAAGCATTCGCAACAAAGTGCCAGAGTTTGAAACACTCATGAAAAGCGGCTAAGCTCACATAATACTAGGTACAGAAAACTGGTTGAAACCTGAAATTGATAGCAGTGAGATTTTTGGAGAAATTTAAGTATATATTGAAAGGATGGGCAAATAGGAAATGGAGGTGAGTGTATTTGTCACAGTAGACAAAAAACTTCAAATCCATCGGGATGGAAATTGAAGGTGCATTTGAGACTGTTTGGGCAAGAATCAGTATCATGGTGGGCATAAAATGATAACTGGCTCTTCCTATTGTCCACCAGACTCATCTCCTGATGTAACCTAAAACTTTAGAGAAAACCTCACTTCACTTATAGGTAAGGCGTAGTCCACATCAATTCAGGCAGGCTAGGAAAAAATCTTATCTTCATAGTCTCAGATGTTATTGAATTTAGCATATGTTAAAATGAAGGAATAAGTAAAGAATATGTATTTTTTTGTTTCATCAAAAAAAAATCTGCTTTGAGATACAGCCCTCCAAAGATGACACTGCACATACCATTTTGAAGCTGCAAATTTTGGAAAAAATTTAAAATGCTGTATTTCTGGAACAGTTCTAGATATATTGTTGGTTTTTTTATTTGAAAGATAATTGTTTTATGATTCCAAAGAAATCCTCCATTTGGACTTACCTGTCAAAGTTCTTTTACTATAGCTTTCTGAACTTTTTTTTATAAGTATGCCAATCCATAAAATTTTGATTTTTTTTCTTCTGTTCATTAGTACCATATAGTTCTACATCCCTTGAAAAGGAGAGCTTCCACTTTTAGGTTGAACAGGTTTTATAAACAACTGAAATTTTTGCCAAACATAAAACTTGTTTTATTACCACGTTATCATATAACAGGTTCATAAAAATCAAAACCCAGCCTCAGTTAACAAAATTTTAGTTTTGAAAGGTGTGTAAGAGACTCATTTTTCAAGCATTTTAAATTGTTCCAAAATGTATGTGAAAGGTCCAAAGACTTAAAAGTTTCAATTTGTACAACTTCTGTGCACTCTGTTTTGTACTGAAGTTAGCCAGTCAGTGAACTAAAAATGTGTTCCACTGCTTCAGTATCTTCCTTTGATATTGAGTGATGCCTTCCTGTTGAACTAATAGGAACTGTAGCATTTACAATCTTCAAAACATTGTGAACAGGAAGTGAGCACCAGTGGTGGTGTTGCTGCCCTTCAGCAGTAAACTTATATCCAGCAGCTGGTCCATGTGGTAGCATAAAGTTCACTACAATTTTGTTTAACTCATAACTGGTGTCTATAATCTGTGCAATCCTCCAGTCACAGTCATACACACACACCACAAACATCCCTGTTCTCAGTTTGTGAATCTGAATATTATCCTACTGTTTCTGAGATGTCGGCTAAATGAAAGAAATTTCTTTCTTTTTGCTCTTTAAAGTGTGTTAAATATGAGTTCGCACGTCACTTTGAGTCCAAAAATGTGTCTTCTGAATTCCTTTCACAGGAGTACTTTGTTTGAGGCCATTCTTTTCTTTTCTGCTCAAGGAAGTCTTCAGTTTCCTCTTTGGACAAAATAAAGAGGGCTGTGGTTGTGTAAGATTTCATGACTCTCATAAAATCCCCAGCATTCTGAATTGCAGCTGTATTTGGCCTGGAAAGATTAT
Organism: Schistocerca gregaria; assembly: GCF_023897955.1. NCBI lineage: Eukaryota > Metazoa > Arthropoda > Insecta > Orthoptera > Acrididae > Schistocerca > Schistocerca gregaria. The sequence continues at coordinate 909,852,729 of NC_064920.1, read as the reverse complement.
GTTTTGTTGCATGGTGCTTCAGTAGGCCTCCTACACAATCACAAGGCCCCTTCCTGTGACCAGTAGCACTGTATACTTAGTCGGTTGGCACAAGTGACTTACTCAATTCAAACAGCTGGTAATGATTTTTAAAATGACTAGGAGCACCATCATAAATAATGATGATCTCCTCTGTCCCTGTTTTCAGTTGAGGAACTTTGCACATTGCTAGCAAAGCATGTGCTGAGTCATGTCCTGTGTCATCACTTATACCTGCAACACTTATTTTGAAAATATATCACTCCTGTAAAAATTGAAAACTGGTGATTACTCCAATCATGCCCTTGTACTTCTTATGAGAGAATTACAGGTCAGTTCTCAGCAAAATCACAGTGAAGCTCTAAACTTAGTTCTTCAGTCTGTACACACCCTTTCACTTCTGCAATGTGTTGTTGTGCAATTTCTTCACATGCTGATGTGTTACGGCTTTCACTGACCATTACCAAGTTCATCAATGAAGCTGTCAAAGGCAACAGGTTTCTTAATTAGTTTATTTTCCTACCATGTTGCATATGTAATTTCTGCAGAATTATCTGCTACGCCTTCTAGGCCAAGTTTCTGTAAATATAGTCCTCCCTTTCAAGGGCAGTCATGACATTCTTGAATGAAACAAGACTCTCACTTTATGTCACAGACTACTAATGACTTCACATGCCCAACCAAGGTATCATACGTCACGTGCTCCAGTAAGTTCTTCAATGTTACCACTAAAAAGTTCAAAATTTGTGCAGCACACACATAAACAAACATCTCTAGATGGCTGTGGAACAACCCACTTGGGTCGTAGTGCATAAAATTTTGATCTTCCAATATATGAAGCCATATAGCAGCTCTTGTAAATTGCAAAAGTTTCTTTAATACTTCGAGTCATGTACCTCTTCACTTTCACAACTTTTTGACCATCAACTGTTAAAGTAATAGTGTCCTTTTTGTTGGCACTCTGGTGAGAACAGTCCCATTTATCTTCCAGATAAAATGACTGCACTATATGAACTTGAGCTGCTTCTACAGCATGACCATAATAGGGATCTGGTCTTCCAAAGACTGCTTTTACAGACCTCAAATTTCTTGATTTGTCTGCCATGTACTTTGATAATGATGGAAATATGGTTCAAAATTGTTTTCTTTGAAAATGTCTCTGGAATAATAGTCAAAACTTGCACCTTTTCACTGTAGGATGTACAATATTCAACAGCTGAATTGATATTTGTGAAAAATTCCTAGCAAGAGTGCTTTGGTTCATTTTCTTCTGAAGATGGAATTTGTACTTTGAAGAGTGTGGTCAGTTCTGCTGTAGTGTATTCATTCATAGCTTTAGTAATTTCTCTGTGCTTTCTTGATGTATAGAGCTTATGACTCGACATCACTGACCACAGTTTCTTAACGTAGTTGACTGATTCAGGGTATTTAATTCTTCCTCTATTGATGCAAAATCTGCATCATCTGCACCATCAAACACAAAAAGTCATCACTGGAAATATCACAAGTGATATCCCAACCTGAACAAAATCTGTTTGTCTTATATATCACTCTTTTATGGATATTCAAATAGTCAGCACAATTCACTCTCTTGTAGCTCCAGTCAGAAGACATTTCAAGCAGTCCCTTTGACAAAACACACTGCAACTGTGTTAAAACTGGCAAAGTCCTCACGAAAACTCACTGGATGGTCTCAGATGTCTTAGAAGCGTCTTCAGTAAACAAATTAGCACAGAACAACTACAATACAGATACCTGCAATGAACAACCACGACAAACAAACTGACAAGAAATTACAATAAAGTGTAAGAAATACTTGGAACAATGAAAGTGAAAAGAAATAATTGCAACAAAGATGATAGAAATAAGCATTGTAACAAAGAAATTAGTAAGAAACAACTTCAGTGAAGACATACATTAGCCTTGAAAGTAAAAAAAAAAAGATTTTTAAAAATAAAACCTGCCCTGCTTAAAAGTACTACATGGTACTAATCAACAGAAAAAAAAATCCAACTCTCTGGATAGGCACTTTTGAAAAAAAAAATTTCTGTAAATTACATTTTTTTGTGTAAATTATAAAAAAATTCAAAAGTTGACAGTAAAAGAAATTTGACAGATATGTCCAGTTGGATGATATCTATGTATTCATAATGCAATTATCTTTCATATAAAAAAACTCTAACAAAATATCTAGAACTGTTACAGGGAGACACATTTTTAAAAAATTTCCAAAATTTGAAGTGTCATCTTTGGAGGCAAGTATCTCGGGGCAGGAATTTTTTTGGAAAAAAAAGGTGTTTCTTACTTACTCCTGAATTTTAACATATGTTCAATTCAGTAACAGCCAAGACTATGAAGGTAATCCTCCTGCCTGTAATGATATGGATTATGTCGTAAGTTCCCAAATCATAGTGTTATCATCAGTGGAGACTTCAATCATCCAACAATTAGTAGGGGAAAATTACAGTTTTGATAGTGGTGGATGTGATAAGACATCCTATGAAACTTTACTAAAGCCCTTCTCTGAAAACTACCTAGAACAGACAGTTAGGAACCCTACTCATGATGGAAATATGTTGGATCTAATGGCAACAAATAGACCTGACCTCTTTTAGGATTCCTCATCAAAACTGGTATCAGTGACCATGACATGGTTGTGGCCACAATGATTACCAAAGCACAAAACAACTACAACAAACAGAAAAATATATGTGTTTAGTAAACTAGATAACAAATCAGTAATGCCATATCTCAGTGAGGAACTTGAAACTTTCAGCACAGATCAGGAGCTTGTTGAGGACTGTGGCTCAAGTCTAAAAGAATAGTTGACCATGCAATGGATAGAGTGGTATACAGTCACTATAAAGAAACTTCTAAAGGAACATAGATTACCATGTAATAGGTGTAAAACAAAGTGTAGGGCTATAGATAGAGAGATGCTGAATGAAACATGTTTGGCTGTCAAGAGAGTAATGCATGATGCCTTCGATGACTACCGTATCAGGATATTGTCAAACAACATTTCATAAAATCCAAAAAACCTTTGGTTGTATGTACACTCTACACTTTGATCTTAGCCAAAAGGCTGAGAAGCAGTGGTTTTATGTAAAGGCAGTTATGGCACCAAAGTTAGTGTCCAGTCCGTAGCAAATGAGACAGGAACTGAAATTGCAAAGTAAAAGCTGAAATGCTTAACTCAATTTTCAAATGTTCCTTTACAAAAGAAAACCCAGGAGAATTGCCCCAGTTTAATCCTCGTACCACTGAAAAGATGAATGAAACAAGAATTAGTGTCAGTGGTGTTGAGAAGCAGCTGAAATCATTAAAATTGAACAAAGCTCCCCGAGTTACATCTACATCTACATCCATACTCCACAAGCCACCGGACGTGTGGCGGAGGGTACCTTGAGTACCTCTATCAGTTCTCCCTTCTTCTCACCTCCCCTCTTCACACTGTAATATATTGTAGATCCCTCAAAGAAAAATCCATGCCCAGCTCTTGGAAGAAGGCACACATCACACACGTCTATAGGAAGTGTAGTAGAAGTGATCCACAAACTACCTATATCCTTGACATCGATTTATTGTAGAATCTTAGAACATATTCTGAGTTCAAACATAATGAGGTATCTTAAAGAGAATGACCATTTCAATGCCAATCAGCATGGATTTGGGAAACATCAATCATGTGCAAACCAACTCATACTTTTCTCACATGACGTATTGAATGCTATGGATCAATGCAACCAGGTTGATGCAGTGTTTCTTGACTTCTGATTTGACTCAGTAGCAAACCTACACTTATTGCCAAAAATACAAGCATATGGGTTATCAACTGAAATTTGTGATGAGATTGAGGACTTTTGTTAGGGAGGACGTAGCATGTTGTTTTGGATGGAGAGTCATTGTCGGATGTAGATGTAACTTTGGGTGTGCCCCAGGGAAGTGTGCTGTGACCCTTGTTGTTCATGTTGTATATTAATGACCTGCCAGACAGACTTTTAGAAGATAATGCAGTTATCTATAATGAAGTACTATCTGAAAGAAGCTGCATAAATATTCAGTCAGAGTTTGAAAAGATTTCAAAGTGGTGCGAAGGTTGTCAACTTGCTATAAACATTCAGAAATGAAAGTCTCACTTCACAAAATAAAAGAACATAGTATCATATGACTATAATATCAATGAGTCACTGTTGGAATTGGCCTACTCATACAAATACCTGGGTGTAACATCTGAGTCATCACATTCAATTTTCATGCAGCAAATTGTTTTTAATTTTTTGAAATTGATTTTTAATCTCTCTTCTTTCTCTCTTAATATTTTCCCATGAGTTTTTAACAAGTATACAGATACATTATGATCTCTACTACAAGTGTGTTTCTTGTCATAGTTAGAAACTTCCACATGGGAAAAATATATTAAAAACAAAGATTCCAAGACTTACCAAGCGGGAAAGTGCCAGTAGACAGGCACAATAAATAAAACACACAAACACACACACAGAATTTCTAGCTTTCGCAACCGACGGTTGCTTCTTCAGGAAAGACGGAAGGAGAGGGAAAGACGAAAGGATGTGAGTTTTACGGGAGAGGGTAAGGAGTCATTCCAATCCCAGGAGCGGAAAGACTTGCCTTATGGGGAAAAAAGGACAGGTGTACACTCGCGCACACACACACATATCCATCCGCACATACACAGACACAAGCAGACATTTGTAAAGGCAAAGAGTTCGGGCAGAGATGTCAGTCAAGGTGGAAGTACAGAGGCAAAGAAGTTGTTGAAAAACAGGTGAGGTATGAGCGGCGGCAACTTGAAATCCAAGACCAAGGCCAGAATCTCTAGATACCTCTCAGGGTGTCATTGCCATCCATTCGGTGACAAAAAAGGTAGATGCCTCCTTAGTGCCCACACACAGTCTTTTTCTCACCTTTGATAGTGTGGTGCTTTTGTCCAAAATCAAAGGAGGCTATGAAGTTCTTACAGTCCGACCATACTTTCTGAACCCAATGTGCAGATACCAGTGTCATCATTTCGACCACACCTGGATGTCTTGTTGATACCCGACCAAATGGGTAACCTGTGGTAGGGATGCACACAAGGGCGATTGTTTGCCTCCTTCTCCTTGCTGTATCAAATGCAATGGTGGCCATGCCTCCTCCTCTCAAGGTTGTCCTGTGTATCTCGATAAACGGGCTGTCCAGGAGATCCGGTAAAGGAAAAAGTTCCTTACCTGGTTGCTAACAAGTTATTGGCTAATTGCAAACCCTACATTCTTCCATCTTTCACTTATAGTAATGTTTTTGCTACATCTCGCTCGATGAAGGACATGGCCATGCAGACATGCGACCTCAAATTCAGCTCTGACGTGAAATCACCCACTGTCCTCTTGTCCAGCTGTGCAACAAGCCATCAAAATCTCGCCTCACAGTGTGAAATCACCAGCTACACAACCTGCAGGCTGTAAAGGACAGAAGGAATACTCTCTTGAAGACTTCATATGTCCCTACAGCCAACCAACACTTGAGTCTTCCTCTGCTGACCAGTAAGGCTTGAATAAGTCTAAAAAAGGCAAATGGTCTTCTCCTTCGCTGACTCGAAGATCATCTTTGACAGTGTCGCCATGTGATACCTTCACCCAGTTGACTTCTGTGTGGCCAGAGTGCACTGGATGGATAGAGATGGTTTTAAGAGCACCCGATGGCAAGGTCTTTAGTGCCTGTACAAAAAAAGGCTTGAAGGTGGGTCAGAAAAATACCCAGTACAGAAAGATAAAACAGCAAGTAAAACACATGTAACAAAGGGTGGAAAACTATGCCAATCCACACCAAAGCAGGGGACATAGCATGGTGTCAGTAGTAAAACCTGAATGACACAGGAAGAAGGAGCAGATGGATGTGGATAGTGGTTCGCAAGGGAAAAAAGGAAGTGCCAGCCACTCTTCAACACACTAAGACTTCCCATCCTAAAAGTTTAGGCCAGAGTCCAGACACATCGCCAAACTTTAACACCCATATTACACTCGTCTCATCATCGGTTAAAATAAAGGGCAGATCCCCACCAATTTTTACTGCTACCCTTGCGTTACGGTATAAAATGCACTCTGTTAAAATGTGGCAAATAGAGATGTGCACACTACAAGTATCACAAAACAGGGGATCCTTCCACCATAATAGAAATCTATTTGTGAGAGGACAGTGCCCAGTAGGAAGACGACTGAGTGTGACTTCATCCTGCCTGAGCAAGTGGCAGCAGAAATGCCATGGGCGGGTTGCTGACTTCACCAACTGCAGCTTATTGACCATGACTGCCAGCCATTCCTCCTCCCACAACTGCATGCACTTCCTGTGTAGGACAGAAACAACAAACTGCTAGGGAATAGGACACTGTGCCACGTCCTGCCCTATGCAGACCACCTTGGCAGCCCAATCGGCCTGTTCATTGCCCCATATTCCTACATGACTGGGCACCCAGCAGATTGACACCTTCTGAACCTGGCGGTGGAGCAAGTAGAGTTGGTTAACTATGAGCCCGACCAACTCTTTAGCTGGGTACAGGTTCTGCAATAATTGTAAGACACTAAGAAAGTTGGAGCAGATGAGAAAACGTTTGCCTGGAAGACGACGTGTCTGCTCCAGTGCCTTCAGAATCGCGTGGAGCTCCACTGCAAAAATGGTATACTCGGCAGGAAGGCGAATACTGATGACACAGTCTGGGAACACTACAGAGCAGCCAAGGGAATTTCCTTATTTGGAGCCGCCAGTGTAAATGACCGCGAAACTGTGATGCATATCTAAAATATAAAAAACAGAGATTGGTATGTAAAATCTGGTGTACTATCCTTCTTAAATTAGTGAAATCTAAAATAATTTTGGACCTCTGGAGGAGCCAGGGTGGAAATCTGCTCTAACCTGGACACAAAACATTCAGACCAGCCACGTCCATCTCTAAAGGGCAATCCTGTGTGCAAATCCCATAGGGCCTTGTTGCACATTGCCGGGTATGAAAAGCCGTGGCAGTGGAAGCCGAATAATGGTATGGTATGTAGGTGTGTATGGTGTGGATAGTGTTTTACTTGTATATATCTGGCGCACCATACGAAGCCATCGCCTGATGCGAAGCTACGGTTCACCATCCTCTGCACAGAGACTTGGTATGGAGCTTGTTCTGTATGCCCCAGTGGCCAACTGAATGCCTTCATGATGCACCACATCCAACATTTTCAAACACTGAGAATTTGCAGACCCATACACTGTGCACCCATAATCAAGCTGAGATCGCACAAATGCCCTAAAAAACCGGAGCAGACAAGTCCTGTCTACTCCCCATGTAGTGTGACTAAAACATTTTAAAATACTGTGAGCCGTAAGTGACTGTTTCTTCAGGTCCTTAAGATGTGGCAACCATGGAAGTTTGCTGTCAAATATAAGCCCCAAAAACCTCACTGTGTCTGTAAAATTAAGAACAATGTCCCTCATCCTCAGCTTGGGAAAGTTTAAAATGGAACAAGAATGGTTAAAAAGAACACACACAGACTTCTCAGTTGAAAACTTTAAACCTCTGTTCTGCACCTATTCATCCAAATGTCGAAGAGTTAGTTGCAACTGACATGTTGTCGTGGCAAGGCTGGAAAAGAAGTAAAACACAGAGAAGTCATCCACAAACAAAGAACACTGGACAGGACTTTGCACTGCTGACGTAAGCAAAGACAGTCACACTTAAAAACTCTACCTTGAGGGACACTGTTCTCTGCTCAAAGTGATGAGACAGGATGTTACTGACTTGGTATCAAAAATACTGTGGCAAGAGAAAGGACTGAATAAAAATGAGAAGACAACAATGAAAACACCAGTCATGAAGCTGCTTGAGGATAAAATGCCTCCAAGTAGTATTGTAGGCCTTCTCGATGTCAAAAAATATACCTAAAAGGTGATTCTGTTGCAGGAAAGCCAGTTGTATAGCCACCTCCAGGAGGGCCAGGTTATCAAAGGTGGAGTGAAGCCTCCTGTACTCAAGCTGAAAGCGACTAAGGAGATGCCTGGATTCTTACACCCAGAACAGAGGGTAGTTGACCATTCACTCCAAGGTCTTTCCCAGGCAGTTAGTGAGGGCAACACTGTGGTAACTACTTGGGTGTGTACGGTCCTTCCCAGGTTTTAAAAGAGGAATCAAAATGGCATCACACCCGAGTCAGGATGCCCATATGGCATTAAAAAGTGTGAGGAGGGTACCATTGTTTGAGTTGGTGAGATGCCACAGGATACTATAATGGATTCTGTTGTGACCAGGGGCTATGTCACGAGCTGCAGACAATGCAGAATCCAGCTCCAGGTGGAGAATGGGCAGTTGTAATCTCCTTCAGAGGGGGACCGGAAATCCAATCTGCCACTCTCAGCAACCACTCTATGGTGCTGGAAAGCTGGATCCTGACTGGCAGTTGCAGTAGCTCTGGCAAAATAGGCCACCATTGTCTGAGCAATGCCTTGTGGATTGGTTTGAAGAGTTCCATTCCCCATTACAGCAACCAAGTGGCACCTCCTGCCTCTCCCAGAAATTCGCCTGATGGTCTCCCATACAACAGAGCTCTTTGTGGAATGAGTAACAGTGTTCAGGAACTGTTGCCATGACCTCTTCTTGCTCTCTCAAATCATCTGGTGACTCTTTGCCCTCACCACCCAAAAGGCTGCAAGATTGTCCGCAGTTGGCGAACACATGAACCTACGCAGAGCTGCATGCCTATTCCTGATTGCAGAGTGGCATTCGTCACCCCACCAAGGTACATTTTGGTAATATGATCCACCCATTCCTCAACATTGGCACAATGTTCAGACTGGGATAGCTGCCAGTAAAGTGTCCAATCTGCACTATGGAGCACCCATCATGGTGGCTTCCTGTCAGGTTCCACTCAATCTGGCAAGTGGATCCAGACGGGGAAGTGATCACTGCCATGCAAGTCGGCAACCACTTCCCATTGAGCCATGTGAGCAAGGGTTGGAGAACAAAGCAAGAGATCGATGGTAGAGAATGACCCAGTTGTAGTGCAAAAGTATGTGCTCTGTCCCATATTTAGCAGATACGCTCACGATGACATGAGAAGCCTTTCAACTGCTCTCCACCGGGGACAGGTATTTGCAGAGCCCCAATGTGCATTAAGATCACCACACGGGATGAAGGGGTGGGGGAGTTGTGTAAGAAGGTTGTTGAGAGCCTCTTCGTCAAGCACATCATGTAATGGAAAGTAAAGTCAACATATTGTCAATGGATGACACAAGTGCACTGATATGGCAACTGCTTGTAAATTCGTTGTGAGGGAGAGAGGTGAGGAGTGACAGTCGGTACTGATGAAAATACTGACTCCTCGTCTACCTCTCTCTCCACTCAGGTCATCCTTCTTGTGGAGGACATAGCCCCGAAGCTCAGGGATGTATGATTGATGGAAAATAGTCTCCTGGAGACACAGACACAGTGGTCTATCCTGAGATAGTAGACGAAGTTCCTCCACATGCGTCCTGAACCCTTGCAAATTCCACTGAACTATGGGAACCATCTATCACAAGGGTAGCACCTTCATCCTGTCTCTCCACTGGGATAGGGAGACTGGAGCAGGTGGAGGGGCAGTCATGGGTCAGGTGATTGCCTCACACATCCCTCATACTCCATCAGCTCTGGGGAAGAGTCAGATGAACCATAATGTAGAATCTGATCAATATGGTTGGATGGTTTACCACTTGACTTCACCTGCTGGCGCTGCTTTATAGTAGCTTTTTGCGATTTTGTGGGCTTTGCTTTAGTCACAGGAGGAAGTTTTGAACAGGCTCAGCGGTGCCTGGGGCTCGCTCACTCGCTCAATTTGACCAGTATAGCTTTGTATGCAGACGTAGGGGGGGATTGGGAGGGGGGCTGCAAGCTTTGGAACACTTGTTGCCGTGCAAGTGCACTGACATGTGCAGGTGTTTGTTGTGCCAACTCTCACTACCTCCTTTTGCGTAAACGCATCAGATTTCAGAGTAGGTTTCTGAAGAATGGTCACAAAAGAGGTAGCAAAAGTGGGAGGCTCCATGGACTTGTAAATAATTTTGCTTCACCATAGGGGATACGCTTAGTTGTTTTTATTTCCTGTATCTTGCGTTTCTCTAGAAAGATTCTGCAATCCCTACTCCAAACTGGGTGTTGTCCAGAGCAATTGATACGTTTAGCTGGAGACGAACAATCAACTCCTTCATGAGCGGCCTTACCACAGTTGCCACATGTCGCTTCTCCTTTACACCCGAGGGTTGTATGCCCAAAACGCTGGCATTTAAAACAGTGCATTGGGTTTGGGACATATGGCTGTACGTTTAAGCGAAGAAAGCCTGCCTTGACGTGTTCTGGGAGTTGGGGGTGTTGAAGGTGAGAATGAAGGAGTCAGATTTCACCAGATTCCCATCCACCCTTTTCATAATGTTCTGAACATCCACAATTCACTCTGGAGCACACTCACTCTTCAGTTCTTCAAGTGGTACATCAACAAGGTCCCTACATGATACAACACCTTTGCTGAAGTTCAAAGTGCTGTGGAGCTCATTACAGATTTTAAAGTCCTGGCAATTCCTTCTAACCCCTTCTGGATGTGAAAAGGCGAAACCTTCCCAAAACAACCTTCTTTCCTTTCCTGTGTTCTGTTACTCTTTACTGCTGTGTGCTACCTTACTCTCGTGTATGGAGGGCTGGCTACCTGAGCCCTCTTATTAGTTGGGGTGTTAGTACCTTCCAGTGACCCACCCGTTCCACTGGGAGGAGGAAAAGAAAATTTCAGAGCTCAGGAACGCTGGGGTCGCCAAGCCTTTACTCAGCAAAACAATGCTGAGCCCCTGAGAGGTTTCTGCATTTGACTCTGCAGGCCGACAACAAAAGAAAGCTGACGCATCTGTGGACCTCATGGAGCAGTATCCTCCTCCCTCTGTACTCTGTAGTAGCGAGTCTTTGCACGCTGGCACTTGGCAGTGGCTGAGGTAACACCCCTTCATTTTTTTCCTCATCACGACACTCCTCTAATGAAATGTTGGCCTTCAATCCAACAAAGAGGGTTTATGGCTGGTTTTAGAATCACAGCGTCCACTTTTACTCTGCCTTCAGGAAACAAAATTGCGTCCTCACGATCACTTTGAGCTTTTGCATTTCTGCCTGGTCTGTTTTGACCTTCTGCCAAAGGTCAGCATTCCATCTCATGTGAGAGTAATGCTGCTCGTACAGGATGATGTTCATAGTCAACCCATCTCCCTGACTACCCATCTTCAAGCTGTTGCAGTTCACCTTTTGCTTCCTCACTTGACATTTTCCTGTTGTACCATTTATTTTCCTCTGTCATTCAATGTCACCAGGGCCGACTTTCTCCAGATTTCTGGACAGATACCTCACCCATTTCTGCTCTCGTTCACTTTAATGAGAACCATCTCATTTGGGATTCTCCCAGAACCTGTCTGGGAGGTGCCCTCTTGGCTGACCTTCTAAATCAACTTAACCTTTTCTACCTTAACACAGGAGTGCCCATGTTCCTTTCAGACTGCTTGCACACCGATTCCCTTTTGGACCTATCCTTCTGTACTGCCCATCTTGATCATTGTCTCAAGTGGCCCGTTCTTTCTGACGCCTACTCAAGCGACCATTTCCCGTGTGCTATCCATTTGCTTACTCCTACCCCACCTCCGTGCACACGCAAATGCTAGCTTATTAAGGCTGGCTGGAGGCTTTACCCCTCCCTGTCGGCCTTTGATGAGCAAGATTTCCCCAGTTGTGATGACAAAGTGGAATATCTTACAAACATTATCCTTACCGCTGAACGTTCCATTCCTCACACTTCCTCTTTACCACGCTGTATCCTGGTCCCTTGGTGGACTGAGGCGAGCCGCGACACATTCCACATGCAGAGATCATAGGATGACGGCATTCATCATAAGCAGATGCATGCACAGTGTCATCGCATTCTTCTGGATAACAAAAAAGCTAGCTGGATTTCATTGATTAGTTCTTTTAACAGTTCCACCCATTCTTCTGTCGTGTGGGCCAACGTCTGATGGCTCTCTGGAACCAAGATCTATTCCTCAATTTCCAGCCTGACAGTAGAAGACGATGTTATCGTGGACCCTCTTGCTATCTCCAATACCTTGGGTCACCGTTTTGTGGAAATTTCCTCCTCTGTAAACGAGCGGACAAGGCTTGGGCAGTACCCTATCCTTCTCAGAATCCTTCTCAGAATCTGCCTTTGCTATGAGGGAGCTAGATCATGCTCTCACTTCATCCCAATCCCCCACCCCAGGGCCAGATGCTGTTCACATTCAGATGTTGCAGCACTTTTCTCTTGTGAGCAAGCACTTTCTCGTTGAAATGTTCAACCACATCTGGGCAGAGGACATGTTTCCTAGATGCTAGCATAAAGCCACTGTCATACCCATTCCTAAGCCCAGTAAGGAAAAACACCTTCATTCTAGCTACTGCCCCCTCTCTCTCACCAGCTGTGTTTGCAAGGTGATGGAACAAATGATTCATGCCTGGCTGGTACGGTGGCTGACGTTTCACAATTTACTAACCACTGCACAGTGTGGATTTTGAGCACGCCATTCTGCAGTTGACCATCTCGTTACCTTGTTGACCGATGTCATGAATCATTTTCTGTGTTAGTCCCAGACCATGGCCTTGCTTTTTTGATTTGGAGAAAGTCTACGACACCTGCTGGAGGACTGGTATCCGTACACTCTACACATGGGGCTTCTATTGCCACCCGCCCTGTTTCCTTGAGGAATTTTTGAAAGACCGAGTTTTGAAGGTATGTGTGGGTTCTGCTTTGTCAGACACCTTTATCCACAAAAACAGTGTGCCTCAGGCTGCTGTCCTGAGCATCATTCTCTCTGCTATCCCCACTAACCCTATACTTGCCTGTCTCCCACAGGACATCTCCTGCTCCATTTTTGTTGACGATTTTCCCATCTATTGTAGTTCTTCGTGGATCTGTCTCATTGAGTGGCATCTTCAGTGATGTCTCGATCATCTTTACTCATGAAGCATCGACAATGGCTTTTGTTTTTTCACTGACGAAACCATTTGTATGATTTTCTGGTGGCCCAGTTGGTTTCTCCCACCATCTTTACTTCTTGGGCTGTTGCTTGTCCATTCATTGAAACTACGAAAGTCAATTCCTGGGCCTTTTGCTCAATAGGAAACTCTCTTGGTCTTCCCACATGTCTTACCTTGCAGCACACTGTACGCAGTCCCTCAAAGCCCTACATGTTGTCAATGGTACTTCCTGGGGTGCAGATAGAACCACTCTTCTTTGTTTTTACCGGTCTCCTGTCCATTCGAAATCAGACTATGGGTGCTTTGTTTATGCATCTGCTTGTCTGTCCCTCTTACACTGTCTCAGTACTATACACCATCATGGTATCTGTTGGGCTACTGGCTAATTTAAACCAACCCGATTGAGAGTATTTAAGCAGAAACTGCTGAACTACCACTGCCCTACCACCATGACTTTCTCTGCAGCAGATATGTATGCTGTTTCTCTGAGGAGCATGGCCACCCATACTAAGCCTCTTTCTTCCATGATTCCTTTGATCACCAGTATGGGGCATGCCCCTCTTCCCTGTTACATCCTGGAGCTCACTTTTGGCTCTTGCTCCGGCATATTTATTTCACACTCCATGCTAATCTTTCTGGTGAGTATGAACCCTTCACCACCTTGGCTTCATACAGTGGCCCATGTTCACCTTGGCCTTCATTTGCTTCCTAAGGACCCTGTACCAGCCTCGCTGTATCACCTTCATTTTCATGACCTCCACATGGACTTTTAGGATAGTACCTTTGTGTACTCTGATGGCTCTCGGACTGACTGTGGTGTCAGGTGTCTCTTCATCATTTTTCAGTATCAGCTTCTGGCACACTGCTCAGAATTTACAGCAGAGCTCTTCACCCTGTACAAGGCCATGGAGTACATCTAGCAACACAGGGTTTTCAATTGTGTCATCTGCTCAGACTCTCTCAGCACCTTTCAAAGCCTCTGTGCACTATACACCATCCATTCCTTAGTTCAACGGGTCCAAGAAAGCTTTGAATTGCTGTCTTGATGGAGCCACTGTGATATTTATGTGGGTTCTTAGTCATGTTGGTCTGACAGGAAATGAGGCTGCTGATGCTGCTGCCAAGGCTGCAGTCCTCGTACCTCAGCAGACTATTTCTTACATTCCTTCTGATGGTCTCTGTGTTGCCATCTGTCAGGAGGTTGTGTTACTTTGGCATCACAGCTGGTCTTCCCTTCGTGGAAGACCTCCCACAGTGAGGAGGTCATTTTAACTAGGTTGCGTATTGGGCACTGTCTTTTTAGCCATCGCCCTTTGTGCCCATTGCACCCAACGTTTAAATTTCCACCATTTACTGACAGAGTGCCCTTTTTTTGACTGTTAATGGTCCTGTTTGGATTTGCTGTCTGAGTTATTGGCTGTTTTAGTGAACAATGTGTGGGCTGTCAGCCACATTTTATTTTTTATCCACCATAGCAATGTAGCAAAGACCATTAAATTTTTAGTTCTGGACCTCCATTTATCTATTGTGTATTTTATAGACCTTGCGCCTGTTTTTACCTGTCTTCTCTTCCATTGTTGGGAATTGACATACTAGTCTTTTTTAACTCCTCTCTTTGTCTTTGTGTTTCACAGTTTTCACATGAGTGTGTTTGAGCATAGTTGTTTTTGTGCCCTAAAACAAAACAAAATGGGAGAAATACAGAAGTCTTTACTTTTTTTGTCAACTTATATCTTTACTTACCCTTGAGCTCTCAAAATTTGTCAGGGAAAAATCTTAAAACTTGTCTGGAAATCAGAGAAATATCAGGGAATTTCACTTGGGGAGACTTGTGGCAACGTTCTCATCATTGTAACTGTGCATTATCTCTGGGAATCAGCACTGTACTTTAAAATGGGCTTATAACAGAAATCCTAGGTTGTGCAGTAACAATAATAAAATTCGTGAAGTAAGGTAAAAACAGTGATTGTTTAGTTAATTTACAATGTTTCACCAGGAACCCACAGTTGATTCAATTAAAATGGTTCAACTGTTGTTACAGCCTTATCCCTTAGTGCACTTTTAATTTTCTTCCACCAGATTCTATAAAAAGTTTCAGATTTTTTCCAAGTTTCTTCCAAAATTATTTTTCCTGGCTATTGTTGGTCTCATAATTCCAAAGTAATCTTAACAATATTTCTTCCTTGCCTCCTGTGCTCTTACACAGATTCAATTCATTCAAATTGTGGCTTCTATTCCCTGGTGCCGTAATGATCAATGATTTACTGGCACCAACAGGCAACAACTGATTTTCAGAATCAAATTCAAAATTAACTTCATCTTCACCATCTAACTTCTTTACATCTTCCTCATTTATTTTTACATAAGCCTCAGTCTCATCTTCCAAATCTTCAACATTAGTACCTGTATCACTTTCCTCATTTAGACTAACCTCAATAACATTATTGCCAACCTGTTCATACTCTTGTATTTGATCATCAACATCACGCACTACAGTGTTAGCATTGACTGGAACACATACTTCCTCATCAAACCCACACCCTAAATTAGAATATACATTATTCTTATTTTTCACTTCATTATTTTGCAATTTACTTTCTGCCCAACAATAAGATATCTCAGTATCCAAATCTAAGGTTTCATCATCATTTTGTGTATTATTGCTTTCCAACAAATTATTCTTATCATGACAATCCAAAACTTACTATCAAATACCAGCCATTTAACTAGTATGTATGATATTGCAGTGCCTGTGTTATTTTGAATTGCAATGCAATGTTCTTTGGGTTTGCATAAATGGGCAAAGAAACACACACTGTGGCAACTACAGCCATTATGAAATACATTAAATGTATTCACAGTCACAAATATGGACAACTATCAGCTGTAGAATGGAATGATGACAATGATAATCTGTGCCAGACCAGGACTTGAACCTGGGTTTCCCACTTATCGTGAGCAGTCACCTTACCATTTGGCTATCCAAGCATGACTAACAGCTAGACCCACACTTCCATAAGTTCTCCACCCTTAGTCTACAATCTGTACTTGTACATCCATTATGTATATTCCTATACAGGTGAGACATTTCACTTCAAAGTCGCTTCCTTGGTGTCAGCAGATAAATATGATATTTCATTACCTGTGTTATTCTGAATCATGATACAATGTTCCTTTGGACATGCATTTCCAAAGGAATAGGCTCTGTGGTGACTACAGCAATAATGAAATACAAATTCTGTTCAAGAATTCTGGGGTACTTAGTCCACAATTTTTTCTACACGAACCTTTCACTTATTGTGCATGGTCACCCCTTGGAAATACTCTCCTTCACAATTGATATACTGCTTCCAATGCTGTTTCCACTTCCGGAAGCAGTTGTAAAGGGACACCCTCCTCTAGAATTACTTTTCCGCAACAGAAGTAGTTGATACCAAAAATAATTATAACTTTTTAAACAGGTTAATATTAACTCACCTGTGTTTTCTAAAAGAATTTCATATGATTTTTTACATGATGTGGAATATTTCAGGCTATAATCCATAAAAAGGAATAAATTTATTTTTGTTGTTACAACCGATGTGTACTAGCTCTGTATATACAGTTAAAATTACTTTTTTTTTTATAAATATTTGAAATTACAAAATATCTGACACACTTAAAGTTCTCAATATTAATTGCACAATCTGATGTTATTTTTAATGTTTACTTCTGGATTCATTTATGAAGTATTGATATAAATTGGTGGAGATTCATTTGTCAAGAAAATTTGTAAACACTTTGGAATATTGTCAGGGCTGCAGAATGGATAGGCACTAGTGGGCATGCTTCTATTGTGATCAGAGGTGTTTTTAGTTTAGGCAATAATAATGTAATTTTCAGTCTTGTCGAAGTGGAAATTGTAGAGACAGTGTGTTATACAAAAATGTGAAAGAATAAAAATTACAGAAACAGAAATTACTGCTCAGACAATACTTCAGCATTATTTACATCAATTGGAACCCTGAGATTGTATAATACAAAAAATTTCAGGTTCAAGAATCAGCCCCTACACATGAAATAATGGAGCCAACTATGAGACAAGAAGGTAAGTAAAGAGTTTATTGTAAATCTGACTCCTCTTGAAGCTTATTAAAAGAGTTAATTATAATGTCAATGACAATCAACAAATGATATGAGGTAAAGGTAGATTACACAGTCTTGGTACGCCTCTTGCTGGATCTCGTAAAACACATCTGCAAATTTTCTTTTATCTTGTCTATCATTGAAAATCTTTGTCATTTCAATGGGGCTTTCAACTTTAGAAATAAACAAAAATCCGCAGGGACCAGCTTTGAAAAGTACGGAAGATGAGGCTGCACAGTGATTTCGTTTTTTGTGCATTAGTGATGCACCAACAGGGATGAATATTCTGGTGCATTATGGTGATGTAAGAGCTATGTATTGTCTCATCACATTTCAGGCTGTTTCCTTCTCACATTTTCTTGTGGGCATCACATCTGTTACTGATAGCACCAACAATTAACAGTTTATCCCTGTGACATGAATTCATGATGAACTAATCCTTCAACGTCAAATAAAATCATCAGCTTGGCTCTGACATTTGACCTCACCTGGTGCGCTTTTCTTTGTCTCAGGGAACCTTTCCTGACCCTTTGTGAAGACTGAACCTTGGTCTCAACATCCTAACTGTGGACACATATCTCATCACCAATTATGATCCTCTTAAGGAGCATCTCGTTCTCATTTGCACGAATTGGAAGATCTTCACAGATTGTGAGGTGAAGGTGTTTCTGGTCTTGACTCGAGCCTTGGGAAGAATTTGGCAGCAAAATGATGCATTGCGAGATGCTGTGTCAGGATTTAATGACATTATCTGACTGAAAAGTTACATTCTTCTGCAACCACTCAGTCAGTTTTTGATTAGCATGCAAAATTTCATTGATGTTAACGACATGAGCATCATCAGTATACATAGAAGGGCATCATGAATGATGGTCATCTTTAAATGTCTGGCCATTTTTAAACCATGTGAACCATTCATAACACCAAATACGGCTGAAGCACTCATCGCTGTAGGCTTCCTGCATCATTTGGCGTGTCCCTGTAAGTGTTTTCTCAAGTTTCACGTAAAATTTAATGCAGGTGTGTTACTCCTCTAACTCTGTCATCCTGAAGTTTGCAATCTTTGTGACACAACATTCTACTCAGTACAGCACTGAAAAATAACTAACAGACATACAAAATGAAACTTCTGACAGTCACACATAAATACAGGTATGGTGCAGGGATGCCATCCATAGTTTGGTTAAACACACCATTGGCGCAAAATTACTAATGTTCCAGAATTGTGAATATGGATGACCATCAGATGTAGAATGGAATGACAACAATGAAAATCTGTGCCAAACCAGGACTAAAACCTGGATGTCCCACTTATTGCGAGCAGCCGCCTTACCTTTGGCTATCCAAGCATGACTCATGGCCAGATCCAAACTTCTGTATGTCGCCAACCACATATCTATAACCTGTAATTATACATCTATTGTGTATATTCCTGTAGAGGCGAGACATTTCACTTGAAAGTCGCTTGCCCGGTGACAGCAGATAAAATAAAATAATGCAGTGCCTGCACATATGGAAGTTTGGGTCTGGCTGTGAGTCGGGCTCAGATAGCCAAATGGTCAGGCACCTACTCGCAATAAACAGGAAATCTGGGTTAGAGTCCTGTTTCAGCACAGATTATCATATTCGCAATTGTGAATAATTTTAATGTATTTCATAGTGGCTGTAGTCATCGCACTGCCTGTTCCTTTGGAGACGCATGTATATCCAAAGGAGATTTGCATTTTAATTCAGAATAACACAGGCACTGATATATTGTATTTATCTGCTAACACCGGGAAAGCAACTTTGGACCCGCAGCTGCTATCATTGTCAACGTAGCAAAGTGGGACGCCATGTTCACACTCCAGTAGGACAATTCCCAACCCCAACAGCACATTTTGGGCATGTACACATTGACTTGGTTGGACCCCTCCCCCATTCGGAATGTTACAGGTACTTGTTTACGGCAGTGGATCGTTGTACACGGTGGGCAGAGGCTACACCAATCAGGGACATTTCAGCAGAGACTACTGCACGAGCATTCTTGGAAACTTGGGTGGCTTGTTTTGGGTGCCCCTTTTTCGTTACCACCAACCAAGGACGCCAGTTCGAGTCGACACTGTTCCAACAACTGTCGAAACTCTGCAGCTTTCAATGAAACCGGACAACTAGCTACCACCAGGCCAGCAACAGTTTGGTGGAAAGGTGGCACCAGACTTTTAAAGGCTGTCCTGATGTGCCATGAGGACTCATGGACTCAAGCGTTGCCATTCGTTTTGCTGGGGATACGGACCGCATTAAAAACAGACATCAGTTGTTCCTCGACAGAGTTGGTATACGGAGCACCACTACATGTTGTTGTTGTTGTGGTCTTCAGTCCTGAGACTGGTTTGATGCAGCTCTCCATGCTACTCTATCCTGTGCAAGCTTCTTCATCTCCCAGTACCTAGTGCAACCTACATCCTTCTGAATCTGCTTAGTGTATTTATCTCTTGGTCTCCCTCTGCGATTTTTACCCTCCACACTGCCCTCCAATACTAAATTGGTGATCCCTTGATGCCTCAGAACATGTCCTACCAACCAATCCCTTCTTCTGGTCAAGTTGTGCCACAAACTTCTCTTCTCCCCAATCCTATTCAATACTTCCTCATTAGTTATGTGATCTACCCATCTAATCTTCAGCATTCTTCTGTAGCACCACATTTTGAAAGCTTCTATTCTCTTCTTGTCTAAACTACTTATTGTCCATGTTTCACTTCCATACATGGCTACATTCCATACAAATACTTTCAGAAATGACTTCCTGACACTTAAATCTATACTCGATGTTAACAAATTTCTCTTCTTCAGAAACGCTTTCCTTGCCATTGCCAGTCTACATTTTATATCCTCTCTACTTCGACCATCATCAGTTATTTTGCTCCACAAATAGCAAAACTCCTTCACTACTTTAAGTGTCTCACTTCCTAATCTAATTTCCTCAGCATCACCCGACTTAATTCGACTACATTCCATTATCCTCGTTTTGCTTTTGTTGATGTTCATCTTATATCCTCCTTTCAAGACACTATCCATTCCGATCAACTGCTCTTCCAAGTCCTTTGCTGTCTCTGACAGAATTATGATGTCATCGGCGAACCTCAAAGTTATTATTTCTTCTCCATGGATTTTAATACCTACCCCGAATTTTTCTTTTGTTTCCTTTACTGCTTGCTCTATATAGAGATTGAATAACATCGGGGAGAGGCTACAACCTTGTCTTACTCCCTTCCCAACAATTTCATGTCCCTCGACTCTTATAACTGCCATCTGGTTCCTGTACAAATCATAAATAGCCTTTCGCTCCCTGTATTTTACCCCTGCCACCTTTAGAATTTGGAAGAGAGTATTCCAGTCAACATTGTCAAAAGCTTTCTCTAAGTCTACGAATGCTAGAAACGTAGGTTTGTCTTTCCTTAATCTTTCTTCTAAGATAAGTCGTAGGGTCAGTATTGCCTCACGTGTTCCAACATTTCTACGGAATCCAAACTGATCTTCCCCGAGGTCGGCTTCTACTAGTTTTTCCATTCGTCTGTACAGAATTCGTGTTAGTATTTTGCAGCTGTGGCTTATTAAACTGATAGTTTTGTAATTTTCACATCTCTCAACACCTGCTTTCTTTGGGATTGGAATTATTATATTCTTCTTGAAGTCTGCGGGTATTTCGCCTGTTTCATACATCTTGTTCACCAAATGGTAGAGTTTTGTCAGGACTGGCTCTCCCAAGGCCGTCAGTAGTTCCAATGGAATGTTGTCTACTCCGGGGGCCTTGTTTTGACTCAGGTCTTTCAGTGCTCTGTCAAACTCTTCACGCAGTATCGTATCTCCCATTTCATCTTCATCCA
Source organism: Schistocerca gregaria (assembly GCF_023897955.1). Classification (NCBI taxonomy): domain Eukaryota; kingdom Metazoa; phylum Arthropoda; class Insecta; order Orthoptera; family Acrididae; genus Schistocerca; species Schistocerca gregaria. The sequence continues at coordinate 909,831,672 of NC_064920.1, read as the reverse complement.
CATCCTCTTCCATTTCCATAATATTGTCCTCAAGTACATCGCCCTTGTATAGACCCTCTATACACTCCTTCCACCTTTCTGCTTTCCCTTCTTTGCTTAGAACTGGGTTTCCATCTGAGCTCTTGATGGTCATACAAGTGGTTCTCTTTTCTCCAAAGGTCTCTTTAATTTTCCTGTAGGCAGTATCTATCTTACCCCTAGTGAGATAAGCCTCTACATCCTTACATTTGTCCTCTAGCCATCCCTGCTTAGACATTTTGCACTTCTTGTTGATCTCATTTTTGAGACGTTTGTATTCCTTTTTGCCTGCTTCATTTACTGCATTTTTATATTTTCTCCTTTCATCAATTAAATTCAATATTTCTTCTGTTGCCCAAGAATTTCTACTAGCCCTCGTCTTTTTACCTACTTGATTATCTGCTGCCTTCACTCTGTACAACCTCTGGTTCTTTCAGTTTATCCAGGTCATATCTCCTTAAGTTCCCTCCTTTTTGCAGTTTCTTCAGTTTTAATCTACAGGTCATAACCAATAGATTGTGGTCAGAGTCCACATCTGCCCTTGGAAATGTCTTACAATTTAAAACCTGGTTCCTAAATCTCTGTCTTACCATTATATAATCTATCTGATACCTTTTAGTATCTCCAGGGTTCTTCCATGTATACAACCTTCTTTCAGGATTCTTAAACCAAGTATTAGCTATGATTAAGTTGTGCTCTGTGCAAAATTCTACCAGGCGGGTTCCTCTTTCATTTCTTAGGCCCAATCCATATTCACCAACTACGTTTCCTTCTCTCCCTTTTCCTACTGCCGAATTCCAGTCACCCATGACTATTAAATTTTCATCACCCTTTACTATCTGAATAATTTCTTTTATTTCATCATACATTTCTTCAATTTCTTCGTCATCTGCAGAGCTAGTTGGCATATAAACTTGTACTACTGTAGTAGGTGTGGGCTTCGTATCTATCTTGGCCACAATAATGCATTCACTATGCTGTTTGTAGTAGCTTACCCGCATTCCTATTTTCCTATTCATTATTAAACCTACTCCTGCATTACCCCTATTTGATTTTTTGTTTATAACCCTGTAGTCACCTGACCAGAAGTCTTGTTCCTCCTGCCACCGAACTTCACTAATTCCCACTATATCTAACTTCAACCTATCCATTTCCCTTTTTAAATTTTCTAGCCAACCTGCCCGATTAAGGGATCTGACATTCCACGCTCCAATCCGTAGAACACCAGTTTTCTTTCTGATGATAACAACATCCTCTTGAGTAGTCCCCGCCCGGAGATCCAAATGGGGGACTATTTTACCTCCGGAATATTTTACCCAAGAGGACGCCATCATCATTTAATCATACAGTAAAGCTGCATGCCCTCGGGAAAAATTACGGCCGTAGTTTCCCCTTGCTTTCAGCCGTTCGCAGTACCAGCACAGCAAGGCTGTTTTGGTTATTGTTACAAGGCCAGATCAGTCAATCATCCAGACTGTTGCCCTTGCAACTAGTGAAAAGGCTGCTACCCCTCTTCAGGAACCACATGTTTGTCTGGCCTCTCAACAGATACCCCTCCGTTGTGGTTGCACCTACGGTACGGCTATCTGTATCGCTGAGGCACGCAAGCCTCCCCACCAACGGCAAGGTCCATGGTTCATGATTCATGTTCCAGCAGAATTCCTTGCACCAGTTCCTCTCACAGATGAGACACAACTATCCCACCTCTTGCAACAAATGAGGAATCAGGCAGGGATTCTACGTGCTGCCCCAACGTCTCAGCATGGCACGCACCCAGTGTTTATACTCAAGTCCCCCAATACTTGTTCCAACATCGTGCTCCGTACAGACCTGGTACATCATTCTTTACAGTCACCGTACACTGGACCATACCAAGTGCTAGGACAGGGTACACACACAATGGATATCCTCCACCAGGAAAAGCCAACCAAGGTTTCCATTGGATAATGACAGCACCGACTACAATCTCACAGACAACTTCAGACACAACTTGCAACGAATCCACACCTTCCGCAGAGCCAGACAGCTGTGACCCACCGGAGCTCGACACCAGGGGACCTAATGCAGCTGCGGAATCATCAAGCAGCACCCACACCCGCACTATCCACACCACACTCAGGCAGGCTGAGAGGTGAAGTTTAAGTACCCCACCATACTGGGTGCTCGGCACTTCAGAGGGGTAGGGGGTGGGGGGGGGGGCTGTGTGGGAGTGACAAGTTGATAGTCGACAGGACACTGAAACATTCTCTTTGCGAGTGAGGTTCTTTGGAGGAAAGAGTAGTGTTCATATCCCACGTTAATGTAATGTATGTATTGTGTTTGTGTGGTACAATAAAAGTGATTATTCCCAGTATAAAATCCAAGCAAGCATTTTCCTTTATGTAGTGAAATTACCCCTACAGATGCAAAACATTTTACCAAACAAAAACCTTGAATTGACAGCTACTGATTTGTATGGACCACTACCAAAACCAAGGGGAGGGTACAGTTACATCTTCATTGTAGTTGATCTTTTCTCTAAATTTATAAAATTGCACCCATTTATTGGTCCTGTGAATCATACACTGTACAGGGGTACATAATGATACAGGACAAGTCAAATAATTTGCAATAAAGTTTAACAGAAAAACTGTTGTATGGTTTTCAGTATATGTCAATATAAACTCTAACATATGGGAATAACATTTCACAAATACACAAATAAATTTTACACACACACATTTCTTACTTTCGGCCTTGATTATACAGACACACACGTATATGTATTAGACCACATATAATACACAGATAAATCTACATGTACACATTTCTTATTTTAGCCTTAATTGTATAAACTATTTAACTTTTTCACATATTCCCATTGTAGATAAAATTCATCAACACTATAGTAGCAATTCTGTAGCAAGTATTCACTTACTGCAGTTTTGGATTTATGCATGCCAGTTATTGCCTTAATTTTTTTAGGTAGTTTGTTATACAGTTTTTTTTCTTGCTTGCAAGGGTCCTTTTTCTTTTAGTGTTGTTAGTTTTTTTTGAAGCAATCTTGCTATTTTCATCTACAATTTTCCTTATAAACATTATTGTTTCTAGAATATATAGGCATGGTATTGGAAGAATATGAAGCTTTTTAAATGAGGGTTTGCATGAAGATCAAGGTGCTGAGATTTCCATGACTCACATAATTCTTTTTTGTCCAATAAAACAGCCTTTGCTGGATGGTGAATTTCCCCAGCAAATTAAACCATATCTTAGTAGTGATACTGCTTGGGCATAGTACACATTTTTTATGGCTTGCATTGATGTGCATCCAGCAAGAATTTTTATACTATAACAAATGATATTTAATTTACTACATAGGTGTTGTGTATGTTTCTGCCATCTTAGGTCATCTTGGATCCAAACTCCCAAAAATTTGATGCTGCTTACAATTTCAAGTCTTTTTCCTAACAGTTTTATGGTTGCAGTTAAAGGCTGTTTATTATGCACTGTGTGTAGATGCTTAAAGTTTGTTTTATGTGTGTTTATTATTAAGTTGTTCACTGCAAACCATTCTGATACATGTGAAGTGGTCTTTTTTATTTCATTTTGGAGCTCTTCTGGGCAAGAACAAGACTGGTCCCAGTATGGAACCCTGTGGCACACCATATTTAACACACTGTTTTTCTGATTGATAGGAAGTTCATTTTTTCCTTCTTTGTACAAGACTTCAACTATTTGGTGTCTGTTTTGTAGAGATGACTTTACCCACTCATAGGCTGGGCCTCTGACACCCACATTTTCTAGCTTTCTAAGCAATAGACCATGGTTAAAGAAAGCAACCAGTAAACAAATTATCATCAAACTGATGAATCATTAGTTCACAAATGTTGGTATACCCAGGCCATCATGTCTGATAATGGGTCACAGTTTACATCTAAATCATAGAAAATTTTTATTGAAGTTAAGAGAATAAAGCATATTTTGATTTCGGTCTGTCACCCATCAAGCAACCCAGTGGAAAGGCACATGAGGGAAATTGGAAGGCTTTGCAGAACATATTGCAGAAAAAATAATGTTAGTTGGATTGAAAATGTCACTGACTTCAAGGATATAATGAACAACCTACAGCACTCATCCACCGGTTTTTCACTTTATGAGGTAATGTTTAATAGACGACCAGCAAACTTGATTTCTGATAATGTTAATTTCCCACCTTGTCAAACTATGACACCCCAGGAAATGGAGGCAGCTGTTAGGAACACTATGAAAAAGCAAGGAGAGGTAAAAAAATGGAGATATGATGCAAGAATTAAAGGAGTACAGTTCAGGTCAGGAGATCTGGTTTTAGTAAAAACACAGTAAAAATGTAAATTGATGACTTCAGAAATAAAGAAATTTTTTGACATCTATCTAGGCCCCTTTGAAATCAAGGAAAACCCACACCCTTATGACTATAGGCTAATCTACCTAAAACCCAAGAAGTTATTTGGGCTGTGCAATGTTACAGAGTTAAAACTCTACAAACATGACCCATAAAAGAGTTGTTAGTAATTAAAATGCTGTTCGTAAAGAAATAGTTGGATAGAACAATTGTTTTATTATTTAAGGAAAACTTGCTGTTGAAGTGTGGAACTATGCCAGCTAAAAGTATGAAGTAGATTTTGTGTTAATGTGAATTATGTTTGTACTGATTTCTCTTTGTTCTGTAATATACCCATTCATTAAATTTAATATGAGGTCAGTGTGTCAGACTATGAACCATTCTACTGTTTCATAGTAATGTTTCTTAACAGCAGCTAAATGTAATGATGTGCATACTTTTAAAGTAATAAGATATGAACAGTGTAAGAAAACAAAACCTTGTCATTTGTAATCTATGTCAGATGGAGCATTATTTAATGGATAAAGCAAACTAGAGATATTTGTCAGATTATGAGAGTGTCTATTGAAAGACCAGGTATGTTCTAGTGTGTTAAAATATGGTGGGTAGTCATGAAATTTAATTATGTGAATTAAGAATGTATTGAGGTTTAGAGCATTATGGAGACAGTTGTTGATGTGTTACATTTGAAACTCTTGTGATGGATTGAAGGTTATGTGGTACTAATTTTGAAGTTTATATTGTGTGAAAATATTTTGTAATATTTTAGGTAATTTAATGTTCAAGTGAATGTAGAGATGTTAGGAATTTAACCCATGCTCTGTTACACAATTTGAAATAATTTCTATTCATGAAAGAATGCCGTTTGAGACACAGGAGAGTAAATCAAAATGAAACACTGTTTAATAGTGATGTAAAGTTGAGGTATAAATACTAACAAACTGGCACAATGGAAGTGTAGAGTTAGTCATAATTTTACCTATAAAGTTGGCGTAGACTTACAATGTGAGAATATTGCAATGATAGAGACACAATCATATAAGGAACGTCTCAGCTACTTTATTATAAAGGAAACATTATATCATAAATATGTAAACCAGTCTGACTCAGAAAGTACAGTGCTGATCACATATCATTGAATTAGCTCTTGATTCATCATGTGATTACATTTGTCACATATACCGGTACATGAATTTTCCCTAAGAGACAACCATTTAACATTGTGTAAAAGTATTGCATCATTTTGAACTATGCCTATTTTAGGTATGTGGTTAAAACAATATGTTTACTTAAAAATAATGATTTCTTTAGATTTAATGGTTGTTTTGGGCACAAGCCATGCCACAAGGTATTTTATTGAAACACTTATATTAAAAGTTGTGAGAGATGCCCTCATTCCACAGTTCACTTAATGTATTCTAAAGAAACCCCTGACACTGTTATCTGCTATCTGCAGAGTGAGTTGAACTAAGTTGGACTGAGTCAGTGTTAAAGTAGACTTGAATTTATACAGGTACTATATAATTATGTACCCATTTTAACATGGCTCTGCAGCTACCGTGATCAATTAAATATAAGGTGCCATATTTTTTTGAAAACTAGAAGCCCATTGCACTTCTTACTCAATACATCCAATGTAACCTTCAAATTGGATAGTATGGAGAGTATATATATAACTAAGATCCCTTGGGAAATCAATTTTATTACTAACTTTTGGAACTAGAATTTTTTACTATGATATGTGTATTATATATATTTTGTTCAATGTCTGTACTATAGTTAGAGATATAGTCGGACTCACACCCTTCTTAAAAAGAACTTTGTCTATGCATGACAAAACTTTCTCCAAACATTAATGCTATAATGGACATTTCAGATAAGAGATGGAAAAAGCACAATACTGACAACTGAGGAGGAAATGTGAAAATACATTTATAAATTACCATGGACAACCAGTATTGGGACACTATGTGAGCAAGGTGTGATTATCCGATGGATATTTATCAAGACACGAGAAGGCATTGATAAGTACCATAAGTGAACTACCACAATGAAAATTGAATACTGTGTAATCAAAGACTCAAATGGGAAAAAAAAATCTTCAGCAATTTAAATTTGTGAGCTTGAAGAGCCTTAAACTATATGTTAAAACTTCTGCATGAATTCAATTGTAAGGGGGGGGGGGGGGGATGATTGTAACAGAACGTCACCTTGAACTCTAAACTAGAATAGTAATACTCAATACAGTAAATAGTTTTGAAATAACAGATACTTCAATGTCTGAATTGAAGTCTGTCAGGTTCTGTATATTTATCTTTGCACATTTTAACCTTGCTCACATGGCAATGGTGTCTACAACTTACAACTATTGAGTCGCATATAATATAGTTCCCAAAACACACTGAATATACCATTTTGCATAACCTTGAAGCAAGCAGAAAACATAATCTAGCCTTCTCTGTGCATTCCTCTATATTTAAACTAATGGCCTGAATCAAATTGGTGATTGTGATAACATAAAATTATTTATTGCTGTAATTTCTTTACATGTAATATTTTGTGTAAATATTGTCTTTGGCTTCAAATTTAACAACTCGAAGAGACTGTCATTTTTGGTCATGCAGGGAGGAGATGGATCTTTGAAAAACGAGGTTCTTGTTCTTTTATCTCTAGTGTCAGTTGGGGGAGGTTGTGATACAGATGTGATGAAAGATGCTTGAGTGTATATTTGGTGAAAGACAATGTTTCATTTTATATTGGTGTAGAAGTTTTAAATGTGAGAATATTTATTAACTAGTGATGTGTATAAACTAAAAAACCTCTTTTTCTCTAAAGGACAAAATACCACATTACCATACAAACCAGTTAGTCTCATACTAGCATAAAGAAAACCATGGGAACCTCTCAGTGGAATCACACCTAGACTTAACAAAGCCAAGATATACTATGAAGACAATAACAAAACCATCATCATAAAAGCTAAGTACCAACACTGTTTGTACTTGTTAATGACCTCTAATTATAAATTTGAACCTCCTGTTGACCCTGAAGTCACCATGTGGACAAAGGACAACTTACAGACTGTGGGAATTTAGGAAGGAAGAGGTCTGTTAAAGATGAAACTTTACAAGTATGCTATTTTGACACGATCACCAGATCAAACATAATTTTACACCAAATTTATAGACTGAAATAACTGTTCTCTTTGTATTACAAAACAGTCCACCAAATATGTATCATGCAATAACTTGTTCTATTCAATTATTTTTACTTTACAAACTGTAAGACTAATTATTTTTGACCAAACAAACAACAACTACTTATAATTAAACTCAACAGAAATGGTGTTGCTATGCACCACACAGCAAAGATGTTGAGTCGCAGAAAGCCATGACAAAAAGACTGTCACACAATTAGCTTTCAGCCAGCAAAATCCTTTGTCAAAATTAGACAACATACACACATGCACACACTCACGCAAATGCAGCTCTCACATACATGACCAGAGTCTCTGGCAGATGGAGCCAGACTGCAAGCAGCCGGGCATAGTGGGAGAGGCAACCAGTGGGGGTAAGTAGGAGGCTCGGGGGGGGGGGGGGGGGGGAGGAGGGGTTAGGGGGTGGTGGTGGGATATCAGGGTAGGAGTGGGAGAAGATAAAGTGCTGCTGGAAGCATGCAGGGACGAGGTGGAGAGTGAGGCAGCTAGGTGCAGTTAGGAGGTTATATGGAGGATGGGGGAGAGGGAGAGGGTTGGTGGAGAGTTCCCAGCTGCACATTTTGGAAAAGCTGGTGTTGGCAGGAAGGATTCAGATGGCACAGGCTGTGAAGCAGTCACTGAAATGAAGGACGCCATGTGAGGCAGCATGTCCAGCAACATGGTGGTCAGTTGTTTCTTGGCCACAGCTTGTTGGTGGCCATTCACGCGGACAGACAGCTTGTTGGTTGTCATGCCCACCTAGAATGCAACACAGTGGTGGTAGCTTAGCTTGTAGATCACATTACTGGTGTCACCGGTAGCCCTGCCTTTCACGGGACAGGCGATGTTTGTAACAATATCTGAGTAGATGGTGGTGGGAGGATGTATGGGACAGGTCTTGCACCTTGCGTGTGTGTGTGTGTGTGTGTGTGTGTGTGTGTGTGTGTGTGGTGTTTAACTATGACAAAGGGCTTGTTGGTCAAAAGCTAATTGTGTGACAGTTTTTTAGTTGTGGCTTTCTGTGGTTCAGTATCTCTACTATATGGTAACAACTATCCTTTTCATTATATTTTACATTCCATCCTAGATTTTTCATTGTTTGATTTTGCCTGATGGCTTTTCTTCCGCCCTAACTCAATGCTGTTTTCCTTTGTAACTATTTTCTAATGCGTTACTATACTCAGTGTCCACCCTTCTTTCTCTTCTTTCCTGTGTTTCTCTTGTCACCTCACAAACAGCACTGCACACTCTACTTGTGAGCCACACTGTATCAACCATCTGGGCCATGCACGTCAGATGGCAGCAAGACGACACTGACTGTTGGTGCAGCATCTTGTGACTCACATTACAACCACCGATATAATGAATCCTGTAGCTTCATATCGGTCCCTCTCCCTGCGTTACCCCCGCATATTTTCGTGTGTCATTTCCCTCACCTTTCCTGTGCCACATGAACTTGTATCTTATCCTACCACCCTCTCCCCACCCCCCACTACTTCCCCTCTCTATTGCAGTTCGCACCTACTAATTTCACCTATTACAGTCACTTTTGACACTTATTCACCTATAGTCCTGCAACCCACATTACACATATTATTATTTTTCATTTGATCTCATTGTGACTTTATGCTAATTTCAGTTGGTTTAGCCTATCACTATCATCCTACTCCCTCAGATTTGAGCCTTTTTCTCCTTATTTCACACATTTCTTCCTTTTTGTTATTTTTGCCTTGTGCATGAGTGTATTTTTGCAATTTTTTTGGGCAATTCTATGTTATTTATGTATTTTTTCCACATTGTTTCCACCACCATGGATCCTTGTTCCTTCCATCTGCATCAATAGATAAAAGTCATTATCCCTAGCCACAACCCAGCCCCACATACTGTTCCTGGGTTCTTGTTTGGTCATGAGTCCTCCCAAATGGTCTTACCATCAAATTACCCATTTCTGGCTGCCACCCTTCCTTCAACAACCACCTTCATCTATTCATATTATGCCAATCCTTAACCCTCACCAACATAGTCCAGCTGAATCACATCAATCAGGCCCAAACCATCTTGCAATACAATGTGTCCATCAGCAAAATTCTCCTGCTACACAACCCCAAATTCCTGGATTGCACAACACACGTTGAAACTCTTGCCTTCCAGGAACTACGGAAACAAGCGTAATGAGTGACATAGCCACTGCAACAACCTCCAAACTTCCCAATGTCCCCTCACAGCTGACAAACCCTGTTTCACAGACCAACTACATTTACCCCATCCTCCAAAACTCCCTCCCAGTACCACACAGAATCCAGAACATAAACAGACCCAAAACACAGTCGTGAACCTTTCCTCAAAATGCCATAGTCCCACAGAAATATATGTCCTTCCCAAAGGCCTCACCTTGTGACTTACCTCCAAATTCAGTCATGCAGGACTTGTTAAAGACCTTCTCTCCCTCTCCCAGTCCCTACAATGGAAATAATTTTTTGCCACCAACCCAATCAATCAGACTCAACCAAAGAACAATGTTGACTCCTGCCTGGCTCAGTTCAGTCCTCGATCTAACTGTGATCCACCCCCACTGCCTCCAAATCACCCCTTGTTAATTTTCCAGAATTTCTTAACCTTGAACCTTGCCTCACCACACAGAAATGGCTTTTTGATAAAAATCACATCTTAACCATTCAGAAGTAACTTCTTATTTATAACAAAGTAAAATTGCTAGTAAAACTAGACATTCTTTAGTTGTAGTAAATCAAATATTGTGTTTTATAAACTAGGATAACTGACAAATAGAAAATTTGCTTATTATGTTATTTGAAAAGAAACAGCCCTCTCAAAACATGTTGACTTCTCAAATGTTAGCCTTATGTTAATTTTTCTTAAAATAATGCTAGAAAACTTAAATGTGAAATGTAGACATCTTTGCTATATAATGGCACAATATGATCATCACAGTGAGACTTTTGGTTCAGTTCTGTAAGTGACAAATGGCAGATCAGTTCACCCTTTGCACACTATACCTGAGGTTTTGTTGGACTGCTGTGTGCAATATGCACATTTTCAGACTTATATGAAGGATCTTCCCCTTATACTGGGTGATAAGAAACAGTCTCAAAAGCCTTTAAGGGTGTTGTATGGTAGGTTGTACAGAGAAATGATGGTTAAGAAAAAAATTTGATATGTTGTGCCATTTCTGAGTTAATTAGCACTGAAACTATCAATTGGGTCTTTGCAAGCACGAATCCAAGTGGCCCACCAGTGACAGTGTCACAAAACACGTTCTTCATTTATTTTCCTAAAACTGAACAGGAGTGTGATACAAAATTTGGACTAGGAACAGTAGTAAGGACTGAACCTGAGCCAAAGGCTGATCAGTATCGTGCACCATCATCTAAGCTACAAGGTCAACTGACACTAATTGTACCTGGTGGGCCACTGGAATTTCTGTGTGCAACAGCCTTTCTGGTTAACTTCAATGGTGATTAACCCTTGCATTACCAAGCGGGGTATTCTGACTACCCCAGTTTGAATTTTTCCCTATAATAATGTTATCTGAAGAGCCGCATGCCTGTGGTTTCATGACTTCATACTGAAATGATTAACATTGAATTCACACTCACAACTGTCTAATTTTTTTGGCGTTATCCTTGTTATTCAAGTCATTTATTGGTGGGATTGTGAGACTACCCTGCTTGGTATGAAACGTGTTATTTTCTTATTTGTAGAAAAAGAAGAATTTGGGAAATATATCTATCATTCATCTTCTTTTATGAGTTTTGCCATAGATCCAATGTTTGTTATTGTTGCTGGTTACTATTGTTGAGTTGAATTTGATGTTAACTGTTGAGCTGACATTACACGAGTCAGTATTTCATGTGCAAGTAAGGATGTCCAGAGGACTTCCTAGCGGAGAGATCATGGAAATTCTATACAATTCTGATATCAGTGACAACGAAAATGAATGGGACAATGATAAGGAACTGAATGAATACACTCCTGGAAATGGAAAAAAGAACACATTGACACCGGTGTGTCAGACCCACCATACTTGCTCCGGACACTGAGAGAGGGCTGTACAAGCAATAATGACACGCACGGCACAGCGGACACACCATGAACCGCGGTGTTGGCCGTCGAATGGCCCTAGCTGCGCAGCATTTGTGCACCATCGCCGTCAGTGTCAGCCAGTTTGCCGTGGCATACGGAGCTCCATCGCAGTCTTTAACACTGGTAGCATGCCGCGACAGCGTGGACACGAACCGTATGTGCAGTTCACGGACTTTGAGCGAGGGCGTATAGTGGGCATGCGGGAGACCGGGTGGACGCACCGCCGAATTGCTCAACACGTGGGGCGTGAGGTCTCCACAGTACATCTATGTTGTCGCCAGTGGTCGGCGGAAGGTGTACGTGCCCGTCGACCTGGGACCGGACCGCAGCGACGCACGGATACACGCCAAGACCATAGGATCCTACGCAGTGCCGTAGGGGACCGCACCGCCACTTCCCAGCAAATTAGGGACACTGTTGCTCCTGGGGTATCGGCGAGGACCATTCGCAACCGTCTCCATGAAGCTGGGCTACGGTCCCGCACACCGTTAGGCCGTCTTCCGCTCACGCCCCAACATCGTGCAACCCGCCTCCAGTGGTGTCGCGACAGGCGTGAATGGAGGGACGAATGGAGACGTGTCGTCTTCAGCGATGAGAGTCGCTTCTGCCTTGGTGCCTATGATGGTCGTATGCGTGTTTGGCGCTGTGCAGGTGAGCGCCACAATCAGGACTGCATACGACCGAGGCACACAGGGCCAACACCCGGCATCATGGTGTGGGGAGCGATCTCCTACACTGGCCGTACACCTCTGGTGACCGTCGAGGGGACACTGAATAGTGCACAGTACATCCAAACCGTCATCGAACCCATCGTTCTACCATTCCTAGACCGGCAAGGGAACTTGCTGTTCCAACAGGACAATGCACTTCCGCATGTATCCCGTGCCACCCAACGTGCTCTAGAAGGTGTAAGTCAACTACCCTGGCCAGCAAGATCTCCGGATCTGTCCCCCATTGAGCATGTTTGGGACTGGATGAAGCGTCGTCTCACGCGGTCTGCATGTCCAGCACGAATGCTGGTCCAACTGAGGCGCCAGGTGGAAATGGCATGGCAAGCCGTTCCACAGGACTACATCCAGCATCTCTATGATCGTCTCCATGGGAGAATAGCAGCCTGCATTGCTGCGAAAGGTGGATATGCACTGTACTAGTGCCGACATTGTGCATGCTCTGTTGCCTGTGTCCATGTGCCTGTGGTTCTGTCAGTGTGATCATGTGATGTATCTGACCCCAGGAATGTGTCAATAAAGTTTCCCCTTCCTGGGACAATGAATTCACGGTGTTCTTATTTCAATTTCCAGGAGTGTATATGGAACCTCTTGACAAAGACCATATAATAGCATCAGATGAAGCTGATGATGAAATACCTGAAGACACTACACATTCATGTGAACAAGTAGAAGAAGAAGAAGAAGAAGAAGAAGAAGAAGAGGATGATGATGATGATGATGGAGAAGAAGACGAAGACACTGGAGATTTGTTTGTTTCTAGATGTGGACTACAATTTCCTAGTGAACCGCCAAAAGGTGGAGGATGTTGACGTCACAACATTTTGACTGTAACAACTGGCCCAGTGAATGATGGAAAAACAATCAAAACAATAACAGAGTCATTTTTATTATTTATCTCACCAGAAATCGTGAACATCATTGTACAAGAAATGAACAGGGAAGCCAAACGAGTAATTTCTTTGCAGCTCATTCTTCGAACAAAACAACGTGGAGAGATATAAATGCAACTGAAGTGTATGCTGTATTAGGAATTCTAATAGGAGTTGGTCAAAGTCATGGACATTGCACAAGTGCTTCTGATCTGTGGTGAGGTAATGTTGCCTCTCGGCAACCATTCTTTTCTGCTGTCATGTCAAGAAGCTGATTTTTGTTTATAATGAAATTCTTGCGATTTGACAACAGAGACACAAGAGCACAGAGAATTGAAGAAACCAAGGACAAGCTACAAGCCATCAGGGTAGTGTTCGACAAATTTCAATCTAACTTGTGCAAGAACTTCTATCCTTATGAATAAGTGACTATTGATGAGCGATTAGCAACGTAACTAGGAAACTGCCCTTTTAGGGTTTATACAAAGATCAAGCCTGGCAAGTATGGCATTAAAATTTGGGTTTGTCCTGATGTGAAGACATCTTACTTATTACAGATCCAAATTCACACAGGAATGGTGGACAATACTTGGGAAGTGAATCAAGGACATAGAGTTGTTTTGGATCTGATGGAACCATTTCTGAATAATGATCATGGTGTAACAACTGATAATTTTTTTCACCAGTTTTGCATTGATAGCTGAACTACTAACATGAAACATGACATTGGTTGGTACCTGCCATTCTAATAAGAAAGAGATTCCGAAGGAATTTATGCCAACAGAAAGAAAGAAGTTCACTCTTCAATGTTTGCTTGACCCTAGTTTCCTATGTTCCAAAGAAGGGAAAGGCAGTAATACTACACTCTACTCAGCATAATGAGAGACAAGTGAGTGGTGAAGAAAATGAACACAAACCAGAAATCACTACAACAAAACCAAAGGTGCTGTAGATAATGGGGACAAAAGACAAGAGAATACAGTTGTGTTAGAGGAACGAGGCTGTGGCCACTTAGAATCTTCATGGGAATGATAGATATTGCAGACTGAATGCATATATTCTGTACACTTAAAGATTTCCTGAATGGCAAAAGAATAACCGAAATCAACGTAAACTCTTCATGACTGAACTGGCATTTGGACTCAGCAAAGGCAACATGGAAGAAAAAGCCAAAAATATCAACAGTCATCATGAAGATGAACAAGATGCACTGAAAACTTGTGGTATTGCAATTCCTACAGCAGTGATCCAGATCCAGTGTTCCAAGTTACCAACGCCACAATGATGTCAAGATTGCAAGAGAAACGAAGATCAGAAAACAAGATTCTGTTGTGTAATGTGCAAGAAACCTGTTTGTAATATACACAGAGAAGAAACTGTTACTGTGAAGTGCATGCAGTGCAAAAATGTACTTGACTGAAAAGTTGAAAAAAGTCTAGTGTTATTTTACTGCAGTGACTGTTGAGGAAAAAAAATTATTAATTTACTGTTCGTTGAAAACAGAATTTAGTGAAAGATATAAAAATTTTATTGTACTTTGTATCTGTGATTTGATTAAATACTTCTAATAAACTGAAAAGCTGTTTTTCAGTACTAAATAAACCCATTCAATGGAAATAACAAAATCTGAGAACAAATATAACAATAAAACACAAAACTCTTTTGGGGAAGTCCAAATACCCTGCCTGCTTGGTAAAACAGGGGTGTGAAAAAGCTTAGTAACAGGAGGGTTAACTCAGACGCCACATGATGTATCAGACTTTTTCTTAACAGTTATTTCTCTGGACCTTGTAAGCTTTTCAAACTGTTTGTGACCATCCTGTATAGCACTGTATTCTGTCATAAGCAACATACTATTACAGGACAGCTAAAGTATGTCATTATTAGACCTATTTACAAGGAAAGTAGGAAAGCATATATTCAGAAATTTATCAGCAGATATCACTAGTAAAACACCAAGAGTATTGTATACATGGTACTTGAAAATGTTCACCATTTTTGGAATAATTTAATGCTTAATTTTAATTTATATTATTGAAGGATTTTTTAAGGCTACACACTGACATTAGCTTCTTGAATTTACCAAACAGCTATGACTTTCACCAAGCTGTATTTTCTGTGACTTATCCCAAACATTCAGTTCCCTGTATAAACTTATGAGAAAATAAATTATTATGGTATTAATAATATATTGTTGTTAATTTGTTTTCATGTTAAATAATTAAAAAATACTACAAGGTTGATGAGGAAACTCATATGTAGTGCGCGTAATGAACTGACATGTTCAGTATCAGTAGAAATAACTAATAGTGTGCAACTTGTATCTAAAATTTAATTTCTATACTTGCCCGTACAAATGTAACTTGACCTTCTTTTCCAAGGTGACACATGAAATTCATTGGAACCTGCAAAACTTATATGACATTCAATAGTTTCTGTTTTTGTATTTTAATACTACAACTTATCCATAGTGACACTTTCTAGCAATAAATATTTTCAGTCATAGTTAATAAAATGAAGTGTTAATGATATATTGCCAACAGCAAGTCAGCATAAATTGATCCCTGATGGTCTCAGTGGGCTGGGCATGGCAGCTTAATGTGCTGAGGTGTAACATGTCAATCGTAGAATGAGATGTTTCACATCCTTGATATCCATTGGCTGATGAAAATGTTCAAGGGTTGAGATAGTTAGCAAGCAGCAAGCACGCCACTTTTGAGAGTATTTTTGATAGTTTGTGCAGATCAGAATAGTGCCGATCCTTTGCTACCAGTTATGTGGGACCTGGACTGGCATTTCTACCTGCTGGTGGAATCGTTTTCTCCATTTAGCTGCGAGGGAAAGGCATGGAGTGCCTGTGACCTCCATGATGCCAAAGAGATCATCACGATACTGACGTTGTTTTTTATTGTACTATCATTCTATGCAAGACAATATCTAGCTGTAATGCAACACATGTATAATTGGTTTATTAAGTAGAGCTGTGCGCTATAGAAAATACAGTGAGTTCATCTTCTCTGAGTCTGTTATTTTACTGGAACAAAAAAGGCTCTTTCAGTATCTTAGATGCAATGGATCGAACTCCACAGGGGAAAAGCTGTATTTTGGTTCAAGGGTACTGAATAACAGGATCCTTGCAGCATTGGTGCTGTATCATGACTGTGAGAAAAAAGGTAAGAGATGCTTGAAACCTAGCAAGATAAGGAAGTTAAGGACCAGCTACTGGACTGTTTCAATAGCCTATTCCTAACACTCCCATTAGGAAAATAAAGACCAAGGAAACATTCCATTTGGTGACCTCGGTGAAGGGTGTGAAGAGAAAAGAAGGAGACAGAAAATGAAGTTAAAAAAAAAATAATTTCACAAAAATATCGGAGAATACACGGCATTGTCAACAGCAATGGGGGCCAACAATGGAATGTCTAACGATACACATGTTATATAGCCTCATTTGAAATATTCATATGTTAAAGAAGACATCTGTGTTTGAGTGTGTGTGTGTGTGGGGAGAGATAGAGAGAGAGAGAGAGAGAGAGAGAGAGAGAGAGAGAGAGAGAGAGAAGAAAGAAATTTTTAGAGAATTGGAGGATATAAATTGTGCATGCATATAAGATTCAATTTGCCACTTGGAAGAGCTTATGGTGGGCTCAGAGAAGAAGGTTACCAATGTCTTAGCAACTGACAGATCTTGTGAGAGCAGTTCAACTCGGTGTGCAGTTTATGGTGTCATGCAGTTACAGCAGTTACGTGTCATTGATTACGCCATAGCAGTTCCAGCAGCAGCCTGCTACAGCAGAATGATTCAATGTGTCCACGGCAAGCCAGCAGCCCAACTGCAGTTCACCACAGCATGCAATAACATCTGGTGAGCTGTATTAGTTAGGAATTTGTGACAAAACTGTATGACTTGTATGTTCATAGTGGACATTGTTAAACAGTGACATAGATGAACTACAGAGTTGTGGTGAATTCCAAATTATAAATTTAGTAATATCCTATGCCTGTAACCACTTGCGTGATAGCAACTGAGGCACAGTAAGTAAAATATAACAGCTTTATTGGCTACATTTCAAGAGGATATGTTTAAAAAAATTCCAGGAATGTTTTAAAGCTCAAGGGGGTGATTTTGGAGTAGAACTACCTAATATTAATACTAAACATGATGAAAATCAAAAAGCAGAACTAGCTAATATAAATACAAAATGAGAAGAAATACTAAGTGTAATATCAGCACACAGAAACAGAATTTCTATCAAGGAAAATGTAATTGTTAATTTACTTCAGGAGTTACAAAAGGAAATTAAATGATCACTGTGGTGTAGTTTGCAATGAAATTGATGAACATTTTGAAGATATTCACAAAAACCTGAATATAATAAACAAGGAAATCTCAAATATTAAAGAGCCAAGATAAAAGTCTATATAACATTGGTATGATAAGATGATTTAAGTTCTCAGGTGACCCTGAATTTGAAGCAAGTTCAGCAGAGTGGCATCTGTCAGGCCCCGAGTTAAACTGTTTATTTATTTATGCTTTTGTTTTCCAGATAAGTTTCTTTGCTCTTTTTGTGTACTATAATCTTTTGAAAGATATTATCTCTAACTATACTATCCTACAATTAGATTTATGAAACACCTAACACGGACCACAGAATGTATGCACTGTACAAGAGTACACAAAATCACTCATAAAATGATACCTCATATACATTTGAGTAACATTTATGCTGGTTAAAATTTGTGACTCATTTCAAATCTATATTTCATATATTTTGTAGGTATACTGTATTTTTTTATACATATCTGCAATGACAATAGTAGGTTTACGAAAATTTTCTATGGGCGGTATCAGTGTAGTAATATTTGAGTGTCCATGATGCAAAATGTGCTAAGTGCGTGATAAGTGAAACTGAGACAATACTGAAAAACTCATCCTATTCAAACTATTAAAGTTAAAGACTTCATTTATTTTTTAAAAAATAAGTAAAAAAATAATTAATTACTTTGTGTTAATGACTGAAATCTGCAATTAAGTTTTATAAATTAAAATCTTAAGTGAAATATTGACTTAGCAGTTTTTGCACACAATTTATGCAGTTAGCAGGTTTTGCAAATGTATCAATCCAATTATGAAACAAACATTCGGTTGCAAAACCTGCTATTTAGTGATCTGTTAGGAATGACAGAAGGATGGAATTTAATTATTGTGGATATACACAGAATATGTTTTATTGCATAGAGAAGTCTGAAAATTCTACAAAAGTGGCATACAAAAATACAAAGGTGACATTTTACCAGGAAAAACTGACTTATTTAACATCAAAAAGAGAACAGAAAAGAATGTTCAACATTAGGTTTTTTTTAAAAAAATACACCATTGTGCTTTTGACATCACAAGAAATTGTTGAACATAAAATAAGCTCCAAATTGCATCTTAGTAAAATGTTGATAAAATTTTAGAAAATAATAAGATAAGTGAAAAGTTGCATCTTAGTTAAAACTGTGACAAAATAATCCAGAAAATAAAACTAGCTGAAAATTGCTTTTAAGTGATTGACCTTGACACTGTCTATTAACTCAAACTTGCTTCTGGTGTCTTCTTTGTTCTGAGGATCAGCAGCAGCAGGACATCTCTTAGGAGTGCCTTCCTGCTCATCTAACTCCTTGGTGTAAAATTTGGGTTTGTCGTGGGTCACCCAGTCTTCACTAAAATGGACCACCAAAAGCTTTTTGACATTTCTGAGATTGGTGTTGGGCCATTTCCTTTACTGAAATTTTTTCCCCTCTTCAGGATGCTCTTCACCTCTCCAGCTTCAAAATTATAGAAGGGCTTGCCATGAACTAGACAAATCTTCTTGTTTTTGCTTGTCACAAAAATGCGTTTTTGACTTTTTGAATCTGTAAATGCCAGTTACCAGTCTCTTTCACTAAGAATTACATTTACAGTCTCTTTCACTAAGCCTTAAATTTATGCCATAAGACTCAGTGTGAACACAGTTTTCATTTCATAATATGGGGTTTATTAATACTTTTGATGCTATTACCTTTCTGTTTTGGAAACATTGCTTTTCTAATGATCAGAACTCCCCCTACTTTTCCAGGAGGGACTGTTGCCCTCAGTCTCATTCTGGTTATTTTCAGTTACTACTACGGGTTCAAATTTTTGCAGAATTCCTAGTATTTCAATTACTTTCACTTTGTTTGTACTATCTTTGGCATTTAAACCATTCACAAAATTACTCATTTCTCTTCAAAAAAATCATGCAAATAAATCAGCACACACACTCCTTATCAGCTGAACTTTGATTACCGGCATACATTATGACAAAGCATCGGTAACGAGAGCTTTGCTGTTGCATACGTATTTGCTACATCGCAGCCAACCTAACTCCGAATAAGAAAAATATCCTTTCTAATCATAACAAACTGAAAGGTGTCTTCGAATGTCTATATTGGTAAGTCTGGTGTCAGTTGGTGTGTTTTGCATCTGGACATGGCACAGCAATACCATGCCTGTTGAACTTGGTGGATTTTGCAAATGTTTGACATTTAGTGGGCTTTGCTGGCACAGACAATGTGTAGTTAGCAGCTTTTGCAGCCAAACATGATTTCCTACAGCCATTTTCAATGATTTATATTGTGTTTTGCATCCTGAAACATATTCCATCTTCTTGTTGTTGTTGTTGTGGTCTTCAGTCCTGAGACTGGTTTGATGCAGCTCTCCATGCTACTCTATCCTGTGCAAGCTTCTTCATCTCCCAGTACATACTGCAACCTACATCCTTATGAATCTGCTTAGTGTATTCATCTCTTGGTCTCCCTCTATGATTTTTACCCTCCACGCTGCCCTCCAATACTAAATTGGTGATCCCTTGATGCCTCAGAACATGTCCTACCAACTGATCCCTTCTTCTAGTCAAGATGTGCCACAAACTTCTCTTCTCCCCAATCCTATTCAATACTTCCTCATTAGTTATGTGATCTACCCATCTAATCTTCAGCATTCTTCTGTAGCACCACGTTTTGAAAGCCTCTATTCTCTTCCTGTCCAAACTATTTATCGTGGTGGGTGCTGAAGAAAACTATAGTGCAGTGTGCTCAACTCAGAATTGACAAAAAATGCATTTAGTGGCTTTTGCATCTGGGCTACTCATTTAAAGTTAGACAACAGACAGATGAACACGAGACACTGGTAACTGACAATGTGCTACAATAGGGGCTCTTTGAGGCCATTTTTCGGAGTCTGTGTTAGTGAAGTTGTGACAAGACCATTCTATGGGGAATGTCAGAATACCCATAGATAAGAGAATTAGAGATCATCTAGCGTGGGTAATGACAAAAAGAGATTTCTAAAGTGTAATTACAAAATTAAAATATCTGAATGATGGATCAGCAGGGAAATTATACTGTGTTAAACAAAGAATGCAATGAAAAAGATAATTTTATATGAGTTTCTTAGGGACAGGATCTGAACATAGCTCGGTTGGCTAAAGTTATTACAAGAAGCAATTGGGGATATATGAGCTGAGTTGAGTGAAATGTTATGTGAAGTCCCAGAGGAAAAAGAACCTGCAAAAACATTAACACTTTTTGAAGTTATAACATTACACAACTGTTTGAAAATTGAGGTTTATTGTAAATGCATTAAACTTTTAGAACTATGTTTATGAGCATGATGTCTTTCACCTCAGTGGGATAATGTGAGGTGTAACATATCATTTGTAGAATGAGATGTTTCATGTCCTTGATATCCATTGGCTGAGAAAGGTATTTGTGGGTGTACAATAGGAATTGCACCAATCCCATGCCGTCGGCGATGTGGGCTGCGGACTAGCACTCCTGCCTGCTGGTTGGAATCATTTGCTCCATGGAGCCACAAGGGAAAGACATGGAGTGCACATGAACTCCATGACACCAAAGAAATCATCACGGCATTGATGTTATGTTTTTTATTGTACTGTTGTTCTGAGTCCCATGTAAGATGGATGCATGACAACATCTAGCTGGAATCTAACACATGTCTAGTCAATTCATTAAGAGAAGTTAGAGTTGTACATTACAGGAAATACAGCTTCTCAGAGTGTGTTATCCCACTTGGACAAGAAAAGGCCCTTTCAGTGTGTTAGATGCAATGGATTGAAGTCCACACGGGAGAAGCTATGTCATGGTTCAAGGGTACTGAATAGCAGGACCCTTTCAGCATTGATATTGAATTGTGACCATGAGGGAAAAAAATAAGAGAAGTATGAATCATAGCAAGATATGAAAGTTATGGATTGACTACTGGAATCTTTCAATGGCCTATTCCTAACACTCCCATTATCGAGATAAAGACCAAGGAAACATTCCAGTACCTACCTCAACAACTCATGTAATGCGATTTTGTAAATATCTCTGTGGCAATGCTTTGACTAATGCTGTCATACATAAGCCACA
Organism: Schistocerca gregaria; assembly: GCF_023897955.1. NCBI lineage: Eukaryota > Metazoa > Arthropoda > Insecta > Orthoptera > Acrididae > Schistocerca > Schistocerca gregaria. The sequence goes on along the minus strand of NC_064920.1, from coordinate 909,809,961 downwards.
GATGATACATGACAAACATTTGAAAGCATGAACAAATGTTCAGAAATATAACACAGAGAACAGATTGTAGACATACATCATGAAAACCCATGCTCATAACATTGTCTTTTAATCTAATGAAAATGCAAACAAAAGAATGTAGAACAGAGAATAGAGATCATACAAGCACATCACATAAACCCATAATTGTATAAGACTCTTACTAGATGAAAAACAATAAGAAGACCCAGTTCATCAAAGCCCCTAAAATAAATGAAATTAATGAGTCAGATGCAATAATTAGGGGTTTTGGATGATTATGTCCTAAAAACAGATCTACAAACATTGCCACAAAAGACAATACTAACAAAAATGGTAGGAAAATTAATCACACAACATGAAAAATAAGATGTACCACATGCTGGCATCCTGTTCTCCAACTGAGGTTGAGGATACCAGTGTTAAACATGAAGGAAAAAGTGACCAACCAAGCATTGGTATTGCCAGTGCCAAACAGAACAACATACCTAATGTTGGTACCCTATAATATAGATCAACTGAAAAACAGGATGCTAGGTATCACCCACGATATAAAGAATTACAAAACTGACACTCATGGTGGAAACACCAACTGACCAACCACTTGTATCCTGTTGTTCAGTTGACCTGTATATCTCAAATGAATAACAGGATACCAGTGTTACCCAAAATGGATAAAACAACAACTCTAACATAGGTATCCTGTTATACAGTTGGCCTATGTATGTCAACCAAATAATGGAATACCACTGTTACCCAAAACATTAAACACCAACAAAACCCTATAATGACAGAAGAAAATATAAAACTGAAACAGAAAAAAATTAAAAAACAAAATTAATGTTATAGAAAAAGAAAACAATAAACTCACCATACATTCCTCCAGAAAACACCTAAGCTGGCCTTGAGAGACATTGGCCTTGAAGGATGTCAAGAAATCACATAATTACAGGCACACAAACAGAAATAACGGCACAAACATATAAAAATAAATACATACAGAGAAACATACACACACAAAATCACAAAGAAACTAAATAAAAATAAAAATTAAAAAAAATGTAAATAGTATACCAAATCACAACATGCAGCATCGACTATTCCACTTCCTTCTTACCTGGATTTACAAGAAAGCAACAAAATCAAAATAACAAAACCCAAACACACACATCAAACATTACCCAACACAAGAAACTAAAACAAAATAAAAAATAAAAATATCTCTAATTAATACCGTAGGAATATCAGCTCCCAACCCTTTCCCTAATTAACATTAAACCTCCCATCCCTTCCCCCCCTCTATGAGATCAATTTAGATTTTGGTCTATACATCTCTGCAACATACTTAAGAAAAGACTTAAATGGCCAACATGTATTGGATATGTCAACTTACATACCTTGCAAACCACCATGTGGTGGGCAGACTGGTCCCTATACTACTGCTACTACTACTACTTGTCATTTCATTTTCTGTTTGACTTGGAAATACAGCAAGTGAAAAATGACTGTCTGTATGCCTCTGTATGAGCCCAAATTTCTCGTATCTTATTTTCATGGTCCTTCCACGAAATATACATTGATGGCAAGAGTATCATTCTGCAGTCAGCTTCAAACACCAGTTCTCTAAATTTTATCAATGGAATGAGCATGTGAGGATTGTGGTGCCAAAGGCAAACAGTGAACTTCAGCTTCCTGGAGAATTTTGGGAAAGTTTGATTCATCTGCAGAAAAAACCACATAGAAGATGTTAGTTAGTACAATCTATTCCTGAGTGTTTGGTTTCTGTACCGGGTCAAATTAAAGGAAGACTTCGAATCACTTCAGACGTAGACTGCTAGTTTTCTTTATGAGTAGGTTCAAACAACATTCAAGTTTTATGGAGATGCTTCAGGAACTATTGACAGTTCAACTCCTATCCTTAATAAAAGTCTTCAATCTTTCCTCTCCCACATCCACACTGGCTGTTCAGTGCATACTCCTACATGCCAACCGCAAATTAGAACAGCATGCCACCCTCCACCTCAAAAAACTATCAAATCTCCTGGTTTCCCACCTCTGGAAAGACAACTCACTCACCCTTCACAACCTTTCCAGCAAACCTCAACCTCCTCTCAACAAACCCAGTCTCTCCCATCTACTCAATCTCCCACTTCCAGCTCCACTCCCTCCAAAACCTCAAAATTCTAATCAACACAGTCTGGAGCCACAAAACCCTAAATCAGTAGTTAACCTTTTTTCCAAACCTCTCTCCCTATCCGAAACGTCTGTCCTATCCAAAGGCCTCACCTTCAGCCCCACTCCCAGATTCAACCAAACAGCCCTCATCAAAGATGTACTGTCCTACACTCGTACTCTCTGCTGGAAATATCATTTTGCCACGAAGAGAAATGATCATAATCCTACTCCTAATGATCCAACTCCCCAAGACACTACCCAAATTGAACGCTGCCTGGAGCAGTTCCATCCTCCATCACAGCGGGACCCACCTCCTCTTCCTCAAAATCACCCTCTCCCAACCTTCCAGGAATTTCTGACTTCCAGCCTTGCCTCTCAATCCTTCTTAAAAAACCTCAATCCTACTCCCAACATCACCACTGCTGAAGCACAAGCTATCTGTGATCTGAAGCCTGACCGATCCATCGTCACTCTTCTGGCGGACAAAGGCTCCACGACCGTGGTACTTGATCGTCGGGAGTATGTGGCTGAGGGACTGCGTCAACTTTCAGACAACACCACATACAAAATTTGCCAAGGTAATCCCATTTCTGATGTCCAGGCAGAGCTTCAAGGAATCCTCAGAACCTTAGGCCCCCTACAAAACCTTTCACCTGACTCCATCAACCTCCTGAACCCACCAACACCCCGTACCCCTACCTTCTTCCTAAAATTCACAAACACAATCATCCCGGCCGCCCCATTGTAGCTGGTTACCAAGCCCCCACAGAACGTATCTCTGCCTACGTAGATCAACACCTTCAACCCATTACATGCAGTCTCCCATCCTTCATCAAAGACACCAACCACTTTCTCGAACGCCTGGAATCCTTACCCAATCTGTTACCCCCGGAAACCATCCTTGTTACGATTGATGCCACTTTCTTATACACAAATGTCCCGCACATCCAGGGCCTCGCTGCGATGGAACACTTCCATTCACGCCAATCATCTGCCGCCCTACCTAAAATCTCTTTCCTCATTACCTTACCCAGCTTCATCCTAACCCACAACTTCTTCACTTTTGAAGGCCAGACATACCAACAATTAAAGGGAACAGCCATGGGTACCAGGATGGCCCCCTCGTATGCCAACCTATTCATGGGTCGCTTAGAAGAAGCCTTCTTGGTTACCCAGGCCTACCAACCCAAAGTTTGGTACAGATTTATTGATGACATCTTCATGATCTGGACTCATGGTGAAGAAGAACTCCAGAATTTCCTCTCCAACCCTAACTTCTTTGGTTATGACATGACAAGAAATGTCTGCTTGTGTCTGTGTACGTGCGGATGGATATGTGTGTGTGTGCGCGAGTGTACACCTGTCCTTTTTTCCCCATAAGGTAAGTCTTTCCACTCCCGGGATTGGAATGTCTCCTTACCCTCTCCCTTAAAACCCACATCCTTTCGTCTTTCCCTCTCCTTCCCTCTTTCCTGAAGAAGCAACCGTCTGTTACGAAAGCTAGAAATTCTTTGTGTGTGTTTGTGTGTTTTATTTATTGTGCCTGTCTACCGGCGCTTTCCCGCTTGGTAAGTATTGGAATCTTTGTAATTTTATAAGATTATTTTGTGTTGACGTACATGTATCAGTGATATATATAGACTTGTTGTGTTATATGGTGTATAAAATGGTTAGGCCCAGGAAACTGGTTAAACCTAGTGATGATACGGAGGCAGAAATGGTACCAGATCCTCCGGTAGAACAATCTGTTCACACTTCGACTCAGTCGTTAGAGAATTTAATTACCGATACGATTTTGTAGATGATGTTCCGACAGGTAGTGAGACTGAAGAGCTGCCGAAGTAAACTGGCACTCCACCAGTCAATCAGTTAGAAAGTAGAGACACTACTTGTACCGACCCAGGGGCACAAGTGCACAACGCACAAGCTAGGCCATTACAGGATATGTTAACAGCATTATTCGAAAAATTTACTACCCAGCAGAGGGAAGAAATGGCTAGAGAGAGACAGGAACAAGAAATTAAAGACCAAGAATTAGAAAGGAAAATAGTTGAAAATATCAACAACATATATCTTAAAAGAGATGAGGAAATTGTCCGCCAGATTAATCAGACTTTAAACGAACAGGATAGTGCAATTACTAATCATGTGAAACAAGAGATCGATGCAGTGAAATCCATGATCGAACCATTAGTGAAAATTCCAGTTCAGGTTAACAGCCTTCAAACTGCTGTGGATACACTTGAAAATAGATTCAAAGCTCCAGCCACAGCTATCGAAACATTGCAGGAAGATATTCCTTCCGAAATTCATAGGCAAGTCAAAACCGAGATAGCCAGAGCGATGTATCCTGAAAACCATAACCCACAAAATCTGTCAGTATGCAGCAGTAACAACACTGATGCTGACAGGCAAACGTACACAGAACATTCTACACCGAATCTTCCTTGTACTGCAAAGAAAACCAGACTTTGGTTATCAAATGATTTTTCCGCAGCAATGCGTGACAACAAGAAACAATCATGATAATGAAGCAGAGTGTACTTGTAAAAAGGTAAATGCGACACCTGCAAATGATAGCAGTTCAATGCAACAAACAACTCTGATGCATGAAGAGAGTCTCATCAAGCATCGGCGGTTTCAGATCTTCAATGAAGAATGCAAATGAAACGTACACCCTACATCTACATCTACATCTACATCCATACTCTGCAAGCCACCTCACAGTGTGTGGCGGAGGGTACCCTGAGTACCTCTATCGGTTCTCCCTTCTATTCCAGTCTCGTATTGTACGTGGAAAGAAGGATTGTCGGTATGCTTCTGTGTGGGCTCTAATCTCTCTGATTTTATCCTCATGGTCTCTTCGCGAGATATACGTAGGAGGGAGCAATATACTGATTGACTCTTCGGTGAAGGTATGTTCTCGAAACTTTAACAAAAGCCCGTACTGAGCTACTGAGCGTCTCTCCTGCAGAGTCTTCCACTGGAGTTTATCTATCATCTCCGTAACGCTTTCGCGATTACTAAATGATCCTGTAACGAAGCGCGCTGCTCTCCGTTGGATCTTCTCTATCTCTTCTATCAACCCTATCTGGTGCGGATCCCACACTGCTGAGCAGTATTCACGCAGTGGGCGAACAAGTGTAGTGTAACCTACTTCCTTTGTTGTCGGATTGCATTTCCTTAGGATTCTTCCAATGAATCTCAGTTTGACATCTGCTTTACCGACGATCAACTTTATATCATCATTTCATTTTAAATCACTCCTAATGCGTACTCCCAGATAATTTATGGAATTAACTGCTTCCAGTTGCTGACCTGCTATTTTATAGCTAAATGATAAGGGACCTATCTTTCTATGTATTCGCATCACATTACACTTGTCTACATTGAGATTCAATTGCCATTGCGTGCACCATGCGTCAATTCGCTGCAGATCCTCCTGCATTTCAGTACAATTTACCATTGTTGCAACCTCTCGATACACCACAGCATCATCTGCAAAAAGCCTCAGTGAACTTCCGATGTCATCCACCAGGTCATTTATGTATATTGTGAATAGCAACGGTCCTATGACACTCCCCTGCGGCACACCTGAAATCACTCTTACTTCGGAAGACTTCTCTCCATTGAGAATGACATGCTGTGTTCTGTTATCTAGGAACTCCTCAATCCAATCACACAATTGATCTGATAGTCCATATGCTCTTACTTTGTTCATTAAACGACTGTGGGGAACTGTGTCAAACGCCTTGCGGAAGTCAAGAAACACGGCATCTACCTGTGAACCCGTGTCTAAGGCCCTCTGAGTCTCGTGGACGAATAGCGCGAGCTGGGTTTCACACGACCATCTTTTTCGAAACCCATCCTGATTCCTACAGAGTAGATTTCTAGTCTCCAGAAAAGACATTATACTCGAACATAATAAGTGTTCCAAAATTCTACAACTGATCGACGTTAGAGATATAGGTCTATAGTTCTGCACATCTGTTCGACGTCCCTTCTTGAAAACGGGGATGACGTGTGCCCTTTTCCAATCCTTTGGAATGCTATGCTCTTCTAGAGACCTACGGTACACCGCTGCAAGAAGGGGGGCAAGTTCCTTCGCGTACTCTGTGTAAAATCGAACTGGTATCCCATCAGGACCAGCGGCCTTTCCTCTTTTGAGCGATTTTAATTGTTTCTCTATCCCTCTGTCGTCTATTTCGATATCTACCATTTTGTCAACTGTGCGACAATCTAGAGAAGGAAGCACAGTGCTGTCTTCCTCTGTGAAACAGCTTTGGAAGAAGGCACTTAGTATTTCGGCCTTTAGTCTGTCATGCTCTGTTTAAGTACCATTTTGGTCACAGAGTGTCTGGACATTTTGTTTTGATCCACCTACCGCTTTGACATAGGACCAAAATTTCTTAGGATTTTCTGCCAAGTCAGTACATATAACTTTACTTTCGAATTCATTGAAAGCCTCTCGCATAGCCCTTCTCACACTACATTTCGCTTCGTGTAATTTTTGTTTGTCTGCAAGGCTTTGGCTATGTTTATGTTTGCTGTGAAGTTCCCTTTGCTTCCGCAGCAGTTTTCTAACTCGGTTGTTGTACAATGGTGGCTCTTTTCCATCTCTTACGATCTTGCTTGGCACATACTCATCTAAAGCATAATGTACGATGGTTTTGAACTTTGTCCACTGATCCTCAACACTATCTGTACTTGAGACAAAACTTTTGTGTTGAGCTGTCAGGTACTCTGTAATCTGCTTTTTGTCACTTTTGCTAAACAGAAAAATCTTCCTACCTTTTTTAATATTTCTATTTACGGCTGAAATTATCGATGCAGTAACTGCTTTATGATCGCTGATTCCCTGTTCTGCATTAACTGATTCAAATAGTTCAGGTCTGTTTGTCACCAGAAGGTGTAATATGTTATCGCCACGAGTCAGTTCTCTGTTTAACTGCTTAATGTAGTTTTCAGGTAAAGCACTTAAAAATATTTCACTGGATTCTTTGTCCCTGCCACCCGTTATGAACGTTTGAGTCTCCCAGTCTATGTCAGGCAAATTAAAATCTTCACCCAGAACTATAACATGGTGGGGAAATCTAGTCGAAATATTTTCCAAATTATTCTTCAGGTGCTGAGCCACAACAGCTGCTGAGCCCGGGGGCCTATAGAGACATCCAGTTACCATGTCTGAGCCTGCTTTAACTGTGACCTTCACCCAAATCATTTCACAATTCGAATCTCCGTCAATTTCCTTCGATACTATTGCACTTCTTATCACTATAAACACGCCTCCCCCTTCACTGTACAGCCTGTCTCTGTGGTATACATTCCAGTATGAGCTTAGGATTTCATTACTGTTTACATGTGGTTTCAGCCAACTTTCTGTCCCTAGTACTGTATGGGCGTTGTGACCGTTTATTAATGAGAGCAGTTCTGGGACCTTTCTATTGACGCTACTGCAGTTTACTATTAGCACATTAATATTGTTATTCCCTGTTGCATTTTGCCTACTCCTGCCTTGCCGCGTCGCAGGAGGCATCTTGTCGGGCCTAAGGAGGGCATTCTCTAATCTAAAAAAAAAACCATGTGCACTCCACATGTACTCCGCTACCCTCATAGCCGCTTCCAGCGTGTAGTGCACACCTGACCTATTCGGGGGACCCTACATTTCTCCACCCGACAGCGGAGGTCGAGAAATTTGCACCCCAGCTCTCCGCAGAATTGTCTGAGCCTCTGGTTTAAGCCTTCCACTCGGCTCCAAACCAGAGGACCGCGATCGGTTCTGGGATCGATACTACAAATACTTAGCTCTGATTCCACCCCGCAAGCGAGGCTTTCTGCCTTCACCAACTCCGCCAACCGCCTGTACGAACTGAGGATGACCTCTGAACCCAGACGGCAGGAGTCATTGGTGCCGACATGAGCAACAATTTGCAGTCGGGTGCACCCAGTGCTCTCTATTGCCGCCGGTAGGGCCTCCTCCACATCTCGGATGAGACCCCCCGGCAAGCAGACAGAGTGAACACTGGCCTTCTGTATTTATCCATAATTTCAAAAGTGTTCTCCCAAAATCATGGTCAGAAGAACAAAAGATACAATTTGTAGTATCACATATCTCTGGTGATGCATCATTATGGGCATTAAATGCCGCAGAAACTTGTAAAACCTTTCAAGACTTTGAAAAGGCGTTTTTAGATCAATTTTGGTTGGTGTCTATTCAAGAGCGACTTCGTAAAATAGTATACAGTGCCGAAGTCTATAATCCGAAATCAGGTTCATTAAGGAAATATTTTGAAAAATATGTTAACATGACCAGATACTGGGATGAGCCAGTTACCACTAGAGATTTGTTATGAGTACTAAAAGCCAGACTACCAATCCACATTACAGAGAAACTGTTCAATGTTACAGATACTGACTTAAAAGAATTTCTGCTTGTAATTGATTCCTTGGATCTTGTGCAGGAGGACACCAGAAAAAGTTCTGATGTCACCAGCAATACAAACAGTCCGAACGGAAAGAATTCATGGAATTCCAACAAGGTAAATAGGGGCGAAGCTAGTCCTAAACAAAATAAAAATAAATCTTATGGAAACAGCAATTACTACAATAACAGTAATAGAAACCAATACAACCAAGACTGTGGTTACAACGATAATAATAACAAGGATTATAGGAAAGCTGGAGAATACCAACAGCCGAATGGTAATCCAAGGCAGCATCACAATCAGAATTCAAATTTTCATAGTGACATTAATAACTGAAAAAGATGGAATGACCACAGACCAAACAGTCCGTACAAAGATAAGCCAAAGAATATGCACGGAAATAACAAATATTGGCGGCAACCAGGACCAAGCCATTGGCAACCGTCGCAAGGTTCTTTTAATACAGGCCAGACAGTAAACTATGTCCAAGCTATTCCGATGCCAAACAGCCAATATCCACCGTGGTGGGATACAAGCAGGCCACCTCCAACTACAACAGAAAATTCACAAAATGTGAAAATAACAGAGGTACCTTCTGATACCAAACAAAATTCACATAAGCCGACAAACTAATTGCGGTCCTTGTAGGCCTTCACCAGGCGACCGAGGGCAACAAGGAAGGCAATAGGTCGAAGAAGCACAATATAAACATGATTCGATATCAGGATGGAAATAAATTAGAAGATTAGCTATATCAAGAACCTGTCATTTCTGATAAGGTAGAAAAGAAAATAATTCAAGCAAGTGTCAACGGGAGTATAAATGGGATACCAACTACAATTTTGCTAGATACAGGTGCAAATATATCCGTAATGAATATGCAATTTTTCAAGATGGTTTCGCAACTAGGAAAATTACCGGTCTTACCCATCGCAAATTGCAAGGTTATTGGAGCATTGGGAAATAAGACACAAACCATAAAATTCCAGACACAGGTGGAAGTTACCTTAGGAAATGATCGCTTGACATGCACGTTCCTATTGATAGATAATTTATCTGTACCAGTGGTACTTGGACTTGAGTTCCTTCGGGAAAAGGAAGGTATAATTAATCTTGCCCAAAGGACGTGTGATCTTAATCACCAACAGCGACCGATAACTTTGATGTTGAATCGGGAGTTCGGTGCAAACCTTCCATTAATGCAAAAGGTACACCTTTCTGTCAGTAAACAGAAGATGTTAATGTTGAACCAAGAGCACCCGCATATATGTAGTCAAAACCGAAATAACGATGTACCCAGTGATGCAAATGACATCATGGCAACAATACAAGAAAAAATAAAGGAGACAACTTGCATTAATAGTTCTGAGGCTAAGCAATAGACTGAATTATTGTCTGAATATCATGAAGTATTTGTTGAACAACTTGGTATCATAAAAGATTATCAATATAAAATAAATGTAGAGTAGCTTACTCGGTTCCCTGGACTAGGGGCTATATTGCCATAAAGACTTTAAAAAATATTTGCAATAAAATGTTTGTAATTATGAAGGACTAATAAGAGGTGCTAATGTACCGAACATTAATAAATGTGATGTTTAGTTTTAGTAATACAATGATATTATATGTTTGTTAGTTTGTAGATTTACACGTCAAGTGTCACAATATAATATTCTTGAATTATTTGTGCAAGGAGTGAAGAATCTCCATGATAAACACATTTTAATAAAAGAAATCAGTATCTTCATAAATGTTCACTTAAACATTATTGTATTAGATGTAATGAATTTTATTATTTTTTTTTTTTTTGTATTGTACATATCAATGAAATGCATAAAATATTTTAAATAAGATTGAGTGATTGCGAGTAAAAATTATGTGACTGACAGTAGAGCCAGCCGAGCTGCACATAAACAATGCAACGTTGCCTTCACAGCGCATCGCGAGAGAGAAAGTGTAATCACATTCTCCAAATATACACAAAGCACGCTATGGACACGTGTGTGATTAACAGTGCCGTGATTGAAATGTGCATATTGTGATGAATTCCTAAATGAATCACTAAATTGTATTAAACAGTGTCAAGATACAGGACAAAATTAATTCCTTCTGTGTGAATGCGAGTGACGTGCACACTAACAAATTTTCTCCACAGGATGGTAAGAGTGTTTATCTTGTCACTGACACATATATTTTGAGACTTCATGTACCCGTCTTGAACTGAATGATGAGGCACAAGAGAATCCAGAGCTGCTGCAGGGGTAGTTCCGGCCAGCAGGAGATCGCAATCAAGATGCAGCTGACGGCAGTTGACGCTACGCCGATGCGGCCAGGGGCGGACAGGCGACAGTCACTACCTGACTGCATTCCAACAGGTCGACGTGGAAGAAATTTTTGTCATACACAAGAAATATACTAAAACTGTTAAAAAAAAAAAATCATCAAACTTGAATGTATTTCGCACATACGACAGAAACATAAATTCGTGTTCCAGTTTGTACAATCTCAACTATGTCAAACCTGACTGTAAGTAGTAGATGAATGTATTGTCTTGAAGCCCCTTGGATGGTTTTGAAGCAATTTCTGAGGCAATACAGTCACGGAGATTTTATTTTTCATTGCTCAATTCAAATACAATCTTCTGTGACAAGTTACATTGAAGTCAAATATTTGGACATTAAAAACAATGAATCCTCGTGGATTATGTGGACTTATAAAAAAAATTAACAAAAAAAAAAATAAAAAGTGTGATGAGAAATAAACATGGTGAATAAACTATTTTTTTTATGAGCCCAAGGGGCAATATAACATTTACGATATACCAGTATATATATTTTTTATTATGAGTGGAATATGAACGTGTGGATAATATTCATTCAATTATGTAATTATTTCTTAAAAAGATGATATTTATGTAAAACAGAGACAATATTTGTCTCACATTCTTTGTTAATCTATGTCATTCTTTTCTTTTGTTTTGTACCCTTTTGTCGTCTTCTTCTGTTGTACATCGCCAACGCAAGATGCGAATCGATTTGAGGTCTGTTAAATGAAAAACATTTAATGTAAAATTATTGTACTTTTATGTTCATTTGCTGGTAAAAACAAATAGAGCCAAATGTGTTAAAACTATTTATGATTAATTATTGAAAATTCACTTCCTCCTTTAATTATAATTTTGTATTAATTGTTTTATCATAGCTGCAAGAAGTGCAGCTATTGTTAGTTGCGATTATATAGCAACTTCGTCTGTACTTCTAGTTGAAAATAGTGTGGATTTGTGTTAAACTAATTTTCAAAACAATTTAATAATTTTTTTACAGGTGGCATCAATTTAAATGATTTAAATGATTTATTGGGAAAAGGAAAATCTTAAATAAAAAAGAAATTCTCTATCTTTTGTTGGCCGCCATCTTAACTTTTATTACAGAGGCAAATGTAAATTACTTGAAACTGCAAACTTTCAATATTCCAATGTGTAAGAAACAAATGTGCATTGGTGGTACTGAACTCTATTTATAAAAGAAAAAATTAATCGGATCAGACTGCATTTTCTAAGAACAGTGCTGATGGTATTTATTGTTGAACAAGAATTCATTGCTGATGTATGTGGCCAAAATTAAACTACTCACAAATCACAGAGAAAAATATTTCTGGTAGCATAAATCAGTGTTGTGTGTGGGTGGTATTCTGCAGTTACTTTTCATGATCAATTTGCAAAGAATAATTAAATCCATCGAAGACAAAAACATTATAAACCTCCGATGTACGATCTGTAATTTTAGTGATATGAACACAGCTTACAGTCAACATTATTACACTACGTCAGGTGGAATTCTTGTGCAATTTGAACAAAATAATTATCCGGGAGAAGTTGTAGTTTGAATAATGCATTATACATGTGTATAATATTGTCAGTGTCATTTACAAAATCAAATCAATGCAACTGCTTAAAAAAAACACACAGAGTGAATTCAAACCACAGAATACCATAGAGTATCGCATCATCCATATTCATTGCACTCGTTGATGTTGATGATAGACAAAAACCGCCACACTGTGTCAAAACCAAGTTAACACCCGTTAGTTTCCTCACCCTACAGCGGACCCTGACCGCTGGCTACAGGCCGTATGCCACTCACCAGTTTCATCAGACATCATACGACCAGGTGAATTGGACTCTGTGATTGTGTTTATCAACTGTCATTTTCTAATTTGAAGTTCTTTTATCTTGCAGTTACATTTTGGATTTCGCAATCTCGAAATTTATGATTGTTGTTCGAGAGTTGTAAAATAGATCACAAGTGGAAAATAGTCAAATATTTGCAACATTTTCTGCTCTCGCTTTACAGAGGTGTGAAGGCAGCAAGGCAGCTTGGAACTCTTACTCTGTAAGTGGGCGAAACATGTCATGACTAATTTTCTGCATTCAGGAAGTCTCGATAACTGACATGCGTGTTGAAGTGCAACCATTTAATTGTAGTAGGCCATCTGCATTCAATAGACAACATTTGTGAGCTGAGTGTAGGAGCACAAAAGGCTCCAATTGAAAGCAAGAAAAACCAAAGGGATGACTATTACTGCATTTTAGCTTGAACAGCTATCAATTCTTTATGTTGAGTTCTTAAAAGGAAATTGATAGCTGAGCTATAAGAAAAAGACATCTCCTCAAGCAACTATTCTCACCAGAAGACCATGCATTAAGGGTTGCACATTCAAAGATCAACTGAGGGCACCTGAAATCTTATCATAAGACTGCACCTCCACAGGATTGCAGTCAGTGGCTCCCCACCTTGTTTGTACCATTCTACATTAGAAAATGATTTAAATCACCTCAGAGTTTTCATGCGACCAGTATCAGGATCATTAAATCACTATGTGAAAGAAACTACTTTAAGTATTTCTTACTATTATCACCAATATTTACAGAAAGCGTGAACAGTAAAAGCCAAACTAAAGTAAGCAAATTTACATACAGAGCATTTGAAAACACAATAAGAAAAAAAAGGAAAATATCATTATTTTTCATGACAAGTCTGTAGCATTCATTCTCAGTTGGGCAGACCAGTGGCTGAAGTATGGTGCCTGGTGATTTAAGTGGTGAATCTGTCTGAATGTGATGGCAAGACCTGGTGATGGCTCTGTAGCTGTCTCCAACTAATAGATGCTCCACTGTCATCAATGGAAGATACACAGCTGAACCCACTGTGACTCAGCAGTATGTGGCAGGCAGCAGCTATGGGGTGGTGGTTTGGCTGCTCCAGTGTAACGTAGTCCTCTGCAACCCAGGTAGGTTCAGATATGTAGCTTCTGGAGGATGTTGCCCCTGCAGATTGAAAGGTGAGATGTCTCACTTCTGACATTAGATGTGGACATGCAGAACGAGCATGGTTAGAATAGCCCAGGTGTAGGTCTCTTAAGAGAATGTTCTAAGAACAAAGTCAACAGAAAAATAGCATTTTTCACATTAGAAGACATCAAAGAAGATCCGGTCATTGAAGAAAACATAGAAGACATCACTGAAGAAAATTAGAGGGAAGACACTGCATTTACTGCTTATTAATTAAACAAAGAGAAGATTTCAGAAGAAACTAACAAGGAAAAAATAAATGATCATGGTTGTTGATAGTGCATATACAGGACATATGAGGTGCGATCAAGAAGTCACTGGAATCTTTTAGTTTCTCAAGCTTTATAATCCAATTTTCAAAACTTTTCTTTTATCGTGTTGGTATACATTTTCCTTATCAGTTGAATATTTAGTTTATTGTTGACAGTCAAGTAGTTTATATTCACTTTCTAGTTCTGGATGAATTTTTACTACCCAGAATAATGGATCAAATAATCTGCATCAAATTTTGCTTGAAAATGGAATCAAGTGCAACACTGCATTCAAAATGTTGACTCAGGCTTTTGTTGAATCTACCATGAGTAAGACAAGACTTTACGAGTGATATATGAAATTCAAAGAGGGTCAAGAAGGCAAAGATAATGATTGCCATGGATGCCCTACCACATCAGTTACTGACAATAATGTGGGAGAAGTATGGAAAATTGTTCTGAAAAACACCTGAATTACCATCAGAAAGGTTACTGATGACATTGGCATATCCTTTGGCTCATGCCAAGCAATTTTTTTTTTAATTTATTTTTATGTTCTGGGTATGAAATGTGTAGCAGCAAAGATTATTCCAAAACTGTTGAATTTTGACAAAAATGACATCTCTCGAGAACACTGAATGAAGTCTACAATGATGCAAAACTTGTAAAAGAAGGTTATGACAGGTGACTAAAAATTAGTGTATTGGTACATGGGTATGATATCAAAACCAAGGCCCAACTGTCCCAATGGAACCTGCATGAAGGTGGGGTGGGGGGATAATAATAATAATAATAATAATAATAATAATAATAATGATAATAATAACAATAATAATAATAATAATTTGACAAGCTCAATCACACATGAAAGTCCTTCTCACTGTTTCCTTCGATTGCAATGGGACAGTGCACCACGAGTTCCTGCCTTATGGTTATATGGCCAATAAGGAACACTACCTGCAAGTTACGCACTATTTGCTTGAAGCAGTGTGAAGAAAATGAGTAGGATTATGGCAAAACCACTTGCACCACGATAATGCTCCCACTCACACATCAATGCCTGTTCATGGTTTTCTGGCAAAAAAACAAAACTATTATGTTGCCTCAGCCACTGTATTCACTGGACATGGCCCCCTGCATTTCTTTCTAGTCCTGATGTTGAAGAGAACTATGAAAGAATGTTTTGCCACCATTTATGAAATAAAAACAGAACTGCTTAAGGACATGAACACCAAAATGAAATGTTGTACTGTGGGTGATTGCTTTGAAGGTCTGATCACACCTCGTACATGTAATGAGGTGGTCAACTTAATAAATGTGAAGGACTATAATTCTGTTGTCAAGGTTACCAAACAAGGTGGATCAATGAAAACAGTAGCAACAGGAAACTTTGTAGGTGACAACTATACTCTCAAGAATGTAATGTATGTGACACCTACATCCACACTCTGCAAAAATTCCATTCATTAATGGTGTATGGGAAGAATGACTGTTTAAATGTCTTTGCACTTGTCATGTTATTTAGTCTGATTGTGGGCTCTTGATCTCTTTGAGAGCAATATGAAAGGGGTGGGGGGGGGGGGTGTGAAGGGGGGGGGGGGGGTGTATATTCCTTGAGGCATCATTCAAAGCCATTTCCTGAAACTTTTGAAGTAGACTTTCTTAGTATAGTTTACGTCTGTTTTCATGAGTCTGCCAGTTCAATTCTTTCAAAATCTCTGTAACACTTTCCTGCAGGTCAAAAAAAAAAAAAAAAAAAAAACAACCTGTGACCATTAGTGCTGCCCTTCTCTATTTAAATTCAATATCCCCTGCTGGTCTAATTTGGTATGGATACCATACACTTTAGCAATATTCTAGAATGGGTCACATGAGTGATATGTAAGCAATCTCCTTTGTAGATTCATTGCATTCTACCAGTATGTTGAAGTCTGGTACCTGCTTCACCCATTACTGAACCTATGTGATCGTTCCATTCCATGTCCTTACAAAGTATTACCCCCATGTATTTGTATGAGTTTAAAGAATCAAGTTGTGTCTCACTAACGTAATAATCTTAGGATCTACGTTTTTTAACAGTTTGTGCGCAGTTATACATTTCTGAACATTTGAAGCATGTTGCCAGTCTGCACCACTTTGAAATGTTATGAAGCTCTGACAATATATGTGCAATTTCTTTCAGACTGTACTTCATTACCGATAATTGCACCATCTGCAAAGACGCTGAGGTTACTTTTAATATTATCCACAAGGTTGCAACACGTAGACTGCTGCATGCTTAGTGACAAGTGTTTCACCACAAGGCAAGGCAAGGCCAGGCCAGGCCATGTACACACTGTTGGCTGTGAGACTACTGTGGCTGCTGGCAGCCACATGGCATCAGGTGTGTGGTTGTGCTTTGGCTGCAGACAGCTACATGGCAGTCAACCTGTTTATATATAATGTGAATAGCAAGGGACTCATCACACTTCCATGGCGTACACCTGAAGTTACCTCTACATCTGCTGATCACTCTCCATCCAAGATAACTTCTTGTGTCCTACCTACCAATCTTCAATCCAGTCACAAATTTCACTTAATATCCCATATGATCATACAATTGATAGTAAGTGTAGGTGTAGTACTGAGTCAAATGCTTTTTGGAAATCTACATTACTGCTTTGATCCAGGACTTTCAGTATGTCACGTGAGAAGAGTGCAAGTTGAGTTTCACATCATCGATGTTTTTGAAATACTTGCTAGTTGGCATTGAAGAGTTCATTCTGTTTGAGATATCTCATCATGTTTGAGCTCAAAATATAAGATACTACAACAAATCGGTGTCAAAGATATTGGATGTCAAGTTTTGTGGATCCCTTCCACTACCCATCTTGTATATGGTTTTTAGTTCAAGTGTTCTACAATAGACCATAGAACGAGGGGCTAAATCAGATGCACACTGGGTGAAGAATCCACTAGCGGTTCCAATCAATTTTAATGATTTCAGCTGTTTCTCAACAGCACTGACACTAGTATCTATTTCACTCATCTTTTCAGTGATGCAATACTTAAATTGGGGCAATATTCCTGGGTTTTCTGTAAAAAATAACATTTGAAAATGGATTTAAGCAATTTTGTTTTGCTACCCACAATTTCAGTTCCTGTCTCATTCACAAGTGACTGGATGCTAAGTTTGGTGCCACTAATACTCTTTACATACAACCAGAATTTCTTTGGGTTTTGTGAAAGATCATTCAACGACATTCTGCCATGGTTATCATGAGGGCTTCACATATTGCTTTTGACAGACTAAAGCATTTCTCTCAGTAACGCTCTGTCTATAAACTTTGCTTTGTTTTATACCTATTATGCAGAAGCCTCAGTTCCTTTGCAGTGACTATATACCATGGTGGATCCCTCTCATCATTAACTGTTCTACTGGGTACACATAATGCCCAGTATATAGTCAACTGTTCTTTTAAATTTGAGCCATAGTTTCTTATAAGGCTCCTGATCTGAGCTAGAAGTTTCAAGTTTTTCACTGAGTTATGACACTACTTTACTGATCAGGTAGAATTTTCTATTAGTTTTAGTTGCCCTTTGTAATTTGGTATTCATTGTTGCTATGTGCCAGTTTCGTTGAAGACATCCTCGAAGAGGTCAGGTCTATTTGCTGCCAACAGATCTAATATATTTCCAGCATGAGTGGAGTTTTCAGTGAAGGCATTTAGTAGAGTTTCACAAGCTGTCTTGTCATGCCCACCACTACCAAAACTGTAATCATCCCAAGTGACTGTTACATGGATGAAGTCTCCTCCAATGATGACAGTATGATTGGGAAATCCAACATTTTCTCTGAAGTTTTTGATTACATCAGGAGGTGACTATGCTGGTCAATAGAAAGATCAAATTATATATTCATGCCCATGCTTTATACAAAATATTGCCCCAACATTCTTCGTGGATTTGGGATTCTTGTCTACTGCAACAAATTTATCACCTCCATTTCCCAGTATCCTATCCTTTCTATACATCCCTAAATTTCCCCCAAAAGTATCACAACTGTCAGCTTATGGTTTTGACCAGCTTTCTGTAACTATTATTATGTGAGCTTCACTTCCTTTTAGGAGCACTTCAAATGCTGGCACCTTGTTGCAAATACTTCAGCTGTTAACCACAATGATTTTAATGTTCTCACCTCTGTGTGTACAGTTGGGTGTGTGTGTTTATTTTGATTGGATTGGGGGGGGGGGGGGGTGCCTGGGGTGTTTATTTTGATCTTGTACTGATACACCTGGGTTTCATATAGCTACGTTTATCTGGCGGGGGAGGGGGTGGGGGGGGTTGGGACGGAGATCACCTAATCTAAAGGAAAAACCTCATGTGCACCACTCACACAGTCAGCTACCTGTGTACCAGCCTCTGATGTACAGTGCACACCTGAACCATTTAGGGAGACCCTACAGTTACCGACCCTATGGCACAAGCCTAAGAAGTCACAGTCTAGCCAGTCACAGAACTCTCTAAGCCTTTGGTTCACGCTTTCCACTCTACTCAAAACCATGGGGCTACAAGTTGTTCTGGGGACAATGCTGCAAATTTTGAACTTCATTCAAAATCTTTGAGCAAGGCTGGTATTCTCAACCATCTCTGTCAGTTGCTGGAATGAACCTAGTATGACCTCTGGGCCCGCTATTGGTTGTATCCTGTTCCCTCAGTGTGTGCCAGAATGGCCTCTTCTATATGTGGAATGAGGCCCACACATACATAGTGAGTGCACCAGGTGTTTCTTCCCATCTCTTGCTGACATTTCTCTAAGGGCACATTATTTGCCAGAGTTTGAACTGCCAATTGTAAATAGACATCATCCTCTAGCATTACGTCTCCTCAACAGTTGTAGCTGATATTAATAATGTTTTTCAAGTTTTGGACAGATCTAAGCTGCTTTTCTGAAAAATTTCATATAATTTTACACACAGTAAAGATCCCTTAATCGGGCAGGTAGGTTAGAAAATTTTAAAAGGTAAATGGATAGGTTAAAGTTAGATATAGTGTGAATTAGTGAAGTTCGGTGGCAGGAGGAACAAGACTTTTGGTCAGGTGAATACATGGTTATAAATACAAAATCAAATAGGGGTAATGCAAGCAGAAGTAGGTTTAATAATGAATAAAAAAAAATAGGAGTACGGGTAAGCTACTACAAACAGAATAGTGGATGCATTATTGTGGCCAAGATAGACACGAAGCCCACACCTACTACAGTAGTACAAGTTTATATGCCAACTAGCTCTGCAGATGACGAAGAAATTGATAAACTGAAAGAACCAGAGGTTTCACAGTGTTTCAGGGAGAGAATAAGGGAACAATTGACAGGAATGGGGGAAGAAAATACAGTAGAAGAAGAATGGGTAGCTTTGAGGGATGAAATAGTGAAGGCAGTAGAGGGTCAAATAGGTAAAAGGACGAGGGCTAGTAGAAAACCCATGGGTAACAGAAGAAATATTGAATTTAATTGATGAAAGGAGAAAATGTAGAAATGCAGTAAATGAAGCAGGCAAAAAGGAATACAAATGTCTCAAAACTGATATCGACAGGAAGTGCAAAGTGGTTAAGCAGGAATGGCTAGAGGACAAATGTACGGGTAAGATAGATACTGCCTACAGGAAAGTTAAAGAGACCTTTGGAGAAAGGAGAACCACTTGCATGAATGTCAAGAGCTTTGATGGAAACCCAGTTCTAAGCAAAGAAGGGAAACCAGAAAGGTGGAAGGAGTATATAGAGGGTCTATAAAAGGTCGATGTACTTGATTACAATATTATGGAAATGGAAGAGGATGTAGATGAAGATGAAATGGGAGATATGATACTGTGTGAAGAATTTGACAGAGGACTTAAAGACCTGAGTCGAAACAAGGCCCCTGGAGTAGACAACATTCCATTAGAACCACTGACAGCCTTGGGAGAGGCACTCCTGACAAAACTCTACCATCTGGTGAGCAAGATGGATGATACAGGCGAAATACCCTCAGACTTCAAGAATAATATAATAATTCCAATCCCAAAGAAAGCAGGTGTTGACAGATGAGAAAATTACTGAACTATCAGTTTAATAAGTCACAGCTGCAAAATACTAATGCGAATTCTTTACAGACGAATGGAAAAACTGATAGAAGCTGACCTCGCGGAAGATCAGTTTGGATCCCATAGAAATGTTGGAACACGTGAGGCAATACTGACCCTACGACTTATCTTAGAAGAAAGATTAAGAAAAGACAAACCTACATTTCTAGCACTTGTAGACTTAGAGAAAGCTTTTGACAATGTTGATTGGAATACTCTCTTTCAAATTCTGAAAGTGGCAGGGGTAAAATCCAGGGAACGAAAGACTATTTACAATTTGTACAGAAAGCAGATGGCAGTTATAAGAGTCGAGGGGTATGAAAGGAAAGCAGTGGTTGGGAATGGAGTGAGATAGGGTTGTAGCCTATCCCCAATGTTATTCATTCTGTATATTGAGCAAGCAATAAAGGGCACAAAAGAAAAGTTCGGAGTAGATATTAAAATCCATGGAGAAGAAATAAAAACTTTGAGGTTCGCTGATGACAATGTAATTCTGTCACAGACAGCAAAGGACTTGGAAGAGCAGTTGAGCGGAATGGACAGTGTCTTGAAAGGAGGATATGAGATGAACATCAACAAAAGCAAAACGAGGATAATGGAATGTAGTCGAGTTAACTCGGGTGACGCTGAGGGAATTAGATTAAGGAATGAGACACTTAAAGAAGTAAAGGAGGTTTGCTATTTGGGGAGCAAAATAACTGATGATGGTCGAAGTAGAGAGGATATAAAATGTAGACTGGCAATGGCAAGGGAAGCATTGCTGAAGAAGAGAAATTTGTTAACATCGAGTATTGATTTATGTGTCAGGAAGTCGTTTCTGAAAGTATTTGTATAGAGTGTAGCCACGTATTGAAGTGAAACATGGACGATAAATAGTTTAGACAAGAAGAGAACAGAAGCTTTTGAAATGTGGTGCTACAGAAAAATGCTGAAGATTAGACGGGTAGATCACATAACTAATGAGGAGGTATTGAATAGAATTGGGGAGAAGAGGAGCTTGTGGCACAACTTGACTAGAAGAAGGGGTCAGTTGGTAGGGATGTTCTGAGACATTGAGGGATCACCAATTTAGCGTGGAGGGTAAAAATGGTAGAGGGAGACCAAGAGATGAATACACTAAGCAGATTCAGAAGGATGTAGGCTGCAGTAGGTGCTGGAAGATGAAGAAGCTTGCACAGGATAGAGTAGCATGGAGAGCTGCATCAAACCAGTCTCAGGACTGAAGACCACAACAACAACAACAACAACAACATGTTATATTTCAAGCTAAAATTTATGAAAAGGAATTACTTTATTTTTGTTATTACAATCAATATGTACTAGCTCTGAATTTACAGTTAAAATGGTTGTTGTTGTTGGGGTGGTTTTTTAACATTTGAAATTACAAATTATTTGGCACACTTATAATTTATATAACTAATGACGCAATCTAGTACTGTTTATTATGTTTATTTCTGGATTCATTTATGAAATAATAATTGAACTAATAGAAATTCATTTGTTAAAAAAGTCGCAAAAACTTTGGAATATTGTTATTACCACAGAGTGAGGAGTTTTAAGTGCACCTCTGATGCAATTGGGTGTATTTTTTGTATTGCAGGTGAACAATGTAATCTCGGCTTTGTTAACATGAAAATTCAAAATAAGTGTGATGTAGTAAAATGTGTGGAAATATATTTATGTAAAAACAAAAATTCTGCCCACGACATTCTTCAAAATTATTTAGATCTATTGAACCATGATAACCTAAAATGTGATAATTTCAGCAGAGGTTGAAAATACCGCTTCAGTTGTAAATTACTTTGTCACACGACCGTTTTGGACTGTTATAAGCCCATCCTCAGGTGTCGTAGCTGTGCTGTGGTCCCCGAGTGCCGCACGTACCAGAGTGTCTGTGCTGTGCTCATAGGTAACACAGCATTACTACTTCATATCTAAAGATTCATCTATTCAGTAGAAGGATTTGTCATTCATAAATTCTTTGAATTGGTTTTTCAATGCTGGTACACTTTCTGTCAGACTTTTAATGCTATTTGGTAAATGACCAAAGACTTTTGTGGCAGCATAATTCACCCCTTTCTATGATAAAGTCAGATTTAACCCAGAATAATTACTATCATCCTTCCTTCTAGTGTTGGAGCTGTGCACTTTCCTATTATGTTTGAACTGGAATGGGTTATATAATAAATTTCATAAGTGAATATATGTATGAATACATTTATCTAGGAATATACAACAATCCCCTATTTATCAGTCACATAGGGATCATGAGGATAAGATTACAATTATTACTGCTTGCACAGAGGCATTCTATCAAACATTCTTCCTGCACTCCACACACAAATGGAGCAGGGAGAAACCCTAATAACTTGTACAATGGGATGTACCCTCAACCATGCACCTCATGGTGGTTTACAGAGTGCAGATGTATTGTGAATGTCCTTAGTTCCTTAAATAAATGTCTGCCAGTTGATAGTGGGTAGGCTCCAGCTATTATTCTGATTACATGCTTATGTGCAAAAGAATATTTTTTCTCTTGATGATGAATTATCCCAAAATATGATGTCCTGCAGACAATCAAATGACTAGATCAGAATAGTTAGACAAAGCAAAGACATAGATACAAAATTCAACTGCGCTGCTGACAGTACAGAGAAGGCTTGTTTGGGACAAAGTATTGTAGTGCAGAAGAACAATTGGTTGACATACTTACCAAAACTCTACAAAGGTCAAAGTTTGAGAAATTTGCATATGTTGTTATGAAACATTTACCATCACTACTACTTAGACACATATTAGGTGATAACTGTTTACTGTGAGATTAACTAAAAATGTAAAACTTATGACACAGACTTACAGAAAACAAACATTGTATTTTACAGATGATGTGGAAAAAGCTGAAGAGTTGTTACAAAACAATGTTTGCTTTATGGTTTTTTAAAGTCTGGATCTAGAATAACAAGCAGAATGCGAGTTATCTGAGAGTGTGAAAAAATATGTATGTGGTCTGTATCATATGAAATTGGCAATAAAATAATTTATGTAGTTCAATCAGTGTGTATCTCATAGTATTTGAAGTGAAGTGAACTCAGAAAAGGATAAACACACCACCACATGCTGTTCATCATCGTAGGCCACACAGAGTACACAGCTGCAGTGCACTGCTGGAGAGTGTTGAACTGAATGAAATTCTAAAGTTAATGACTGACGGGATTTGAGACAACAGCTGATCTACCTGATTTATAAAATTGATGCCAAGGATCTGTACTTTGGTGTGTTATGATCTCTCATTGATTTTTGTGGGCTTTGTACATTCTACACAATATTCTTAATCATCAGATGTACTACTTAAGTATTAAGTTGCCATTTGTTTGGTATGAATATAAATTACCAGTAAATAAATATAAACCTTACAGTGTCGAACACATTTTCTATGTTGAAGATTGACAAGAAGACACTAGCTTTTTCCTTATTCTTATTAATAAGAGAAGTCATACCCTGCAGGCCACTGATCTGATGAGCTTCAGCGTACTAGTTGGGGGTCACTCACAAGTAGCCCATATGAAAGGGTTTATGTCACTATGTTTCTGTTTTCAAAGAAAATTATGGTTTAATACAATATTACAGTTCCTTTGTTATTCCCAATATGATGCTAAGTTCCTTTTGACTTACATGCATGTCCAAAGGAACTTTTCACCGTATTTGTAATAACACAGTCACTGCAATATCGTATTTATTCACCAACACCGGCCAAGTGACTTTCAAGTAAAACATCTTGTCTGTACAGGAATATACATAATGGATGTACGAGTACAGGACATCAACACATAGTTGATGACGTATGGACCTTTCGGTCTGGCCATGAAGTGTGTATCGATAGCCAAATGGTAAGGCGACCGCTTGCGATAAGTGGGAAATCTGGGTTCAAGTATTGCTCTGACACAAATTTTCATTGTTATCATTCCATTCTGCAGCTGACTGTTGTCCATATCCACAATTGCAAATACATTTAATGTATTTGATGATGGCTGTAATCGCAACAGTGCATGCATGTGTAAAGGAATTTTGCATCGTATTTGAAATAACACATACACTGCAATATCGTATTTATCTGTCAACACCAGGCAAGCGACTTTCAAGTAAAATGAAAATACATTTAATGTACGATGGTTTAAGGTCAAAAGGCAAAGTGGGCAAGGTACAGTTATTGAAAGACTCAGAAATAAGGAAATTTGATTTATATGTAGCATGCAATTTAAAAGTTTCCAAGAAATTGGAGAATCACTGATTTGGTTCCTTTGCTGATATTTTAAATGAGGAAAGTACAATGTGTACAAACAATCAAATACACGACCTCGAAATACGCATGCACATCCACCATTCATCTTTTTTTAATTGTGCACAATTTTTTTAACTAACAATATATAACTTCAATTCTTTTATCAAGAAGTAAACAAATTTTCAAACAGGCGAATAGAACCTATAAGCACAGATCAAAAATCAGTATTTTTTGATTTCTTAGTAATTATTAGTTACAGGCCTGAAAGACTAAGAAACTTCCCTTATTTTTAAGTACTGTATAGATTCCAAAGATCCTTCATAACCTTTGACCAAAGTTTTTGGAAAATGGTGTTCAGTAACATAAATTCTTTCAGTTTTACTTTTGAGTGCCCCCCCACCCCCCCACCTCCTCCGCCACACCTAATCTCCTGAAGCCCATTGAAATCAGTGTGTCTGAATGTCTAGCCTCTTTGCCCATTGAAATCAGAGGGTCACTATTTTTTCCAAAACCATTCAGCTCCAGATCTGCATTCTGGTCCTGATGAATCATTCAGTGCCAACTAACTCCTTATCCTGTGCCAATGGCATTCTCTCTGTTGTTCTTTTCATTAATTTACAAGTCCAGATCTTTTGATCACTCATTCTTGGCTTTATCCATAGCGGAATGATTATCTGGAAATCTGTTGGTGTGATCCTGTTCTACAGATTTTGGACATAAGAGCAAAAAAACTTTCTAGTTCCTATACCTTCCACTATTATTTATCAATTATGCATTTAGCAATTTTGTATCATAATAACTCATTACTCTATTTATACTGAATTCACACAATTCAATCTGGATTTTGGATTAAATGTATTCAGTAACTTAATTTTGTGTGTGTACTGAAAAAAGTTATATGAGACAATCTATTCTTGAGCATCATCTTTTAAAATTTTTATCAATAGTCCAACTTCAAAATGGGTTATGTTAACAAACACTTAACATTACAAATTTGATCATCTGTATTAAAAGAATGATGAGGTGGTTAGTATTGGTTTTTATTTTGGGAATTGATTAGTATACCAAATGACATTTTGTCCTACATTCCCCCTGTGGTTTACCTAGTGCAGACACTACTGAGACATTTCCATTCCAGAAAATCTATTCTGATGCAAATACAGCCATTACAAGATTGTACAGCCATCAATGTACTAACTCTGTTCATCAAGCTCTAGTATTGTAATAATTATATTCACAAGCCTAAAATTATCAGCAACAATATGTAATTCCATGCAAAAAAAAGTGGATGGCACTTTTTTTCACCCCGTGTTACATACATGGCTCACATGTCAGCTATAATGAGATACCACAGAGCACTTGGTATTTTCATAGCTTCTGCTAAATGTGAAAATGCTATGATTAATGAGGTAAGCAAAGACAAACCCCAACTGTATAGATGAGACTCTAAATAGTGGACCGGCCCATAAACAAGCTGGACATTGTAGTTTTGTTTGTAGTTGTATGTTTTGAGATCCTTTAAGTTGGTTGGATGACAGAATTTGGGTTAGGATGTACAACATAACAAAGTACACAACTTTCAACTTCGCTTTATTTATGAAACTGATAAGTGCAACTATGCACAATTAATACTGATCTGTACAAGCATATCCTCAGTTGTGAATCAAAGTGCTGATCTAATCTGGTTCTCAATGTCTGCCTGTTATCATCAGGTCTTTATCGATCTGTTTATCTTCACTAGCACCTTAAAGGTACCAATATTTTAGTACATTTTCTGAGAGGGCAGTTCTTTTTTGTTTCAGAATATCAACTCCCAATGCTTTTTCATTGTTTACATCTTCACATGTGACTTACAGCATACAAATTTATGAGAAAATTTTCCACAGACATCCTAAGGGTTAAACAATGGAACAGATATTTTGTAAATTACTGTTAACATTGACATTCTTAATTTCACTAGAATGTGTGTGTACAGTTAACATTACACTTAAAAAAGGCTTTCTACTGGATTTCAAATTTTCATAATTTTATGTAAACTTACTTTTGAAGAAATTTTCAGAATATCGGTTTGACATCATTTCCTTATATCCTGACTATTTATTTTGGAAACAACAGTTTGGCATAATGCCTGTAACCAAAGCAAGATTCCATGAGAACAATAGTGTTACACATTGTACTGTAATTAAAACAGAAATTAAAACTTCTTTAAGCTGATTGTGTCAAATAATCACTTTCCCAAATTTTGTATAAAAATGTGTGTTTACAATAATATGACTTATATAAAACATGGCAACACTTTTTTAAGGACCAAACTGAGTAATCAAATTCTTACTGAGTTGTAAATGTTAAATGCAAATACATTTACTAAGTCATGTTAATAATGTTATATGAACTTATTGTCATTTACACATAGCTGGACAAATAAACCCACAGGTCTCAGTTTTGGCTCAGTCTCAATTTTTCTGAGTTCCAGTCAGTATTACACAGCATGTCTCAGTCTTGGCCACATGCAATATGTTTTGTAAAGATTGATATAATTATGAAAAGTAATAATACAAAGTGAAAAATTGATCAAAAACATGTATATAGTTTGTTAATTAAAATGGGTATCTGACATCCAACATGTATTAAGAACCACAATTAATTTAAATAGCAACATAGCAAGATTTTTAACAATCAGCCCTACCATGAAAAAGGGGACAACGCTAAGCATAGTTCCTACTAGAAAGTCTATCAAGGTGCTTCATGAACCAGTTAGAAGAATTTGTTTTTATTGTCAATAGATCATACTATTTTGTATCAAAATGTTACAAAATGGTGTTAGGAGCTAGGACTGATGACAATGCAGTTTCAGTACTAAATATTTTGTTTTGTATCTTAGATTACAATCACCTGCAAATTTGGGATGTTTTGCAAGGACAAACAAAATCATACTGGGAAGCCAACAGTCATACTGCATACCAGAATGATAAGAGGAAAGAAAGGCCAAATGGAACACAGTGAGTGATTTCAGATTGGATTGGAACCTCAAAAACTTACAAAGCAAAAAGACAAGTACTATTTTTCATTGTATTTTTGATCAGAGACTGTAGTACTTTGTCTGTGAAGTCACTTTTTTTACAGTTCCAAACTGAAGGAAGCACCTCAAAACTAATTAAACAGGAGCTGATGTCAGACAAAGAGATGGAGGAGGCTTCGAGTTATGAACAAAGTTTTCATCCAAAAGAGGGAAATGTTATGCTTGAACAGTTATGGAGGGGGGAAAAAAATCGAAGTGCAAGTTGACTCAAGTGCCAAACACACAACAAATTCAATATTTTTAAAAGTTAATCAAAATATGAATTAAGTAACAAAATTAAAGTCTCAATAAGTGAGCCAGGCAGTCAGATAGCTGAAATAAACAGAACTGAAGAGTAAAAAAGCAAGCTAAGCACCCAAAGTGCTGAAAGCACTCCAAAAATGATGAAAAACTTTCATAAGTGATGAATGAGTCAGAAACTGAACTTTTCAATTGTAAAAACCAAGGTTGAAACTGTCAAATTGAATTAAACAGTAGATTAGGACAAAAACAATTTAATGCTTTGTGGAATTTCACTTAGAAGATGTACAAAACAATGTAATTAATAACACATATGTTAAAGTTGTTGATGCAGGTAGACAATAAGGCAATTAATTTATGGGTGTCAGTTACAGTGATGTAGCAAACCACAGGAAACCTGTCACACAAAAACAATCTCTATGTACAAATCTGTTTTAATTACATAAAAATGAGTCCGTTGGGAAAGTATAGCCTAATTTTTGTCATGAAATGAAACTTAACATTTAAGAGAATTACTTAAATGAAAAATACCGTCAGACTTCAAGAAGATTATAATAATACCAACTCCAAAGAAAGCAGGTGCTCATAGGTTTGAAGATTACCAAACTATCAGTTTAATAAGTCACGGTTGCAAAATACTAGCACGAATTCTTTATAGACGAATGGACACTGGTAGACACTGACCTCAGGGAAAATCTTTTTTGGATCTGGAGAATGTAGGAACACGCAAGGCAGTACCTATCCTATGGTTTCTCATAGAAGATAGGTTTAGGAAAGGCAAAGTTTATAGCATTTGTAGACTAAGAGAAAGTTTTTGACAATGTTGACTGGAATACTCTCTTTCAAACTCTAAAGGTGGCTGGTGACAAACACAGGGAGCGAAAGGCTATTTATAATTTGTACAGAAATCAGATGGCAGTTATAAAAGTCGAGGGGCAAGAAAGGGAAGCAAAGGTTGAGAAGGGAGTGAGACTGGATTGTAGCCCATTCCCAATATTATTCAATCTGTATATTGAGCAAGCAGCAAAGGAAAGAAAAGAAAAGAAAATTTTCGACTAGGAAATTAAATGCATGGGGAAGAAATAATAACTTTGAGGTTCACCGACGACATTGTAATTCTGTCAGAGACAGCAAAGGACTTGGAAGAGCAGTTGAACGGAATGGACAGTGTCTTGAAAGGAGGATAATGGAATGTGGTCAAATTAAATCAAGTGATGCTGAGGGAATTAGATTAGGAAACGAGACACTTAAAGCAGTCTATGTGTCTCACTACTTGGAGAGCAAAATAACTGATGATAGTCGAAGTAGAGAGGATATTAAATGCAGACTGCAAAGTGTTTCTGAAGAAGAGAAATTTGTTAACATACAGTATGGATTTAATTGTCAGGAAGTCGTTTCTTAAAGTATTTGCATGTAGTGCAGCCATGTATGGACATGAAACATGGACGATAAACAGTTTGGATGAGAAGATAATAGAAGCTTTCGAAATGTGGTGCTACAGAAGAATGCTGAAGATTAAATGAGTTGATCACGTAACTAATGAGGAGGTACTAAAGAGACTAGGGGAGAAGAGGAATTTGTGGCACTACTCGACTATAAGAAGGGATCTGTTCATAGGAGACATTCTGAGGCATCAGGGGACCACCAATTTAGTGCTGGAGAGAAGTGTGGGTGGTAAAAATCATAGAGGGAGACCAAAAGATGAATACAGTAAGCAGATTCAGAAGGATGTAGGGCGTGGTAGTTACTCAGAGATGAAGAGGCTTGCACGGATAGAGTAGCATAGAGAGCTGCTTGAAACTAGTCTTTGGACCGAAGACCACTACCACCACCACATAAATGAATTCTGTGGCCAATTAAGAAATAATTGGAAACAACTTTGCAGTACTCTTGATAATAACATAGTTTTGTGCAAAATATTTGTTTCCAATGGGAAAATATGTGGCATTGACTTGCCAACATCATTCGCTGTTCACCAGCTTTATCCTGAAATGCTTTTGTACTAAGACTGAAAATGTTGCAAATTTATCTGGAGTTATCAATATTGGTGAATAGTTTCAGTTTTTACATGTTGTCACATTAAGACGACAAGAAACAGCTATTTGTAAGAATTAGAGGTTCGTTTATTAGTGTCAGAAGAACTAGTAGTGTCAGTTTGAAAGTGAATTTGAAGAGGAGTAGAAGTGAAATTTTAAAGTAGAATAGTATACAGATATGAAAATACCACACACAAAGTACCACCGATTGTTCTACCAAAGAATATTAAAAGCCAACTGAAATGAAGTTTTGATGTTGTGTGTACTTACTGCCTGGCCTCCCAACACTCCAACAAGACTGAACTATCATTGATCCTGTGCTGCGATTTATAGCCAAGTTCGACTCCCGATGCCCACTACTCCCGTTGATGCTCTTTTGTTTTTCAGAGCCTACACTGATATTCCCTGAAATGCACGGCTTTGCAGTTAAAAAAATCAAGAACTCCTGAAAAGGAGGTTGAAAATGAGACGGAGAAAGAAAAGCAAAGAACCACTTGTTCACCTTATCCAGGCCAAATGTTCAGAAGGATTAGTAGATTCTTCATAAATGTGGCAGCCACTGTATTTTTCTTCCATCAACAAAGTTAAAAAATAATCTTTGTAACGCTGAAGGTGATCCAGGTCTCCACATGCTGGGTGTCTACTGCATTCATGTGACTGCACCTAGTCTTAAGAGGGGGAGAACAATTGAGGATAGAGGCAAGGAACAACAGTGACACATGCCAAACAACCACACAAATCAGCAGTCACCGAGTACCGCCTTGAATTAATCATGAAATGAAATATGACGATTTCAGTATTGTGGTGCAATAAAAATTTCTAACACAGTAAATTAAAGTCTATTGAAATAAATGTGTCAAGTGTAGTCAACAAGGCCAAAGGTTTCAATTTAAATAAGGTTTGGAGTCAGGTACTCAATTCATTAAAATCTTACCAACCCATCACATCCACCAGAGCTGCGAAATGCTACAAGACAGCATATCAGAATGTTCATCACAAGACTATAAACAGTGGTGCTCTGGTTGGAATGCTAAAATAATAAATGTTGTGTGACTAGGGCCTCCCGTCGGGTAGACCGTTCGCCGGGTGTAAGTCTTCCGATTTGACGCCACTTTGGCGACTTTCGCATCAATGGGTATGAAATGATGATCATAAGGACAACACAACACCCAGTCCCTGAGCGGAGAAAATCTTTGACTCAGCCGAGAATCGAACCCAGGGCCCTTCGGATTTACTTTCCGTCGCACTGACCACTCAGCTACCGGGGGCGGACGGTTGGAATGCCGAGTCCGTGTAGCACGTACACATGACAGCAAAACTTTCAGCAATTGAAGATGTAGATTCAGTCACCAAATATTGTGGAATAAAGGGAAACAACACCTCTGCCATATAAGCAGAAGTGCAACATTAATCAGTCATGGCAAGAAAATCAAAGGTGATTTTGCAAATAGTTTCCAGGAACAAGTGGAGGGCAAGATCTTCTCTGGAAGAAGTTGTGCACTAGATATGGCAAGATTCAATGTGCACTTCGGGCTGGCTGTGGTAAGGTGGCTCGTGAACAAATGCTCCCACTAAAGAAAGTACAGCAAAGGACTTTCTTCATAATTTTAGCACAATTAAACCTGCATTTGGGGGCTGAATATTAGGCCTTATGAGGGGGTCAGACTTTTATTAAACAGAATAGGCAGCAATGCTGATATCTTGAAGACTTGTTTCTGGAAGTAATGTGTATTTAGGATTGGCCTGGGTGTAGGGGGACTGTTGAAAGATAAAAAGACATGGTCAAGAAGCTACTTGCATTAGGATGAGGGTTAATGGCGGAAATGGCTCTTTGGCAGTCAGTGGTACAGTGTCTGCAATACAGCTTGGGCTGGAACTGTGAAGGC
Organism: Schistocerca gregaria; assembly: GCF_023897955.1. Lineage (NCBI taxonomy): Eukaryota > Metazoa > Arthropoda > Insecta > Orthoptera > Acrididae > Schistocerca > Schistocerca gregaria. The sequence goes on along the minus strand of NC_064920.1, from coordinate 909,778,124 downwards.
AACTAAATGGGGGAGTGGGCAGCCGCAGAGGTGGGCATCCCATTGAAAGAGACTCTTGTGCTGTAGCAGTAAAGCAGATCTCTCTCATTTACCCTCTTCCACTAAATTTATGATATTATACACAATATCCTGTGCCTGACCATGAAAGTGGCTGGTGGGCTCTCACAGGTGTCCCCCGTTGGAGTGACTGTAGCTGCTATGGCCTCGCTGGGTTATACCGCGGCATCTGGAACCACACACTGCGGACCTCTGCTGTGATCGTGGCTGGAGGAGCATGGCAGTGATGGCAATGGGACCGGTCAGTGCCCTGTCTCAGCGACCTATGCCAACCTATTTATTGGCTATTTGGAAGGACCATCCTGGTCTCCCAAAACGCCAAACTCCTAGTCTGGTTTAGGTTCATTGATGGTATCTTCATGATCTGGACTCGGGCCACGACAACCTCAACAGCTTCTCTCGTAACTGCTTCAAGTGGTCCTCCTCAACCCAGTGTGCCACCTTCATGGATGTTGTGTAGAGGATCGAATGATTCGAGTGATTAAGTTAGTTAAATGCAGGAGTTTTACAGTAATGAAGTTAGTTAAAATGTGAAGGAATGTTGGGAGTCAGAAATCTTGTGTGTTACATACTGTTGTGCAACTCAGTGGTAGGGTAGTGCGATTTAAGTGGGTCGGTGCAGTGCCGAGTAAAGCATCATGTAGGTAAACACTGTGTGACAGTGTTGATAGGGAGTTTTGGGGGATGTGGTAGGTTCAAAAGGTCAACTAGGAGGGTCCCAATGTCCTATGAGGGGTCAAGGAGTAGGACCACTGTGGGTTGGGTAGCAGTTGGATTACAGTGCTTAGAGGCAGCACTAGGATGTCAGCAGATTGAATAGCTTATGAAATTTGTCTGGAATGCTCTCATAGATGCTGGAGAGCAAGGGATTCAGTATCAGATGTGATGAATGTAGCAGGAATTATGCAGTAGCAGTTTCTTGCAGAGGGAGCAGATGTGGATCTGGAATGCTAGTGCCATCTAGAGGAGAACTTCCAAGTTCCCACAATGCTTAACCCCAAGTCTGGTTTAGGTTCATTGCTGATATCTTCATGATCTGGACTCAGGACTATGACACCTGGTCCTCAACTCATTGTACCACCCTCCTGGATGTTTAACTACTACTCTGTGGTGGATCCCTCCACACTGCCGTCCACATTAAACCCACCAACAATACCTGTATTTTGACAGCTGTCATCCCTTTCACACCAAAATTCTCTCTTATACAGCCTGGTCACCATGGGACACGGTATTTGCAGTGACAGTAACTTCCTTGCCCAGTATTCTTAAGGTCTCACAATGGCCTTCACAGACAGGCACTATACCCCCAGGCATAATCTGCAAACATATCTCTCATGCCATTTTCCCCACATACACCATATATCCTCTCACCATCCCTAAGAACCAGCTGCAAAGGAGTGACCCATTCGTCACCCAGTACCACCCTTGACTGGTTCAACTGAAGCACATTCTCTATCAGAGTTTGATTACATATCATCATGCCCTGAAACGAAAGATAGCCTACCCAAGATCCTTTGTACTCTTCCTAAAGTGGTTATTTGTCAACAACCCAACCTCCATAAAATCCTTGTCCATTCCTACACCACTCCCAATCCCAACACCTTGCAACAGGGATCATATCCCTGTGGAAGACCCAGGTGCAAGATGTGCCTGATCCACATACACAGTACTTCCTATTCCATACCAATCACAGGTTTATCCTACCACATCAGGGACCAGGACACCTGAGGAAGCATGTCATATACCAGATCTGCTGCAATCACTTCATAGCTTTTTATATTGGTATGACAACCAACCAGCTGTCCACCAGGATGAACAGCCACCCCATAGGCCCGCAGCTTGATTAGAAGTCGCTTGTGAGGAACGGTGTCAAAAGCTTTCCGGAAATCTAGAAATACGGAATCAACTTGAGATCCCCTGTCGATAGCGGCCATTACTTCGTGCGAATAAAGAGCTAGCTGCATTGCACAAGAGTGATGTTTTCTGAAGCCATGCTGATTACGTGCCAATAGATCATTCCCTTCGAGGTGATTCATAATGTTTGAATACAGTATATGCTCCAAACCCCTACTGCAAACCGATGTCAATGATATAGGTCTGTAGTTAAATGGATTACTCCTACTACCCTTCTTGAACACTGGTGCGACCTGCGCAATTTTCCAATCTGTAGGTACAGATCTATCGGCGAGCGAGCGGTTGTATATGAGTGCTAAGTAGGGAGCTATAGTATCAGCGTAATCTGAAAGGAACCTAATCGGTATACAACCTGGACCTGAAGACTTGCCCGTATCAAGCGATTTGAGTTGCTTCGCAACCCCTAAGTTATCTACTTCTAAGAAACTCATGCTAGCAGATGTTCGTGTTTCAAATTCTGGAATATTCCATTCGTCTTCCCTGGTGAAGGAATTTCGGAAAACTGCGTTCAATAACTCCGCTTTAGCGGCACAGTCGTCGGTAACAGTACCATCGGCACTGCGCAGCGAAGGTATTGACTGCGTCTTGCCGCTTGTGTACTTTACATACGACCAGAATTTCTTCGGATTTTCTACCAAATTTCGAGACAATGTTTCGTTGTGGAACCTATTAAAGGCATCTCGCATCTAAGTACGTGCCAAATTTCGCGGGTCTGTAAATTTTAGACCATCTTCGGGATTTAGCGTTCTTCTGAACTTCGCATGCTTTTTCCGTTGCCTCTGCAACAGCGTTCAGACCTTTTTTCTGTACCACGGGGGATCCGTTCCATTTCTTACCAATTTATGAGGTATGAATCTCTCAATTGCTGTTGCTACTATATCTTTGAATTTGAGCCACATCTCGTCTACATTCGCATAGTCAGTTCAGAAGGAATTGAAATTGTCTTTTAGGAAGGCTTCTAGTGACACTTTATCCGCTTCTTTTAAATAAAATTATTTTGCGTTTGTTTCTGATGGATTTGGAAGAAACTGTATACATACTTATGAAATGTTCTGTGCTTCTGAAATTATCCTAGCCTCAACCAATGGTAACCTACTGTCTCCACACCCTCCACCTAACATCAAACACCCCCTCTGTCTTATCTCCTTCCCCCTATTCTTGTCTCCCGCCCTCTGTGTGCTGTCCTCTGCCAAAGCACCCGCCTGTCTTTCCTCTTCCCCACTCCTCTCCTCCTTCACTTCCCCATCCCCAACCCTTCCTGCCTGCCTGACAACCTCCCAACACTGCACTTGTTGGCAGTCTAGTCCCTGCGTGCTCCGAAACAAAGTGATCTTCTCTCCTCTCATGTGTACCCCGCTGTTCTTTCCCTGCCCCCTCCAGATTGCTGCATTCTGATCAGAGCTGCCGGATTTGGCAGCATGTGTATGCAAGGTGTGCTTCCTTATGTTAAAGAGTGTGTGTGTGTGTGTGTGTGTGTGTGTGTGTGTGTGTGTGTTTTTCATTTTTTGAAGAAGGCTTTGGGCAAAAGCTAATGCACAACTGTCTTTTCATTGTACCTCCCTGCAACTTAACGTGTCATCTTTATGATAAATAGCAATCTATCTATTCCTTATATTGTCGCTGTAGCATTTGGAGAATTCTGACAAGGGCACCATCACTGTGCGTGTATTGGTGGAGAGTTTCAGGACTTTGGGATGATCCACGAATGAGGTCCAAGTGAGGCAGAGTCCAGTTGGAGGTAGCATGGCTGTTGAATAGAGATGGCGCCATTGGATGGGATACAGCTAGCAAGATCCAAGAGTGACAATGAGTTGTGCACTGATGGTTCTCAACTGTGGCCAACATCAGGCCCAGCATGAATGACCAGCGAGTCAAAGTGTGAAGGACTGCAGTGGGGCAAATGGAGATCTGAGTGAGGTGCCGGTAATTGTGGTTAGTGCTTGGCCAGGAGTGACACCAGGTGTGATATGGCTCTGGTTGGCCAGGTGGTGTCTTTAGAGCCACCAAGTGGAAGAATACTGCTGCGGTGACCATCAGGCATGTGATCTACAGAAGATGAGCAATGGCAGCATTAACTCCATCAACTCTTGCGCCTCTATTAGTGAAACTGGTGTCGCCTGATACCAAGGTGTCTACAGCAGATGTGGTTGACAACAAACACAGTATGCTTCTGTCATGGCTGTATTGTTTATTCTGTATCTCCTGCAATGTTATCACCAGCAGCCTACAGATGAGGCAACCAACAGTACACATCTATGTTGTACGACAGTTCATCTCAGGCAGATACAATACATGGCTTAGGAAGGAAGAGATGAACTCACCCACAGCTCAGGCTGTAAACACATCAGCTCAAGAAGCCCTTACCTCTGCACTAGCTGTACTCTCCAGCAACAGCAGCTTCCTCAGATTCTGTTGAGAACATTGTTCCAGTTGTTTCGCTGTACTGGTCTCTGCATTAAAGAAGGTCCTGAATTTTACATCTAATGCAACTGAGAAATAAGCCTTCTACTGGAGCTAGTCTAGGCTAAACCCCTATTAAGAGGAACTCATAACATCTTACAATATGGATGAAAGTACAAAGTACATTTAGTGGGCTGCATCTACAATATTTCTGTTATCCAGTTCTTGTCTCAATGTATTAATAATTTCACTGTTTTAGAACCCGTTTAGAGTATGCCATAGTATGAAGTCAAAAGAAAACTTAAGTTGTGAAGTAAACATTTAGATGATGTAAACTAATAGAGCACAGAAAAATCTAGCTAATATGATGGGAAAATTATCTATGCTAAATCACCAATAGCAGTCAACATCGACTAACTGCTCCTGTGGTAACAATGGGCTGTAAGATGTGAGGTAATGCCCATTTACCAAGCTGGCAGTGGGTGTATTATGTAGACATGACTGGGGGCAGAGCAAATGCAAAGCAAGTGAGCAACCATGTCTACTTGCCCACAGGATTTCCCCATGTACTGTAGTAGGGATGGGATGGTTGAAGAGGCGCCAAAGGTTGAATTCATCAAAGATGGATGTCTTCGCAATGTGTGAAGTTATGGTTACTACAGAATACAACAAAATTACATAATAAAGCATAGAATCATCATATGAAAAATCCACAAAAATTACAACAGTGATAAACATACATTACCACTTTAATAATAACTATACTCAAAAAATGACAGAAGTTACATTGGCACAATATGTGACCTACATCGCTTAAACTTTTGAGAATTAATATCTCTTTAACACTTTGAGCAACAATTACAGTCAAGATATTGGACCAGTAGATTGCACCCTTTCCTACCTGTTGTCTCCGATTTGCAGCCCCATAACGTCCCATGCACCACTCTGTTTGTGCATTTATTTAATAACTTTTTTTTGCTTCTTTTAAGAAATTTTATTTGGCGGTAATCTGCAGTCCACACTTCAGTAAAAGAGTGTTATTAAATGTAGAGTAATACAGAACTATAGGGTTTCAAAGGACTTTGTAGTCAAAAATAGACAATGTCTTTATATGTTACTTGTATACCTAATGATATTGTTTTCAATTGAACAACAATTCTCACATCCAACATTTTTTATGTAATGAAAATCTGAAGAAAAAGTCAGACCATCAATGAGATGATAGAGACTGTTTCTTTAAGGAGCTCCTGAATGTTAAAGCATGTCTAAGGTCACTCTCCACATCCAGGCGAGCATGGCGTTTTGTTTTCATGATGGCTACTGTCGAAAATCTGGTCTCTTATAGGACTGTACATGAGAACTGCATAAGGACTTAAGGCTTCCTTTTCCACTTCTGGATGAACAGGAAGGAAACTGACCCAAAATTCTTCCATCCCCATTTGTTGCAAACTGTTCTTTAGCACTCTAATCAATTTAATAGCATCATCCTGTATTTCATCAGCATGCACATCAGCTACAAAAGATGATGGGTAATCTTCCCATTATACCCTGCCAGTCTTCTGAAGACAAATGAGGAACTCTTCTTGAGGCTGTTCCAAGTGTTCACTGACGATCACTTTCCAGTTGTTGACATTGCACTGTTGTCTATATGGAAGTTCACTGTATTGAGAGAATGATGAAAAGTTAGTAATGGGAGCACCCAGTGATGCTTCAGTAAATTTGCCTTTCCCAAGAAGGCCCTTATGGCATCACTGGCATCCACCATTGTGGTGTTTCTACTTTGTAGTTTCAGTCAGGTTATTCATGATTTCAAATAAGCCTGCAAGGTATGCTGTGGAAAATATAAAGCAGACATTAGTGAATGAATGCTGCCCGGCTTTCCCTCGACTCAAAAGAAATAGTTCTACCTCGGATTTCAATTCATACAGCCCACTAAGCATATTGACCTTTCAAAGCTGCCAGACTTGTATGAAAGATTAATGACTGATGTTCAGCACTGATCAAGAGACAGACTAGGAAAAAATGTGTTTTCAGAATAATCGACTTAATTATATTAAATACACTGATAGCCTCATTCAGTGCAGTGTTCAGCTTCTCACAATTTTAGAAGCTAGGGCTTGCCTGTGGATCTTACAGTGAGAACCAATAAGATTATATTTATTTATTTGTCAATACTTAGGAAGCTAGAAAGTGAACCTAACATGGCTTGTGCTCTATCAGTACAGATTCACATAACTGTCCCAAGACAAACCATTTTGAACCAATGATTCACTAATGGTGGAAAATAAGCCCCAAACTTTTGATGTTTCCAGGTTTTCAGCTAACAATAGTTCTACCATTAGTTTCTTCTCGTCCATAAACCGGCAGTACACTATTAAGTGATGTCGTTGAAGATATAATCACACTGCAAGGCAAAAATAGAAATATTTTTAGACTTAACTAGCTGTTCTTTCACATTCAGTGCGATTTCTTCAAGCCTACATTGCACACTGTTGTTTGAAAGATGTATGTCATCCCTTTTTCACTCTTCTCCAAAACCAATTCTTGTTGCTTTAAAAATGGAAGATTTGTATAAATCTCACCAATTCTATGTGCTTTTTTTATATAAAAAGGGAAATATCAAATGATTCTTCAATAACTTTCTCATTTTCCTGCTGAAAGATCCCAGTCGAGTCTAGTTTCATGCAGTTTAACTGACAACGTTAGGTTGACTTTCTGGTTTCCTAACTATTTCCACAAAGAAAAATCCTGATCCTATTAGCCCTCACTAAGATCCACATACTATCTTTAGCTTCATACACTTCACATGAGGAACTGAATGCTGCACTGAAAGTGCAAGTCAAGTGCAGTGAAACTCTCTTTTTTGTAAGAAAAAGCTTTTTTTTATATTTTTCAATGCCAAATGAGATGTTAGATGATGTTCCAGATGTAGAGCCTGCCACGAGTTGTTACTGAGGACATTATAACATGGAACTTTACATTTCAAAGAATGTGAATCCATACTTTGTGTGTTAATTATACAGTCTTCTTGTAGTAAACTTTTCACTCAACATACAAAACCAACTTAAGTATTGTACACTTCTACAGAGCACAACAATAAGACTGTAAAATTTTGATTCGGCTGAGCTGTTTGCAACAACGTACAAATCTCTTGCCTCTCATTTATTTTCAAATTATTCAAATTCACTCACGTTTATTCCCAAAACCTGCCTGTTTCAGAAAAAAATTCAAATGCAGGAGCAATTGTGAAACTGATTTATTTTGGTGGGTTTAGCTGCTGTCCTTAGTGTTGTGTGCGACTAAATGTTAGGACATATAACAAGCTAATTTTCGAACTGAGCAATTCATTTGCCCATCCTCCACAAGCAGGTACTTGGTTCCTTTGTCAGGTGATGTGCTCAGGTAAAGGAATACTTAAGTGTGTCTGCGCTAAATGTCTTGACATGAGATGAGTTTACAAAGAATAACCTTTCAAGTTTTAAGCAGCTTTGCAAAACACACTGTTTCATAGCTAAGAGAACACTGTGTGGCTCTCCACCAATTATATCCTCTTGCATGGAACTGCGTCACAAAATTAACACAGGCATCTTGTTCCTTTATCAATAATCTGCTTAAAGAAATTGAGATTTTTTCCCCTCCTAATCATTACTATGTTGCAGAAATCTATTCATCCAGTGCTCCTGTAAGAGTCACAATATAATAATAATAATAATAATAATAATAATAATAATAATAGCAGCTGTATCAACATATGGGCAGAGTAACGTGCTTCACCAAAAGAGGACGAAAGTAAGGAAATGTAGGTCTATTTCAGTTTTGTTCTTATTAAATCTGACATGCACAATGTACACATGCTTATAGTTGATATACAGTTTTAATGCATCCAGTCATTTATTGGTAACAAAGTACACGGCCTTCTAAGCTACTGGTAATAGAAATACTAGTTTACAATGTTTTATTTTTTATTGTTTTTAAAAGCACATATCTTTAGTTATCTCATTACACAAAACTTTTCCTTTTATGTAATACTAAAATTCACACACATAAAAAGTAAATTTTTGTAACAGTAAATATAAAATTACCACTTATGCTCGAAAAGTTCGCACAACTCGCACAACAAATTGCCGGCAAATAGGACACTCGCTTAGTTGCTTTCCACATTTCATACAAGCAGCCATATGTCCACATTCCAAAATAACACATTCAATAGGAGCATCCATACATATTTTGCATAATTCTTGAAGGCTCAAATTGTCCAGCTCTGTTAAGACAGAATAAATGTATATCAGAACCAAACTATTTTACATGTAAAAGATTTAAAGTACTGCATTTTAATAAAAGAGCCAATCATAAAACTAAATAAAATATGATTTCCCTTTTAGTTTACTACTTAAAATTAATAAAATACTTTACCAAGTAACCCAACTGAGATTTATTGTTAATTTGTGACCTACGAGGTTAATAGTTTTAGATCAAATGATAAAACCCACCCTCACGAATAAAACTTAAAACTAAAGCTGCTGTTGAGGCATTTTCACCCTACACTGAAGGTAGGATACTGGGAAATTTAGAAGTCCGCCACACAGCACCTAAAAGTGGGCAGTCCAGCAAGAGGTCGACAACAGTCATTTGTGAGCCACAGAGACACCAAGGTGGTCCTCACAACGGAGGAGGTTACCATGCGGCAGAACCAGCAGAGGACAACTGATTCCCTGCGACAGGAATGCATGGAAGACTTGCGCACATTTGTAGTCTCCTTAATGACATGCAAATTGTAGTGCGTACTGTTATGCCATTCTGTCTCCCAAAGCCGAAAAAACCTGCTGCGTAAGACAGAATGCAGGTCAGTTTCAGAGATGCCTATCTCTAGAAGCAGTTTCTGTGTAGCCTGTTTGGCCAGCATGTCGGCATGTTCGATGCCCGAGATTCCGACATGTCCTAGGGTCCACATAAACACCACTGAACGATGGGACCACTCCAGGGCATAGATGGACGCTACCAAAGGATGGGGAAGGAAGATCCCTTCGCTAGGCGAATGCCACAGTGGTGCTCTGGATCGAGTAAACACAACGCTGATGGCACTGCCAAACCGTAAACCAGACTCCCATAGTCAAGGCGGGATTGAACAAGGGCTCAGTAGAGCTGCAGCAGTGTAGAGCTATCTGCACATCAGTTGGTGTTGCTCAGGCAGAGGAGGGCATTAAGGTGCTGCCAGCACTTCCACTTAAGCTGATGAAGGTGAGGTAGCCAAGTCAATCGGTTGTCAAAAACCAGTCTTAAGAATTGATGTGTCTCCACTACAGTGAGTGGATCATCATTAAGGTAAAGTTCTGGTTCTTGATGAATGGTGCGATGCCTACAGAAATGCATGACACATGACTTTGCGGATGAAACCTAGAAGCCATGCACTAGAGTCCTTGACTGTGCCTTGTGAATGGCTTCCTGTAGGAGCAGCTGAGCAACACCAGTACTGGAGGAGCAGTATGAAATGCAGAAGTCATCCACATACAGAGAAAGTGAGACCGTGGTCCTACAGCTGCTGCTAGACCGTTAATAGCCACTAAAAATATAGAGAAACTCAATATGGAGCCCTGCAGAATGCTGTTCTCCTGAATATGGGGGGAGGGGGGGGAGAACTACGGGAGGCACCGACTAAGACACAGTAAGTACAGAGCGACAGGAAGTTTTGGTTAAATATCAGGAGCGGGCCCCAGAGATCCCACTCATACCATGTGGCAAGGATATGATGTCACCAGGTCATGTCGTATGCTTTACATAAGTCAAAAAAGACAGCCACCAGATGTTGGTGTCTGGAAAAGAAGGGATCATGTTTTCCGCCGCAGGAACAATCATTGTAGTGACCTGCTTAACTAACCGACGGTTGCTTTTTCAGGAAAGAGGGAAGGAGAGGAAAAGACGAAAGGATGTGGGTTTTAAGGGAGAGGGTAAGGAGTCATTCCAATCCCGGAAGCGGAAAGACTTACCTTAGGGGGAAAAAAGGACAGGTGTACGCACGCGCACACGCGCGCGCACAAAGAAGTTGTTGAAAGACAGGTGAGGTATGAGCGATAGCAACTTGAAATTAGCGGAGGTTGAGGCCTGGCGGATATCGAGAAGAGAGGATATACTAAAGGTGAGTTCCCATCTCCGGAGTTCGGATAGGTTGGTGTTGGTGGGAAGTATCCAGATAACCCGGACGGTGTAACACTGTGCCAAGATGTGCTGGCCGTGCACCAAGGCATGTTTAGCCACAGGGTGATCCTCACTACCAACATACACTGTCTGCCTGTGTCCATTCATGCGAATGGACAGTTTGTTGCTGGTCATTCCCACATAGAAAGCGTCACAGTGTAGGCAGGTCAGTTGGTAAATCACGTGGCAAAGGACTGGTTATGTACTGGCAGGTTATGAAAATGAGGCTAACAATTGTTTGATGAAGAAATAATAAAGTTTAAACCTGTGGGAAGCTGCTAAAAAATGATCGGTTATGTGGGAAAAACAGGAATGGAAATAAAACGAAAGTTGTTGGAAATAGCTGAGATGGTTGTTTAATGGGTGAAAGGAACTGAAGCTGTGAAATAGTATTCACGAGTTTACACGAAATGTTTGTAAACTTGGAACAGTGGATTTTATAGCAGCGGTTATGTTGAAAGCGATAAAATTTTTTTAGGTTTACGTGATTTACCAACTGACCTGCCTATACTGTGACACTTTCTATGTGGCAGAGGTCGAGTTGTGACTCGAAATTTTCGACCTCCCTACCTCATTCAGTAAGCATGGCTGGAAGAAGATATACATTAAAGGCAGTTATTTTCTGCGTTGTCCTTATCCTGACAGCCACAGCTTCAAGAAGGGTTTGAAGGGGCACAGGTTCACAACATACCAAGTTGAGGACATAGACGCAAACTCGACCTGACACTCTTATTATAGTCACTACGGTTCCTATAATATCCCGTATAGACACAAAGGGCAGTGGTCTGCATTTCTGGGAACCAGGTTTCCTGGGGTCAATGCAGAAAGCAGGTGTAAAGCTTAACAGTTGCCATAGCTCAGCTAGGTGGTGGAAAAAACCACCACAATTCCACAGGCGGGTAATGTGATTGTGAGACTGGGAAGTCATGAAACACTCAATGAGGGTAGTCTAAGCCTCAGGGTCATCTGCTGCCACCAGTTGAGTACCTGTGCGATCGACATCCATTGTGTCTGAGGGCTCAGAGAGATCTAGGTCCTTAGCAGACACCAGAATCTCCATCTCATCCTCAGACATAAAGCTTGTAGGTAGTGGTGGTGTGGGTGCCAGTGCAGTGCCTTGGTTCTTGGGGGTCTTATTTTTAGGTTTCTCTAGCCGCTCCTTAGGTTTGTCTGGCTGGGAGTGCTTCACTGATTCAATCTCAGTGACTGAGAAGGATCGTGAAGCCCTACGACCAGCTACCTTTGGTTGCTGCAGCTACTGGTGGGTGTCAGCTTTGCCACTGGTAGGAACATAGGAAGGGAGTGACCCACGGGATCCCTTCCTGGCAAGAGGAGCAGAAGAAGACGAGGAGCAGAAGACTTAATCTTCTCTGGCTGAGCAGTGGGGATTGATGTCCCCAATGGTTGGGAAGGCGGAAGAGGGGGGAGGGGGAGGGAGGAGAGTGTTGCTCCTGAAGTAGATTGTGCAGGTGCAACAGGGAGGGAAGTGCCCCCCACCATCAAGGGGCAAGTGGAGTCTAACAGCTCTGAGAGCCAACTGTACACAATGGAACGGAAGATGGTAGAACTGTTGTCGTAGCGGTGGCATAGGTTGATGTCATATACACAGGATGCAGCCTCTTATATTTTCTCTTAGCTTCAGTGTAGGTCAGTCAGTCCAGGGTCTTGTATTCCATTATTGTTCTTTCTTCCTTTCTTTCTGGAGAATCCTGCAGTCTGGCGAGCTAAGCGAATGGTGCTCTCCACAGTTGACGCATGTGGGAGGTGGAGCATAAGCAGTATTGGGATGTGAAGGACATCCACAATCCACACAAGTGACACTGGAAGCACAGCAGGAAGGATCTCCAGCACTTACAGCACCACATCTGGAAAGGTATATATGGCTTTACGTCACAGTTGTAGACCATCACCTTGACCTTCTCGGGTAATGTGTCACCCTTGAAGGCCAAGATGAAGGCACCAGTGGACACACTGGACAAAATGGACACCTCGCTGCTCTAAATTGGCACGCAGCTCATTGTCAGACTGCAAAAGAAGGTCCCTGTGAAATATGACACCCGGGACCACATTTAGGCTCTTAGGGGGCGTGGTGGTAATGGAAACATCCCCCAACTTGTCACAGGCGAGTAGTGCCCATGACTGGGCAGAGGGTGCTGTCTTGAACAAGACCGACTGACTGCATTTTGGAGAAGCCCTCCACCTCCCCAAATTTGCCCTCTAAATGCTCCACAAAAAACTGAGGTTTCATTGACAAACAAGATTCCCCATCAACTCTCATAAATACTAGGTACTGGGGTGAATAAGCTTTGTTGCCATCCTTAGCCTGGCGTTCCTCCAATGGTGTGGCCAGGGCTATGATTTGGGGTCGTATTTCTTAGCATTGAAATTAGACCTTGACCACTTAGAGACTGCTGGTGTCAAACACCAGCAAGAGAAGACATACTATGCTTCATAGCATGTCATCTGCCCTGATGCCACCTACTGCGACCAGGAGCCCTCCCCATAGGTGCCACCCAGCCACAGCAAAGGCCACCAGGCAGGACGGGCATTGCCGGGAGTGCCAATGCCCCAGGGTGGCGGGCATCTATTCCTTGGCATACATGGGGAGTTAATGGCGCAGGCACCAGCAGAGGGATCCTTGTGTGGTCAGGGGACTGCAACCAACAGAGTACACGGAAGCTCCACCACGACGAACTGTGCAGAAAGTACTACTGCACAGAGGATGGAGGAAAACCCAGGAGGGTAACCTCCCCCAACAGCTGGAGAATTAGCAGAAGTGCAGATCCACGTCGACGAAGGATGTGAAAAGTCTCAGTGCACGATTTACACTATGCACTATGTAAGGTGCCTTCCCCAATTGGCCCGCTTTTCAGGAAATTTTGAAAATGGAGGTCAAACCCTACAGGGGACCATCAAATAAAGGCTGAAATGTGTGAGACTCCTTTTAGTCACCTCTTACAACAGGCAGGAATACCTTGGGCCTATTCTAACCGCCAGACCCGCAGGGGGGAGCAAACTTAATAAAAGCAAATATGAAAGTTTCACCACATGTTTCTGAAATTTTTCTGCCTCACATTCATACAACAATAGTAATGCGCAATCTGTATTACTTGAACAATATACAACCACTGTAAATGGTGATATAATTTGCTTGGAGAAGATATTTATTTGGGAAACAAGAAGCAAAGGAACATTATGAAAGTAATTTGGATAACCTATTAACTTCTCACACTTTCACTATTCTGTCTTCATAATATGGTGCAATGTTCTAAATACACTATGTGATCGAAAGTATACGGACTCTGGCTGAAAATGACTTGGAAGTTGGTGGCATCCTCCATTGGCAATACTGGAGTTCAATTTGGTGTTGGGCCACCCTTAGCCTTGATGACAGCTTCCACTTTCACAGGCATACGTTCAATCAGATGCTGGAAGGTTTCTTGGGGAATGGAAGCCCATTCTTCCAGGAGTGCTGCACTGAGGAGAGAGATCGATGTCAGTCAGCAGACCTGACACAAAGTCTGTGTTCCAAAACGTCCCACAGGTTTTCTGCATTATTCAAGTCAGGACTCTGTGCAGGCCAGTCCATCACAGGGATGTTATTGTCATGTAACTACTCCGCCACAGGACGTGCATTATGAACGGTTGCTCGATCATGTTGTAAGATGCAATCGCTATCCCCAAATTGCTCTTGAACAGTGGGAAGCAAGGAGGTGCTTAAAACATCAATGTAGACGTGTGCTGTGATGGTGCCACTCAAAACAACAAGGGGGTGCAAATCCCTTCAATGAAAAACACGACCACACCATAACACCACCACCTCCGAATTTTACTGTCAGCACTACACACACTGGCAGATGACTTTCACCAGGCATTCGCCGTATCCACACCCTGCCATTGGATCGTCACATTGTGTATCATGATTCGTTATGCCACGAAATGTTTTTCCATTGTTCAATCGTCCAATGTTTACACTCCTTACACCAAGCGAAACATCGTTTGGCATTTACAGGAGTGATGTATGGCTTCAAGCAGCCGCTTCACCATGAAATCCAAGTCTGATTGCCTCGTGCCTAACTGTCTTAGTACTTACAGTGGTTCCTGATGGAGATTGCAATTCCTGTGTGATGGTCCAGATAGATATCTGCATATTACACATTACAACCCTCTTCAACTGTTGGCAGTCTGTCAGTCAACAGGATAGGTCGGCCTGTACGCTTTTGTGTTGTACGTGTCCCATCACGTTTTCAGTTCACTATCACATCGGAAACAGTGGACCTAGGGATGTTTAGGAGTGTGGAAATCTTGTATGCAGACCTATGACACAAGAAATACCCAATCACCTGACCACATTTGAAGTCCATGAGTTCCGTGGAGTGCCCCATTCTACTATCTCCTGACGTGTAATGATTACTGAGGTCGCTGATATGGAGTACTTGGCAGTAGGTGGCAGCACAATGCACCTAATATGAAAAACATAGTTTTGGGGTGTCCGGATACTTTTGATCACATAGCGTATTACAGACAATGTCCTTATAACTGAAGGACACTGGGTTTAAAAGGCTTCTCAATAGTTCACAACAGAAAAATAGGAAAATACAAAAATGATGTCAGCCTTCCATCCCTAGGATATGACGCTGCCTCAAAGGTAATGGGATGCATAATGCCTAAGTATCTGAACTACAGTCCTAAAACTAACAGCAACATTGACATCATTGTGCAAGAAACTAATTACCTTAATATCTATGATAATTTGAAAATTAGTTTGATTATGCTAAGAAGCTCAAGATTGAAAGGAAAGAAGCATATTTATTTTTTTATCACAAAATCAACTTATTATACAGTACCTGTTCTTGATTTGTGATTATCGTGCCAGAGACGAGACAAGCGTTCTATTAATTCTGATTTTTCCACACACCCTCTGAAGTCTACTCTATTCAGTGACAGAATTTCCTTTATTTGCTTCACGGAAAGTTTTTCCATCTCTTCGGCACTTTTTATATCTTCAAGTGATATTCCACTGCAGGCCTAAAAGGAAAAAATGTGAATGTCTTACAAATATGTTTAGATTTAGATAATGAGTAAACACAAGGTGCATCAGTGCTCTGGATGAGATGAGGAGTGCGGATGTCTCTCTGTTGTTGCTCCCGTGTAATGGTTTGTGAAGATGGGGAGGTGGGGGGAAATCGAGATTCGAGTGGCCAAGATGTGCTATCACCCCAGAAATTATTCCAAAAGTGCATAAAATTGTCATGGAGGATCACTGACAAAGTTAGAGCAACTGTTGAAGCTATAGGGATGTTATCTGAACAGGCATATCACATTTTAACAGTGGAATTTTGTACGTGAAAATTATCTACTACATGGGTGCCACAATTCAACCAGCAACACATCAGAATGGAAATGTCAAAAAAATATCAGACCCATTTTCGGAACAACCTAAAGGATATTTTTGCACTGGTTTATGACAACAGATGAAACTTGAGTCCACTACTATACCTCAGTGACGAAACAACAGTCAAATCAGTGGAAACATATTGATTCACCACCACGAAAGTAAATGCTATGCAACTGGCCAGAAAGGTCATGACATCAGTTTTCTGAGATATGTTCTAAATTCTGCTGATGGATTATCTCCTCACTGTTCAAATAATACTACAGCAAAATATATGCGACACTGGCAAAGCGAGAAAGGAAATAGGGAAGTCACCAGATGGGTATGCCGGGGCTCTGCACACGTCAGTAAATGTTCCACCTACAGCTGTCCCACCCCTGATCCGTAACAGTCAACAGCACCCACTATTCAAAAGACTGCAACACCTACAACAGAAAACTGGGTGCAGCAGAAAGAAGGCAAACTGAATCTGCACTACCAAGAAAAGGCAAATGGGGCGAGGAGGGGGAGGGAGGAAGGGGGATTCCACCAAGATATGAGCTACCGTCTGGAAGGCTCATTACATACAATAACACTAAGGGTTAACCTGATATAACCAAGGTGAAGTCGACAAAGGAGTGTGGAGTCCTGCTGGGAGAAGCAGGAGGAAGAGCACCACACTCAGTATTCTCCTCACTTTTGCAGAGTTTGTTAGATGGGACAGTAGTTCACCAGACGTCACTCCATTTCCAAGCAAGCAGAATCTCATGTGCACTTTCAAATTAGCACCTGGTATTGGCAAGTAAGTGCTCCTCCAGTCAAATGATTGGCCAGTTCATTTCCTGGGATACCAACAGAACTTAGGACTCTGAGAAAGACAACTGGCCAGGCAACATGACGGAGATCAGTGAGGTCATAAATAATGGAGACCAAAGGGTGGCAACAATAGCATTGGTCAATAATGCGGGAGACTGCACACTGAGTCAAAACATATTAAAAGATGGTAAATTGAGAACCGTTTAATAAAATGGAGAGCTCTGATAATAGCTCTCAGCTCTGCTGTAAGCACACTATGTGTGTCTGAAAAGTACCCGTGACCAAGATCATCATCCAATAGTGAACAGGATCAAACGGTTTCAAAGTTGAAGGAGACACCGAGCCACAAACCTGGCAATCCTAGACCAGATGGGACGAAACCAGGGCCCAGTAAACACGGATAAGGTTAGCATGATCCACACCCCAAGATGTGTGGGCAAGAAAGCAGAGAGCTTTAAGCTTCCACATGCAGCTATCTTCAGGTGATGAATCTGGGCAGCCAATCACTTTTTTATAAAAAAGGAGGTCCAAGATACATGACTGTGCTACAACATCCAGCTGCTGGGTACCTAGGTAAAGTTCCAGGTCACGATGGACCATGATATGATGGCAGAAGTTATTGACTTACATTTTTGTAGGAGACAACTGGGAAGCATAGGAAAGAACTCATGCTGAGGCCTACTGGATGGCACCTCGGAGCTAGCATGCAGTACAGGCTACCAACTGGGAGCTGTACCAAATGCAAAAACCATCAATATACAACACATTGAAGACCAGTGGCCAAACACATGTCACTAGCCCACTGATAGTAAAAGGAAGAGTGTGACACTCAACACAGAGCTTTGTGAGATACCATTATCTGGGACCCGTGAGGAGTTGAGTGAACTGCCAACTCAAACCTGGATCAACCGATGGACAAAAGTTTATGAATAAAAATTGTTAGTTGGCCTCAAAAGCTCCAGTCACGGACGAAAGTTAAATGTGATGATGCCAAGCAGTGTTGTGCAGGTCAAAAAAGACATTGATAAGGTATTGGTGTTTAGAAAAATCCTGTTAGACTACAGCTCCCAACCTTAGCAGTTTCCTCACAGAAACTCTCACACAGATAGGAGGACAAAAGGCTCCACATCTCGAGATCTCAGCATAATCTTTGGGCAACCATCCTCTCAAGTAGCTTACAGAGTATGTCAGTCAGTCTAATCAGCCAGTAACCATCAAGAGGTGCTGGCTTAAGGACTGAGACAACTCTTGTCATCTCGCCATCATGAGAGGAAGGCACCTTGGAGCTAAATACAGTTAAAGACCATGAGTAGATGTTGCATTTGGGGAACATTCACGTGCTGGATCATTTGACTGAATTGAATCAGGGCTTGGGGCTGTGTCTTGGAACAAGCCAAGAGCATGACTTAGTTCCCAGTTCATTACAGGATTTAGATTGGTGAAGAATGAAACATAATAGGATGTCTTCAACTTGCCACTTCTGCAGTAGGTACCTAGATAGGGAGATAAAGCCAAAGCTACCGCAAAGTGGGTTGCAAGGTGTTCTGCAAGAATGGATGAATCAGTACACAGACCACCCTGTAGGACAAGACCTGGCATAGCTGTTTATCATTGATGGCCCATAAAACCAAGGAGCTGAGGAGTGAGGACAGGTATTAGCAAGGAGCTAACACCTTAGATAAAGAGGCACATGTTCCCAGGGACAAAAGAGAGCAGTTTCAGTAATCCTCCTTACTGCATCTGATTAGATAGTGAGCCTCAGTATGAAGTAACTTGAAAGTTATAAAACTGATCTGCGATGGATGTCTTTTCAATCATTGTAGGGCTCAGCGGTGATCCGTAATAGCTATTGCAATGTCTTTGGTCTATCATGGCACCAGCTGATGGATAGGGGTGAGGGGAGGATGTGGGGGGCGGGGGCTGGGTTGAGAACTGTAGAAAGGGGAATAGAAGTTCCGGCAGTGGAGATGATCAGAACGGAGATGCTTTGCACAATACAGGCGTCGAATGTAACAGCAGAGGCATACGAAGGGCAGATGCCTCTGAAGTGCCGAACATGGCAGTTAGTCAGTCTGGTGATGGCAAGGAAACTACAGTATCACCAAGAAGTGGTCACTGTCACAAATGTCAACACGTGGTGACCAATGTACAGAAGCCGCAAGATTGGGTGAAGAGACCATTAGATAAATAACTGAAAAGGTGCCATGGGTGGCACTGAAATGCATGCGTAGGAGAACCATCATTGAGGAGAAACAGACCACGGTCTGTGAAGTGCTATTCTCCCACAGGGGGTGGTGTGTGCTGAAGAACCAAAGTAGGAGAAAAGGGTGGGCAAGGGGCGGGGGTAATAGTTTGATTAATGTGGTCAGTTCAACATAAGGAACTGGCCTGCCTGGAAGTAGGGAAACACTGCTAATGGTAACAGCTGAAGTCGTTTGCACCTACACTGCTATTGCCTCCAATTAGTTACAAAGGAGAGTCTATTTACTAACATCTGTACAAACTCCAGGTACAGACCTCTTCAGATGCTCTTTCAGGACCAACATGGTTCTGACAGAATGTGCAATGACAGAGCATTAGAGAACAGTCAGCAATGAAGTGCATTTCTTGGAGAGCAATGCAAACTACAGAAGAAAAGCAAATACAATGATGTCGCTCTGGCAGGTTACAGTAGAATGCATTACAATTCCACTGAATGGTTGTATGAATGGTGGCCAGGTCAGGTGTGAAAGGGACAGGAGGACTGGACATGCTGCAGTTCACTGTGTGTGTCACCAGTGGGGATGCAACCACATCCACAAACATCAGCTCAGATTCCAAATGTGTGGGGCAGTCAGCACCTCCAGGGGCACCAAAGGAGCCTTGCCCCAATTCTCCTCCTCTTCCTCCTCCTCCGTAACCTTTGGTGAGCAAAGTTTTGTATATCCATCCTTGTGACTCGTCTAGGGGAGTATGGCCATTTCTTATTTTAAGAAAATGAAACCACCTACAGCCCTCCTTATGATGTCATTTATTCGTATGGCTTCAAGTTTCGGCACTTCAGTGAACCATCTTCAGGCCTTAGCTGATGCTGAAGGGGTTAACACCATCCATATACATGATGTCTCAGTGGCTAACATAACTGGTTTACGCAGACTAACCTGTAACTGTAATGATGTCTCTCCAACCATCAACTGTCAACTGCAGCTCAGTCATGTGAACTTAGCCACCAACAGTGTCTGCATGGTCAGGGGACTACCACTGTGCAGGTAATTGGCTGTACAGTTATTCATCAGTTGACGCTACTTCATCAAGACATAAAGTAAGGTTTTCCAAAACTGATCTATTCTTGACGACAAATTGATCAAAACTGGTTTCAAGAGTCTGCAACAACATGGCTTGGCAACAAGCCCAGTCCCTGACCCACCTCTGTCATCACATCTAAGCAAACATCATCCCCTCCACAATGCCCTCAATGCCTCCCCTGTCCCCAACCCCCAGGTGTAGAGCCACCTCCTGATGTGATGCACATTATAATCAGCACAAACTTTGAAGATCAACTGCACACACTTGTACATACGAAGTAATCAAGGGGAGCAAGTTACCCTGATATAACAGACATTTACATTGATATTAAGTTCCTAGGTCTTGGCAAAGCTACTACTGTTTTATGCATTTGTGTCATCAGACACAATAATTCTTATGCATACACCAAGAGAATTACATCAACCAGTGCGTGTCAGATTGCAACCCTATACTGACTTCACTCAACAATAAGCAAGTGCTTACATATGAGTTCCAAAAGAAAAGCAAATGAAGAACACTTTAAGAGAATTCCTTATCATGGAGCAGCAGTTGGTCTGATTTATTTATTTAGCATCCAACAGATCACACATGTAATCAAATGCCAAATCCTTTATCACAAGTAACACATACACATAATAAATGGACAGAAAAACAAATTGCACACACATAGTACATAAGTAGTGTACAAGAACTTATCACACAAAAACAAAAGTATGTGCTCATGATAAACAGTTAAAGATCATGAACTACGCCTTACCCACAAAATGTATTACAGATATATAACAAATTTTTCATAAATACCATAATTACGAAGTTTAAAACATAATTAAATTAGTTTAAATTTAAAAAAAGTACAGGTTTCAATCCACAGTCTGAGACAGGTATTCATTTACACTGTAGTAGCATTTTTCCATCAAGTATTTTTTTTTTTTTTTTTTTTTACATCATGCTTGAAATTATTTTTGCCTTTCAATTCCTTAATTTGAGATGGAAGTGCATTTAAAAGCTTTATTCCTAAGTGGCTAACATGTTTCTGACTTCTAGTTTTTGCTACATAGGGAATGTGGAAGTCTTTACAATACATTGTATTGTGATCATGGTAGCTTGAGTTGGTTTGGAGATTGCAATTGTTTTTACTGATCATTTTCAGGTATTTAAAAATATATATTGATGGTATTGTTAGTATCTTTAGTTGTCTGAATAAGGGTCTACAGTGAGTTTGTGGTGGGCTGTGTGTCATGATATGACTAGCTCTTTTTTGCATAGTAAAAATGTCAGTCTTGACCTGGTTTTACCCCAAAAACTTGTGCCATAGCTTGCAACTGATTGGAAATAACTACAGTACACCGCTCTAATACATTCCTTGCTACATACCTTTGATATTATTCTTAAGTCAAAACATGCTGAGCTAAGTTTCGGAATAAGATATACACTGTGTTCATACCAGTTTAAACCTTGGTCAATTCACACTCCCAGAAACTTTGTGGGGCACACTTTTCATATTTGTTTGCTATCCAGCATAAGGCACATATTTTCCCCTTGACACTTGCTTTCATACTGTATCAAGTTTGCTTTCTTTGTATTTAATGTCAGCTTATTTGAATAAAACCATGACTGTATGTATGAGAGTATTTTTTCTGCTATAGTACACAATGATTCTTTTATATCACTAATTATGATACTCGTGTCATCTGCAAATAGTAGAATTTTGGCTGAGCTGTCTGGAGCCTGTATATCATTGATATAAATTATAAATAACAATGGGCCCAGAATACTGCCCTGTGGAACACCTGTTTAAATTTGTTTGTTCAGATATGAGTTTAAGATTGTTAAGATTGTTGGATGACCTCAGCTCAACAACTTTTTACCTGTTTTGCAGATAAGATTCAACCCATTTTTAACAGTACCCCTGATGCCTATTGCTTCAAGTTTCCCTAGTAATATTACATGGTTCACACTATCTAAGGCTTTGGATAAATCCAGATTAATTCCAACAACCAGTTTATTTGACTCCAAATTTCTTACTATTTCTGTTGTGTAGTCCAAAATGGCTGTTTCTGTACTGTGCCCTGCTCGAAAACCATCTACATCTACATCTACATGACTACTCTGCAATTCACATTTAAGTGCTTGGCAGAGGGTTCATCGAACCACAATCATACTATCTCTCTACTATTCCACTCCCGAACAGCGAGCAGGAAAAACGAACACCTAAACCTTTCTGTTCGAGCTCTGATTTCTCTTATTTTATTTTGATGATCATTCCTACCTATGTAGGTTGGGCTCAACAAAATATTTTCGCATTCGGAAGAGAAAGTTGGTGACTGAAATTTCGTAAAAAGCTCTCGCCGCGACGAAAAACGTCTATGCTGTAATGACTTCCATCCCAACTCGTGTATCATATCTGCCACACTCTCTCCCCTATAACGCGATAATACAAAATGAGCTGCCCTTCTTTGCACCCTCTCGATGTCCTCCGTCAATCCCACCTGGTAAGGATCCCACACCGCGCAGCAATATTCTAACAGAGGACGAACGAGTGTAGTGTAAGCTGTCTCTTTAGTGGACTTGTTGCATCTTCTAAGTGTCCTGCCAATGAAACGCAACCTTTGGCTCGCCTTCCCGACAATATTATCTATGTGGTCCTTCCAACTGAAGTTGTTCGTAATTTTAACACCCAGGTATTTAGTTGAATTGACAGCCTTGAGAATTGTACTATTTATCGAGTAATCGAATTCCAACGGAGTTCTTTTGGAACTCATGTGGATCATCTCACACTTTTCGTTATTTAGCGTCAACTGCCACCTGACACACCATACAGCAATCTTTTCTAAATCGCTTTGCAGCTGATACTGGTCTTCGGATGACCTTACTAGACGGTAAATTACAGCATCATCTGCTAACAGTCTAAGAGAACTGCTCAGATTGTCACCCAGGTCATTTATATAGATCAGGAACAGTAGAGGTCCCAGGACGCTTCCCTGGGGAACACCTGATATCACTTCAGTTTTACTCGATGATTTGCCGTCTATTACTACGAACTGCGACCTTCCTGACAGGAAATCACGAATCCAGTCGCACAACTGAGACGATACCCCATAGCTCCGCAGCTTGATTAGAAGTCGCTTGTGAGGAACGGTGTCAAAAGCTTTCCGGAAATCTAGAAATACGGAATCAACTTGAGATCCCCTGTCGATAGCGGCCATTACTTCGTTGACTTATTTATTAGTTTATGTTTTTCTAGATATTTTGTAACCCTGATTTTCATTAATTCCTCAAGTATTTTGGAGAAGGCTGGGAGGAGAGATATAGGTCGGTAATTTTCTATTTTATGTCTGTCACCATTTTCGTATAGACGTATCACTTTAGAGATTTTAAGTTTATCCGGTAATATCCCTTCACTAAGGGACAAGTTTACTATGTGCACTATAGGTTTGACAACACATGGAGCAATTTTATTAATTATTGATACAGGTACAACATCCAACCCAGAGGACATTTTGGATTTCAAGCATTTAATGACTTTTAGAACTTCATGCTCATCTGCTGGGATTGCCATCATGCTGGTATTTACCACTCGAGTCGTCGCTGTTGGTTGTTGCTTAAATTTTCTACTTAAAGTAAGAGGAATATTTACAAAATAATTGTTTACATAGTTTGCCATTGTATCTTTTACTATGGGGATATTTTCATTATTTTTAAGATTGATTTCCTGTTCTTTAGTTTGACCCCCAGTTTCTTTTTTTTACCATTTTCCACATCATTCTAGATTTGTTACTAGCCTGCCTTATCAATCTATCATTACTAAATAATTTTGCTTTTGCTATTACTTTGCGGTGAGTCTTTTTGTATGTCCTCACATACTCAACAAACTGCTGATCATGCATGTTTTTAACTTTAAACTTGGTAATTTCATGGTTTCACTTGACTTTTTAATTCCAGCTGTAACCCAGGTCCCTTTGGATCCAGATGATCTATAACTCAAAAGCTTTTTTGGGAAACACATTTCAAAGTATGTCATGAAAGTGGAAGTAAATGTATTGTAAGCATTGTGCGTGTGTGTGTGTGTGTGTGTGTGTGTCCTATTTTTACAAGTGTGTCATGAAAGTTCTTGTTCACTGTTGGCAAAACTGCGTAACAAATGGTGGTAACTATGTGGAAAAATAAGTCCGCAGCTGAAATATTGCTCTATTTAGCTGTGCTGTTGCAATTTATGTACCTCCAGCTGTTACCATGAATAAAAATAGGAGACATTACTTTCAGAAAGACCCTCATACATCTATCATGACTTCATCGAACAGCAACACACTCTGAACACTTAATTATAAAAATTTATATGGCAGAAATGAAGACAAAGCCATGGAAATAACAACATTTACTTTATCATTAAAGTTCTGTAAACCTGATTTACTTCCTGCTTCATCCACTGTCCCTGCTGTCGAGACATCTTCGCGGGTACCGGGCGCGGTTGGGCCACCCTCTCCCCAAGGGAAGTGGCGGGTTCAGCGGAGTTCGCGGCACATGAGGCGGAGGGTAAATATGGAGGCGGCCATGTGGCATTGCCAGCTCTGCCTGCGAGTAGACATGTGGCTGCTCCTTCAGCAAGGTCCGAGCAGGCACATGAAGGGAGGGGTTTATTAGTTATTGGGAGCTCCAATGTTAGGCGGGTCATGAAGCCACTTAGGGAAATAGCAAAAAGGTCGGGGAAGAAAGCCAGTGTTCACTCTGTCTGCTTGCCGGGGGGGGGTCTCATCCGAGATGTGGAGGAGGCCCTACCGGCCGCGATAGAGAGCACTGGGTGCACCCGACTGCAAATTGTTGCTCATGTCGGCACCAATAACTCCCGCTGTCTGGGTTCAGACGTCATCCTCAGTTCATACAGGTGGTTAGCAGAACTGGTGAAGGCGGAAAGCCTCACTCGCAGGGTGAAATCAGAACTAACAATTTGTAGTATCATTCCCAGAACCGATTGCGATCCTCCGGTTTAGAGCCGAGTGGAAGGCTTAAACCAGAGGCTCAGACGATTCAACGGAGATGTGGGGTGCAAATTTCTTGACCTCCGCTATCGGATGGAGAAATGTAGGGTCCCCCTGAATAGGTCAGGCGTGCACTACACACCGGAAGCGGCTACAAGAGTAGCTGAGTATGTGTGGAGTGCACATGGGGGTTTTTTAGGTTAGAGAATTCCCTCCCTAGGCCCGACAACCGATGACACACCTCGTGAGACACGGCAAGGTAGGAGTAAGCAGAATGCAACAGAGAATAACAATATTAATGAGCTAATAGTAAACTGCAGGAGCGTCTATAGAAAGGTCCCAGAACTGCTCTCATTAATAAACGGTCACAACGCCCATATAGTACTAGGGACAGAAAGTTGGCTTAAACCAGACAAACAGTAATGAAATCCTACGCTCATACTGGAATGTATACCGCAGAGACAGGCTGTACAGTGAAGGGGGAGGCGTGTTTATAGCGATAAGAAGTGCAATAATATCGAAGGAAATTGACGGAGATCCGAAATGTGAAATGATTTGGGTGAAGGTCACAGTTAAAGCAGGTTCAGACATGGTAATTTGATGTCTCTATAGGCCCCCTGGCTTAGTAGCTGTTGTGGCTGAGCACCTGAAGGATAATTTGGAAAATATTTCCAGTAGATTTCCCCACCATGTTATAGTTCTGGGTGGAGATTTTAATTTGCCAGATATAGGCTGGGAGACTCAAACGTCCATAATGGGTGGCAGGGACAAAGAATCATGTGAAATTTTTTAAAGTGCTTTATCTGAAATCTACCTTGAGCAGTTAAACAGAGAACCGACTCGTGGCGATAACATATTAGACCTTCTGGTAACAAACAGACCCGAACTATTTGAAACAGTTAACGCAGAACAGGGAATCAGCAATCATAAAGCAGTTACGGCATGGATGATTTCAGCCGTAAATAGAAATATTAAAAAGGGTAGGAAGATTTTTCTGTTTAGCGAAAGTGACAAAAAGCTGATTTCAGTGTACCTGATGGCTGAACACAAAAGTTTTGTCTCAAGTACATATAGTGTTGAGGATCAGTGGACAAAGTTCAAAACCATCGTACATTATGCTTTAGATGAGTATGTGACAAGCAAGATCATAAGACATGGAAAAGAGCCACCGTGGTACAACAACTGAGTTAGAAAACTGCTGCGGAAGGTAAGGGAACTTCACAGCAAACATAAACATAGCCAAAGCCTTGCAGACAAACAAAAATCACGCAAAGTGAAACGTAGTGTGAGGAGGGCAATGCGAGAGGCGTTCAATGAATTCGAAAGTAAAGTTCTATGTACTGACTTGGCAGAAAATCTTAAGAAATTTTGGTCTTTTGTCAAAGCGGTAGGTGGATCAAAACAAAATGTCCAGACACTGACAAAATGGTACTGAAACAGACGATGACAGACTAAAGGCCGAAATATTAAATGTATTTTTCCAAAGTTGGTTCACAGATGAAGACTGCACTGTAGTTCCTTCTCTAGATTGTCGCACAGATGACAAAATGGTAGATATCGAAATAGACGACAGAGGGATAGAGAAACAATTAAAATCGCTCAAAAGAGGAAAGGCCGCTGGACCTGATGGGATACCAGTTCGATTTTACACAGAGTACGCAAAGGAACTTGCCCCCCCCTTCTTGCAGCGGTGTACCGTAGGTCTCTAGAAGAGCATAGCATTCCAAAGGATTGGAAAAGGGCCACGTCATCCCCGTTTTCAAGAAGGGACGTCGAACAGATGTGCAGAACTATAGACCTATATCTCTAACGTCGATCAGTTTTAGAATTTTGGAACATGTATTATGTTCGAGTATAATGTCTTTTCTGGAGACTAGAAATCTACTCTGTAGGAATCAGCATGGGTTTAGGAAAAGAAGATCGTGTGAAACCCAGCTTGCGCTGTTAGTCCACGAGACTCAGAGGGCCATAGACACGGGTTCCCAGGTAGATGCAGTGTTTCTCGACTTCCGCAAGGCGTTCGATACAGTTCCCCAGTCGTTTAATGAACACAGTAAGAGCATATGGACTATGAGACCAATTGTGTGATTGGATTGAAGAGTTCCTAGATAACAGAACACAGCATGTCATTCTAAATGGAGAGAAGTCTTCCGAAGTAAGAGTGATTTCAGGTGTGCCGCAGGGGAGTGTCATAGGACCGTTGCTATTCACAATATACATAAATGACCTTGTGGATGACATCGGAAGTTCACTGAGGCTTTTTGCAGATGATGCTGTGGTGTATCGAGAGGTTGTAACAATGGAAAATTGTGCTGAAGTGCAGGAGGATCTGCAGCGAATTGACGCATGGTGCAGGGAATGGCAGATGAATCTCAATGTAGACAAGCGTAATGTGCTGCGAATACATAGAAAGATGAATCCCTTATCATCTAGCTACAAAATAGCAGGTCAGCAACTAGAAGCAGTTAATTCTATAAATTATCTGGGAATACGCATTAGGAGTAATTTAAAATGGAATGATCATATAAAGTTGATCGTCGGTAAAGCAGATGCCAGACTGAGATTCATTGAAAGAATCCTAAGGAAATGCAATCCGAAAACAAAGGAAGTAGGTTACAGTATGCTTGTTCACCCACTGCTTGAATACTGCTCAGCAGTGTGGAACCCGTACCAGATAGGCTTGATAGAAGAGAGAGAGACGATCCAACAAAGAGCAGCGCGCTTCGTTACAGGATCATTTAGTAATCGCGAAAGTGTCACGGAGATGATAGATAAACTCCAGTGGAAGACTCTGCAGGAGAGACGCTCAGTAGCTCGATATGGGCTTTTGTTAGAGTTTCGAGAACATACCGTCACCGAAGAGTCAAGTAATATATTGCTCCCTACTATGTATATCTCGTGAAGAGACCATGAGGATAAAATCAGAGAGATTAGAGCCCACACAGAGGCATACCGACAATCCTCCTTTCCACGAACAATACGAGACTGGAATAGAAGGGAGAACCGATAGAGGTACTCAGGGTACCCTCCGCCACACACTGTCAGGTGGCTTGCGAAGTATGGATGTAGATGTAGAAATATTTCAAATTAAAACATAGCAGAAAAGTTAATCACTAATTTAAGGTCCCCAGAAGAGATGCACGATTTTCTGTTAGTTGATACTTATTGTCATTATAAAAGAGGCAGTAAATAGTAACACACAGTACAAAAACTCTATGGGTGCATGGAAGTTAGCAATACCAGGACTCTCATATTTTATCTATGTAGTTTGATATACTAGATGCACAGAGAAATCCCCCACTGTTTAACATGTTATTAAATGTGACCACCAACAAGTTATGGGGAAATCAGAGGGTTCCCAAGGTGGCAAATCCGTTGCCATTACGGAGCAGTTTTGACCTCTTATGTGTTTTGTTGAAAGGGGGGGGGGGGGGGGGATAGGAGAGGGACGGTAACACCGGTTAGTAATTGCCCCCAGAGTACATGACAAGTGCTTGATACAATCAATAAGGTCTTGTTAGCCATAGAATTAAGCTTTTTGTTCCTTCCAGAACTGGCCAATTACATTCAGCCAGAATAAGTTCTTACAGTGTGTTACCTATTAATAATGATGGTATTTTTACTAGGGTTGTTACTAAGTAATAATAATTATCGAACTCAAAGTACCACCATGTCACTTCAGTAACATCTATTTTATTATCAACTGGTGTACACTTTCAAATGGAAAGCCTCTAATGGGATTTATGTTCACAAAATAAAAATGTGAGAGAACTGTTGCCCTTTAAAATAGAAAAGCTGAACCATATTTTTACAGAGATACACACAAACACTTATTTCCCATTACAAACCATACATAACATATGTGCATATTTACCTTAAAATTGGTATCTTTCTGTATGGTATCTTCCTGCTGGTCCACTCCGTCAATGGACCCATGATTAGTATTACTCCACTGATTTTCAGAGTTGATATCTATGCTACTGCTTCTGTGTAAATTGCTATCATTTGAAATTCTGCCACTATCACTGCCCAAGTTTGAACAAGAATTTGTAGCTGTACTACTTTGGAATGTGTTCACTGGTTGATCAGCCATGACATTACTGGCAGAAGCAGGAGAATCAGTGTATGATGCAAAATTTTCTGCAGAATTGCTACGCTGTTGTTGCTCTTGCCTCTCCTCTCTCCAAGATAAATCTGTTTGACTATGAAATCCAGTTGTTGCATACCTTGGCACATCATTAGCACCATTGACATGTTGAAGTAGCAAATTTATCAAGTCATCTTTCTCTGCAAAATTGAAAATAATCATAAATGTCACTTAAGGTTACACATAGAGATGAATAAATATGCAATGTAGCGGAGGGGAAAAAAAATGTTACGAACTGCATACAAAGTAAATGTAACAAGGATAATATCAAAGTGATATTCACCAATAAAAATAGCTTCATGCCCCATCCCCACAGAAGAATGGAAAACAAGATATTGAAATTTCTCATTTAGCAATGCATGAGCCGTAATCGACTGTGTGCAAAGTTTATGCAAATACTTTAAAATTTCGTGAAATGCTTTTCCTCAATCTGAAGCAGCACAGTTAACTATGATGAATAACTAGAATAAAATCAGTTCTTTACTGAGCAAAGATGCCAGACTGCAAGAAAAGAAAAAAATCAATTTTTTTCCATCTTCTAGTTTTCTTGCAATAAGGTGATAGGTATTTCACAGCAGCCAGAATGCCATCTCTCAGCATGAATAGTAGAATTGTGCAAGAAGTATAGCAATGGCAAAGCTGCACTCAACACACAATGCTGTGAGCACATCTGTAGCAGTCAAATAGTTAACTGTTATCTAACTTTTGCAGATGCAGTTACATGTAATGAAGTAACTTAATATCTGAAGCTATTCTCACATATATTAAATCAAATCTTTACAAGATTTCAAAGTTATGAAAATTTCCAAGCGGTACAAAGATTGAGAACCTACTTTAAAATATAAAAAATGTAGGTCTGTCTAGTATGATCAAAAATGTAAAATTAAGCTTGTCACAAAACACAATAATGTAGTAGGATTATCTTACGATTACAATACTGTAGTGTCACTACTTAGTTTAGTTAGAACTTTGAATAATTTGTAAGGAGACACAGTGTAACGTTCTGTCAAGCTACTACTGAGTAGAAAGCATAGTGTGGTATCATGTGGATTATTACAGCATGTACGCAAATAGATTGGGAGACAGACTACCCGCACTCAGCAGAGAACTGCACCACGCAGTGGTTTCAACCAGAGCAGGCAGGAAAGTGACATTACACTAAGGCAAGAGGCTTGTTATGAGCTACGCAACTCTGTGCACAGTTTTAGTGCAAAGTAGCAGATTTTGCAGCAGAGGCATTTGGAGTACAGGAGCACAACCATGACAGCAGGGCCACATCAGATGACATGATGGCTGGGTATCACCAGCTGCTGCCGTGGGTTTGAGACTGGGTCAAGCCAGCTTTTGGCAGCACCGAGTCTCCTTGTAGGACTTCGTACAACAGTGCTGCTGACCTGCTGCCTGCACCTATCACCATCCGAGTCTTGCTAGAGAGCAGAAGGTTCTCTCTCGTGCACAGCAATCTTCCTTTGCCTTCACTGTGGATGTCAACAAGCCTGAGCTACCGAAATTTGGGCCCTACCATCCTGCAGCTGTGCTATTCACACCAGCAAACATCACTGGCACTCTTTAGAAATGTCAGGAAAGTTGATGTTGCCACAGTGAACAGTGTGCATAATAACCTACATGGAGAATTGGCTATGAAGAAGCTGTTTATGAGGCGAGAGCCACGATTGTTCACACTCAACTGAAAGCACATCCGGTACAACATTTCAACATAATGTCTGGCGATATTTAAGGGCACAAAACTTCTATGGTCAGTAGTGCCCAGTCTGTGAGTTAGGAAAAGGTAAAAAACGAAAATGGAAACCAGCAGCAATGGGAACGAAACTCAAAAAATTGGAGAAACCAAAAGCAGAAGGAAAGCTTAAAAAACCACTACAGAAAGGGGTTGATTGTCCCCAAAAAGAGCTTCTAATGACTGACTTCATCTCACTGGCACTAATAAACTCGAGAACGCAATTGGCTAAAATGGACAACATATCAGGCGACAGCTGTAGACAGGTGCGTAACGGAGTAAAATAGGGGCACTCAAGTAAAAGGTGTCTTACCGTCCACAGCTGAGAGCAGTGGGGACAGAGTAGGGGAGGATTGCCACTTAAAAGATGTTGATGGCTAAAAAGACAGTGCCCTATCCGGAGTCTAGTTAAAATTACCTCCTCCCGACGACGCATTCGGGAGGAAGAGCTTTCACATCCCGCAATTTATTATGGGGAAGTGTCGACCAATGTGCGTGCCATAAAAGAACAATACGACGACATTAAACACTCCGTAGATCGGCGAAGGGAATCGTGCGAATAGCTGGCCAAAGAAGAGAGACCGCAGCCTTGGCCGCTATATCGGCCGCCTCATTTCCACAGATACCAACATGTCCTGGGATCCAGAGGAACGCCAACGAGATGCCCCCAAGTGGAGCAAGCGTAGGCAGTCCTGAATTTGGTGGACCAGAGGGTGGACAGGGTAGAGAGCTTGGAGACTGAAGAGAGAGCTGGGAGAATCTGAACAGATAACATACTGTATCCACTGATGGCGATGGATGTATTGGACAACCTGGAGAACAGCGTAAAGCTCCGCAGTATAAACCGAACACTGGTCCGGAAGCCGAAATCGATTTGGGGTGTCGCCAACAATATAGGCACTCCCTACACCAAACGATGTTTTTGAGCCATCAGTGTAAATAAATGTGGCTTCTTTCATTTGTGCACATAGAGCAGAAAATGCCCGACGATAAACAAGTGAAGGGGTACCATCCTTGGGAAACTGACAAAGGTCACGGAGCAGGCACGTCCGGGGACGGAGCCAAGGCGTAGCTGTACCCCAAGTTGTTAAGAAAGTTTTAGGAAAGCGGAAGGAAAAAGAATGGAGCAATTGACGGAAGCGGACTCCCGTTGGTAGTAGGGAGGAAGGGCGGCCTGGATACCCTAAATCCAAGAAGGTGTCGGAAAAAAAAAAAAAAAAAAAAAATGTCATGGGCTGGATTAGCAGGCATGGAAGACAAATGGCTTGCATAACGACTTAGGACAGCTCGCCAATTGGACGGCAGAGGTTCAGCAGTCTCAGCATAAAGGCTTTCCACAGGGCTGGTGTAAAAAGCTCCAGACACTAAACGTAATCCACGGTGGTGGACAGAGTCGAGACACCGAAGAATAGACGGCCAAGCAGAGGAGTAAACTATGCTTCGATAGTCCAATTTCGAGTGCACTAAGGCGCGATAGAGGCGGAGAAGGATCACTCGGTGCGCTCCCCAGGAGGTACCATTCAGGACACGGAGGGTGTTGATGGATCGCAGACAGCGAGCCGAAAGATAGGAAAACGTGGGAGGACCAGCACAGTTTTCTGTCAAACATAAGACCCAAGAATTTAGCGACATCTGAAAACAGAAGGTTGACAGGTCCTAGATGTAAGGAAGGTGGAAGAAACTCCGTACGATGCCAAAAATTAACACAAACGGTCTTACTGGGAGAAAAGCGGAAGCCCGTTTCGATGCTCCAAGAGTGGAGGCAATCGAGACAGCCTTGAAGACGCCGTTTAAGAAGGTTGGTCCATTGAGAGCTGTAGTAGATGGCAAAATCATCCACAAAGAGGGAGCCTGAGACATCAGGAAGGAGACAATCCATAATAGCATTTATGGCAATGGCAAACAGTACAACACTTAGCACGGAGTCCTGGGGTATCCCGTTTTCTTGGGTTAGGTTCGGGAGAGAGTAGTGTTCACTCACACTTTAAATGTGCACTCTGCCATAAATTCACAAAGAAAAAGAGGCAACTGACCTCGAAAGCCCCAAGAGAATAGTGTGTGGAGGATGCCTGTCCTCCAACAGGTACTGTATGCTCTCTCCAAATCAAAAAATATTGCTACTGTTTGGCATTTCCGGAGAAAATTGTTCATGATATAAGTGGAGAGAGCAACGAGATGGTCAACTGCAGAACAATGCTTTTGGAAACCGCATTGGGCAGGTGTTGAAAGATTGCGGGACTCCAGCCACCAAGCTAAACGGCAATTCACCATACGCTCCAAAACCTTACATACCCTACTCGTGAGAGAAATGGGGCGATAGCTAGAGGGGAGATGTTTGTCCTTTCCAGGTTTCGGAACAGGAACGACGGTAGCTTCCCGCCATCGTCTGGGAAAGTACTGTCGGTCCAAATTTGATTATAAAGGCGAAGTAGGTAACGTTGACTATGGTATGATAAATGTAGCAACATTTGGATGTGGATACCATCCAGTCCTGGGGAGAGGAGCGAGAAGAATAGAGTGCATGTTGGAGTTCCCGCATGGAGAAAACAGTATTGTAGCTTTCGCAATTTTGAGAGGAGAAAGCAAGGGGTCGCAATTCCGCTGCACATTTCTTCAGGAGAACGCTGGCGGGTAATTTGAAGAGCTCGAAATCTCAGCAAAGTGTTGATCCAATGAGTTAGAAATTGCGACGAGGTCCACTAATGTTTCATGCGTGACAGTGAGCCCAGTGACCGGGGAGAAACTAGGCGCGCCTGATAACCGTCGAATCCGACTCCAAACTTCCGAGGAGGGAGTGAAGGTGTTAAATGAGCTAGTAAAGAAGTCCCAGCTTGCCTTCTTGCTATCGCGGATGACGCGACAGCACTGCGCACGGAACTGCTTATAGCAGATGCAGTCGGCCAAAGTAGGATGGTGTCTGAAAACGAGAAGAGCACATCACCGCTCACGTATTGCGTCACGGCTTGCCTCATTCCACCAAGGTACTTGGGGGCACCGGGGCAATTCGGGGGTGCGAGGTATTGAACGTTCCGCAGCTGTAAGAGTAATGTCTGTAATATGAAGGACCTCATCGTCGACACTAGGAAAGAGACGGTCATCGAATGTCGCTAGAAATGAAAAAAGTGTCCAATCAGCTTGGGCAAACTTACAGCGTCTCGGGCGCATACATGGCAGTTGTGGCTGCAGTTGAAGGACACATGGAAAGTGGTCACTCGAGTGTGTATTAGCATGGGCGAACCATTCGAAGCGCCAAGCTGGCGGAACAGCATCAACCGAAAAGTCCAAACAAGAGAAATTTGTTGTGGAGGCAGACAAAAATGTAGGGTCCCCAGTGTTGTGGAAGACGTCTAGCAATAGTGAGCCACGTGGACAAGGATGTGGAGATCCCCAAAGTGGGTGGTGGGCACTGAAGTCCCCAACCAGCAAATAAGGGGGTGGAAGCTGACCAAGAATATGAAGGAGATCAGCTCGTGCCATTGATGGGGACAATGGAATGTATACAGTACAAAGAGAGAAGGTGTATCCAGAAAGGGAAAGACGGACAACGACTGCTTGGAAGGAAGTGTTTAAGAGGATTGGGTGATAAAGGAGAGTATCATGGAGAAGAATCTTGAGTCCTCCATGTGCTGGAGTGCCTTCAACAGAGGGGAGGTCAAATCGGACTGACTGAAAATGGGGGAAAACAAAGCGGTTGTGGGGACGCAGCTTTGTTTCCTGAAGACAGAAGATGACCAGCGAATAGGATCGTAAAAGGATCGTCAATTCTTCCTGATTGCCTCGAATGCCATGGATATTCCAATGGATAATGGACATAGGGTGGACAGAAAATGGAAGAATGTGACCAAGGTTGCTGTCAACTCAACTACTGCTCAGAGCTTGCAACCGACAGCGTGGAACAGCATTCAGCCGAAGGCAGAAGATCCTGATCCATAGGTTGTTCAGGAGCAGCTCCTGCCACCAGCTATCGGCCGGTTGATCGGCCACCAGCAGTGCGCCTTGGTGACACAAATGACTGCCGAGGGCGGTTACCGCCAAGTGGTGGTGTAGATGAGACACGCCGTGGCGGAGAAGGAGAGGAACTGGGTTTCTCATTAGCCTTCTTGGAACCATGATGTTTAGATGAAGGAGGAACCGATGGTTTTGAAGTTGGGGTACGTAAAAAATCTTCACGAGTATGCTCTTTTTTGGAAGTCCGGGTGTCTGACTTCTGGGATCGAGATTTAGCAGAAACTGATGAAGGATGAGCCATAGAGTGAGCAGGTTGAACAGGTGATCTTTGCGCTGGTCGATCTGACAACCGTGTCACTAAAGGTGAGATCACAAGTCTGTGTGGCTGCCTCCTTTGTTGGCCGAGGAGAGGCAAGGACAGTGCTGTATTTTTCTGTCTGAGGCACAGTGGGCTTTCGACTAGCGAATAATATTTGAGCAGCAAATCACTCTGATTTCCTGAATGAGCTTTTCATCTTTAAAAATGGGGCAATCTCGAGAGGAAGCAGTGTGGGCATCCATACAGTTGATGCATCGAGGGGATGGAGGTGGACAAGCACCCTCATGGGCATCCTTGCCACACTTAACACATTTGGCCGGGTTGGAACAGGATTGGTTGGTATGATTGAACTGCTGACACCGATAGCAACGTGTAGGGTTTGGGACATAGGGGTTTGGGATGTAGGGGCGAACGGAAATTCTCATAGCCCGCTTTTATGTTCGATGGGAGTTGAACTCTGTCAAATGTCAAGAAGACAGTACGGGTTGGAACGATGTTCGTGTCAACCCTTTTCATGACTCTATGAACAGCCGTTATGCACTGGTCAGACAGGTTGTGTTGAATTTCCTCGTCGGACAATCTGTCGAGGGAGCGGGTATAAACGACTCCACGTGAGGAATTTAAAGTGTGGTGCGCATCCACCTGGACAGGGAAGGTGTGGAGCAGTGATGTATGCACCAATTTTTGTGACTGGAGGGCACTGACTGTTTCTAACAACAAGGTGCCATTCTGTAATCTGGAACAAGACTTTACAAGACTTGCAATTGCGTCGACACCTTTCTGAATAATGAAAAGGTTGACCGTGGAGAAGTCGTGACCTTCGTCACACCGAGAAACAACAAGGAACTGTAGCAACGATGGAAGAACTGTCTGTGGCTCAGTCTTAGTGAACTTACGCTTGTGAGCACACATAGTGGAAGATGAGGAAACCATTGCGGAAGAATCCCCCGTGATTACCGTCTCCGATGGCGCGCTCCTCCCTTGTGGGGGCCCTCTCTGAGGGCACTCCCGCCTTATGTGACTGTTCACAACTCAGGTCACACCTCCCAAGAAACGGACGGAGGGACCAATTGGCACTTTTGGAAGGTAACAGCTCGGGTAATCACCCCTCCCTGGGCCTGGCCATTACCAGGGGGTACGTACGTGTCCTACCTGCCGACCCGGGGCGGGGAATTACGCGTTACCCCGTGACCGGCTACGCATGAAAATGCATGGGTCGGCCTTGAGACATGCACAGGGAGAAAAATGAGTACGGGAAAAACAAAGAAAGGGAAAGGAAAGACGAGAGGTCTCAAACACTGCAGCGGAGAAAAGGGTAAAGAGAAGAGGTAAGGAAAAGAGAAGGACAAAGGAAGGATGAAGACGTGCAAGCAGAGAAAGTGAAGAATGTGTTACATTTTCGAGCGTCTGTCTCCGGACGTAGGCACAAAACATACTCCCAGAGGGGGAGAAAGGAAAGGAAAGAGCCAGAGGTGAGGGGAAGGGGGGGGGGGGCGAAGATGGGGGATAGGGAAGGATGCGGAAAAGGAAGGTATGCAGCCCGGAAAGGAAGGCGGGCCACATTAGCTCTGTTTCCGGGCTCGCTACGCACGTATCCACAAAAGAGTTGTGGATGCCCTGGGTGGGGGTGGGGAGGGGGGGGGGGGGTGACTGTTGTTGAAACCTGGGGCCATCAAGTCAGAACAGCAGTCAAAACAATGGGCAAAGGTTGGTGAAAGTGCACCAAAGAAGATAAAGACCATTATGGCAGCTGGTAAGGTGATGGCCACTATTTTTTTCCCCAAGGAATTCTCCTCATATCTTACTTGGGAAAAAGCAGGACCCCATTATGCTTCATTGTTGGATTGCTTCAAACGTGCAATGGTTGCAGAAGACAGAGTGCTCTTTCATCGTGATAATACAACATCCCATAGATTAGTGGTAAAAGTGGTGAAACTGCAAGAATTGGGATTTGAACTGGTTCCTCATATTCACCTGACTTAGCCCGAAGTGACTTGTTCCTGTTCCCTCACTTGAAACTTTGGCTTGCTTGTAAGACATTTTCATCGAATTAGGAAGTGATATTTGTAGTCAATGAGTATTCTGCAGAGTTTGACAGAACCTATTTTTCTGATGGGATGAAAACCTGGAAGGTCATTGGACCACTTGTATATTCCTCAAACAAGACAATGTTAGGTAGGTGAGTTTTTATGAAACAAACTTTTTTCATGCTTTTTATCAAAAATTTATCAAACCACCCTTGTAGCTGACAAGTGTGCTGTTCATATTATTTTTGGGTTCTTATTTCTGAGATGTAAATATGAGTAAGAGAGAGGCAATGGCGAAATCAGAGAGACAAGGTGTCACTGGAGAGGAGGTTATGCCATTGTTAATCAATTACTGCAACTGAAGGCAGACAATACATTTATGTATAATAAATTAGCACAGGAGGAGGATGAATTAGGATTGTTGAAATCACAAGGGTCTGGGGGTAGATCCAGCTGTTGTGAACCTAGGTGCTCTCTTTTCCGGCAGGTCTTCTAAATTATCATTTGTAGAGGACCTCATGTCATCAGCTGACAGAGGGTTAGTCAGACAAACCGTTGTTACAAATATCAAGGCTACACTTTTCAGGGGGAGAAAGTCATTTGTATGTTGCACAGAGGCATTGGACAAAAACTTTTGAGCAACTCCAGCAGGGACTGGTACAGTATTACAGGAAGCAAAATAGTGTGTGGTTTTTCTGTAAACAACTGAATGGTTTTTCTAAGAGGCCTAACAAAGCGATGAAAGATTTTGTTGACATAATTAGAAAGTTTAATGTATACACATATGAGATAACACCTAGCCAGGTTGTAATTGAGGTGTTAATACAGGAAGCTAAATAAAGGGTACTCTATGCTTTTCTGAGGGTGCAGATTGTTGCACTTAGAGGCCTCCATGCAGAAATGCTATCCTCAGGGTGCACACTGCTGCTCTTAGAGGTCTCCCCCAGCCAGTAATTAGGTTGGAATTTGAATTTTTGAGAAGACTGATGTTGCAACAAAGGGAAGAGATTGTCAAAGAGCATTCGGCAAATATATGATGATTTAATTTCGGACATATGGGGCACATACAGAGGCAGTCCTGCCAGCTATTTAATAATAGTGGAGGTACGAATTATCAGTGGTCTCGTGGGAACAACAGCTGGCACAGTATAGACCAGCAACATTATTAAAATAGTAAAGATAGGGGGGTGGTCTGGGTGGTAATAAGCACTGATTTAACTTAAGATCCACCAAAAAGCATTCCCAGTAAAAGTAAATGCATAGGCAGAATGCGCCATACTGGGTGTAATAGGTGGTAAGAGTGTAAATTTTCATCATACACAAGGAGGCATGTGTCTATAGTCCCTGGAGAGTTGGCGGGTAGGAGGCAGTGGAATCCAACACATTATAAACTGTGTGCGATATAACATTAGGGTCGATAATGATGGAAAAAGTGTACGGAAGTGGTGTCTTATGTAAGTGAGGGCTACAGCATGATCCTTGGGCTATACTGTGTCAGCATCATACCATAAACGACCTTTAATTATGTATGGTTGAGCTCAGTGGGAAAACATTTCCACTAGGGGAAGCTGTTTATCTCTAGTGAGGCATCTGCTGAACAAGACAATACAGTTACACCACATACAATGACATTAAGGCTTAATTCGCATGATTGTGGGACTGCGTGTCAAGTGGTGCTAGGAAGTCACAAGGGCGAATATGGATGATCGCTACATACGTTGTGCAAAGTGGAACTACTGGAAGATAGTGATTATTAAATGCAGCATGTTTTACAGTAAAGTATCATCCACACACAGCAGAGGTCTGTAGGTAAGGTAGAGCCCAACCATGTGAACGATTTTGGTACTGACAAGTTAAGTTTTTAAAGATAATATTGGTGCCAATCTTAGAAATCCTGGAGATAGACGATTGCTGCACGGAAAGTGTAGGCTAGAAGATGGCACAGGATGCTGCTAAGACAGCATTTCATGACGCAGTGAAGCATTTTAAGGGAACAGAGGACACAGATGGAAGAGATGTTAGAGTTTCAGGACTTTTTTACCGTGAGGCCCCTGGAATGAGAATTTTAATTGTACGAAAGATGTCGCAGATATATAGAGGAAATATTGATTCTGTTGCGATTACTGCCATTTGAATAGTAAGACTACAACAGGTACCTACCCAATTCCAAATAACACACACACACACACACACACACACACACACACACACACACACACACACAAGATAGTCTTTGGCAGTGTCGTACTTCTCAACAATGTACTGTAAGAGTGGGTACAAGTTGAAAGTGGCTCCAGAGGATAGAGTGGCTAGTGTGTTTTCAGCATCTGGGGGCATTTTACTACTGAAGAATACCATTTGGTTTAAAGAATGCACCAGCAGCCTTCCAGCTTTTGTTGGGCCAGGTGCTGAAAGGATTGAAGCTTCATCAATGTCTAGTGTACCTAGATTGCATAATTAAACAATGGAAACTCTACGTTGGAAAATCGGCAATATTACAAAAAGGATGGATTGCTACTCACCGCGAACATGACCCACTGAGTTGCAGAAAGGCATAACGAAAAGATAGTTTTTGCCCAAAAAACATATCCACATAAGCAAGCACACCTCATGCACACATGACTGCTAACATATGTAGGTCTAACCGGAATACGACTGTCACATAAATAACAATCTGGAATTGGGCAGGAGGGGAGGAGGGTAGTTGGGTACAGGTGGGGGAAGAGAAGAGCGCTGTTTAGTGGGACATGCAGAGACCAGATGGTGATATGGCAAGACTGCCACGTGGAGCGTTGGGAGGTGGGTTGGGGGTGGTGGGGGGGGGGGGGGGGGAGGGAATGGAGAGAACCAGTCACTTGTGCACGAGGTGTGCTTGCTTGTGTGTGTGGTTAGCAAAGAGGCACAATGAAAAGACTGTTATTCATTGTAAAGATGACCCATTGAGACAACACGTTTTTTTCATTTGTATGCAAGAATATTCACCAAGGACTGAGGAGTGTGTTGAAGAGGTTATGTAATAGCTAAATGTTGCAAGTTGTGTTGGCAACACCAATCGTAGATTACATCAGCATTTTCTCTCTCTCTCTCTCTCTCTCTCTCTCTCTCTCTCTCTCTCTCTCTCTCTCTGCATGGCCAAAAATATTCCCTTGACTCCACCACTACCCATGGTATGAATTGTGTCTTTTGTGCCACTTTTAACTCATTCAGTGACATGACACGTTAATAGGAAGAAAACGGGCTGAAGTCAAGTGAGACGTCAAATAAGAGCACAGAACTGAAGTAAACTTTACTTCAAAGGAAATACGTGGGGGCCCCAATATTTCTCACTATTGGGGGAAAATGGGACCCATCCTTATTTCTCTTTGGTAGGCCTGTACCAACAGACTGCGCTTCTCCCCCCAAGACTGTACAGCCGACCAAAGATACGAAAGGATGTGAACCCTATTCTTCCAATAGTGAGCAATATTGGGGAGACTACTTATTTCCTCTGTAATTTTTATTTTTTTATTTTACTGTTTGGACATCTTTTAGGCAAATGTGACCATCATATCTGGAATTCAGAGGACTTCATAGAATGCCTGAAGACTTAAGCCACAAACATTGAATCTTTTGGTTAGCTTTGATGTTTTATCTTTATTCATGAATGTACCTCTGCAGGACTCATTAGAGTTTATCAGCATTAAGTTTCAGGTAAAAGATTGTGGCATTGTTCGAACGTGAACTTACCTCAACTTATTTCTTATTCAATAATCAGTATTTTGAACAAGTTGATGGTGTTGCCATGGGAAGTTCTCTGTCTCTCATGGTAGCTGACTATTTTATGGAAGACTGAGCAAAAAGTGCTGCAGTTCGCAAGTCCCCGACCTTCATGCTTCTGGTGACGTGTAGACAATATATTTGTCATGTGGCTCCATGGAATAAACATATTACCCATGTTTCTCTAGCATTTGAACTTTCTCCATCCGAATGTACAGTTCCCCTTGGAATTGAAAAATATGGCAATTTACCATTCCTGGATGCCACGGTTAGAAGAAAAGTCTGTGGTACACTGGGACATAGTCTAATGCAAACCAAATCACAGAGAGTTTTATTTACAGGCCACAAAATGTCATAATCCTGCATGATGTAGTGGTGCCTTAACCTCCTTCATGCATAGAGCGCATGCGGCCCCAGATACGTAAAATCCACCTGTTGAGCTACAACACCTAAAAACAGTGTGGCTTTTCTGATAGATAAGTCACACATTCTGTTCTAAGCAGGGACACACATGATTATGCGGCGGCACCCACAACAACAGCATTCTTCCTGTATTTTGGTGACATGTCTTCAGGAATAGAAAGAATCTCATAACATCA
Organism: Schistocerca gregaria; assembly: GCF_023897955.1. Classification (NCBI taxonomy): domain Eukaryota; kingdom Metazoa; phylum Arthropoda; class Insecta; order Orthoptera; family Acrididae; genus Schistocerca; species Schistocerca gregaria. Next base: position 909,736,576 of record NC_064920.1, on the reverse strand, counting down.
AGTGTGGCCACAAGGAAAATTGAGGAATTTGTTGCGCTCGGTCAAAGGCGATTTTGTTCTTAAGAAACATAGCTTGCACAAGATCCCATGCCAATGTGGGAAATCTTATATGGGGTAGACATGCTAAACCATGCAAGAACATTGTGTTAACACTACTGTCATATACACCTGCACCAACCTGATAAATCAGTGGTAGAAGAGTGTAGCCTGTACATGAGACACTCCACGTTTTATGAGAAGACCGAAGTTTTACCCTCAGCATTATCTTTCTGGGACTCTGTCCACTGTACACACAAATGTGGCCTCCTTAAAGACAATCTTAACAAGGATGTACGTTTTCAATTAAATGCGGCGTGGAATACACCACTAGCTGCCATTAAATCAAAACAGAATAAACAAGAATTTTTATTCATAACGCAATGCAGCACACTGCTGACATTTAATTCACCACAGGAGCATCTGGCAGCACAGTCACTGCCCACAATGCAAGTGCAAAAGGTCTCTACATTTCCTGGCAGGGGGCACTAAGAGCACCACTTTCCTCCAACTCCAAGTGCCTTCCCACAGGTATATATTGCCTGCTCCTGGCCTGATTAATTTCGAAGATGGCATGCACCTATATCAGTCAGTGATGCTTTTTAGCAGTGACAACAGCACCTAGCACCATCTGAAGATGTTTAACAGTTGTATTGACAAAAATATTGTGAGATTTTCACAATATGATCCAACAACAAACCCGAGAAGAGTATTTGCATCCCGCAATTACATTTTGCTACTGAGTTTAGTGTGTATAGTCTAGTGCTGTTCAACAACAAAGAAAATTATGTGAAATGGAGACAGACACAAATGAATTTTAAATCACATCATCATGTGTCACATGCAATATATGAAAGTTCATTCAAGACGGGAATCAAAGTCACTCATGATTTCTAAACTCTGTGATTGGAAAAAAGCATGATCACGTGACTTCTATTTTGATTAATAGATGCTTATAATAGGCAACATTTTATCACCAGAAATACCCCAAAAAGATCTATTTTAAGAGAAATTTATTTTTACAGCCTTAGTTGCACAACAACAAAAATTATCAATGAATAGGTTGGGCCATACATAACAGTCATCTTCAGATCCAACTAATAAAAAAAAATAAGAAACAACTTACACAATTTTGGCATTCTAATAATACTGGAGTTCCCCCAGATGATAGGTCAAAATCCTTTGGTAAGAGTAAGAGTACTGCATATTTTAAAAATTTTCCACTGTGTGCCTACACATCCTATCTACCGGCACCTTTCATGTTTGCGACAACCCCACATTGTGGTGCTATCCAAATATCGCAGTGCTGTAACAAAGTCGGCACCTCATATTGATACCACAGAAGAAAATAATGTGGAACATTAGCCACTGCCTCTGCATTGCTTTTCTGAGTGGCCACCTCCATCCAGACTGTGGCAATACATTCATATTGATTTTGCGAGACCATTATAGAAAAAACAATGGTTGTCAGTGGTTGACACTCATAGTAAATTTCGTTTTGTTGTTCCTGTGAGATCCACCTGTCTTTAAGGTCTTCCAGAGATCACTGTCTTGGAAAATGGCCCACAATTCAGAACAGCTAATTTCCACCAGGTTTGTGCCACCAATGGCATACATCATGTGACAACTGCACCTTTTCACCTTCAGTCTAACACTAAAGCAGAACCCTATGGCATCTCCTGCAACCACCACAAAAACAATTCATTCCACCAGATCAGACAAAGTTGCAGCCACAAGATGTCTTCCACATAGTTTTCGGGAAGAAACAGCATTGGGTATGCAGATTCATTACCGAAGCAATTGGACGTTGTTCATACATCAACCAAGTTTCTGCAGAATACAAACCAGCTGTGGCAGACGTCTGAGGTGTCCAAGATTCTGCCGCAGAGTGTTTAGCCACACTTGGCATGGCACAGAAATCGTGTGTCTCCGCACTCACGGACCTGCCGATCCACTGTGGTGCCCATGGACCTCAACGCCTTGCCACTGTCACTAACACTGCCAACATCGCCACCTATCCCACAGCCTGAACTGATGACTATGGACATGCCACCCACCATGTCATCACACCACTCCAATAAATCCCTTTGCCATTCACCTGACCACAGCATCTGCATCTCTGGTTGCAGATGTGCACTCTGACTGGTTTTTTGCCAGTGTTCCCAGTAACTCTCACGATGGATATCAGGGTGTGGGCAGGAATGTGCCATTGGCCACCATTACACCTCCCTGCCTCCTGATCTGCACCCACATTCAGTGCCCTCCCCCCTATCCTCATCCTCCACCTCCTCCTCCTCTGCCACTGTCATGTACATTCACCCTACAAGATTGTGTAGATGTTTGTGGAGTGGGGGAGGGGGAATGAGGTGTCATTCAAAGATCACGGTGCCTTAAAAAGCTCAGAACATCGCATCAATACCACAGAAGGTAACCATGTCTGACTACATGCTGTGACAGCGAATGGGGGGGCGATGGCAAAGCCACACTCTCACTCAGCTTCACGGTGCCACCACACTGAGATGCCAAAATGCAGCCAAGCAGAGGAAGGCTCATCCCAGTTTGTGATCAATTAAGATAACAGCATCATCTCAGATACAGCACCATTGTATTTCCTGTCTTATGTTCAACTCCAAGTGAGAGGGGTCATGGGACTAAATGGCCAGGTTTCAGTCCCACGATTCCAAAGTTACTCATGAAAGAAAGCGGGTTTGCTAAAAGTGGATGGATCCAATCAGAGGAATCAAACGAGAAAGTTAAAATGCACAGTAGAAGGAATAAAACCATAGACCAAATCCAAAAACTGGAAAAACGAGCTATCTTTCCATGGCTGACTGGTCAAGGGATCTCAAACCGAGAAAACATGAAAAGAGGCCGCCAGTCACCTAGCCTCTGCTCTAGGAGTAAAGCAAAAGCTTTTATCTGAAAATAAATACCACTTTCACAGAGGAAACTGAGGACCATCCATGAATCATCTGCTAACATTAAAATTAAGGCACCTGGAAGAATATACTTAGTACAAAAGGCCAAAGCTCTCGTTTGACACCATCGAAGGCACAAATGGAGGTATTTGGTGTCAATGAAATGCACGCTCCAGGGTGTCTGGTTCAGAGCTGTTGTTGAAGTAACCGATTTGTAACAGCTGCAATTTGCATGAAAATGCTGAGACAACACAACCATCTGGTTACAATTTTCATGAATTATGTCTTGACCAGGCTTATTTCTCATCAACCTTACACTTTTCCACTTTATCATTTTGAAAGACAGTGCTATGTAAGTCCTATGAAAACATTAGAAACACTGCTTCACATCAACATTCTCAAACACAAGGCAAGTGCAAACTGTTTCATGCTTGAGAATGTTGACGTTATACAATGCATCTAATGTGTTTATACGACTGACATACGACTTTGAAAAAAAAAAAACTGGAAAAGTGTAAGGTTGACGAAAAATAAAAGCCTGGTCAAGACATAAGTAAAGTTTTTAAAAGCGATTTGTAACCATTTGTGGTCCCAACTGCTGGTCAAACTGTTTCTGCAGATGCAGTATGATACACCACAGCCGTACACCAAACATGGTCTTCCCTCTCAGTAGAGTCACAGGGCATTCTGGAATGCAGTCATCTTGCAGCTGTACATTCTTATGCTCACTGCCAAATCATATGGTGTGGCTACATTCATGCCAAGTCTTTCTACAATATTGCACAAGGAGCATCCTGCTTTTCGTAGCCCTATTACACAACCCCATTCAAACTAAGTGAGCTGTTGATGATGGCATCTGACATATTAAAGGCTTTCTTGACTAACATAAATTCACTATGTAAGTAACACTCATGACACATATGTAAAGCAAACCAGATTTACGTACTCCCAGTGGTGCTACTGGCGCCACTCTTATGTGACTGATGCGAAATGGGAATACATCATCATCTTTCAGATGTAGAAACATGCTTACCAACTTTCATTTATGTTGCAGACCTACTCCTTCATGTAGTGATTTTTTTTTTTTTTCAGTGTATATGTAGTTTTGAATATTTTGCAGGGTACTATACACATTTTATTTTTTTATAAAATCCGGTGAATCTATCCTCTCTCTGAATGACTAAACTACTGCTACTACCACTAACAACCTTTGCATATAATGCAAGCGACGCATATACAATGCCCATTTACTACTTAGTTCTATGTGAGACTTTTGTTTTCTTGTGAACACATGTTTTCAAAGCACTGTAGTTTAATTTTATGCACAAAGAAATTAAATAAAGCACTTAGTTCTCAGTGCAACTTCAACAAAAAGAAAAGGCCAAAAAATTATACATACCAACACATCCTCTTGTAGAAATTTTCTGGGAAGAGAGATACAGCTGCAAATCTCTCACTCTTAGTTGAAGGAGAAGAGAACGATTTAGTGGACGAGCGCTCAAAATTCGGCATTTTCTACACATGTACTTCTTGTCTGACAATCGTATGCATGGTGACTTGATTGTACAGTCATCTCTTCTTGGAAGTAAACAGTGTTTGCAGTAGTAACGAAGGCAAATGCCACACTGTTTCTAAAGAAAATATAATCAGTTCAGTGTCCCAGAGAGGAGTACTTTAAGTTTTTAGTTTATTAATCATTTAAGAGCTATCACACTACGCTACTTTTAATGTAGAAAGCATTTCAGTTTTGACTTTTACCATACAAATGTATTCACTCTATGGCTGCTTTTATTTCTTGCAGATGCAAGAGTGAAGTATATACTTTTATGTGCCCAAAAATACAATGAACTGAATGGAGAAACTATACACATTATCAAATCTCCGACAAATACACTTTATTATTATTATCATTATTATTATTATTATTATTATTACTATAGTTATATAATTGACATTTCCATATCATGACCAATTACAATCACTGAATTTTCAACAAAAGAGCAAACTGGTTCTTCATTTAGATAAAATGGTAAGTTGCAACAAGGATTATTTTAAAAAATGAATTTCCCAGATAAATTCTAAATTAAAAATTATCTAAATTCAAAAACTTTTAATATGGATTTACTTTAACTTATCTTTGCTATGCAGAGTATTTGGATAGTTTGTTGTTGGCATTACTTACATTTACCTGCATAAACACACGCACTAACATATATTTTCAATATTAATGTAGCAACTACTTACTTTTCTTTTGAAGACAGAAAACCGAATAGAGCATTCCTCACAAGCCATCTTCTTTTATTTGATAATGAATGATAAAAGTGAAGGATAATTCAATTATCATCCATTTTGCCTGTAAAATACCAGTATATGTAACAGTTACTAGTCAGTCATTAATTTCTTCCTATGAAATTAACATACATGTTCTGCCCCATTACTAATGAAATGCCATGCTCTGTTAGAAATGAAACAAATAAAGAAAAAGCAAAATACCATAGGATGGATGGACTGGATGGACAGGGAATAATCAATTGACATCACATTTCACCACTTCACTTCTCAGCACCGATGAGCTACATAGCCATATAGTGGAAAAATTCAAACGGGTAAGGATTGGGGGGTGGGGTGGGGGGGGGGGGGGGCAGGGGGTGTCAAACGATTGCTGCCCTTAAAACGTGATTCACCCTTGTTTCCTGAAGACAGTATATCCAACTAGCAGTGGAAGTTTGGTTTTGATATTTGTTAAATATGGGTAACAAAAGATGGGAAAGGAAAACAACGAAGCATGGACAGTAAATAAGATTTTAGTAGCACAACATACCACAGAAACGTGTTAATTCTTTTCTTGTGAGCATGAAGAACTACAGCCTTACAGAAAACTTCTCTTTCAAATATCCTTTCAGCATTTGCAGTGGTTTGAAGAGTTTTAATGATCCATTTCCTGAAAACCCTTGCAAGCTTGGCTAAGGGCATCCCTACAGATAACAAAACCAAGCACCTCAGCCCCCGTGTCCTGGCGTCCACACAAGCACCACTGAATGATGGGACCGGTCCAGGGCATAAATTGATTCCTTGATGGACACTACAAAGGATGGCGAGGGTAGCACTGGTCGATAGCCTGTAGGCTGCTCAAGGAGTCAGTACACAGAAGAAACTGATTCCTCGGGGCATGCACGGATACACTGAAGTGCACAAGACATGGTCAGCAGTTCTGCACTGAAAACACTGCAGCCATCGGGCAAGGAATGCTGTTCAATACGGCCTGTGTTGACAAAGGCGAAGCCAACATTACCATCAGCCATTGAACCGTCGATGTAAACCACTTCAGAGCCCCGGAACACTTCAAGAACCTAGAGGAAGTGATAGCAGAGAGCTGCAGGGTTAACAGAGTCCTTAGGGCCATGCGAAAGGTCCAGGTCCTACAGCTACACCATGGACGTGTACATGAATGGACCTCGAGGAGAGGTGTTAAAGGGAAGGTCTCCAGATCAGATAGAAGTGATCGCACGCAAACTGCAATCGCTAACCCTGACCTGGGCCGCTTACGCAGGAGTTGAACTGCCATGGTTGGGAAAAGAAGACTGTAATTAGGATGTTCGGGAGAGCTATGAATGTGTGCAATGTTAAACTGGCAATCAGTTGTGCACGTCTGATCATCGGAGGGACTCCAGTCCTCCACCAGTATGCTTGTCACCGGACTCATCCTAAAAGCCCCTGTCGCTAGTCGAACTCCGCAATCGTGCAATGGGTCAGGCAAATGTAATACTGAGGGCTCTGCCGAACTATAAATCACACTCCCACAGTCAAGGCAGTATTGAACAAGGGCTCTGTAGAGCTGCAGCAGCATGGAGCGATCTGCACCCCAGTTGGTGTTGCTCAGGCAGCGAAAGGCATTGAGGTGCTGCCAACACTTCTGTTTAAGCTGACGAAGATGAGGAAGCCAAGTCAAACAATCATCAAATATCAGTCTTAAGAATCGATATGTCTCCACTACAGAGAGTGGATCATCATTAAGGTGAAGTGCTGGTTCCAGATGAACGGTACGACACCGACAAATGCATGACACCCGTCTTCATGGTGGGAAACTGGAAGCCATGGGCTAGAGCCCATGACTGTGCCTTGTGGATGGCTTCCTGTAGGCGACTCTCAGCAACACCAGTACTGGAGCAGCAGTATAAAATGCAGAAGTCATCTGCATACCGATAAAGTGAGATGGATGGCCTGACAGCTGCTGCGAGACTGTTAATGGCCACTAAAAATAGAGGGACACCCAATACAGAGCCCCGCGGGACTCCATTCTCCTGGATATGGCTGGAACTATGGGAGGCACCATCTTGGACACAGAAAGTACAGAGTGACAGGAAGTTTTGGATAAAAAATGGGAGCAGGTTCCGGAGATCCCACTCATACAAGTAGCAAGGATATGATGTCACCAAGTCATGTCATATGCTTTACATAAGTCAAAAAAGATAGCAAACAGGTGTGAGCATCTGGAATAGGCTGTTCAGATGGCAGACTGAAGGGACACAAAATTATCAGTGGTAGAGCAACCCTGGCGGAAGCCGCCCTCGCATGGAGCCAGTAGGCCAAGTGTCTCCAGGACCCAAACCAACAGCCGACACACCATACGTTCCAGCAGCTTACAAGCAACGTTGGTGAGGCTGATGGGTCAATAGCTATCCACATCAAGTGAGTTTTTACTGGGTTTGAGCACCGAGATGATGGTGCTATCCCACCATTGCGATGGAAGGATGCAATCGCACCAGATACAGTTGAAGATCACTTGTCGCTTTTAGTCAGATGGGAGATGTTTACTCAGCTGACTGTCGATCCGATCAGGCCCGGGAGCTGTGTCGGGGCAATGTGCAAGGAAGCTGAGGAGCTCCCACTCTGTAAATGAGGCATTATAGGATTCACTGTCGCGTGTAGTGAACAAAATCACATTCCCTTCCAGCCACCGTTTTAGAGTATGAAAGGCTGGGGGTAATTCTCCAATGCAGAGGCTTGAGCAAAGTGCTCAGCAATCGCATTTGCGTTCATAGATACCACGACATTTATGGTAACACCGGAAACACTTGTTGAGGTCTGGTACCCAACACGTTGATCTTTGCCCAGACTTGGGAAGGTGATGTATGGCACCCAACGGTCGAGACATATTTCTCCCAGCACTTCTGCTTCCGTCGTTTGGTAAGTTGACAAACATGGCACGGAGCCGTTTAAAGGCTATGAGATGCTCCAGGGAAGGGTGCCACTTATGCAGCTGTAGAGCTCACCGACACACCTTAATTGCTTCAGCGACTTCTGGTGACTACCAAGGGACTGCCTTACACCAGGGGCACCCTGAAGAGCAAAGGGATTGCGGTTTCTGCCGCAGACAATTGTTGTAGTCACCTGCTCAACCATCACATTGATATTCCCGTGTGGGAGATTCAACACTGACAGCAGAGGTGAAAGTTTCTAAGTTCACCTTACTTAAAGCACATTTGGGCAAGCGTCCGTGGGCCTGATGCTGGGGCAGTACAGGAAGATATCTTGGACAAGATATGCAAAGTCCACAACCACCACAGTAGTAAAGGTTTAAACGTCAACTAGCTCTGCAGATGAAGAGACTGAAGAAGTGCCTCATGTGACAAAAGAAATTATTTAGATAGTAACGGCAGACAATAATTCAATTTCGATGGGGGACTCCAATTCAATAGTAGGAACTGATAGAGATGGAAAAATTGGTGAACATCGGCTGGGGAAAGGAATGAAAATGGCTAAGCAATGTTGACTGGAATACACTCTTTCAAATTCTAAAAGTGGCAAGGGTAAAATACAGAGACTGAAAGGCTATTTACAATTTGTACAGAAACCAGATGGCAGATGTAAGAGTCGAGGGGCAAGAAAGGGAAGCAGTGGTTGGGAAGGGAGTGAGACTGGGTTGTAGCCTCTCCCTGATGTTATTTAATCTGTATATTGAGCAAGCAGCAAATGAAACAAAAGAAAAATTTGGAGTAGGTATTAAAATACATGGAGAAGAAATAAAAACTTTAAGGTCCGCCAATGACTTAATTCTGTCAGAGACAGCAAGGGACTTGGAAGAGCAGTTGAATGGAATGGATAGTGTCTTGAAAGGAGGATATAAGATGAACATCAACAAAAGCAAAACGAGGATAATGGAATGTAGTCGAATTAAGTCGAGTGATGCTGAGGGATTTAGATTACGAAATGAGACACTTAAAGTAGTAAAGGAGTTTTGCTGTTTAGGAAGTAAAATAACTGATGATGGGCGAAGTAGAGAGGATATAAAATGTAGACTGGCAATGGCAAGGAAAGTGTTTCTGAAGAAGAGAAATTTGTTAACATCGAATATAGATTTACGTATCAGGAAGTCGTTTCTGAAAGTATTTGTTTGGAGTGTAGCCATGTATGGAAGTGAAACATGGACAATAAATAGTTTGGACAAGAAGAGAATAGCAGCTTTCAAAATATGGTGCTGCAGAAGAATGCTGAAGATTAGATGGGTGGATCACATAACTAATGAAGTATTGAATAGGATTGGGGAGAAGAGAAGTTTGTGGCACAACTTGACTAGAAGAAGGGATCGGTTTGTAGGACATGTTTTGAGGCATCAAGGGATCACAAATTTAGCATTGGAGGGCAGCGTGGAGGGTAAAAATCGTAGAGGGAGACCAAGAGATGAATACACTAAGCAGATTCAGAAGGATGTAGGTTGCAGTAGGTACTGGGAGATGAAGGAGCTTGCACAGGATAGATTAGCATGGAGAGCTGCATCAAACCAGTCTCAGGACTGAAGACCACAACAACAACAACAACGAGGAGGAATGGTCAGAGAACAAATGTAAGGATCTAGAAGCATGTATCACTACAGAAAACATAGACTTGCAGGAAAATTAGAGAGGCCTTTGGAGAAAAGAAAAGCAGCTGTGTGAATATCAAAAGATCAGATGGTAAACTAATCCCAAGCAAAGAAGGGAAGCCGATAGATTGAAGGAGTATATAGAGAATCTATATAAGAAAGATGAACTAGCAGGAAATATTATAGAAATGGAAGAGGATGTACATGAACATGAAATGGAATACATGATACTGCAAGAAGAATTTGATTGGTTGGTTGGATTAAAAGAGGGAGGAAGGGACCAAACTATGAGCTCATCAGTCCCTTGTTCTGAATAAAACAATGCCACAAGTGTGAGAATAAAACAAACTAGACTGACAGCACAAAACAGAATGAAAGGAAAAATCACAAAGAATGATGAAGGGCAACAAACGTGTAAATGGACAAAAGAGGGACAAGAAAACCACAGGAACGAGATGAAGACAGTAAAAACAACAAAGCAGAAGACCGTGGCTGGCTGGGCATGAGAATAAAAAGGAGAAGCCAGCCACTCTGCAACACATTCAAACCTCCACCCTAAAAGCACTAAGTTGGAGGACACAGAGACAACGGACATGCACTAAAACTTAGATCAAATGATAAAACCCACCCTCACGAATAAAACATTAAACTAAATCAGCCAATGAGGCTTTATCAGATAAAATTAGCGGCAACGAGTCTGGTAACCCAAGATTCAATCACTTCAATCACTGGACAGTCAAAGTGGGACAGTGCACCAGAAGATGAGTCACTGTCAACTGGGCACCACACCGACAATGAGGCGGGTATTCATGGCGCAAGAGATAACTGTGGGTCGCACAAGAATGGCCAATGCGGAGTCGGCAGAGGACATCTGACTCCCTGCGAGAGGCCCGCATGGAAGGCTTCCACACATTTGTAGTCTCCTTAGTGACACACCTTTTGTTGTGCGTAACGTTATGCCATTCCGTCTCCCAAAGCCGAAAAACCCTGCGTCAAAAGTCAGAATGCAGGTCAGGTTCAGAGGTGCCTATCTCCAGAACCGGTTTCAGCATAGCCTGTTAGACCAGCCTGTCGGTAAGTTTATTGACTGGGATTCCGACGTGACCTGGGATCCAGACAAACACCATCAAACGACTGAACTGTTCCAGGGCATAGATGGACTCTTGGATGGTTGCTACAAAAGGATGACAAGGGTAGCACTGGTCGATAGCTTGCAGGCTGCTCAAGGAGTCAGTAGTCAGTACACAGGAGAAATTACTCACCTGGGAATGAGCGGACGTGCTCAAGAGAACGAAATATGGCTGCCAGCTCTGCAGGGAAAACACTGCAGCCACTGGCCAAGGAGTGCTGTTCTATATGTCCTCCATGAACATATGCAAAGCCAATATGACCATGAGCCATTGAGCTATCGGTGCAAACCACTACATGTCAAGAATAGAGAGGAAGTGACAGCAGTGTTAACCAAGACCTTAGGGCCATGTGGAAGGTTCAGGTGAAGCCGCAGCCTAAGTGTACATCATCGAGCTGTATGTGAATGGACCTCAAGCAGAGGTGGTAGAGGGAAGGACTCCAGTTCAGACAGAAGGAAACACACGCGAACCACAATCATTAGCCCTCACCTGAGTCGCCGAAGTGTGTGACGATAATTTGGATGCGCAGGAGAACTACGAACATGTGCAATGTAACTAGCGAGCAGTTGTGCACACCTAACCTTCAATGGAGGGACTCCGGCCTCCACCAGGACACTAGCCACCAGACTCGTTCTAAAAGAACCAGTCACTAGGTGAACGCCACAGTGGTGAACTGGTTCGAGCAAACGCAACGCCGACAGCACCGCCAAATCATAAACCACACTCCCACAGTCAAGATGGAATTGAACAAGGGCTCTGTAGAGCTGCAGCAGCTTAGAGCGATCTACACGCCATTTGGTGTTGCTCAGGCAGCAGAGGGCATTGAGGTGCTGTCAGCATTTCCCCTTAAGCTGATGGAGATGAGGCAGCCAAGTCAATCTGGCATCAAAAACCTGTCCTAAGAATCGATATGCCTCCACTACAGTGAGTGGATCGTCAGTAAGATAAAGTTCTGGTTCCGGATGAATGGTACGACATCTACAGAAGTGCACGACAAACTACTTCGCACCTGAGAACTGGAAGCCATGGGCTAGAGCACATGATACCACCTTGTGAATGGCTCCCAGTAGGGGCCGTGCAGCAACACCAGTACTGGAGGTGCAGTAAGAAATGCAGAAGTCATCCACATATAGAGAAGGCGAGACTGATGGCCCCACAGCTGCCTCTAGACTGTTAATGGCCACTAAAAATAGAGACGCATTCAATACGGAGCCCTGTGGGATTGCATATCTCCTGGATATGGGTGGAACTGTGAGAGGCACCAACTTGGACATAGAAAGTACAGAACGACAGGAAGTTTTGGATAAAAAACAGGAGTGGGTCTCTGAAAACCCACCTATATAATGGGGCAAGGATAATGTCGCTAGGTCATGTCATACGCTTTTCGTAAATCAAAAAAGACAACAGCCAGGTGTTGGCATCTGGAAAAGGCTCTGCAGAAGACAGACTCGAAGGACTCAAGATTATCAGTGGCAGAGTGACGCTGGTGAAGCCTCCCTGACATGGAGCCAGTAGGCCACGTGACTCCTGGACCCAAACCAACTGCCAACACACCATACGTTCCAGCAGCCTACAAATAACGTTTGTGAGGTTGATGGGCCGAGAGCTATCCACATCAAGCGGTTTTTTAGCGGGACTGAGCACCGGAATGACTGCGCTATCCCACCATTGCGATGGAAGGATGTCATCGCACCAGATACAGTTGAAGATCACAAGCGTATGTCGCTTGTAGTCAGATGAGAGATGCTTAATCAGCTGTCTGTGGATCCGGTCAGGCCCAGGAGCTATGTCAGGGCAATGTGCAAGGGCATTGATGAGCTCCCACTCTGTAAATGGGGCATTATAGGATTCACTGTCATGTGTAGTGAACAAGATCACTTTCTCTTCCAGCCGCCATTTGAGGATGCGAAAGGCTAGGGGTAATTCTCTCTCAAGCAAAGTGCTCAGCAATCGCATTTGCGTCGGTAGATAACACGCCATTTATGGTAACGCCAGGAACACCTGTTTGGGTCTGGTACTCGAAAACACGTTTGATCTCTGCCCAGACTTGGGTGGTGGTTGTTGGGATGTTTAAGGGGGACTAAACAGCTAAGGTCATCAGTCGGTGATTTACGGCACTCAATGGTCGAGACACGTCTCTCCTAGCACTTCTGCTTCTGTTGTTTGGGAAGTTGGCAAACGTGGGCACGGAGCCGTTTAAAGGCTATGAGGTGCTCCAGGGAAGGGTGCCGCTTACACCACTATAGAGTTTGCCGACACTCCTTAATTGCTTTAGCAACTTCTGGTGACTACCAAGGGACTCCCTTTCGCCGTGGGCACCCTGAAGAGTGAGGGATCGCGTTTTCTGCTGCAGAAACAATAGTTGTACTCACCTACTCAACCATCACATCAATATTACCATGTGGGGGAGATTCAACAGTGACAGCAGAGGTTAAAATTTCCCAGTCCGCGTTACTTAAAGCCCATCCGGGCACGCCTCCGAGCGCCTGATGCTGGGGCAGTGACAGGAAGATAAAGAAGTGGTCACTAACACGCATGTTGTAATGTGCTCTCCAGCAGATACATGGAAGGAGGCCAGGTCTGCAAACTGAAGAGATCAATTGCCAAATATGTGCCATGTTCCAGACTGAAATGTATGGGGGCACCTGTATTTAAGAGGCAGAGGTCGAGTTGTGACAGTACATTTTTGATCTCTGCCTCTGCCAGTAAGCACGGAGCCACCCCACAAGGGGTTATGGGCATTAAAATCCACCAGAAGTAGGAAAGGCTTAGGGAGTGGATCAATCAGTGCAGCCAATGCATTCAGGTGTACTGCGCCATCTGGAGGAAGATATATGTTGCAGGCAGTTATTTCCTGCGTCATCCTTATCCTGACGGCCACAGTTTCAAGAGAGGTTTGAAGGGCAAGGTTCACTACATACCGAGTCGAGGTCATTGACACAAACTCCACCTCACACTCGATTGTTGTCACTATTGTTCCTGTAATATCCGTTATAGCTGCAGAGGGCAGGGTTCTGCATTGCTGGGAACCAGGTTTCCTGGAGGGCAATGCAGAAAGAGGGTGTAAAACTTAACAGTTGCAGTAGCTGGGCCAGGCAGTGGAAAAAACCACCCGAACTCCACTAGAGGATGACATGATCAAGAGGCTGAGAAGGCATGGAACATTCGATGAGGCAGTTTACGCCTCAGGGTCACCTGCTGCCACCAATTTATTTCCTGAGCAGTCTGTATCCGTGGTGTCTGTGGGTCAGGCGAGATCTGGGTCCTCAGCAGACGCCATAATCTCCATCTCATCCTTAGGAGCAAAGCTTGAAGGTAGTGGTGGTGTGGGTGCAACCGCAAATCCCTTGGTCTTAGGGGGTCTTCTTTTTGGATTTCTCTCACTACTCCTTGGGTTTCTCTGGCTGGGAGGATTTCACTGATTCAGTCTATGGGACTGAGGATGATCTCAAAGCCCTACGACTAGCTACCTTTGGGCACTTCAGCCACTGGTGGGAGTAACCTTTCCCACTAGCAGAAACTTGGGAAGGGAGTGACCCAAGGGACCTCTTCCTAGTGAGAGTTGAAGAAGAAGATTCAAACTTCTCCGGCTGGGAAGTGGGGACTGGTGTCCCTGGTGGTTGAGGGGGGGAGGGTGGGGGGGCAGTGCTCCCAAGGTAGGTGGTGTGGGAGCAACAGGGAGGGAAATTCCCCCCACCATCAAGGGGGCATGTGTAGTCTTCCGGCTCTGAGAGCCACGTGGAATTTGCATAACGGATGCAGCTACAACTATTCTCATAGCAGGGGCTTAAGAGGTGGTCATAGCCACAGGACGTAGATGCTCAAATTTCCTCTTAGCCTCAGTGTATGTGTCAGTCGGTCTAGGGTCTTTTATTACATGATTTCCCTTTGGCGCTGTAAAATCCTGCAGTCTGGCAACCAAGAGGATAGATGCTCTCCGCAGTTGACACAGATAGGAGGCGGGGCACATGGATTATTGGGATCTGGTGGACACCCACAATCTCGACATGTGACGCTGGAAGTCCAGTGGGAAGACATATGGCCAAACTTCCAGCACTTAAAGCACCACATAAGGGGAGGGATACATGGCTTTACATCACACAATAGACCACCACCTTAACATTCTTGGGCAAAGGGGAAATCCTAGAAGGCCAAAATGAAGGCACTGGTGGCAACCTGATTACTCCCCTCGGACCCCGATGGACGCACCGGACAAAATGAATGCCCCATCACTAAGTTTGCATGCGCTCATTGTCAGACTGCAAAAAAAGGTCCCTGTGAAATATAATACCCTGGACCATATTTAAGCTCTTATGGGGTGTGATGGTAACGGAACATCCCCCAGCTTGTCACAAGCGAGTAATCCTCTTGACTGAGCAAAGGATGCTGTTTTTACCAAGACTGACCCCGACCGCATTTTGGACAAGCCCTCCCACCTTCACAAACTTGTCTTCTAAATGGTCTACAAAAAACTGTGGCTTCATTGAAACGAAGGAGTCCCCATCAGTTCTTGTACATACGAGGTACCAGAGTGAATAAGGTTCACTGCCATCCTTAGTGTGGTGTTCCTCCTATGGTGTGGCCAGGGAAGCCAATGATTTAGGGTCATACTTCTTTGCATTGTACTGAGACTTAGAACGCTTAGAGACTGCTGGTGTTTGATCACCAGTGTGAGCATGTGGTACAATTCATTGCGCATCATTCGCCCTAATGCCATCCACTCCGACCAGAGGCCCTACCCACAGGTGCCAGCCAGCCACAGCAAAGACCACCTGGCAGTATGGTCACTGCCAGGAGTCCCAATGTCCCAGGATGACAGGCATCTACTCCTTGGCATATGTGGGGAGTTAACAGTGCAGGCATCAGCAGAGGAATCCCTATGTTGTCAGGGGGGCTACAACCAACAGGGTACATGGCGGCCCTACCACAACAGACTGGCTACTGTGCTGGAACAAGTCCACGGTCATCGTTGGCACAGAAATTGACACTGCATAGTGCATGGTGGTAAACACACCCAAGAAGGTGTCCTTGCCCAAGAGATAGAGAATGAGCAGGACTGGAATGCGCCAATGAGAAAGTGGGCTACAGATCTCAAGGCACTATGGACACGATGCACCGTGTAAGGCACCCTTCCCCAATTGGCTCACTTTTCGGAAAACTTTTGAAGAATGGAGGTCAAACCCGACAGGGGACCATCACATTAAGGCTGAAAGGTGTAAGACTCCTTTTAGTCGCCTCTTACGACAGGCAGGAATACCTAGGGCCTATTCTTACCCCTGGACCCACAGGGGGAGAATAATTTGACAGAGCTTTTAAAGACTTACGTCTAAACAAGGCCCTAGGCATTGACCACATTCTGTCAGAACTAGTGATAGCCTTGCAAGTGCCAGCCATGACAAAATTCTTCTACCCAGTATGCAAAATGTATAACATGTGAAACATCCTCAGATTTCAAGAAGAACATAATATTTTCAATTGGAGAGGAAGCAGGTTGAGACAGATGAGAAAATTACTGATATAGCAGTTTAGCATGTCATGGCTGCAAAATACTAATATGAATTCTTTATAGACGAATGAAGAACTTGTAGAAACCAAACTGAGTAAAGGTCAGTTTGGATTCTGGAGAAATGTAGGAACACACGAGGAAATACTAACCCCACGACTTCTCTTAGAAGATATGTTTATAGCACTTGTTGACTTGGAGAAAGCTTTTGACAATGTTGTCTGGAATACTCTCTTCAAAATTCTGAAGGTAGCAGGGGTCAAATACAGGGAGCAAATGGTTACATACAACTTTTACAAAAATCAGACAGCAGTTATAAGAGTCAAGAGACGTTAAAGGGAAGCAGTGCAAATTGTGCACTGACCAAGCAGTAAAGGAAACCAAAGTCTTCAGTCCTAAGATTGGTTTCATGCAGCTCTCCATGCTGAAGCTCAGGGAGAAGAAATAAATCCTTTAAGGTTCCCCGATGACATCATAATTCTGTTAGACAGCAAAGGACTCTGAAGGAAAGCTGAAATGAATGGACAATGTCTTGAGTAAGCAATGAGTCTTCATCTGATTGGGAATTAACGACATGTTATGTTCCTCAATGTTCCATCTTGGATCCATTGCTTTTTCTTGTGTACATTAATGATGTCTCGCATGGAACATTGCCAGGTAAGTTTGTTTTGTTTGCAGATGATGCGAACATTGCAATAAATACCATATCAAGTACAGATTTAGAAATGACTGCTAATCAAATTTTCACTGACATTAATAAATGGTTTAAAGCTAATTCACTGTTGCTGATCTTTGAAAAAAACGCACTATATGCAATTCAGAACCTGTATGAGATTTCCTTGCAGCATGTGTATAACATATGAAGACTTGCAGTTGGAAGAGGTTGACATTGTTAAATTTCTGGGAATACAACTCTAAAATAAAGTCGGAAGGCCCAAACTCTTTGCCTTGACAAATGTCTGCTTGTGTCTGTGTATGTGCGGATGGATGTGTGTGTGCGCGCGCGCGAGTGTATACCTGTCCTTTTTTCCCCCTAAGGTAAGTCTTTCCGCTCATATATACAAACTTTGCTTACTTTCACTCTATTATGTCGTATGGGATCATATTTGAGGTAACTCATCAAACAAGCAAAAGTTTTTAAAGTGCAGAAGCATGTAATAAACTCATTTCAAGCTCATCATTTACAAATCAATGCAAGGAACAGACTGTTCTAACCACTGCTTCTCAGTATATTTACTCCTTATTGAAATTTGTTGCAAATCAATACTAGGAATAAGAACAATCTACATGAAGATATAAAATCACATACTTTCGTCCAAAACAGGGTCCAATATTCAGGAACATATATTTTCAATGAACTACCAGCAACCATTAAAAACTTGGTTTCAGATAAAGCACAGATTAAACGGAGTTTGAAAGACTGTGTTCCATTCTGACATTTGATTAATTCTGTAAATATTAGCAGTTCCAGTTTAGTGTAATGTATTCACATATTTTGAGCATCTCTTGATAAATGATCAGAGAAGTGAGTATTACAGTCAAATGTTCTATGTTTTCTGTGTTATAATTTGACGTCCTACACAACCACAAGAATCATTTTCTTTCTTGGTCTATAGAATGAATTCTGTATCTAATCTAATCTTGAAATGGAGATATGATATGAACATCAACAAATGCAAAACAAGGATTACTGAAGGCAGTCTAATTATATCAGGTAATGTTGAGAAAATTTGGTAAGGAAATGAGAAAGTAGTAGATGAGTTTTGCAATTTGGGCATGAAATTTGTTATCAAATATAGATTTGACTATTAGGAAGGAAATTAATTAGTAAGTCACTTTCATTTTGCACAATAGGATGTACTGATGAGGAATGAGTCATTTTACATTCACATCACAAATTAATTTGTACACAAGTTTACATTCTGAGAGTTTCTAATTCTTTTTCCAAAAAGAACAAAAATATATCATATGATGTGAGTCAGTAATTCCTACCCACCACCTTTTACACATTACAGTAACAGGAATGCTCCTACAGAATAGTTGGATCTGTCAAGGAGAAACTTTCTCAGCTTGTTTCCAAATTTACCCTGCTGTCTGTCAGACATTTTATATCACTTGGAAAGAGATCAAAAATTTTTGTTGCAGCATTGTGCACCCCTTTTGTGATAAGGACAACCTTAAAGTGGAGTAATGAATGCCGTTTTTCCTTCAGGTATTGTAATTATGTACATTATTACTCTTTTTGAACTGTAGTGAATTATTTAAAACAAACTTTGTGAGGGAATACAAATATACTATGAAGCAGTAGTCAGAATGTCCAACTCCTTAAACAGATGTCTACAAGACGATCGTGGGTGAGCATCACACATTATTCTTTCTGCATCTTTTTGTGCACTGAAGATTTTCTTTCTTATCAGAGTTTCCCCGGAACATTATTCACTACGACATTATTGAATGGAAATACACAAAACACGTCATCTTAATGATTTGTCTCTCCCCACGATTTGCAATGACTAAGTGCAAATGTGGCTGAACTAAGTTGTTTTAGGAGATTCAAAATACATTTTTTCCTATTTAAATCCTCATCAGTATTGACACCCAATAATTCTGAAGTTTACACCCTATTTATAATTTCCTTGCCATGTCTTACGCTTATCTCTGGTGTAGCACCTCTAGATGTGCAGAACTGAGTATGTTGTGTATTATTAAAATTGAGGGCGAGACCATTCACAGAAACAAGTCAACAGTACTATTAAGAATTTTGCTAATTATTATTCTGTTTCTGTATCTATGCTTGGATTCATTAAAATACTAATGTCGTCTCCAAAAAGAACTTATTCTGCTTTCATGGGTTACATGGAAGATTTTTACATATACCACCTCAGTGCCAACCAGCAAGGATTCAGAAAGCGTTGACAATGTGAAACCCAACTCGCACTTGTGTCACATGATACACTGATAGCTCTGGTACATCTATGCTTATTGTTGAGGTACCATCATATGGGGTTTCAAACGAATTTTGTAATTGGACTGAGGACCTTTTGACAAGGAGGAATGTTATCTTGAATGGACAGTCTTTGTCATTTGAAGAATTAACTTCAGATGTGCCCCAGGAAAGAGTGTTGACATTCTTGCTGTTCATGTTGTATATTAAGGACCTTGCGGACAACATTAATAGTAACCTCCAACTTTGATGATGCATGTATCTATAATAAAGTACTGTCAGAAAGAAAGTACACAAATATTCAGTCAGATCTTTGAAAGATTTCAAAGTGGTGCAGAGGCTGACAACTTGTTTTCAATGTTCAGACTTGTAAAATTGTGCACTTCACAAAACAAAACAAAAAAACCTAGTATTCGGTGACAATAGTAATTGTTGGAATCAGCCAACTCATACAACTACATGGATGTAACACTTGGGATATGAAACAGAATGATCACACAGCTTCAGTCATGGATAAAACAAGCAGTAAACTTCAGTTTATTGGTAGAATACTGGGGAAACACAATCAGTCTACAAAACATATTACTTACAAATAACTCTTGTGATTGGTTCTAGAATATTGTTGAAGTGTGTGGGACCCATACAACATAAGACGAACAGGGGATATTTAACACATACAAAGAAGGACCTTATGAATGGTCACATATATGTTTCATCTGTGGCGGAATGTCACAGATTCTGAAGGAACTAAACTGCAGGACTCAAAAACCCCAACAAAATCTATTCCCAAAGTTCCAACAACCCGCTTTAAATGACAACTGTACTAATACATTACAGTACCCCTAACACAGAGATCATGAGAATAAGATAAGAATAACTACAGCATGCACGAAGGCATTAAAACAATCATTCTTCTTGCACTCCATACTTGAATGGAATGGGAAGTAGCCCTAATAACTGGTACAATGGGATATACACTACGCCAAGCACCTCACTGTGGTTTGTGGAGTGTAGATGTAGGTGTAGATATGAAGACCAATAGCTCACCTAAGACTGAGCATCAGGGAACTGCAGCGATATTTCTTCTCCCCAGTCAGCATTATGACCCCAGACTTGGTTGAATTACTAAGTACAACTTCCTGCGCTTTTTTTTTTTTTTTTTTTTTTTTTTTTGTTAGATGATATCATCCATTGGTTGGCTATGTATCATCAATCCCATGAAACTTCAATTTATCTGCGAGAATACTGCAATTCACACAAGATAGGCCACAGGGCATTACAAAAGTGTCCAATTCTATTTATCTGCTTTGACACATGATGTCACCAATATGGCAGAAATGGCTAGTTGCAGGATATACAAAACTGTGATGATGGCATCACTACATTCACACAGTAACAAAAATAAAAATGAAACAATAATGTCTCACACCAAAAGTAAAATGAAGCTAATGGGACAACTGTGGAAATTTGGGAGTTTGGGGGGAGGGGGGGGGGGGGGGGCATGCTAAAGATGTAATAATAAAAATGACCACCACACCGTCCTAAAACAAATGATATAAAAAAAATTAAATTACAACATCCGCTACACCAACAAAACCACAGGAATCTGACATTTCCCTTTACCTATATCACTCAACCCCAACACCTACGTCGCTGAAAGGTGGAATCTGAAATTCTCCTTACCTTTATAGCTTAACCACAGCTATCGATACCAAAAAGCCAACACCGACAACTCCAGAAAGTGGAAACAAAAACTCCAACAATTTAGAGATACCCAAATACTCCATATTCACTTCATGAATTAAAACACAACTAACCTACCACAAATATACAACAGACATAACATCACAATTACTATAGAATAAAACCAAAACAAATAACAAAACGTTACCGCATCAATTACCTAAACTCAAAACCACTTCAGCACAACGACAATCAAAATTCAACTGAAATGAACCGAATACCACACGTTAAATTTTGCACGTCCACATCCAACACCAGAGGTGCATCATGAAATACAGCAACGTCTACATACATAACCAACTCAAAAACACCATGCCATAGTGATACTACACACACCACTACCATTACGTCACAGGTTTAAGCTACTGTGTGGAATCTGTTGCTTCCATTGACCCAGCGGTAGAAAATACCAACCAGTGCTGTTGTATTATTTAATGCAATCATAAAATCCGGTGAGTGTACACAAATATCTATTTCTCAGTAGAACTATCCTTCCGAAACCCAGACTGCAATTTGCTGAAGGTATTATTGTTGGAAGGTGAGATACTATCCTAGAATGCATCACCTTCTCAAAAATTTAGAAAATGATGTCAGCACTGAAACAGGTCAGTGCTTACTGACATCTCTCTTTTTGTCACCTTTCTTTGTATGGAGTGTAGCCATGTATTAAAATGAAACATGGACAATAAACAGTTTAGGCAAGGAGAGAATCAACACTTTCTAAATCTGGTGCTACAGAAACAGGCTCACAATTAGATAAGTAGATGGACAGATAGACCATGTGACTAATTAGGAGACACTGAAAAGAACTGGGGAGGAATGGAATTTGTGACACAACCTGATGAGGAGGGATTGATTGATAGGACACATCCTGAGACATCACATTTCAGTGAAATGGGAAGAGAGTGGAGGATGGAGAAGAGCAAAAACTGTAGAAAGTAGAGGGAGACCAAGAGACGAATACAGCAAGCAGATTCAGTAGGATTCCTTACTCAGAGATAAAGAGGCTTGCACAGGATATAGCAGCCTAGAAGGATGCATCAAACCTGTCTTTAGACACAAAATGACAATGATAATATTTTCTAAAGCTTCTATAGTTTGACTATTAGTACCACAGTGCATTCTTCTCATTTTATTTTGTACATTAAAATGTAAGTAATATAATTCTTATACATTTTCATTAAAATACTACCATTAAATTGTCAAAACCATGCCTTGAAAACAAAGAAAATGATGAAATAATCACAAGAAGTTGCACTATCTTCTTGGAGTTATAACCTTATACAAAATCCATTCTCACCAAAAATTTCATTGTTGACAAGAAGAATGTAGTGTAAACAACTGTGCAAGAATAAACTAACAATAATTTTACCACTTTACAACTTCCAGTAAAATGTCCCGCTGACCATGGATGACCCTTAGTCAAATGTGTAACATGGAACGACTGCGCAGCTTGGACTGGTCAAAAATATCTGATAGCAGTTCACCGGAAGAATTCTGAAGGAACATCACATACTTTCAAGACATTATTTTCAAAACCAGAATGACATTTACACTGATGCTTCTGACTGTTAGGGAATGACTGAAACGACCGAACTTCCTCTTAAGTGATTGTGTTTGTTCCAACTTAGCTTCCAGTTATGAAAGTCCTCCACAAGTAGCTTACAGTATAACAGTGGATATCCATTGAAATTCAGAGGTGATTCAAAGTAAAATAGTTTGTAACTCCAGTTACAATTTGTGCAAGTAGGGCCTACTTTCAAGTATAAATAAATGGTCCAATAGCAGTTTAACAGTATTTTAATATATGTTCTTTGGCTAAATATGTTACTGTTGTCCATAGTTTTAGACCAATACACAATACAAAGGATGAAATTATAAGAAAAACTGCACCTAATTGTTAACCACTTACGGAGAGGCAGTTTTAACAGGGTTGATACATTTGTGTGTTAAAGCTGTTGTTGTTCCTATTTCAATTACTAGTAAAATACCATCCATTTCCCATTTTAATTAAATAAAGATAACATGATAGCAGGTAAAACAACTGTTTATTAGTGATAAATTTGCCTTCCTTTATATTGATACAACAAGTTATTTTTCAGACTTTTCAAGTACAAAGTAAGAGTTAATGCAGATCAACAACAATTATATCAATTAACAAAGCATCTAAAAGCTACATATTTTAAGTTTTTTTAACTAACCTATTCATTAACTTGTTTGAGAACACTGCAGTTTCTCCAATATTATGTGATCTATGGAGGGTCTGAAATAACACTATCAGATATTTACCAACAAACAAAGCTGTGAGTACAATGTTGAAGTAACAGATACAGGCTTTTCTGACCATATGGCTTTAAAAATGATAAGGAATGAGAACAATAAGAAATACACAGTCACTGAAAAATAAGTACAAAGAAGACTTATTAATGCAAACGGGTTAAGGGTATTTAATTGTATGCTAAAAAGGGTGCAGTGGGGCATAGAACAAACTTATATTGCAGACAGAAAGTATGACAGTTTTCTCACTGATTATCAATACTGCTACAATGTAGCATTCCTGTCACAAAGAATTAAAGTAAGTGAGAACACAAACACATGGGTAACACAAGCAACCACCCTTAGAAACCCAATCAGACATGCTAAAATAAATACAACAATAAAACCATACTACAGGAAATATAGAAGGGTCTATAGGAAAGTTTTAAAGGCAGAAAAATGGCTAAGCAATGATACCTACATTAATAAGGGAAGCAATAAATCAAAATCGATTTGGAATGTTATAAACAATAGGAAAACGTAAAATCAAGACTCATAATTTCAAAATTAAAAGTGAGGGTAAAGTGATAGAAGATGATCAACAGGTAGCCAATATATGCAATGAACATTATGTGAACACAGCACCGAACCTAATTAAAAGTCTGTGCAATGTGAGAAAAAAAAAAAAAAACATAAAAGTACCAACTTGTGAAAAGACAATGTTTCTGTACCCAATAACATAATGTGAAGTTACAAATGCTACTAATAAACTAAAAAATAAAATGTCTTGTGGTATTAACAGAATTCCAGACAAGGTAATCAAACATAGTTCTACCCGTGTAGATACTCACCTAGCGGACATTACTAATACTTGTTTCAGGATAAGGGTGTTCTCATCAAAATTAAAACTCTCCATGATAAAGACACTTCACAAAAAGGATAGTACACCTGACATAAATAATTACAGGCCAGTGCCATTATTGTCAGTTTTCTCTAAAGTAATTGAAAGAGTAATGTATGAAAGGATAGCTCACTTCCTGAATAAAAATAAAATACTGACTAACACTCAAAATGGGTTTAGAAAAAACAGATCCACAGAAACAGCAGTCTTCCAATTCATGAAAATGCCTTGTACAAGAACAAATTAAGATGTGAAATAGTCTTAGATTTATCTAAAGCGTTTGATTTAATCAGCCATGACTATTATGAAACTAGAATGTTATGGGGTCTGGGGACTTGCCTTCAAATGCTTCAAGTCTTATCTCTCTGATAGACAGCAGAAAATACAAATATGTTATGAAGGCAAGGAGTGTCTTTCAAGTTCCGTGTTGGGCCCTCTTTTGATCTTGGTGTACATAAACAATTTGCCAAACCATCTGACAGTTGCAGAAACTGCAATGTTTGATGATGACACTAGCATTTTTATAAAAGGATACACTGAGGATAATTTACGACAGTGTCTCTAGGACAATAAATGAAACAGGAAAACGGTTTAGAGATAATGCTTAGATCATAAATAAGGATAAAAAAGTATTGATGAATTGCAGTAATATTAAAAGTAAAGCTAGAAGAAGAGTAAAAGCTGGGTTACGGAAAAATGTTATTGCACAAGCTCCAAATTCTTCGTTATATGGGTGGATGATCACTTGAAAAGCATCTAGAAGTTTTGAGTGAAAAAATGAAGTAAATGCTGCTATGTGCTGAGAATGCTTCAGGAAGGTTGCAACACTGAATCATTGCTGTGTGCCTATTATACTTACATAAATTACCAGTTAAAATACTTTTTAGTGCATTGCCTTCTACAATAAAGAAAATTAAAGGATTTCTAAAATTCAAGGTAGATGTTAAACAATTTTTATTCACTCATAGTTTTTATAGCATTGAGGAATATCTGAATATGGAAAAATAATATTTATATAAACTGCTAAAAAATGTATTTATTATCCAAGTTTTTGAAACAAATTAAAGATAAGAAACTATATTGTATTGACTACATCCATACAATGTAAATTGTTAACGGATGAACACAGAGATCGATTGATTGAGTACAAACACTGGGTGAAAGACGCAATAATGAACTCTTGTCAATGAATTCCTAAATGCACAATGAAGAAGTTGAATTTATACACAGCTGGAAAAAAAAGGCACTCTTTCTCGACTGAGAGAAACAATTTATAATGCCAAGTACAATAAAAAAACTCGGTAATACCGCAAGCAGACACTATATTTCGATAATTTTTAACAATAACCCTCCATATTTCATGAAATTCCAAATGAACAAGTTTTGGGGAGGGCGTATTTAATAGAACATATGCAAAAATCATAATTTTTAAAGTCAATTCATCCACATCCTAACACCGATATGAAAGAGAAACATTTCACTAACACAATAAAACGTGTTTATATCTTGTAATTACTGTTTTCGTAGCTGGTCGAAAGTTGTTAAAATTGGTTTCAGGAACTTACACAGTCAAAGTACCTTACAATAAATTTCGCATGATGGAAAGGAGCAATATATAACAGATATCGATTAAAAGTGTACGGGACATGTGAAAGATTTTTGTGAGACATGAATCTTGGGCTGCTAGTACCACTTAATACGCGTTTTGTTTCCGAAACCGTTACTTCAAGCTTTTTTGAGTTGGTTACACTGTACATGACCACAAAAATATAACACAAAACCATGTCTAATATTCCACAGTCCATAAAAAAAAAGGTTAACTCAGTGAGAGGATATTAGCGCTATACTAAGGCAGAAACCCGCCCATTCTCACTCCCTTCAAACGTATCGCTTCTCTTTTACTTAACGACAGCCCAAACCCTCCACCCACCATTTCTCTATAAAACCACTCTGTCTTGCAGAATAATGTAAATACACAGTACACATGACAATCATACAACACAACTCACTGGTCAAATGTTTATGTTCTGATGTGACATTTTGCATCTCTGGCAACATACCCCGATCACCCGTCAGACCAAGCACTACTTTGTTTCAAGATTAAGACTATCGTCACAATAAAGAAGGAAAATGAATATTTCCTGATAAATCGTACGTGACTTGTCAGCATGCCTGATAATGCGCTCATAGCTTAGCAGTGACGAAGCAACGACATAATATAGAAGGTCAGCTGCACTACTTTCGCTGTTTCACAGTACTAGAGAAATTAGTTACTGACACCTGTCACATTACTTCTAATTAGACACATATTGCATGCTAAATATCTATCTGGGTTACAGCAATAAGAGTAACAACTGAGAGTACTCTTTAATATAATATTTATTCATTTAACTTTTATTGTTACGCTGTTCAGAAGATGGAATCGTCTCTGCATATGTAACTAAAAGGTGTAAAAATCTCATTATATTTCAATTTTTAATATTATATAATATTGTATAATTATATAGAGATATTTTAAAACTCATGAATAAATCAGAGCAAAAAGCTAATCTTTTTAAGCCTCCTTTTAACATTCATTTAAGACATTTATTTTTAACTTTTATTTTAAAAGCCTCCTGTAAAATGGGATAAAATGGTGGGGTAACATGAACCACTTTGACATTAACTGAGTCAAGTGCACGTTGTGGCTACATTGGTGGTTTGGTGATACTGTTGGGTTGTGGTCTTTATTTCATTTTATTTATCCACCCATAGGCAATAGATGTTATATGGAAGTTGTACATGTAATTTAGTGTACAGTTAGGTTAACTGGACCATTTTTACATTCTTTTTTGTATTTATATCTCTCACAACAAATGAATATTTAGTGCATAATTATTTTGGTTCCATGTAGTGTATGTTTGAAAAAAATAAGAACCAGACCTAATTGTTAACAAAAGGAGAGACCAAAACGTAACATAGTTGCAAGTGGTCCACTGTAGGGAGGGCCACAGTCACACAAGTCATGATCCCTGTGGTTAGTGGGGACCAGGCAGACAGGTTTTTTAGGATAAAGTGAAACTCCAGACAGACAACAATCAAGAAAAATATTATAAAGAAGCTTCATGTACAGTAATTAGAGACAAAGCTAAGGGTAGTACCAATTTACTTCATCTAAAATATGCAGGGAATAAAAAATACAGTAGTAGTGACTGTGGGGACAGAAATTGTCAGTATAAATAGGTATAATTTAGCAACTTACACTTGCAGATCTAATGTGGATAGAGGAGGAGTTGCCATTAACACAAAACAAGGATTTAAAAAAGAAATTGTAAAGGTAACCAATTTCTGAGTCGATCAGCACTTTAAATTTCGTGCATGTGAACTACAGTTAGATAATGTAGTGTCGATATTAACAATCAGGTACATGTCCCCATTAGGAGATTCAGACCTATTCATAAAAAAGTCTTACTACACATTATACTCTCTGTCAGACAGAAAGAAGAAGTTATTAATCTGTGGTGAACCAGAAGTGTTATTAATGACATAACTTAGAATTAGTAATCGTTTTCCCTACACGTACATCTGAAGATAGTAGCACTCTAATAGATGTATTTGCACAGCAATAGGATGTAAAACTGACCCACACTTTCCCTGTGATAAATGGATTGTCAGACCATGATGCACAACTGGTAAACTTATAAAATCTAGCAGGGTATACAGTTCAGAAACCGCTAAGTAAAAGTGTAAAGTTGCTCAATCTGATATCTATAGAGCACTTCAGAGAACTTTTAAGAAATGTTAATTGGGAAAATGTATATAATGAGTCAAACGCTAATGAAAAATGGCACAAATTTCTTGATAAATTTATATACCTTTCTGGACATTGTTGCCTAAAAAAATTACTAACTGCAACAAACAGTTTTCAAAGAAACCATGTTCAGAAAGAAAAAGAAAACTACATGAGACAGCAAGAATTAATAAAACACCAGTAGTAATTTTACATTATTATAATTATTGTAACATAGTGAGAAAATGTATCAGGAAATCACGAAATATGGAATGTTGTTAGAAGGGAGATAGGAAAAGTGACTACTGGGGTAGGTTGTATTACTATTAAAGGGAATGAGACTATCTTAACCAACAGTAAACAAGTAGATAATGAATTTAACAACCATTTTTAAATGTAGGTAAAACATTGGTGAGAATAGTTCAAAAGAAAAGGCCAAGCAGCACATGGAAGAGTCAGTTTTGAGAAACCTTAATCAGATTAATTTTCGCCTAACAACCTCTTGTGAAATAAGAAGAAATCATAAAATCTTTCAAAAATAAATGCTCTTTTGAGTAGATGACACATCTAATAAGATATTAGAAGAATGTGGAGCAGTTACAGCAGATGTTCTGAGTCAGCTGTGTAATGCCTCACTTAACTCAAGATATTTAACCCAGACAGCTTAAAATATATCTTTGTCAAGCCTCTCTAAAAAAAATAGTACCCCACAAATGTCAATAATTACTGCCCAGAGAAAATAATATATCCAAGAGTGGTTAGCCTTCTCAACAGTAATGAGATACTTAGTAAATCACAGCCTGGATTTCAAAAATGCTGCTGCACTGAGACAATATACAATTTCAATACCCACTTAATAGAGTCTTTAAATAGTAAAATGTCACCAATAGGAATTTACTGTGACTTATCCAGAGACTTTGATTGTGCAAACTATGACATTATGTTGCAGAAATTGCAATTCTATGGTACAAATGGTACAGCATGTGAGTGGTTTATGTCATATCTACAGAACAGGAAGGTAAAATGTTTGTTTGTGTGGTTTAGTTGATTTAAGTAAGTTTGCCACTTCATCTAACTGGGGTGAAATTCCATTAGGTGTTCCACAGGGTTCGATCATGTGTCTCCTTGTGATCTTGATATACATGAATGACATCCCTTCTTATCGAAACAAGCTAAACTGACGTAGGTTGCTATGAATAAGCATCATTATTAATCCAGTGAAAGAAACTCCAATAGAAAATTATACAAATAATGTCATTGGAAAAAGTTATTAATTCGGTTCTGCGAATGAGCTTACTCTGAATTTTGATGAAACACACTACATCAAATTTTCTGCTGCAAAGAGTACAGTTCCTTCAATAAATATAACATATCAACAGAAATCAATAGTCAGGGTAGAGCATACTAAGTTTTTGGATGTTCATATAGATGAAAATCTTAATTGGAAAATTAATATTTGGATCTTCTAAGGCGATTATGATCAGCAACTTTTGCAATCAGAAGAACTGCCAATTTTGAGGATATAGAAGTTAGTAAGCTAACATAATTTGCATATATTCACTCTCTGATGTCTACAGAATAATATTTTCGGGAACTCAACTCTTAGGCAAAAAGTATTCACTGCTAAAAAAAAAAGTGGTTAGGATAATATGTGAGGCTCATAGTCGCAAATCTAGCAGGTATATGTTTAAAGGTTAGGAATTCTTACAACAGTTTCAACGCGCATTTAGTCACTAATGAAATTTGTTCTCAACAACATGGACCAGTTAAAAACAACAGTGACATTCATGATTATAATTCCATAAGGAAGAACGACTTACACTATCCTCTACTTAACTTCTCTTTGGCATAGATAGGGGTAAAATACGCTGCTGCAAAACGTTTCAATAAATTACCTGTTGAATTAAAATGCCTGACAGACAGCAGTAATAGTTTCAAAAATAAATTGAAATCACATCCCTTGAAAACTTCTCTATACCACAAATGAATTCTTGAATGGGAATAAATAAATCTATAGGTATAATACATCAATTTTTTGCCATTTAGGGAAATGGGACAGGCAATACAAATTTTAAGCTTTAAAAACAAAAATATATAACAAAACCTTGATTCATGTGTGCATTTCTTATGCGCTTGACACATTACACATCATAATACTTACTGTGCGACTGACCAGTGTAACACATAACTAAATAAAAAACCAAACTAAATAAACACATTGCAGCAAGTTAATTGAGCTATGTAGTGGGGTTAACTGAGCCACTTTCATTAACAGGTATACATTCAGAAACGAAATACAATACACATGACAATCAGACAACACAACTCACTTATCAAATGTTTATGTTCTTACATGACATTTCACGCCTCTGGTAACATACCCCAATCAGCTGTCAGACCAAGCACTATTTATTTTCAAGATAAAGACTATCATTTCCTGAAAAATCACTTGTGACATGTCGGCATGCCTAATAATGCATTCATAGCTTGCCAGTGTAGAAGCAATGACATAATATAAAAGGCCAGCTGCACTATTTTCGCTGTTTCACAGTACTTGAGAAATTAGTTAATGACACCTGTCATGTTCTTTCTAATTTAATACATATTGTGTGCTAAATATCTATCTGGGTTACAGCAATAAAAGTAACAATTCAGAATACACTTCAATTTAATATTTATTAATTTAACTTTTATTAATATGCTGTTCAGAAGATGGATTCGTCTTTTCATATGTAACAAAAAGCTGCAAAAATCTCATTGTATTTTGATATTTTAATATTAATTTCCTAAAAGACCCAAAGCGAAACGCTAATCTTTTTGAACCTCCTTTTAACATTTGATTTAAAATAGGACAGTGGGATAATATGAACCACTTTGACATTAACTAAATTAAGTGCATGTTTGGCTACATCGGTGGTTTTCGTGATATCGTTTCGTTACTGGGATGTGATCTTTATTTTATTTTATTAATCCACCCATAGACAATAAATATTGTATGGAAATTGTCCAAATGTAGGTTACAGTTAGGTTAATTGTACCATTTTTACATTTTGATTTTTTGTATTTATATCTTTACAACATCTTCTGACTTTCTGATGCTGACTGGCAGTCTGTTACAAAGTTTTGCGCCAATATGCCTACATGCCATTTTAACTGTTTTTTGTTCTTTTTGAGAATGGAGTGCTGTGCTAATTTGGGTATATGTGTGTGTGTGTGTGGGGGGGGGGGGGGGTGGAATCACCAAAATATTATTCCCTAAGTTGCAAGAGACTGACAGTAGCCAAAATATTTCAGCCTGGCGACCTATGAAATAAATTAAGTTTCTGTGAACGTTTCATTGCATAGTTGTTAAAATTTAAGTTTTCATCAACATGAATCCTTCTCTGTCCATAGTATGAACACCCAAAACTAGACCATCATTTACATTTTGGTTTTTTCTCGAATTGCATATAATTTGTTTTATTTGCCATTAATGTCGTCTTGTTTGCATTTAACCAAGAGTGGACATTCTTTAGGACTAAATCAGTAGTTGTTTGAAACAGCTGCTTTAGTGCACTTATTATCACACTAGTATCATTTGCAAACATAATGGTATTGGCTGCACCATCTGAAGTATGGATTTTCTTTATATAGACAAGAAACAATATTGGACATAGAATACTGCTTTATTGTATTCCTATTTCCACTTTTTTTTGCATCTGATATAAATTTGTGTTGCGGTTGGAGTAAGTTGACACAAGTCCTACAATCTGTGTTCTGTTTGGTAGGTATAATTCAAAACACTTTTCCTCTGTCCCATGAATTCCTAACACATCCAACTTTGCTGAAAGAATGCCATGACTGACGATATCGAATACTTTGAAGAGATCTAAATATACTCCTACTATGCTATTATCGTTTTCTAGATTTTTGATTGTTGTTCAGTGTAGCACACCACTGCTGTTTCTGTATTTTTATCTGGAAGCCATGCTTATATCTGTTTAGCAACTTATGGTCATTTAGATATCTGTTGATGCTGTGCTTTATCAGGTTTTCTAATATTTTGGAAAATGCTGGGAGGACTAATATTGGCCAGTAGTTTTCTACTTTATACTAGTCACCATTTTTTAAAATAATAGCTTCACTTTTAAGCTCTCCACCCTTTTTGAGAACACTTTTTCACTAGATATTTCGATATTTATATGTTTATTCATGAGTCTTTCAGCATATTTTTGTGCAGTTGGCTACATCAATCGATGTTATACATGTACATGTACTTTTTAATTAATCATAAACAGTTTGTAGCACATTTACCAATTAATGATACTCATTTACATTCTAGTATATCTCATCACATTAACCACATACTCTTACATAAATAAAAATATCACCTCTTGTATTAGATAGCTTAATATTAATTGCAGAAGTACACATGTTTCTTCCAGTATCCAATTATGTATATGATACATTTGCATTTTATGTGAATAAGGAAGTATATTATGATTACAAAGCTTTGGCACTTTATCTACAAGTAATTAAGGTCTTCTACCTCATTATACATGTCCTTCAGTTTACATTGAAGGTATAGTTCCACTGAGTAACATGCCATGTTCTTTAACCATACCTCTAACACTACCTTAAATGTACTTATAGTGAGGATTGTTATTAACTGTGGCAGTTCATTTTACATCTTCAGACTTAGGTGTTTGTGGCTATTACGTATCAGTGACAGCCTTGAACACTGTATGTGTTGCATACAGTTGTTTCTACTGCTATGCATATGCACATTCATTCTCAGACCATACATCTGTATGTCTTCTTTGACTTATAGGCAGTAGTTATTTATATACACATCAAAAAAGGTTTTGCATCACACCAGTTCCCAGAACTCCTGGAGATAGAGGTTGACTGTGGATACTGTAACACAGACACAGTCCCTTTGACTCTTCAGAGATGTCACTAAACCCACCCAAATACGTAAACAACCATGCATGAGCAGCGCCTATTAGATGGAGAGGGGTCTGACAGCTGATCAGTTCCAGTCATTCTGCCAGGGAGCAGGTATACTGTTCATGTTGTCTGTAGTTCAACCATGTCTACATGGTCAATACCGCTGTTCGATTGCGTCCAAATTGTTATTTGTGCCAGGAAGGGCTGTCAACAAGGGAACTGTCCAATTGTCTCAGAGTGAACCAAAGTGATGGTGTTCAGACAGGGAGGAGATACAGAGAGACAGAAACTGTCGATGACATGCCTCGCTCAGGCCGGCCAAGGGCAACTACTGCAGTGGATGATGGCTACCTACGGATGATGGTACGGAGGAACTCTGACAGCAACGTCACCATGTTGAACAACGCCTTTCGTGCAGCTACAGGACGTCGTGTTACGAATCAAACTGTGTGCAATAGGCTGCATGATCCGCAACTTCACTCCCGACGTCCATGGCGAGGTCCATCTTTGCAACCACAACACTATGCAGTCCGTACACATGGGCCCAACAATGTGCCAAATGGACTGCTCAGGACTGGCTTCATTTTCTCTTCACCGATGAGTATTCAAGCAGAAAATAGTCGGATACGTGTTAGGAGGCAACCCAGTCAGGCAGAAGACCTTATACACACTGTCCAGCGAGTGCAGCAAGGTGGAGGTTCCCTGCTGTTTTGGGGTGGCATTATGTGGGGCCGACGTACGCCGCTCATAGAAGGCCCTGTAACGGCTGTACAATACGTTATTGCCCTCCTCCGACCGATAGTGCAAACATTATCAGCAGTGTATTGGCGAAGCATTCGTCTTCATGGATGACAAGTCGCGCCCCCATCGTGCACATCTTGTGAATTACTTCCTTCTGGATCAGGATGACGACATCTCTCGACTAGAGTGTCCAGCATGTTCTCCAGGCATGAACCCTATCGAACATGTCTGGGATAGATTGAAAAGGGCTGTTTATGGACGACGTGACCCACCAACAACAGTGCCTTGATGAACTCGTGGATAGTATGCCACGACGAATACAGGCATGCATCAATGCAAGAGGACGTGCCACTGAGTATTAGAGATACCTGTGTGTATAGCAATCTGGACCACCACCCCTGAAGGTCCTGTTGTATGGTTGTACAACCTGCAATATGTGGTTTTCATGAGCAATTAAACAGGTGGAAATGATGTTGATCTCTATTCCAAACTTTCGGAACCGAGGTGATGCAAAACTATTTTAGATGTGTGTATAAACACTTGAGAGCGTCAATATACTGAGTAGGCTGACGTATTTCTCCTGGAATACATCTGACTGCTTTTTCTACCATCTGAAAATGTAGCTATCTGTATCTGGTGAACCCAAAACAGTACCCATACTGCAACTATGAATGGAAGAATACAAAGTTACAGAGATCCAATGACTTAATAGAATACTTAAGTTTACACTGAGATGACGAAAGTCAAGGGATAGTGATATGGGCATACAGAGATGGTGGTAGTATCATGTTCACAAAGTATAATAAGGGACTGCATTGGCAGAGCTGTTATTTGTACTCAGGTCATTCATGTGAAAGCTTCCCAACGCTATTATGCCTACCCAACTCCAAGTAAGAGACTTTGAATACGGAATGGGGCCATTTATTTTTGACAGCGTTAGGGAATTCGATATTCTGAATCCACAGTGACAAAAGTGTATAAAAAATACCAGATCTCAGGCGTTACCTCACCACACAGAAAATCAGTAGTCAAACACCTTCACATAACGACCGAGAGCTGTGGTGTATCCATAGAGTTGTCATTGGCAACAATATGTGAATAACTGCAGAAATGAGTATGGGATGTACGATGAATATATCCATTAGGACAATGTAGCGAAATTTGGCATTAATGGTCTATGGCATCTCACGTGATTTATGTCAGATCCCTTAATCGGGCAGGTAGGTTAGAAAATTTAAAAAGGGAAATGGATAGGTTAAAGTTTGATATAGTGGGAATTAGTTAAGTTATGTGGCAGGAGGAACAAGACTTTTGGGCAGGTGAATACAGGCTTATCAATACAAAATCAAATAGGGGTAATACAGGAGTAGGTTTAATAATGAATAAAACAATAGGAATGCAGGTAAGCTACTACAAACAGCACAGCAAACGCATTGTTGTGGCCAAGATAAACACGAAGCCCACGTCTACGACAGTAGTACAAGTCTATATGCCAAATAGCTCTGCAGATGACGAAGAAATTGAAGAAATGTATGATGAAATAAAAGAAATTATTCAGATAGTGAAGGGAGACGAAAATTTAATAGTCATGGGTTACTGGAATTCGGTAGTAGGAAAAGGGAGAGAAGGAAACGTAGTAGGTGAATATGGATTGGGGGTAAGAAATGAAAGAGGAAGCCGCCTGGTAGAATTTTGCGCAGAGCAAAACTTAATCATAGC
This sequence comes from Schistocerca gregaria, assembly GCF_023897955.1. NCBI lineage: Eukaryota > Metazoa > Arthropoda > Insecta > Orthoptera > Acrididae > Schistocerca > Schistocerca gregaria. Next base: position 909,701,125 of record NC_064920.1, on the reverse strand, counting down.
TAACACTTGGTTCAAGAATCATCAAAGAAGGTTGTATACATGGAAGAACCCTGGAGACACTAAAAGGAATCAGATAGATTATATAATGGTAAGACGGAGATTTAGGAACCAGGTTTTAAATTGTAAGACATTTCCAGAGGCAGATGTGGACTCTGACCACAATCAATTGGTTATGAACTGTAGATTAAAACTGAAGAAACTGCAAAAAGGTAGGAATTTAAGGAGATGGGACCTGGATAAACTGACTAAACCAGAGGTTGTACAGAGTTTCAGGGAGAGCATAAGGGAACAATGGACAAGAATGGGGGAAAGAAATACAGTAGAAGAAGAATGGGTAACTTTGAGGGATGAATTAGTGAAGGCAGCAGAGGATCAAGTATGTAAAAAGACTAGGGCTAATAGAAATCCTTGGGTGACAGAAGAAATATTGGATTTAATTGACGAAAGGAGAAAATAAAAAAAGGCAGTAAATGAAACAGACAAAAAGGAATACAAACGTCTCAAAAAAGAGATCGACAGGAAGTGCAAAGTGGCTAAGCAGGCATGGCTAGAGGACAAATGTAAGGATATAGTGGCTTCTTTCACTAGGGGTAAGATAGATACTGCCTACAGGAAAATTAAAGAGACCTTTGGAGAAAAGAGAACGACTTGTATGAATATCAAGAGCTCAGATGTAAACCCAGTTCTAAGCAAAGAAGGGAAAGCAGAAAGGTGGAAAGAGTATATAGAGGGACTATACAATGGCGATGTACTTGAGGACAATATTATGCAAATGGAAGAGGATGTAGATGAAGATGAAATGGGAGATACGATACTGTGTGAAGAGTTTGACAAAGCACTGAAAGACCTGAGTCGAATCAAGGCCCATGGAGTAGAAACATTCCATTAGAGCTACTGACAGCCTTGGGGGAGCCAGTCCTGACAAAACACTACCATCTGGTGAGCAAAATGTATGAGACAGGCGAAATACCCTCAGACTTCATGAAGTATATAATAATTCCAATCCCAAAGAAAGCAGACAGATGTGAAAATTACCGAATTATCAGTTTAATAAGTCACAGTTGAAAAATACTAATGCGAATTCCTTACAGACAAATGGAAAACCTGGCACAAGCCGACCTCGGGGAAGATCAGTTTGGATTCCGTAGAAATATGGGAACACGTGAGGCAATACTGACCCTACAACTTATTTTAGAAGCTAGAGTAAGAGAAGGCAAACTTACGTTTGTAGCATTTCTAGACTTAGAGAAAGCTTTTGACAATGTTGACTGGAATACTCTCTTTCAAATTCTGAAGGTGTCAGGAGTAAAATACAGGGAGCGAAAAGCTATTTACAATTTGTGCAGAAACCACATGGCAGTTATAAGAGTCGAGGGACATGAAAGGGAAGCAGTGGCTGGGAAGGGAGTGAGACAGGGTTGTAGCCTCTCCCTGATGTTATTCAATCTGTATATTGAGCAAGCAGTAAAGGAAACAAAAGAAAAATTCGGAGTAGGTATTAAAATCCATGGAGAAGAAATAAAAACTTTGAGATTCGCTGATGACATCGTAATTCTGTCAGAGACGGCAAAGGACTTGGAAGAGCAGTTGAACGGAATGGACAGTGTCTTGAAAGGAGGATATAAGATGAACATCAACAAAAGCAAAACGAGGATAATGGAATGTAGTCAAATTAAGTCGGGTGATGTTCAGGGAATTAGATTAGGAAATGAGACACTTAAAGCAGTAAAGGAGTTTTGCTATTTGGGGAGTAAAATAACTGATAATGGTCGAAGTAGAGAGGATATAAAATGTAGACTGGCAATGGCAAGGAAAGCGTTTCTGAAGAAGAGAAATTTGTAAACATTGAGTATAGATTTAAGTGTCAGGAAGTCGTTTCTGAAAGTATTTGTATGGAGTGTAGCCATGTATTGAAGTGAAACATGGACGATAAATAGTTCGGACAAGAAGAGAATAGAATCTTTCGAAATATGGTGCTACAGAAGAATGCTGAAGATTAGATGGGTAGATTACATAACTAATGAGGAAGTATTGAATAGAATTGCGGAGAAGAGGAGCTTGTGGCACAACTTGACTAGAAGAAGGGATCGGTTGGTAGGACATGTTCTGAGGCATCAAGGGATCACAAATTTAGTATTAGAGGGCAGCGTGGAGGGTAAAAATCGTAGAGGGAGACCAAGTGATGAATACACTAAGCATATTCAGGATGACGTAGATTGCAGTAGGTACTGGGAGATGAAGAAGCTTGCACAGGATAGAGTAGTGTAGAGAGCTGCATCAAACCAGTCTCAGGACTGATGACCACAACAACAACATAAAATATTTTTCTCTTTCTTTTTATATGAATATCGTTATTACGTAGTGGGCTTTTCTCAAAATTAATTGCTAATAATCTTTAGTGATTTATGATAACATCAAATATTTTTCTCTTTCTTTTTATATGAATGTTGTTATTAGTGGTGGGCTTTTCTCAAAGTTAATTGCTAATTTGGTTTTTAGTTTAATTTTGATTTTTTCTTTGATTTGAATTAAATTGCATTTTGTAAGACGGTTTGTTCAATTAAAGTTAATCCTTAGCATAATCATTAATCACGTTAATAATTGTAAGACACACTGATCTTGTAACACGTTACATGGAAGTTGAAAAATGAAATAAACTTTTTTTAGGTTGTTGTTTCGGTTAAATGTTTCTGCTGAAACATGAGATCTCTAATTATTATTTGCTTTTGCCCACACACGCTAGAGAGAATAATTTCTTAGCATTTTCTTTCATATTGCATTGCAGTCTGAGTCGTGGCTCTGGATCTCGGCTGTTAAACTGAAAATAAAAATCTTTAAGCTATGTCTTCCATTGCAGCAGGTGGCGGCTGTGGAAAAAATGTCTATTATAAGTGAAGTGGGCGAATAATTCGCTCCCGCTAATTTCATAAATTAAAATTGCCACGTAATTGTGGCTGAGGCTGCAACGGCGGCTGCAACTGTTGCCCTGAAAATAACTTTAATTACTGATATTCAAAGGAAGTGGACATGAGATAGGGCTCACCTCTTACAAGTAAAAGTGAATAATAGCATGAATCTAATATGTTATGTGCTTACAAGTGCAATAATGCTTACATTCAACAGCACTCGCCGAGATGTCAAACTACTCGCATCGAAGACAAGAGAGGGATGACAACGGATAAAAGATGGTTCCATTTCCATCTGCGTGGTCCATTATTGTCAGATGCTTTTTTTTTATATTTGCAGTCAAAAATGATGGACAGAATTTTACATGATAATTATAATAATACACTTGAGAGAAAATTACATATCGCCTCAGTGGGTAATGTTCACGAATAATCCAATATAAATTTTTTTTTCAAACACCTTTCAACTTTTTTGTAATATTTCTACTGGGGACGGTACAGGCAGCAGATGACTGATGTGAGTGCCTTTGCTAACAGTATGACATCGCCTGTAGCAGCTTTCCTGGGCTTGTGACCATATCCATCAGACCCTAGATGATTGACGAATCGTGACATGTTCTAATGAGTCCCAATTTCAGTTTATAAGAGTTGAGGGTAGGGTTCGAGTGGGGCACAGACCCCACAAATCCACAGATGCATGTTGTCAACAAGGCACTGCACAAGATGGTGGTGAATGAATATAGAATATATTTAAATGGTATGGGCAGGGGTTCCCTATTCCAACTGAATCAATCATTGACTGAGAATGGTTATGTTCAGCTACTTGGAGACTATCTGCAGCCATTCTTGGAATTCATGTTACCAAACAACAATAGAATTTTTATGGATGATAATGCTCCATGTTACCTGGCCACAGTTATTCACACTTGGTTTGAAGAACATTGTGGACAGTTGGAGTAACTGATTTTGTAATGCAGATGGCCCGACATGAATCCCATAGAACATTTATGGGACATAATCGAGACAACGTGCACTGGCAACACCTTCACAATTATGGGTGGCTATAGAGACAGCATGGCTCAGTATTTCTGCAGGGGGTTTCAACAACTTGTTGAGTCCACGCCGTATCAAGTTCCTATCCTATGTCGGTAAAAATGAGATATGACATGATATTAGGAGGTACTCCATAGCTTTTGTCACCTCAGTGTATGTAGCAGGAAAATCACACGTGCCAGTTTATCTGTCAGATGTTTTATATACTCTTCCCTTTAGAGTCTTTGATCTATTATGAGGCTCAACAGTCTGACACTTGATTCTCTTACTTTTGTGCCTTTAGATTCAAATATATTTCCTCTGCATTTGTTTTATTTATACCCAGGTGGCTAGCTTTACACCATTGACTAATTTTTTTTCAGATGGTACCTTATTTCTGTCTATAACTACTAATATATTCTCACCAGATGAGATCATAGGTGTATCGTCAGAATAGAGAACATTTTTGCATGCACATAGTTTGAGAAGTCATTAAAATAGACAAAAAAAGGAATAGCCCAAGGACAGAGCCTTGTGGGATTTATCTCTTAATTTTCACTAGTTCTTATGTATTTTTGTTGACCTCCTCTAATTATTGTCTTTTGCTTAGGCAGGATTTAACTAAATTTAGTGGTTAATCCACAAACTATAGTATTCTAGCTTTTTGTGATAATGTCATTTGATACAGAATCAAAAACTTTACTTAAGTCTATAAGTGTGAAACAGGTAACCAATTTCCTTTCATACCATTGTGAATTACAGTCAACAGGCTTTCAATAGCCTTTATGGTTGACTAGTTAGACCTGAATCCAAACTAATTCCATTCAGAAACTCGTTATTCTCAAAATACTTGTAGATCTGTACAGTGTATTTATGTAGCTCTGTATGATTTTAGATATTAAAGAGACAACTGATATTGATCTAAAGTTTTCTAGTGTGGCTCTGTCACACTTTTAACATATCGGAAGAGTAAATATAATTTTAAGGCATACGGGGAAAGTACTGCCATCAAGAATTTCATATAAAAGATAGAGAGAGGCTTTATGACTTCCTTAACTATAGATTTTAGAACATAGTTACTGAACCCATAGTAGTCCTCTGTTCTGGAGCTGCTCAGCTTGTTTACGTAATTTGCAATTTCTTCTCCAGGCGAATTTTACATTTGGTTTGGTCTCTGATCACGAAAGGAAGGCCTCAGCATCAGATGTATTATTAGTTTGTGATACAAGGGAACTTGCACTGATTACAAAATTTTCAATTAATTGGAATACTGATTTCTTACTTTTATGTGTTTCTCCTGCTTCTCTCTATATTTCAAGCTGCTTCATATTTATTTTTAGAATGTAAAATGTACTCTTCATGTTGTCACAACTTTCAGCAATTCTGTCCTTCAGCATGAGAAAACTGTCCTGATTCTAATGAGGTAGGTGTGTACCACATTTTTGTTTGTTGTGGTTTGTGTCTATTCCTAGGGTGGCATTTTTTGGAACAGGGAGACAGTTCCATTGTAGTGCATGGTTTATGATGAAAATGAATGTGGAGAAGTATTCATTCATACCTTTCTCACTGGTTGATACACTGGACTCTATTGGTCTCAGTTCACTTCTCAGTATTTCAGTGTTCTTTTCACTTAGAACTCTGTACATAATTAATATCTCTTAGTTATCAAGAGGCAGATTTCCAATTCTGAGCCATATGCCACCATGGTCAGATATTCCTAATCTGATTGTGTCACATACTACTTGATTTTTTACACCTATTGCTAATTACATTGTCAAGACATGTTTCGACCCTGGTTGATGTTTCATTTAAGCCATAAAAGTTCGTTAATAGTAACACATGCAGTAAGTATATCACGTTTTTTTCTCTTTACTCTTATATTTGGGTTAATATCTGCTGTGATAAAAATTTACAATGCTTATATTTAGCACTCTTGAAAAACAAAGCAGAGAGTTTATGTGCAAATGTTTCTTCATCATAAGCTCTTGTTCAGTAAATGATGCAATAATGAGGTTCTGTTTGAGTAGTGCCATAGCAGAAATTTCAAAAGCATTTTTACATGCAGGCTAGTGAGATCTATAATTGAATATTCCAGATTCATGTTCTTGTTGATATAGATGGACACTCCACCTTGCACAATGTTTGTTTTACAGTAACTACTGCAGTTGCTAGAGAGTTACCAAATTATAGAAATAAGTTTATGTCTGTGCTTTTAAGCCAGTGTTCATTCATTCATTCAGACAGAGAATGCTGCAATTAATTTCATCCAACTAGTACCGGAACTCAGTAACTTTGCTTTTCAAAGACTGCATCTTCATGTGTAACAAAATTAGGTCATTTTTGTCGCATTGGGATAGAGTGTTTTTATTGGGTCCAGTTTGTTCATTAATTTTTAGTATGTCTTTTATACAAGGTTTTGCTGTTCTTTGTTTTTACCAAGGCTAGTATAGCTGGGGCTTTGTCAGACTCACGTCTTTTCTTTGTCTGGTTCTGAGGGTTGAGACGTGTTGTCTGAATTGAAAGAGGAGGTTAATTTGTTATACACAACATTAAGTATTTACCCATCACATTCTTAAATTGTTTGCAGCTAGATAAAGATAATCATATGCTTTAGTTATTTCACTGTTTACACAGGATGTTCCTGTCAAGTCATTGCACTGAGGTACTTTTTGTATTGTTACACTGAATGATAAGCTGAGTATCTGTGCCAATGGCCTTGTAATCTGTATAGCTGTCATCTATTACTGCCAGCATTTTATTTTTCAAGCTTTTCACCACTTTTAACATTTTATGTTTGTTTGCTCGCTCCAACCTCACATTACAAGCAGCTTCTGAAAAATCTCGTTTTGTTGGTTCGTGAATGTAGAGCTTAATGAAGTTGTTGAATTTATGAAATAATTGTTTAAATAATTTGCCTAATATTGTGTTTTAATAGTGACATTTTCTACTATTGGAGAATGATATCCTGGTCTTTACATCTCTTCACTGTTTCAGTCTTCACAATATCCCATATAGCTTATGATTTGTTATCAGATTATCTTATTATACTATCACTGCTCATAAATTTTGCCTTGGAAATTACTATTTGATATACTGTCCTGTAATTCCTAACATATTCTATGGATGTGTGGCCTGGATGTTTTTATTTTAGATACAAGTCACTTTAGAGTTCCACAAGATTTTTTCATGTCAGCTGTGATCTGTAACTAGGCCACATGTTGCCATCTGCTATGATTCTTGACAGCTTCTTTGGAAAACACATTTCATAATATACCATGATAAATGAAGAAAATGAGTTATCTTCATCATTTCTATCTGTTAGACACAGTATGTCTGCCCACAGAAGTACTGGTTTATTTTGAAACAAAATGTTGTTGAATTTGTTGAAGGAGAGTTTAAACTTATTTTTAATGTCAGATGTTTAAATAAATGTTAAAAATGGCTAAAAGAACTTTGATTGTCTTGAAATTACCTTCATTATTGAGTCAATTTCAATACTATTGTAACATAACAGCAAATATTGCTGTTACACTGGCACACTTGAAAGTTCAGTGTTGCAAACACAAGAAATGGTGCTTACAAAAATTCTTGTGAAGGCACAATCTTGGGGTAATAAAGCACAGTGTCTTATGTCATTCCTTGTTATTTCTGTATCCGATGTGACCTCTGTTATTATTTATAAGTACAATTTCTATGTGGTAATAGTATTTTTTCGATTTTAGGAAGACGATTATGCCTAGAAATCTAAAAAAGCCAGGGACATGTAAATATCGTTATCTCAGTCATGAAGAACGGCAGAAAGTGATTGATACTGTTAAAGACACTCTCAAACGAGGCCTTTAAACCTCAGATATGCATACAAAATATTGTCAAACATTCAAATGTTGCAATTTTATTCTAATTACTACATGAAGTTCTAGTTAAATGGCAAATAGAAAGCTCATGACTACATCAGATTCAAGTACACTTAATCCTGAGATTCTGTAACTGGTAGGAATATTTTTTGTTAACACTGAAGCCACTAATTGACTAAATTATTTGGTGACTACAAGTGTTCACTAGAAATTGTATTTGCCTCATATTCTGTTTGCATTGTATGGTTATTTCATCAAAGTTTGCAACATAATAGGTCAGCAATGTAAAATGCTTGCAACATTCTTTGTAATTCAAGAGGAATTACTCAGTCCCTCATTACAAATGGAAATATGTACTGATGTTCAGCCCTAACAATCACTTTGAACTATGTGGCTACTATTAAATAATAGCTTACTTAATTTGTGTTAGGTAAACGATTCGACTTATATTTAGCTTATAAATCAACCAAATCTATTGTTAATTTCGGTATGTTATCTTGGTTTACACTTATAAATTATTTCACAAACTACCAATTCATACTCATCATGAAATAATGTTCCTTTATTATTTTAGTTTTCTAAATTTTCCTCTGAAACAATGCTATTCATTGTTACTAAAAGTATAAACAGATGTGCAACAGCATGGTTATTAAACAGACTGTAGTCATTTTTTGGAGCGTCAAGATCTAGTCAAGTTTGAAACACCGGTTGTTAACTGTTGCATATCACATATGCAGCAACAAAAATATTCTTTGCAACTCCAAACTTTCATTGATGATTTCCATAATGTGTCAAAATTGTTAAAATTTTTTACAGCAACATATTATGGTCAACAGGACATCAGCAGAAAAGCACATATGAATTTTTGGTACCTGGTGGAGGAGTCATTTTTATTATTCATTTCTGATGAGACTACTCAATGAGATTTAAAAAGTGAACATTACTGTTTATCAGTTTTAAATAATTATATTTACTCACTTTCCCTCAGTAATGTCACAAAGTGTTGGTAGGAGCTGGGATGTGTTTCAGGCTGCACACAATGCCGATGTTATCTGAAAGTTTCAGGTTTGCATATTTTTCAATAATAAGGACTGTGGACAATTTTGGACGATCACTGAGAGGACATGTGGATGATCGAGTTGATATTAATTGCGTGCCAGACTGCTGCCTCACATCACAGTGCAATAAAAAGATTAGTAGTTTCATCAGTAATGTTTTTCATTTGGTTTGTTAGGGCTTGTATGATACTTGTGTTTTGAAAGGTTTGTGTGTGATAAATGTGTAGAATTTTTTTTCAAAACAAGCATGAACAATGTAACTGAGGTAGGCACATTGATAACACAGATCGTAATAACAACGAGGTGCAGCATCTTCAGTCGTCGAATTCAGTGTTAATTACCAGGGAGAAAGAGGATACTGAAGATAATGCAAGCAGTATTTGTTTGCAGCCTCAGTGATTTCAGCAGCCATATCCATTAAAAGATCTTTTTGATCTGTTAACGATATTCTTTGGTGGCAAATTGTCAGAACAAAATAAGAGTATAAATAAAAATTTCGATCAAATAGGAAATAGATTTAAAAGAGATAACAGAAGCCTTAACATAAGTAATAGAAACATAAATTGTACTGTTGAGAGATTCGACGAAGTTGAACTACTTGTGTTTATGGAAGTTACTGATATGGAATTGAAAGTAGTTTACAAGAAGGTTACTGTTGTCAGATGACCCATTTATTGTCACCTCTGGGGAGATTTGTTTAAGTAACTTCTTTATTCTGTCCCTCAGCTGTAGTGCATCAGGAAGTTCTTGGTGAAGGCGTCCAGTTGTCTCTCAAGCGAAACAACAGACGTCTGGCATTACTGACAGTTCAAAGAGCGGGGCCGAGCATGGAGTCACTTGACCGCTGCTGTCACTGATGTCTCCAGCTGCCACCACGATGACAGTGTGGCAACACAGCTGATGACACTGCGGAGGCGCCCATGACCTCCCTCCAGCGAGCTGGGGGCTCTCTGCTCCAGGGGCAGCTGCCCTTTGTGACTCAGGCTAGGCTTCCTGTCCTGTGGTCAACCTTTTACTGCGTTCCGGTATGTCACTCTAGGTGTCACAGGGTCGTGGAGTAGGCTGTGATACTGACATAAGAATATTTTAGTGTACGAGTGGCTGAGTTTATGGTCCCGAATATGTTAATTTAGGGCTTAAGGCATGTGCTCTACACTCTTTGCCGCCCGCGGTGACCGAGCGTTTATAGGCGCTTCAGTCCGGAACCACGCGGCTGCTACGGTTGCAGGTTCGAATCCTGCCTCGGGCATGGATGTGTGTGATGTCCTTAGGTTAGTTAGGTTTAAGTAGTTCTACGTTTAGGGGACTGATGACCTCAGCTGTTAAGTCCCACAGCACTTAAAGCCATCTACACTCTTCTGTGGTCGCAATTGAGGAAAGGCTTCAGACATCTTTTAGTATATTGCAGTATCAGCTGGCTTTACTTCGCAACACCTGGTGGCTGTGGTTTGCTTCACCACATATAGTAAATACTCTTGCCTACCTGCGGCTGGCTCTGTTGCAACTCACTTCTGCTCTGGCATAATGTTGACCAAGTATGGTTACTATGCTACATTCCCTCCTTTTTTATCAAGTCCAGTCCCTCAGGAACACCAAACTAGATTACCCTTTACGCTAGAGTTCATGGCGACTGGCCCTTGTGGCTCTGTTTCACTTCTTAAGAATTTACAGGGCTCCGTGCCCTGCTCCTTAACTCAAACACCATTGAACTCATTTCATTACTAGGCCTCCTGCACAGTAACATCTAACTCTATATCCCAAAGTCTTCTACATACAAGGACTAAGCTCAGCAGAACAATTGTTGCTGTTGTGCTTGACATGAAAAATTACATACTGCACTAAGGTTTCCAGGGAGACTCGTCCATCCTGCTGGTTCAGAAGCACGTTTACAGACTGCTTTAATTCCTTCCCTAGAGTTTGATTTAAGCTGGTTAGATTTGCGGCAGTTAGCACTTCCAAGGGCTCCTCTGACCAATGAAAAGGAGGTAGCAAAATATTTCGGTCTGTCATCCCTGAAATCGTAGGCCCCATTATATCGCACGCTGTTCCATGTAATAACATACCACTCCTGTTTAGTTCTAGCTTTCATGACATAAGCTTTCTCAGCGCGAAACAACCATCTTGCCAAAGACAGAGTACAACCAATTTGCTCCGACCAGCTGAAAGTACAATTCAAGCTTAAACACTTCTTAAATGCACCCTCGTACATCATTTTGTCCCATCATCAATTTCGCTGTGCAGGAATCCTGGCCCTCTCTTAATACCATATTCAGAAGCACTCACTTCCCCTCAGTAGCATTTTTGTAACTTTGCTTCCTCCATTTCTACGTATATTCCCTTGTCTTTTGCAATTGATAATAGTCGCTGCATTTTTACAGTAACAAATTTCTTCAAGACAAGATACGTACCTACTATGTAGTACTCCAACGTAATTGTTTCGTTGCTGCTTTTACAGAAAGGAAAATCTAAATTTTCGTTCTATCAGTTCTCACAGATGCTGTAGCTACCTTGAAATAAAAAGATAATTTTTTGTGTCTGGGTTTTAAAACCAAGCCCAACTCTGGCAGTAGTTCATTCTTTACTTTCATTACACATTCTAAATACTGCTCTGGGAACAACAAGTTTACCCCTAGCTGACCTCTTATAGCCTGCTGCATAGCCTCCTCATGCTTCCCAAACACTATCTTCTACAGGCTGCAACCATTTTGTCATTACTATTTCCCTACCTAAGACTTGTTTGTAGTTCCCTGAAAGTTTGATTAATTGTCTCTTCTGTAGCTCTGATATACAACATTACTTCCCCAGTCAGTTGTCGTAGTAGTCGTGTGTTAGTCGATACATCCTTCTCTAAACTTGCAATCTGTCTAGTGTGCTAATCACTCATGGCTCTGTTCCATTTTACCCACTGCTTAACCTCTTCTATGGTATCGTTCACTCTTCCAATGGCTTCCAATGGCAGTGCCAAATATTGTTTTCATAAGCTCACCGCTCACCCCTCCCCTCAGCGCCAATCCAACCCTTTTCCATCACCTATGTGGTATAAGCCTCAGCACTTGCGTCATCTCATTCCTTAATTTCTCATACATTCCAGTACTTCCTTTCAGTATCCCGTGCCTTTCTGTTCCCTGACGGAACTTATTGAATGCTTCTTCCAATCTTCTCACCTTGTTATGCATCTCCCATGCACTGAATACCACCTGTATCACCCAGCCATGACTGGTGATCATATGTCTTCCTGACTGTCGAACAGCACTCCTTCTTCCAGGCCATGGTTCTGTAACGCTCCCACCCTGTCGAGGGTCAGTGGTCCCTCTATCAATCTCATCATACCGCCTTTTCTGCTCCTCATCTAGAGGCAGGAATACCTTTCACTTTCCTTCCCATTAAATTTATTGCAGCTCCACAACCGATTATACTAATTACACTAAATCTATAGCTAAAAAAATATTAAATGACTATCTCCTAGGCCTTAATCCATTTAGGTTCATCATTACCATTTGACTCAAAACCTCTTGTTTATCTTCTGATAATTTTGTACTCATTCTCACTTTCTGGTTCACATCTTCTATCCTTGGAATAACTCCTGGCCTCCCTTGAATAGGTTTCATCCATCCTACTGCACAGTTGTGATCCCCATCAGCAACTGAATCCTACAATTACTGACAGTGTCGTGTCTACCTCTTAATATGGCCCCTGAGCCTTCCAAAAAGTTTCTTTGTCTCTCCCTTTAGCATATACAAATTTGCAAGCATCATCCACTAACCAACCTAATACTGCAGCATTCTACCTATGCGGCCTACTGCTTCTTCCTATTTCTCCAGTTCTCATGTATTTGCCCCCATATTCTATTCCAAATTTCCATGACTGCTCTGGCAAATTCCTTAATGGACTCTCCAGTCTTCCATTTCAACATGTCAAAGGGTGATGGCATTTTACGATCTTACACTACTTTATTTGGCGCTAATCCTGTAATACTGTATTTGTATTCTGCTTTTGAGTTGTACACAGAGACGACATACTTCAAATAGACATTGCAATTGTCGTATCTAAGTCAACGTAATATCCAAGCATCTTCCCAATTGTCCTATGCACTCTTTCAGTTCTTCCATTCGCTTGTGGATGGAGAGAACTCGTCTGTAACCTCTTCAGATTCAATAACTTACACAATTCCTTGAATAGAGCTGGCATGAAACTCGGTCCCTGGTCTGTTACTATTGTTTTGGGCACTCCAAACTGTAGCATCCAATCATTCGTAAGTGCTTGTGCCACTGACTCCCCTTAGAACACTGTTTCCGTGGCAATGGATTCACACGACTGGAACATTTTTCTGTCAAGTTCCACCCTATGTCGCTGAAAATCGATTACACACAACGCTGATATAAGAAATCTAATCCAAGAATCATGTTGTAGCCCTCACTCATGTGTGCCAGAATCTCTGCAATCGTTTAAATTGAACCATATCGGAGCAAAAGTCTATGTCCACTATCCTAATGGTGCGAAATTTTTGTCCCCAGCTCCATACAGTCTGTACCGTACAGTTTCCATTACTTATGTTTCACCAAATCACTACTGGCGACTGACACATGCACCCTTGTGTCCAATAATACACTGCCACTCTTTTTTACTACTATTCCTCTTATCGCACAGTCCACATTTGCATACGATTTTGTAGCCTCCAATGTTACTGGCAATGATTCTAGGTGGACATGGGGTAACCATTGGCATTTAACACCATATTCTTCCCCAGTCCTCTACTTATAAAAACTATTACTTCCTCTTACTTTATTCGCATTATCCTGAAGCTGGCGACACTTCCTCTTTTCATGCCCTGTTTGTCCATACCTAAAACATTTTATATTAGCTGCAAACACTATCTGTTTACCCTGCATTCCAGTTGGCAAATGGATCCCTCAAATTCTGTAACTAACAGCACTGCTGTGCACAAATTCGTCGGACCACTGTTCATATACATCTTAATATTTATGCACACAACCCTCTTACGAAAGCACTGAGAACTCTCACCTTCTGGCCAATTAATTTCATTGACTGCTGCATCCTGTTGTAATTCATAGATACATCCATTAACTTTCCTTATCCTATCTACAAATTGTTTCACAGTTTCCATATTTCTCTTAGTTAACTCTCTAATTGTTCCCTATAGTGTCTGACATTATGTTGTTTTGTATATCTCTGAATTAACACATCTTTAAAGTCTTGAAATGTGCCTCCCTTAAGAGCTTCTATATATATCCTACATAAGTTTTAGCTTCTCCTGTTGGTCTCAGTTTTGCGACGCTCAATAATTCCTTATCAGTCCAACATTACATCTCAAACAGATTTCCAAGGTCTCCCACAAAGACCTGCACATCTTCGGTAGTCTCACCAGAAAAAGGAGCAATTAAACTTACTACTGATAAATCTGCACCCAGTTCTGACAATTGCGATTCTACCAACCCACACAGTTCTGTATTATCCACTATTAATTATGCTGTCTTTTCTAACAAAGTGCTTACTGCTTCCGGCACTGACACACCTTGTGACACTGGTTCCATGAAACATTTGTCCTTGAAAACACTCATTTTGAGAATATTCACATGACAAGGAAACAAAATACACTAACTTAATTCTTATGTCTAATCATGAGCCATCTCAAATCTAGACTTGAAAACAGTATCTTTACAGCATGCACATAGCTTAACAGTCAAAGTTTTATCCAAAATGAGTCAAAATGCAGTTCCAGCAAATGAGCAGTCTGACACAGAAAGTCACTAATTCTTTGATCGTGGTACACATTGAGCTCATATATGTAGCACTGTCCAAACACTGATGTTTTTCGCTGGCAATGAACACAATGTGTAGCAGTATGTACATGGCATGACAATCACCTCACTTTCTTCTTCTTAGAAGTGCCAAAAAATAATGCAACTAATAGAAATAACCCGTTATTGAGAAGTTGCAGTTACTGTGATAACCGCTCATCTGATACTAGCAGTTATTTCAATAACTGCCGTCAGCACCTCGTGCCATCTGTTTACCAAAGACCGTACTACGCTTTCACGTCAACTCATCTGAGATTTGGCTACGTTGGAGAGGAATAGACCATCTGGAAGGTGTTTTGTACGCCATGTAAATACTTGTGAGACTGAGCGCCATCTGTTGATACAGCTGTGTACCATTTCGTGAGCTCTGACTACTTTCAGCGCAAACAGTTAAATAAAGTAAATATAAGAGTGGTGGCTGATACAAACGACCATCAAGGCACTGCATTTAGTTTGAGTGGTATAATGAAACATATTATTATTACTGTGCACCATATATAACATTAACACAGAAAAAAAGAGAGAGATAAAGAGATACTTTTCAATTTTTAATTTTTTAGATTCAACTGTCTGTTCCTATAAGTGATAGTGGGTGGACGTGTGACGAATTCCGCCGCATTGGTATTGCTTATTCTAATTATGCGTTAGGAAATATTAAAAAAACTTATCGAAGTAGCAAAGCTTATTCATTCAGTCATGCAAACGCTACCTGTCTGTTCATATCTCAGTGATGTGCTGAGAATCCTGCATCAAGAGGATTGTAGCTAATGAGAAGAATTCACATGAGCAGATGAGAGTAGATCTGGAGGCAGTATTGTCATACCAATCTCCAAGCATAATAGCGATAACAAAACGGATGTACTCAAATTTACGAATGTTAGATGTTGAATATATCTATGCAATCTTGAAGGTCTGTTGATATTAGTGCCACTTAAAGTTCACCCACAATATGAGTACTTTCTAATCATTTTTTAATCATTATTTCAAATTTTTTTTATTAATTATATAAGTAGCAAATGTTTATTCAGATTTCCTCTCATTTGTAGTCCCCCTGCCATTGTTTAATGGCGACCGTTCAAAGGATGGCGCTGAGCGGAATATGAACAGACTTTTCAATTGTTCCATTAAGTTTCGGGTGTGCAGCCGCAAGAAATCTCCTTCTTCTTCTAATATTTCGGCTGTTTAACGTTCAGCCATCTTCAGAGTGAGCCGCAAGCAAGAAATCTCCTTCTTCTTCTAATATTTCGGCTGTATAACGTTCAGCCATCTTCAGAGTGAGCCGCAAGACTGTGGCAACTAATGAGGCATTTGTTGCATTTGTTACATGTCCATGAGATTGGAAATATTAACGGCTTGAAGGATAAAAGTAAAAATTAAATACTGCCTACAAACGAGACGCACGAAGAATGGTGATTTCAACAGTAAAGGTAGGAAGCTGCTACACAGTATGTTTACATGGCGGCGCTTAGTGCCGTCTCTCTTGAAGTAAATAATCTCTTTTCCTTCCAATTAATATCCTTAATGGGAAGTGGAGTTCTCTATAAAAGACAGAAATCTGTATACAGGTACCATTAAGGTGTAAAATAATTCTTACAAATTCTGTAAGACTTTATCAGTAGAACTGCATCATAGAATACACAGGTTCATTAATGAAAACGCACATAAAACTGCTTTAATTGAAAGATATCGATAGAAACAAAATTCTGGTTTTGAAAATTTTTTCCTTCATGATTCTGGTAAGTATTAATCACAATGTAGTCAAAGGAAATGACCATTGTTGAAATATCATTACAAAATGCAATATGCCAAGTTGGCGGAAATTCGCGATTGGCAACAGCTGAAAGTAATGCGCCAACTCGTGAACTCGCCGATGGGTACCAAAGCAATCAGGTTGGCGTCTCATTATTAAAAAATGATGACACTGGTGATATAACTAATCATGATGTCACTTTTATGACACAATTCCTCACTTCTCACTTGGAAACATTTTTCCAAATAGTGAAACAGAAGGGCGCGACAGCGAAACTCGCTCTAGCTATTTGCTCGTTACGTCTCGAACGGTAGAGCAGGAAACAGTTCAAAAAAGAAATGTAAATACTAGTGACACCCACAATTTGACACAACTCATATACCTAATGACACAACAGCTTACAAAACAAAGAGGAATTTCAGGAAAATATAGGACAACAGTTTCCAGAGAAAAGGCATTTAACGATTTCAGGAATAGTATTAGTCAACAGTTCAGTGAGGTGAGCAAAACTATACGCACTGAATTATCTAACGAGATATCTGGGAAGTTGACGGAGCTCGGTAAACAACTAAAACAAGAAATAATTACCAACATGTCCCGCAATATAAATACGTTAACGGAAAAGGTGACCTCTGTAGATCGTAAACAAGAACAACTGGCAAGTGAGTTGCAAAACGTCAGTGAAGCATATTCCCAAATTCAGAAGACGCAATTCCAAGTGGATGCGTCGCTAAAAAATGTGACGAACACAGTCAGCGAGATGCAAGACGTATGCAGTAACCTACCCACAGAAAGACACAAGTTGAATCCAAGAGTACAGTATATCAGTTAAGTTTCGCGTAAGAATTTTCAAAAAAAGAGAGAGAGAGAGAGAGAGAGAGAGAGAGAGTGATAAGTTATATAGAGATGTAGAGGAAATAACTGGAAAAGCTGAAGCCGGGCAGCAGCCTTTCTGAAAAGGTAGTGTTAGAATGCAAAATTTATGTAGGTGCTGTAGAAGAAGCTGAAATAGACTCTAGTTTAAAGGAAGCAGAGGAAAGGATACGAGGCAGTATTGCTAAGCCTGCTAACATTCCAAAACAACATATGATAGAAAACAAACCTACTATTTTTAGGGAAGTTAGATACCTTCACTGGTTACCCACAATACGGGGTTAGCCCATCGAAGGGAAATAGCGAAGGGTGCACATGCAACAACTCTTGCCGGCAGTTCCACCTGTCCAACGAGCGCAGTTGCCATGAGCTACCCCACAAGCGAACATAAACATGCTTGTCACTGACAGCGCGGCGTGTTTGTCAACATTACTTGCAGATGAGGGATTACTTAGACATCGACAATTAACGATACTTCAGGGAAAAGAACACACCCTGTAGTCTTTATCAGAGCATTTTGAAATGTTTTACCTTGTACCTGGACCGAAGCCCAAAAAAGTACATTTGTTGTTGGATACACACAAGGTGACGTTCTGCTGTAGGCTACGGACATGGCGGAACGTTTCCCCTACTATGAACAGTTTGAGAGAGCATTTCTGGATAAGTATTGGTCTGAGGTCGTATAAGAGAGGCTCAAGCGTGAAGTATTCAACCCAGCCCTGTTCAGTGGCAAGTACGGAAAAATGTTTGAATAATACCAGATACCGGACGAACCCGGTATCTCAAGCAGACGTGCTCAAAATTTTAAAGAGCCGTCTTCCTGCCCATACTAGGGAAAACTAATTATCAACCCGGAACACGACACTGAATACTTTCTGTCTGTGCTCCAATCAATAGATTTAGTACATGAAGAGAGAGCAGTACAGCCGAAGCCTGTTAATACGCCGATATCGACACAGAGATTTACGGACCAGCAAGTAAACAATGGATTCGTAGTACAACACGGATGGCAACCTTACCCCACGCAGACCTATGTTAATGGTAACAGTAATCACAACGGCAATGGAGAAATCCGTAAACACAAAGGTAGATGTAAAAGAAATGGGCAATAATTTAGCAAAATCAATTACAATGGGCGAGTAGCGTATGGCCAGCCTGTACAGTATCTACAGACACAAGCTACGGCAATCGTCAGTCGATCGCTTGGTAAGCGCAAAACAATAACAGACAACCGAATAACGCACAGGCAACGGAATTTGGCCAGCAAAGTAACACACATATGTCGAGTAACACGCAAAGGCAAAGAGAATTTCAGTCGAGAGCCTCTCAGGACAATAATTGGCGTAACCAAACACCAAGGTTCAACATAGTGGAAGTTATGCCTAACGTAGAGGTCAATGCCACCGAGTCGCCGAAAAACTTGAACCGGTCACGGTAGGACCCCGTTCTGGGGAGTGGGGGCACGAGCTAGATCGAGACTTGCATTATCAGATACGATCAAGGTAGGTATACAATCTAAGTTGTATATATGAATAACAATATTAGATTTAGGATGCTGGAAATTCACATCCCCGAATTTATATTGTTAGTTGATAAAAATTTTTGTTTAGGTTTTTTCTTATATGTCAAATGTATAAACGATACGGTAAATTGGATATAACAAGGAAGAATTTTACTTTAATGTATCTAGAGATGACGATACTTTAAACACAATTGCAATGCA
Source organism: Schistocerca gregaria (assembly GCF_023897955.1). NCBI lineage: Eukaryota > Metazoa > Arthropoda > Insecta > Orthoptera > Acrididae > Schistocerca > Schistocerca gregaria. The sequence continues at coordinate 909,682,110 of NC_064920.1, read as the reverse complement.
CAGCTCGCCACGACATTGTTGGTAACAGAGCGACGCAGTGTATACACTTTTGGGAGAAAGTTAGTCAACAAATTAAAAGCGTGTGGGTGCCAGACATAGCTGAAAGTATTGGAGCACCAAAAAACAAACAGACCTGCTATGCCTGCACTTGCACTTCTAAATCCTGTTGCATAAACTGGGACATAGAAAATTAAGGGAGTGTCTATACTACAACTACGACTATCTACACAATACATACAAAAATAAACTAAGGGAATATATACACGGAAGAGGATCCTAAACTACGAAATATTTACTGAAGTTACGTCACTATGTACACTATATCTATATATTTACAAATTTAAGTATTGAAAGTACATGCGCTAATTATAATGAAGGGGCCAGAAAAACTCTTGCTGCTGGTACACAAGCGAATACAATATGAGTGGCAAACTGAATAAGAGGTCGCCCCACACTGATAATACACTTTATCTTTCAGATTTACAAGGTAAGTAGAGATGCACAAATGAGATTAAAAATGGCTCAAATGGCTCCAAGCACTATGAGTCTTAACAACTGAGGTCATCAGTCCTGTAGACTTAGAACTACTTGAACCTAACCAACCTAAGGACATCACACACATTCATGTCCAAGGCAGGATTCGAACCTGCGACCGCAGCAACAGCATGGTCCCGGACTGAAGCATCTAGAACCGCTCGGCCACAGCGGCCGGCCACATGACATTGAATGATTTTGTGATAGCACAACTGCACAGTGAAGTAAATGAGTACATGGTTAAATAGATAAAAGAGACATTAGTGACCATCGAGCCACTATACACTTATCTATGATAATTTACTTTTAAGTTAGTATTAAATTTTTTCTTCCAGGGAACGATTTATCAGCATGTCATAAAGTGAAGAAAGATAAATGCTTGTCGAGTGTTAGGTGCCATATAAACACAGGGACGGGCTACACCGCAAGTAAATATAGTTTTATGTTTATGGTGATTATGAATGTGCTAGTGTCAAAACATGTATACAAGAATACAGCTGCAGTACGACGTATATCACGATGCTGAGGTCAGATGGAGCACTACCAAATAATCAAGGGATGAAAAGCCACGCAAAGTGGCTGCGCAGTTTGAGCCGCAGTGCCATGGACTGTGTGGGTGCTCCTATAAGAGGTTCGAGTCCTCCCTTGGGCATGGGTGTGTGTGTGTTGTTTTTAGCATAAGTTAGTTTAAGTGTTGTGTAAGTATAGGGAATGATGACCTCAGCAATTTAGTCTCTTAGGAATTCACATAGATTTGAACATTATTTTGAAGGGGTCAGAACCTAACAACTGTTAGCGTCGACTACACATGAAAGCGACAAACCTGATTTACATTGAATTTTTTTGGTACAAGTTTGTTACTTATTATAAACACTTTTTTTACTCATTGTACATGAAATATAGTACTGATAATACACCTCTAACAACTGTGGTGCTTATTACAGTGCTTCGACAGTGTCTTTTCCATCCTATCCATCCACTGGTATACTGTTGATAACCACATAATGACTGACTGACATCACGTGTTTGAAGTGGAGAAAGAGTCTTGATGGAGGAGCAACACCTTCTTGGGCGAGGGATAGCACCGAAATAGCGATCACGCACATGACTGCAATACGACGGATTAATGGAAATGGAACACCGAGCCATATGCTGGCCCATCACAGTGAAAGATGAGTTTAAACATAGAGGTCGTCAATCACCTTTGGATGGCTGTCTGGAAATGCTCGACAGTGCTGAATAACTCTTCCAATTTCGATGCGCTGTGACTGTCTTTTATTTCAATCATTCATTGTGTATGATGTGGGATCAGTATGCGATTGCCTATTTTCTGTGAGAATCAATGGATCGAAGCATGTTAATGTCACTTTAGAACCTGATACAGACCTCAAAGTCATGGTGGAAAAAAAATCCGTGGTGGTGCACAAAATTGCAATCATACGCTGCTTGGACGTGTTACAGCAGAAAAAACAATGTATCAGATAACAGAACAGGGACCCTGTCTTGCAACTGTCAGTCTGTGGGATATGGTCCTCCTACGATACAGATGATGAAACTTTACACTGATCTGTGGAAGCAACTTCAATAACTGGTCACCTGCTCCAATGGATCAATACGTATATACTTATAGGATCGCCACCCACGCTCGGTGCCAGTAAAAAGACAGTACTTGTTTTTGAAGTATCAGAAGAGGAGATGGAGTAAAATCTTATCGATTTCTCTGTCGGATGAATTTAGCGGAGCTTTTACAGTTCATACACTCCTGGAAATTGAAATACGAACACCGTGAATTCATTGTCCCAGGAAGGGGAAACTTTATTGACACATTCCTGGGGTCAGATACATCACATGATCACACTGACAGAACCACAGGCACATAGACACAGGCAACAGAGCATGCAAAATGTCGGCACTAGTACAGTGTATATCCACCTTTCGCAGCAATGCAGGCTGCTATTCTCCCATGGAGACGATCGTAGAGATGCTGGATGTAGTCCTGTGGAACGGCTTGCCATGCCATTTCCACCTGGCGCCTCAGATGGACCAGCGTTCGTGCTGGACGTGCAGACCGCGTGAGACGACGCTTCATCCAGTCCCAAACATGCTCAATGGGGGACAGATCCGGAGATCTTGCTGGCCAGGGTAGTTGACTTACTCCTTCTAGAGCACGTTGGGTGGCACGGGATACATGCGGACGTGCATTGTCCTGTTGGAACAGCAAGTTCCCTTGCCGGTCTAGGAATGGTAGAACGATGGGTTCGATGACGGTTTGGATGTACCGTGCACTCTTCAGTGTCCCCTCGACGATCACCAGAGGTGTACGGCCAGTGTAGGAGATCGCTCCCCACACCATGATGCCGGGTGTTGGCCCTGTGTGCCTCGGTCGTATGCAGTCCTGATTGTGGCGCTCACCTGCACGGCGCCAAACACGCATACGACCATCATTGGCACCAAGGCAGAAGCGACTCTCATCGCTGAAGACGACACGTCTCCATTCGTCCCTCCATTCACGCCTGTCGCGACACCACTGGAGGCGGGCTGCACGATGTTGGGGCGTGAGCGGAAGACAGCCTAACGGTGTGCGGGACCGTAGCCCAGCTTCATGGAGACGGTTGCGAATGGTCCTCGCCGATACCCCAGGAGCAACAGTGTCCCTAATTTGCTGGGAAGTGGCGGTGCGGTCCCCTACGGCACTGCGTAGGATCCTACGGTCTTGGCGTGCATCCGTGCGTCGCTGCGCTCCGGTCCCAGGTCGACGGGCACGTGCACCTTCCGCCGACCACTGGCGACAACATCGATGTACTGTGGAGACCTCACGCCCCACGTGTTGAGCAATTCGGCCGTACGTCCACCCGGCCTCCCGCATGCCCACTACACGCCCTCGCTCAAAGTCCGTCAACTGCAGATACGGTTCACGTCCACGCTGTCGCGGCATGCTACCAGTGTTAAAGACTGCGATGGAGCTCCTTATGCCACGGCAAACTGGCTGACACTGGCGGCGGCGGTGCACAAATGCTGCGCAGCTAGCGCCATTCGACGGCCAACACCGCGGTTCCTGGTGTGTCCGCTGTGCCGTGCGTGTGATCATTGCTTGTACAGCCCTCTCGCAGTGTCCGGAGCAAGTACGGTGGGTCTGACACACCGGTGTCAATGTGTTCTTTTTTCCATTTCCAGGAGTGTAGTTCCTCTCTGTTGGTGGGTACCAAAAAACAGTTATAGAATGTTTGGATGACAGACGTGTATGCATCCTTAGGGACAGTGATCTCCTTCTGACTGCAATTCCTAATGTAGTTCCGAAATGCATAGCAGTGCAGTAGCAAAACCCTCGTCCATCGTCCAGTCCTTCTCCCAGTTCCTGTACTGTCTTTTATACTACCTCGAGTTCCAGGAGAAAGCTCCCTGTCGGCGCTGGCCCTACACATCGTACACCATTGGGGTAGCTACGACAATGTATTCCCATTTTCACCGAGTGGTCAAAAAACACGCTCCAGTCGATTAACTTCGCTCAGCCTATTTCTATGTCGGTTCCAGAAGGTGGTAGAAATAGCGTTCTCCTACCTCTGCTTGGTAAACTGAGATAAGCACCTGGACAAAGCTGCAGGGAGGCCGGGGCAGGGACTGAGGAACAGTTACAAGAAGCAGAGGGACTGTCTAAAGCCACACTGGCGTTTTGCTGTAGCAGTTTGGTTCGAAAAAGGTGACTTATTTTGAGATATAAGAGTGGCATGAATATGATTCACCCGTGGCTGTAATCATTAAAAGACATCTCCATAGTATCCAACGCAAGTGTGTGGTTAAATGGAAAGACTTGATTCCAAATCGCAGGCAGCATTTCTACCAGAAAGCATAATGCTATCAGTGACTCTCATGTGTGCCTGTAGAACCTAGACCGCTTTTTATGCAGGGTTATAGTAACATAGTCATTGTGATTTTCTTTTAACAGCGAGGTCTTTACGCGAAATGTATGTTGGTGGAGTTAGAGTCCCTATGTGGTCAGCTTCAAATGTTGGTTCTCAATAGTGTCCCTCGAAAAGAACATTGTTTTCCATCCAGGGATTCCCATTTGAACTACGTGGTGAGTGTAATCCAACGACTGAAAAAGAAAAATTACTCGCCATGTAAAGTGACGCTCATGATGAATTTAATTAACTACCCTATCAATTTGATATCAGTGACATGCTGCCTGATGGATGGAAGTGATGGTTAGGGCACCACAGATATGATCGTTGACTTGGTGTTTTTTCGTTGGGGCGATAGCTTTTAAGATATTTGAATATCTCACCTACACAGGGAGAGGCTGCCATCATAATAAAATCAGATGTATTACTGAATTTATAAAGTGATACGTAACATAAAACTTACAGTTTCAACTTCTCTGTGCCATTCTGTTAAGAGAGAGTCCGAAAGCGAGGAGGCGTCCTGTGACAGTGGTAGATCTTAGCACGCCATCATGAGCCAAGAATGTGTTTAATGTTCTAGTCCCGTGACGCAGGACGTGCCAGATAAGAAAACATATTTTTCTTCCTGATGAAAGAATAGTTAAAGGGAATGTAGCCTATGCCATGGTCCTGTACAGGATTTTCACAAGTAATGATACTTTAGCAATGTGAAAACTAGTGTATTATCCGTTTTTTTCTGTCTTCCAAAATAACTCGTATAAACGGGAAGAATATACATTTCGCACGAGAAATTTGAGGTGTATGGTGAACATCATCGCTACCTCGGTTTGGGCAAAGTAGACTTTTGAAGCTGGTTGGTCTATGTCTGGGTGGAATTTTTTAGAACTGCTGTATGCGTCCAAGGTCAAGCTGCTTGTTTCACAGTGGACTGTAGCTGACTGCAGTGGTGGTTACCAGGAGTCAGCAACCAGAAATAACGGACTAGTTCAGCCTGGACCAGGTACAAATAATGCTCCTACCTGTGTGACCTTGCCCAAGGCAGTAAGGGCTGTTGCAGTGACCAGTGTGCTGGGTGAGCACGACAGAGCTAGACATGTGCGTGTTGTTTGTGAGAAGATTGAAAATGGACGTTTGCAGTGGACATATTGATAACATCTGAATTCCTACCACTCCAGTCATCCCCAGATGACCTCCATGGCCGGTGATGGTGCACTCTGGCATACACACACATCAGTAGGAGGGCAACCTGCGTATCATCCCAAGTTGCCCTGTTGCCAAATTTATGCGAGACAGCAGATCCAAGACGGCGGTGATAGATGTGGCTATGCCGCAATGACGTCATGGTGGGATGTTCAAATTTTGCCAGGAAAATAGGTCAATTGGGCTACCTCCACTACCCTATCGCCTTCCCCTCCCCTCTGCCCTTCCCACCCCTTCTTCAAGAAAATGGCAGCAAGTTCAAAATTTGGTGGGGAAAGGTCACTTGGGCTACCTACACTAATCTAAGAAAATGGTGGGAAAATTTGGCCGAAAAAAGGTCAGTTGGGCTACCTCCACTAAACTAAGTCATCGAACCACCATCTTTTCCTTGGAATTGGCGGGAAAAGTAGTCAGCCAGTGCTGGGCTGCTAGAGAGGAAAGAGTGTACTTTATTTTCAGTGGGAAGTTGGAGCAGTTTATTTAGGGATGGATTTCACATGGTTTATTACCTGATACAAAACACTCGCTCTGACATGCTTGGGGTCACAATTCAGAGCCTACAGACCTAGAAACTACTCGTAAACAGCCAAAATTACGCAGTACACTGGTGTAGAGGCATAGAAACAACTTGTAATCTGTCAAAATAATGCATGTAGAACGCTCTACAGACACGCTCCTAATTATAAACTGTCGAAATAACGCATGGCACAGCCTACAGACTTGTTCACAAAATAATGCAACAGACATGTTGACTAAGCATAAAATTGACAAAATAATGCATCTGTGATGCTCTGCAAATACGCCCACAACGCTCAAACAGCCGAAAATAATGCACTGTGCATACACTCATTGCATGTAAAAACGCTTTCGAACTATCGTTAAGAAATTCGATTGCAATGTATCAGCAAACTGTTCCCTACAGAGCCCACAAGGCAGCGTATTCAAGCAAGTCCCACATGCGAGATGTGTCTGAGCGTGCACACATTCACCATTGCTGATGCATAGCTTTTGTACTTGTGCAGGCCTAATTGCCAAGCGAGAGATAGTTGCCTAGCGCCTCACCATCGCAAGCACAGCCAAAAGGATGTATGACGTCACATGTCTATGTCCCTCTGGACGAGCTACAGAAATCTGTTGCAATGCTTCCCAGAATAACACAGGATGCAGCCTTCCTAGCGAACCTAATGGGACATCCTGTTTCAAATGCGAGACGTGTCGAACGCGCACAAATGTTTACCTGCCCAGTATGGCTGACGCATAGACACGAGATGTTTGCGTAGCGTGGCTGGAATTTTCGCTGTCCTACAGCTACTCGTCTGAAGACGTCCTAATGCCAGAATGGCAGATGAGGGACAGCATCACACCAGAGATGGATAGTCTACTTCAACTTGTCTTTGAACACTTGAACAAAGAATACATCACCTTACTCTCAGAAATTTCCATAGATACCGTGCTCCCATTTTGTTCGAACCAGTATGTAGAGGCTCCTGTGTCCCAGTACAAAGGATGTCTTGTGAATGAATGGAGCATTCTGATTGGCTCTTACTTAATTTACCCACCAAATTGCTGCTGCTGCTGCTCGTGTGGGAGCACTGTCCGCCATTTTTTTCTGCAGACGAGACTTCCAGCAGCAAAGCTATATTGTACAGATCGCCATATTGCATTGACAGTTAAACCCTGCAAAAGTGGTATACAGATCGTCAAATATGGAATGACATTTCCTCAATCACACTGCTCTGCCACAGATGACTGCAGCTTGAATGTTTCAGCGTGAAACCGATCTCCACGTACCATATCGATGTAGTAAGCACACTATTCCGACCCTGCGCCATACATAATCACCACTTCTGCACCCTACATATAGCTATCGATCGCCAGACACTCCGTAACACTTATATCGATTAGAAGTAGCTTTATATTATGTAACTGTGTATCTACAATTATGGAGTGTGTATTCTTTGTCATTTAAAGTCCTTGAGCTATGGCAAGAAAATTAGAATTTTGTAATGTATTGTAACAGGATGACCGGAGTAGGTGACGTTGTCGGGATTGTAAGGCGTGGCTGGGTAGAAGAAGGTGGCTGTTTTTAGCAATCTTCCTCTTTGTTGTTGGTTCTCCCAATACATTTTCCAGTAGCTGAGCCCCACTGCTCGTGTTGTGGTGGAAAAGTGCTGATGCACACAGTCCGGGAACGCGACGCTGAGCTCGGTCATCGGCTGTGCAGGTGGTAGGAGGTCACCGGCATGAGGCCCAGCCCAGCACGCCTCCTGCAGACGCGGCGGCCGGGAGTCGCCGGTGCAGCAGCGGGCAACACCCCCCCCCCCCCCCCCCCCCCCCGCCGGCCAGTCCTCGGGGACTCGGGGACAGTGTCACTGGTGACGACGACGTGACAGCGACCGAACGCCCAATCGGTCGAACCGAATGCCGACGCCCACCTCTGATGCCCTTAAATAGTACAGACCGCTGCTGAATCCGCCGGTTACGCGGCGGCGTGTTTATTAGAAGGTTCTCGATGACTTGGCTAACGCAACCGCTTCACACGCGGCCCGCGCCTGCTTAATTGTGCTATTGCTGCGTTCTGATGGCTGCTGCGCATGTACACACATACCGATGCTCGTTTGAAAACTGTCACCTGCATAACGCGCTGGCCAACCTTCGTCCACCGTCTGCCGTCTGCATCGCGCTCTGAAACACACAAAATCACAATTTCGCACCCAATTTTCCTAAACATAACCCCTTGTCCTCCACAGTATATATGAAAAATGCGAAAGGATATCTTAAAATGATAAATTATTATAATATGTCGATTTTCATAAAAAGAAAATGTTTATCGATAGCTGGTCATGCTTAGGACACTTGTATTTATTACATGTAATAGCTGTAGGGAAGTCCCCCACAACGAAGTGGCATGGCGCGATGTAAAAGGTAGTTTTGGCGCTCGGACTGAGTGCCTCCTTGATGTGAACGGTACTCAGTAAGTGGCTAGCCATAGACAGTACACTTCGACAGTTCTAAGAGAGGCAATTGGAAGCTGCTTTACAAGGGATTTGCCTCAGACGTGGATCTGGCTATTATTTACTATTCTTGACATAAAGTAATGGCTCTAATATGTTAAAAATCCGAGGCGAAGAAGAGATTTTATAGAGTATTCGAACATCAAGAGCCGTGAGTACAGTTAGCCGCCATGTCGCTTGCCACCAATCTTCGCCACTGCTTCACTAAATCCATACATTCAATAATGTATATGGGCATGGACCAGTTAAGTTGTGCGTTGTTTTAATAATAATCACACCATTATAAATCCATGTCCTAACTATATTTCCTATCCTGATCACGAACCTATGCAGGGTCCTCACCTAAGTTCTACTAAACCGAGTATGCTGGTTTAAATGAACAATTCTTGGATTCAAGTGATTAATAGCGATATTTGTCTAATATAACAGGAGTAATAAAAGCTAAAGTTAAAACCACAAAAGTGAAGTTGGATAGGCGTTTGCTAAAGTATCCATATTTTATTACAAAATATAGATTTGTAGGATTACAGTGCAAGATTGTGTAAATATTATTGTCTAGAAAACCTGCTTCATAGGTGATAAAAAGGCAAACAAGCTAAGCTCATTTCAAAAATTAGTGTGGTTTTGATTTCTATCATGAATGGTTTCTTTTTTGAAGTTAATTAAGGCCAGCATTGTATTTTATTGTCTTGCAAAGTAAATTATGAACTACTCTAAGTGAAGTGAATTATTAGCTTTTTTAATTGGTGTTTTCTACTGTAATAAACAGAGAGCATTGACTAGTTAAACTATACTAGTTTATGGGTCCCTATCATATTCTCCACCTATTAGAAAGAAAATCGAATTATTGACATTGCTAAGGAAAACTGATATATATATATAGAGGCTTTTAAACAGTGTATTTATGATATTGTTCATCTTTATTTGTTTTTTTCGTGTCAGTTAAGATAAAAGCCCCTCAGGTCAAAATTTAGTTCTGCACTTCATACAGTAACATTTCAGTATTTGATTAAGTAATGATTTGAGTGTACCTGTCATTAGTATGAGGTTGGTGCAAATTTGCTTCCTGTAATTCACTGGTGTGTGCATTGTTGGTAACTGCTGCTACACACAGTTCAGAGTGCACTGTGTCTGTGTGCTATTCAATGGGAAATATCAACAAAAGAAACTTCAATAACCAATATCCAATTTTCTTAAACATATATTTCCAAATTAATGTGCCTCATTGGGTTGGCGACCATTCTTTTTTCTTCATTCACTTATGATTTTACCACTTTCATTGACTCCAAAGGTTAAAGCCCGTTTATTTTTTCTGTTAATTTCACCATATTCAAAATTATAGTCCGATACCTTTGTCCATTAGACAAATGCACAGTCAAAATTCGAAGTCCTCTCAGGGGGTAACATTAGAGTGTTTCATGGCACATTAGTGTTATATGTTGCTTTTTGCATGACAGGACTAAAGGTTCGGTTGTTAGGGAAGAGTGACACATACACACTAGTGTTATAACTCCAAGATATACCGTGAAGACAGACAGCAAAAGCACCTGCATCATATATACTGCTCACAGCACTAGATATTTCCTGCACAGTCAGGTGGTCATCCATTGCAGCCGACGATCACAAGTCACCTGCACCCACATACACACTGGCCCGGTGCGTGACCAGGGTGCCCTCAGTGGACTGAGGTCTCTCTCGAAACTGCTGTACAAATGCTGGATCGGTTCCCCTAGGCAAAAAGGGTTTAATGTTTCTGGGCCTTAATGCTTACTTGCTTTCTACACCAATCTCCAGACTCTGGGACTACAAGAACATATGTATTTTCACATGATTTACCAGAATATCATACTATTTTCGCCATATTTCTCGGTATCAGGCACTTAGCAGAAAGCTGCTGATCGCTTGCACACTATAATTCAGAAGATATAGACTGGAAATTGATTCTCTAGAAACCCGAAACTTTAGCAAGGTGGAGTGTGATGTAAACCACTGAGTAACTAGAAACTTATCTCGTCTGAGAAGACCTTTGTGTGAAAACTCGAAAAAAAGAGAAAACATATTTCCACTCGTTAATACCGATGTTGGTGATATAACAGATTCCAAATCATCCTTTTCCAAATTTCCACGGTGAACACACGCGATTATGAAGGCTCCCCAACGCATACTTTGTAATGGTTCGCTATTCAGTCGTCTGGAGGAGGACACGGTTACGTCAGGTACATTCCTGTACTCCAACAGGCCTTTCCATTTGGACAGCTCCTGCCGTTAGCTGGAAAAGTGAGTCATTCCCGTCACAGGCCACCACCGCTGTATGCCACGCTCCTCCACCAGACAGAATCGTCCTAGGAACTGGCCACATACATATTTGATCTCTATACTTAAATTAAATAAAACGATTGCAGTTTCAATTGGACGACATTCGACAATGAGCGAAGTATCGGAAATACCACACGCTGATTGATGGCTGTGGCTCTGTAAATAGAAATATCTGTACCATTTTTATGACTTGACGTACTTTTCCAAGTAAAAAAAAAATATCCTTATTCCTTTTGCGGCTATCGCAGTATTACAATCCATATCTTCCCTTACAACTGGACATAATAATTTTCTTTGCACATGTCCGAAAGAACACACACACACAATACTTAAAAGAACGATGCTCAAGGCGAACTTATCATGCACCAAGTGTAATACTTCGCCAATAACTGATTGCTGGCGATACGGAAACATACTGAGCGAGAAACAACAATGAGTAGACATGTCCCATAAGTTTTTCTTGCGAGTGGTCCATCAGTGTCTTAGAAAGAGAGACGTTTCGTCTTACAAGCCGCCAGATGTTAAAAACTATGTTACTGTCACACGCGGTCTTGGTTCTACAGGTGCTCACAAGTATCGCTAACGATATCCAAGTCAAAAACTATACAAGCCTTATAAATCGTGGAATGGCGTTACCTCCGAATGAAGTGCTTTTTACACACAAATACCTTAACACTGAATATTCACAGTGATCGCTGGAGTGTATATTAATACTGTAGACCAAGAGTGCGGTTACACGTCGCCGGCGGTGTAAGCTCGTAATAAAATCACCGAATTTAGAAAGTGATTCGGCTAAGGAATGCGGTATGAAGCTCGTATTTGTAACCCCCTCATACCACCGCTAGATATTCCTCCAGTATTTGTAACGCATTTTGTCTCAATGCCACGTCAGAGGTTCTGCGATATATCCACTGGGTTATAGGCGATGGATGATTGAGAATGACTACAAACGGCAGATGTGTACTGACTGAGGACATGAGAAATGTATACAGGCTTTTCAGATCACTAGTGCTATTCTTTCTGGTAGAAACGCTGTCTGCGATTTGGAATCTAGTCTTTCCATTCCACATTTCTGCATTCGAGGCTGTAGAGAAGTATTTCAATAATTACAACCACTAGTGTCACCTTTTTCGAACCTATCGGCTACAGTCAGTGCGTTAGGACCGTGTTTTGACCAGTCGATGGAAATGGCAACATTTTGTAACAGCTGCATCAAGCATCCACAATGTGTAAGGTTGGCTCCAAACGAAGTCCACTCTTGGAACACGAGATAGTATAAAGATGGTACGAACTGTTACAGTGATGTTTCTTATCGGAAAAATTAGGAAGACTCAGTATCATACAGGTACTGCAGCCCTCAGGGTCCATTCACGTCTGTCACCCCAACATTCTATCATCGTTATTCTGCACCATCCATCAGAGAAAAATTACGAACTATTCAAAACTTCGCTAACTTCATCCGATAGAAAACGCAATTTTTACTGCATACCAAGCTGAAAGCACACACTAAAATTTCCCAGTGTGATTATGTAATTAGGACATGTAGTTTTGGATGTGAGGTTTCCCCACCAAATAAAAGTGAGCTACAGCCCGTGTGAATTTAATTTTATAAATAAAGAGTATATCCTTTGCTATATAATTGAATTTCCTGTAGTGAGATCCTTCCTCTCCTGCTGAGACTGAGTCTTTTTCCACCAATTTCCGGGTGCATGAGGGAAGGAGAAAGGCTGGGGGGTTCCTGGAAGGGGATTTAAGTAATTCATCGATTTAATTAATTAGTCAATCAAATTGATATCAAAAGTGTGCTTGTACTGGCGATTGGAGTCCTTAGTGGGATGGGGGAGGAGGAGAGGAGGAGGGGGAACAATATGTTAAGGAACTGTGAATCAAGTTTGCCCTAATTGCATACTTGCCCTGAATGTATGCAGGCTGCACTAACAAATCGCACTGATGCTGTCTTCGTTTCATTATTTATATATGTACTGAAACAATTCGAAACTCTTAGTGAAAAGAAAAGAAGTGACGTTTATCGATTTTTATTCTCGAAAGCATCTACAACAATAACAACAACAACATATTGTGTAAATAATGAAATTTAAGAGTAACTACTATACACAACATAGACTGTACCAATACGAAATTGTTAGAGATAAAATAACATTTATCGGGTGTGGTCCCACGAAATCATCTACAAGAACCTCAGACTCGTTCGCCGCGCTTGGTAGCCGAGCGGACTCGGGCGCCTTGTCACGGTTCGCGTGGCTACCCCCCGTCGGAGGTCCGAGTCTCCCTTGGGCATGTGTGTGTGTGTGTGTTGTCCTTAGTGTAAGTTAGCTTAAGTTAGATTAAGTAGTGTGTAAGCTTAGGGGCTGCTTAGGGACTGATGACCTCAGCAGTTAGGTCCCATAAGACCCTACCACAATTTTTTTTCAGACTCGTTCGCCACAACATACTACATATTTGATGAATAATATACACACTAATGATGATATTGCTGCTGCTGAAGCAGCCGCTGCTGCCACTGATGCTGCTGATGCTGCTGCAGGCACTGTTATTGCTGTCGCAGCTCCTGCCACTGTTGTTGCTGGCACTGCTGTTGCTGTAGCTGTTGTCTCTCAGCCTCTTCAATTACCCGCTGGGTATATGCTGGAACCCTAAGACATGTATTTGATACGAAGTTCTTACTGAAAAAAATCCCTCGAAATCATCAACAGACTCGCTGGTCACGCCAATACTACAGATGGAATGTATACTTACAATGCTGCCGATGCTGCTGCTGAAGCAGCTGCTGCCACTGTCCCTGCTGTTGAGCCACTGCATTCATTTCGTCCACGATTTGGTGTTGGTGGATACGTGCTGAAACAGTGGGAATAGACGTATTCAATACAACGAAAGTCATACTGGAAGACAAAACTTACAGTTACCGTTACCGTTTGAATCTCTACGATTAATGCACACGAGGAAGAGAAAGTCGATCTACCTCACACTACGGCGGTTGACGACAGATTGAGGGCAACTGGTCGGTGCGGCATCTTAGAGCAGGTCATTTCTGTATCTCCTTCTAACTTCGTTACTAGGGTGAGAAATTCTGTGATAATGTGGTCTTGATGAGTTCATTTGCTGCTAATTTATTTCTACGGATACCGAAAGATGCAGTGGTCTTGAGAGCAACTGGGGGTGGAATGGCCTTTATATACCCTCTGCCCCCTCAACCCAATACTTCCTCCAGGGTGCCAATAGGAACGCAGCGCACGCTGAACAAGTCGGTGCCGGAGCACAGCCTGTGTCTTGCTGATTTTTGCTATTCTACGAAACAGAATGTAAGATTAAACATTGGTAATGGCTCGCCCCCCATGTCGTGATAACTCTAAGTTCAGCTTTCTATGTATCCATGGTTGCCATAATTTATGTCTGACAAGCCGGAACGTTTCCTTCAAACTGACTAAAAATGGATGTAATTGGGAAGGAGAAATCGGAACAAAGCGGGCTACTTCTCTTAAGCTAGAAAAGTGAAAGATTGGAGCAAATGCGCTTTTAATTGCCTAGAGCTGCAGCTATACAAAAAATAACGGAAATCTGGAAGACCACTGTGTATTTGTTTGACTGTATCAGACGCTAACAATTATTTCATAATTGCTGTTGATTTTGTTATGCCCAACGTCATGTTTTTGGGGGGCTTCGGAAACATTAAAATGTTTGGAGCTTAGCGTTTCAAAGGCATGATGACGTTTACTGATATGACAGACAATTGCTAATTTCTCAGCTGTTATAACTGACACTCTTTATGAAAGGATTTGAAACAACTAACTGTCCATTTCTTTAAGTTCTTCTAGAGTGCACATTTGATTTGTACCTTGCATTAGCTAAATGATCATGAATATCTGGTCTTCCCCATCTGCAATAATATGGTAACACAAATTACTCTTTGTGCTTCGTAGTCAAGCCTCCCTCGTTTTATGAAGAACCATTCATCTGAATATATTTTCCGTGGAATGAAGACTTCCTCTTCGGCATTTTGAGTTCACTTGAAACAGTCAGGCACCTTAATAACAAATTAACCGTGATGCAACTCAGAAAAAGAGAATCACTTTGCTGCAAAGCTTAAACTAAAGTGAGGTAAGGGACATTCATGGTGGTCCATCAGTGTGGCAACATGCATTCGAGTCATGGTGCTTAAAGGACGGCTCATACTTTAAAATGAGTTAATCCCTTATAAATATGTCAGAAGCAAATAAAATATATATCAATTCGTAATGGTACAAGTTGTTTAGAGAACATGTAGTAATCGAAAGCGTTCACGTGGCGACGACCCTTAATCAGTTTCATATAATTATACAAGAGAACATTACACACATTTCTTGATTTCACCCGCTCAAACACGTTGTAAGCATTATGCAGGAAGCTTTTCCCAGCGAATCCCTAGTCCTTAAAGCTAATTGTTGTAACATATTGAGGAAGTAAGAGTTCTATAATGTTTTTTTTTTTTCAGATGTGTGCTACAGCTCTCTTCTTGAATAAGCGGAATTGTCCAGTCACTGTCTCCCTTCAATAGCGATAAATAAATCATGACCATAGTTTGCACAATACATTCACTATCACCCCTCAAATTCACTATCATAATTATGGTATTACCTCATTCACAGACATCCCGCACACACTTGAAGTTGAATAACTGAATGACGATGGATTCATAGAGATTATTCAGTTACATACAGCTGGTGCGCTGAAAGGGACAAACAAAAGACTGTTGTACGCTTGGAATAAAGCATTCTTTGCTTTCAACCCTGTAGGAGATTTCGATATAGCACGGTCTGTATCATTAAGTCGCCGTTTCTCGCACACCTAACAAACAAAATCTTTGTATGACACTCTAACAGGCTTTTTTGATTTTTCGTAATAAACTCAATTTTGCCAGCTGCAATAACAGATCTGTCTCGCGTTGATCCTCTTCATGCTACAAAGTGCTAAACGAGTACGGGGCTTAGCAACTGGACTTAAAATGTTCTTACCCTAGAACGGTTCTGCGGTTTCTCCACCCATTTGCTTGGCCCCTGAAAATTAACCCCAAATGGATGTACTCTATATTACACTCGAAATGATTTATTAGTTAGAGGAAATTTGTATGATGTGGGAGGTGGTAGGTAGGTCTATGTGAGCTATGCATGGAATGCACTGAGACAAACCTTGATTTGGCAGTCTGAATATATAAATGACGCCACTGTGTGTTGGCAACAATCCAACACATTGATAACCGTAAGGTTTAGGAGAGAGATTTTACGTGGAAAATTATGTGCCATGTAGATATTTAAATTTCAACGTGATATTTGTTCCAGAACAGAGGAGACATTTGCAGTTCATCACCCGTTATCAGACTGCAGCAGCAATGGTAATATTTAATTGCAGTTACACTGATATTATATGTACCTAGTTCCCAGTATTCTTGTGAGTCTGGAGATTGCCATAGAAACCATAGCAGCAACTAAGAATATCAGGGACAGAAACAGCATCTCAGTGGATGCCTTTGTTCTGGACTGGGGCGTGCCCATCTTTTGTACATAAGTTCAAATAGGCTGAGAAAGCCTCCGGCTTATGACGATTAGGCTCTCAGCTCCCCCTGGATGGGTGAACAGTTATCTAATACCCAGTTTGCATTGAGTCGCCTTGAGCTATGTGTGCTGTGTGTAGGCTCAAACGAAAAATGAGAAGATTCAATATGATTAGTGTTTGTGCTGAAAGTATTGACAGCATTCAAACTCCTATCACTCAGGTCCTCCTGGTGTGGAGACTCTCCACGAACAGCAGGCCTGTCTTGCTGACACCCACTACTGTGGCTGTGGTCATAGGCCGCGTTTACAGTGGTAGTTCCGTCCATTGGTGTAGTACTGCGGCGCGGTGTGTGTGGGCATCTGGAAGGTGAGTACATGGGATGTAAGGGTGTTTTCAAGGATCTCAGGTATCTAGCCAGGAATGGATTGTGTTTATCAATACATCGTAGTAGTATTTATTGTTGGTACTATACTATGATGCAGTAGACCCTTTTCTCCCTCCTTCCAAATGTTGCTGAGAGAACCAATTTAGGAATTCTATAGTACTTTTAAAAGCCATTAATGACATCAAATTACCGAAAGATAAATTTATTGTTTCCAATAGTTGTATTGCATGCATACATGCATTCGGTATAGGTGTGCATGGCTGCCGCATGTGTGGCTCTCTCTCCCAACCAGTGTGGATGATGCTACCATGCAGTCAGCTGACAGTGCGCTTTGTGATCGTGAGTTTGTGTGATCGGAAGGATTTTTTTTATCTCACCAGGTATGTTTAGTGGAATATTTCTGGTGGAGGAGGGTGTTTGTGTTCTCAAACATTGATGCCTGCAAGACCTCAGGTCTATTGAGCACTTCGACCTATTTGTGATGGAAATTTCAGTACCTGGTTTGCATAATGTTTTAATGAAATATTGAAATGTTGGCAATATGTTTAATAACCAGTGTAAGGTGGAGGTGAGTGTTCTATGTGATCTTGTTGACTTCTGTACATGTTTAAATGGCTTGTTTGATAGGGTAATGCAAATAGATTATTTCACTCCATTTTTGATATCGAAAATGTGCCAACATTCCTTTTGTCTTCAGCATTAGTAAATAGAAATACAGTACTCTGAGGAGAGATAGAAACCTCTATGTTCGTGTTTTGATACATTGGGTCACACAGATACAAACGGGGAGTGGCCTCTTGTGAGCGACAGAGAGAGGAACAAGTATGGAATTAGCTGATCAACGGAATGCTACCACTTGATGGTTTGTTTGAGGCTGCAAAATCGAAGGAGGCCGATATCTACTCTGTGGCCAGTGGTATTTAGTAATGTGATCTGTAATTAGGACATTGAGTTGTTTTGAACTTCATGGCGGCGCATTGACGACAAACACACACATGAGAGACTCCAAATGGTGGCTACTATACTGCACTTCATTCCATTCCCTGGTGACAACAGTTACTATGTTATGAAGAGCAAGGGTGAGGGGTACAGTCCTGATGTCAACCCAAGTGCCAGAAACTTGTCTTCAATAAACTGATTAAATAAAGAATATGTATCGATATATCATAGGCTTTTGATTTGAATGTCATGTCATGAGATCCTCTCTCTCCAGCACAAGCAAGTCTTTTCCTATCAGTATTTTCTGTGAGGGATAGGGAGGGGGTGAGGACTAGGGGGTGGGACTTCCTTTGGTGGTGACACTGTACACTAGCTCAGTCGATCCCTGCATGCCAAGGTGAGCTCACACACAAATATTTTCAATACGACGACACCTCCAGTCTGCAGCAGTGTAATTACATAATTAGGACATATAGTTGCTGGATGTGAGGTTTTTCCACCAGGTGAAAGTGAGATCCAGCCCCTGTGAATAGATTTTTATAAATAAACTGTTCATCCTATGCTATATAATTGAATTTCCTGTCATGAGATCCTTCCTCTCCAGCAGAGACTGAGTCGTTTGCCACCGATTTCCTGAGGGAGGAGTGGGAAGGGGAAGAGCTGGGGGGTTTCCCAGAAGTGGGCTTAATTTGTCGACATAATTAGTTAGTCAATCAAGAGTGTGCTTTTATCAGTGAGGGGAGTTCCCAGAGGGATGGGGGAGGAAGAGGAGGAGGAGGAGAAGGGAAAAGGGGTTTGGTGGGTGAACAACAGGTTAATGTCCTGTCAATTAAAAGAGAACAATAGGTTTTCTGCCCAAATGCATACTTGCTCCTGGATGTAGGAAACCCACACTAACAAAATGCACACATGCCACCCTTGCCCCACTACTCATCAGTGCTCACAATATTAATTATTTTGAGAGAAAAGATAAACTTGTCGTTGCTACTGCATTCAACTGCATTGTTCTCTTTATACTCTGTTTCATTTATTTATTTTCCTTGGCCTGCTGCTAGAAATACAGAGATTTGTCGATAAATCTCTTCATCATCTTCATTCTCTTCTAACAAGTTTTTGTCTGAATCATATACGTAATATTCCTCATTATCCTGTGTTGATGTTATAGCTTCCTGATTTTCTTAGACATCAGCAAAGCCAGTATAAGTCTCATGAGTTTTTGTGTCATTGGATGAACACCATCCGATATCACTACTATTTACTGAATAGTGATGAATTTCTGTCCTTGCTGAATATACAACAAAATGGGAATGGGTTTCTATTCATTTGATTCTAGGATCATCGTCTTCATTTTTCTTAAAAGATTATCTTTTTGATAGTATTCTCTAAATATTGTCTGAGTTTGGGGAATGGGATCATCTCATCAAAATCTATTTGACCACACAATGTGTGCAGGGCTTTTTCCTTTCCTCCCCTTCTAGTAGTAAGGGCAGAGCCTCTTCTAGATCACTACCTCTCATATCTTGCTTTACTTTCCATTTTTTCAACCCATTTTATATTTGACAAAGTTCACCAAACCATGCCACATTGTCTGACCAGTCTTCAAAACTGCCCTTCTAATTACCTTCTGTAACAATATGCCTCTCCTTCAGTACTTAAGAACCATCTCCTTTCTGCTCCATAATCGCTATTTCTCTTCCTCCCTATATACCCTGTTTCATTTGAATAATTTCAGCTTCATCTACCTCCTCAACAATTGTTTTTTCTTAACTTCCTCTACTACACCTTCTCTTCATATTTGTTTGATGCCTATTTCGACGTGCTGTTTCAGGTACTTTCTTTCAATTCCCTTCAAGTTGTATGATTGCTTGTTTTACGCAAACGACTTTTGTTTTCGACTTTCTGTAAGAAATCGTCGACAGTTTTATGACTACTGCAGACATAATTTTTCGAATCGCCAAGTAGTTTCTTCAATCACTTCCACACTATCTCAGATTCTGAACACCTATCTTTCGAATATTCTAATGTCTTACTAGCACCCAGGTAGTCCTTCATGATACTATGTGCACGATTGTCTGGCACTGATGCAACAACGAACTTATACTGTTTTTGCACAGACCAAAACTCCTCTACAAATTTCTCTTTTAACTTCTGGAGAGTCACGTTTGATGTGTCTAAGTTCAATCCCAATGTATTTGCACTATTTGGAATAGCATCATTTGCTAAATTAATGTTTTGCTGATCTTTAATGCCCTTTGGCAGCACCCAGTCACAGTTATTTATGGAATCTGCTGGCTGCCAACCCCATTGTTTGGTTTGAGGATTGTACTTTGCTCAGTAGCTCTGATTTTCGCACAACCAAAGAAGTGTTACTAGCTTTATTTTGCAACCCGATGTGTAATGACTCCACTTCATTACAAATTTATGTAATGTACTTGAGTAAAAGCTTAGTGTACTTTCATGAAAGTTTTTTTAATGGCACGAAATCTTCGTTTCTGCTACTTTGGTATTTATTAACAGAAAGAGTTCCTGCAATTTACTCCAAACTGATTCTACACTTCCTTCTATTTTTTTCTAATTCAGTATCAAGTCTCCCATTGATAATATTACTTCATGCTGGCCATTTTGTTACGTCATCTTTCGCTGAAGAAATGGAAATACTGAATTTAGTAGCCAGATTTGAGTCTTGATTTTTGTCTACAGTTTCTGGTTTTTAGTTTTTGATTGAGTAGTGATTTCAGTTTCTGTCTTCTGGCTCTCATTTCTAGCTTGTGGTTGGACCTGAGTCACAATATTAGTTTGCATACCCCAACATTATCATTAACTATGGTCATGTACGTGGTCATCTTTTTCAATATTTCCATTAATGCTGAAATAGAAGATCGATATACTGCCCCCATTGCTCAAGTCTTTTCAGCATTTTGCTGAACGAAAAATGTAGTTTCATTTTGTAATTTGCTTACTACTGCTGTGAATTCTCATAGTGGGTGTGTAATTTCAAGCACACCGTCTCTGATGGTGGTGCCACCTGCTGGCTATTGGTTTCACTCTCTCCTCTCAGATGCGCTGTCAGCAAGTACTTCATAATTGCTAACACTGTCAAGTTCGCTCTTGATTTTTTCCTGTTCCTTGATCGTTATTAGCCCTGCACCAGGCGAGACGGGTTAGTTTTGTGCTGCCGTACAGCTAAGTGATTTAGTGTGTAATAAAACTCTGTTTAGTTCAGGAAACTAGTTTAACACGTGTATTTGTGTGTTTTGCAAGCTTACTATTAAAGGTTTCACTTCTCTTTTCGTATTGTTCTAGAAAACGCGAAAGGAACATAAAGTAGGGTTACGGTCGTATTCTTGAATTCATTTCAGCGCAGTAAAACTTATAGAATCTCATTTAATTGTTCTGTTCCGTTCCAGCAAGTTAAGAAAAGCGTATCCCCTTGTTGTTAAACTCTTATTTTGCGAAACACAGCGTAAATTTTGAATTCCGGTATGTGGAAACTTTGTACATACGGTAGTAGCTTTGTTTACATACAGTTGCGACTAGGCCTAATTTTTGTAAACGCGATTTTCTTCTTCTTTTCGGTAATCTAACTTAGTGTCACTAAAGTAAGATTGTTTACATACGATTGAGACTAGACCTAATCTTTCGTAAACGTGTTTTCTTGTTTCTCTGTAATTTAATTTGACTTGTTCTCACTAAAGTAAGATTTTTGCCATGAGTGAAAAGTGCCTGACGTGCCGTAGAATTGTTAGCTCTGGGGTTTGGTGTGATGGGTGCAGTAGTTTTTTCCATAGGGGATGACTCTAGTGGCGTGGGAAATGGGGAGGTGGATCAGACTCATCAGTGGTTCTGTAGGAAATGCAGTAGAGATAGGAAAATAGTGGAACAGGAGGGGAAAATTTTCTCCCTTCGAGGTGGGAAGTGGCAACAGGTAATAGGAGAAACAGACCTACAACTTTGTCAGACAGCTTTGTGGTGAATCTGAAGAATAAGTTTGACCTGTTACTTCAGTTAGAAGCTGATGAGCCTCAGACAGAGGTTGGTGTAGAAAGGGCACAACAAACTTTCAGTAGAAAATTGAATAAGAACGTAGGGAAGTCAGCAAAGAGAAAGAAAGTTTTGTTGTTAGGTATTTCACATGCCAGAGGTGCAGGCTAACTTTTGCAGGACCAGTTATGATCAGAATACCAGGTCACAATTTTTTTTAAACCAAGTGCTAGTCTGGGTCAGGTGACAGAGGATTTAGGTTCACTCTGTAAAGATTTTACCAAGGAAGACACCGTTGTTATTCTGGGTTGGGCCGGGCAATAGTTTTGACAGAGATCCTGGGTACAATATAGAGTGTGACCTGGCAAAGATTGCATCGGCAACGAGACATACCAGTGTTGAGTTTGTGTCTGTTCTGAGACACCATGACCAATCTCATTTAAACTCTTCTGTTGGGAGAGTTAATTTAGAGTTGGAACAGCTGCTTGGGTCGGGTGTGGGGTCACATATTGGTTTGGTTCCTGTTGATTCTCTCTGTAGGTGGGATTATACTAGATATGGCCTACACCTCAACAGGAAAGGGAAGGGTAAACTGGCTTGGCTAATAGCAGGAAATGTAAGGGGGGAGGCACTTCCATGAGTGGTAATATACCAGTGGTGTTAGGTGTTGGAGCACCACCTTTTTTAGGATATGTAAGACAGAACAAAGTCAGGTTCTGAGAGAAGTAAAGACTGAAACAAACCTTCAGTTTGATAAAGAAATCAAAATTCTTAATCCATGCACATTGTATCAGCGAACACAGCTGTTGGTTCAAAATTTACAGCAATCAGCAGAAATTTTATTTCCACCCAATTTCATGTCAGTAAATGTGAAATGCCAACTATCTTTAGTGCATTAAAATACTCAAGGGCTTAGAAGTAAAATTAATGAACTACTTATGTGCATTGACAAATCAGAGTCATCGAACCCAGTTGATATAATTTGCCTCTCTGAACATCATGTGACCACTGGTACATGTTAAACCTTACAGAATTTGAGTTAGCCTCCTACTTCTGTAGACAAAAGATGGAGAAAGGAGGAGTTGCCACATTTGTTAAAAACAGTTTTAAATTTAAGAATACTGAGATTAATAAATTTTGTTTAGAGCAGCACTTAGAAGCATGTGCAACAGAGATGGAATTTCATAATAGGTCCTTTATAATAGTAGCCATATACAGAGCACCTTCAGGAAATTTCAACCTGTTTATAAAAAGTCTTGAAGTTTTATTATCTCACCTAAAATTAAAAAACAAAGAACTAGTGGTTGATGGTGATTTTAATACAGATGTCCTGAAAAAACTGTCAGTGAACAGTTACTGAAATTAGTTACTTTGTCATTCAATTTAATTTCTACTGTAAATTTCCCAACTCGGGTATAGAAGTGTTCTAAGACTGCCATTGATAATATATTTATAGACAATTCTAGGCAACTAAGCCACATTACAAAACCAGTACTAAATGGGCTATCTGACCATCACATGCAACACCTAACATTAAAGTTTGAAAATTGTCAGAATAAAACCTCTATCGGAACTGAGAACAGTCAAAACAGTCAAAAACTGAGAAATTTAGGAGATTGCCCAAAGAAATTAATGGGGTGGATGTTTACAGCATCCAAGACACAAATGGAAAATACAAATCATTCATTAATAAAGTTAGAACCTTATTTCAAAATGGTTTTCCCCTGAAGGTAACTCAAATTAAGCAGAAGTCTGGATCACATGGATCACACCATGGATCCATGGAGCCATGGATCACACAAGTGATAAAGATATCATATGAGACAACAAGGAAACTCTATTTGATATGTAGGGACACCTTTGATACTGGCATTATAGCTCATTACAAAAATTACTGCAAAATATTGAAGAAGATTATCCAGAAATCTAAACACCTTTGTTATGAGAAGATAAATACATCCAGCAATAAAATATAAACAATATTGGATATAGTTACGTCAGAGACAGGTAGGACCAGAAATGAGGAGGAACAAATAGCTCTAAAAATGAATGAAACTGTGGTAACAAACGCATGTTGTGTTGCAAACCATTTAAACAAGTATTTTGTCTCTGTTAATGATAGCATGGGGTTGTCAGTTTCAGTAAATAGTCCAATGGAATATCTGAGACCAGTGCACACAAGCAATCTCAGTGAAATGGAATTGACACTTACCTCACCCAAATAAATAGAATCCATCATAATGTCCTTGAAATCAAAGCATTCTAGTGGTTATGATAACATATCAACAAAGTTAATAAAAGAATGTTCATGTGAGCTTAGTCATATCTTAAGTTATTTGTGTAATCAATCACTTGTCACAGGAACATTTCCAGACTGGCTCAAATATGCTGAAGTTATACCTCTCCATAAGAAAGGGGACAAAGAAATGCCATCAAATTACCGACCAATCTCACTTTTGACAGTTTTTTCAAAAATCTTTGTAAAGGTTATATTCAAGTGTCTACTTAAGCACCTTACTGACAATAACATGCTGTCAAAGTCACAGGTTGGGTTTGTTTAGGGTTCTGATATTGAGAAAGCTATTTACACTTACAGCAAAAATGTCCTTAATTCATTGGACAACAAATTAAAGACAACTGTCAAATTCTGTGAAAACGCGTTTGACTGTCTGAATCATAGCATTCTTTTAAGTAAATTAAAATATTATGACGTCACTGGTAGTGCTGCAATGTGGTTTCAGTCATATCTTACTAATAGTAAACAAAGGGTGTCATTACATAACACTTCAGCAGTAGGCGATCAGACATCATCTGACTGGGAAAAAATTACATCTGGTGTTCCCCAAGGTCCCATACGAGATCCACTACTGTTTCTTGTGTATATTAAGGACCTGTCATCTATTAGATTACCAGAAGCGAAGTTTGTCTTATTTGTAGATGATACAAACATTGCAATAAATAGTAAATCAAATATAAATTTAGAAAGGGCAGCTAATCAAATGTTTACTGGCATTATTAAGTGGTTAATAGCCAATTCACTGTCATTAAACTGTGAAAAGAAATACTACATGCAGTTCAGAACTCCCAAGAGATTTCCTACTGGTGTGTGTATAAAATATGACATGGAAATAGGAGAAGTTGAGAGTGTAAAATTCTTGGGATTACAACTTGATAATAAACTCAGTTGGGAGCAACATACTAACGAATTGCTAAAGCGCTTAAAGAAGCCTGTGTTTGATGATGTCAAACATATAAATATAAAAAACGACATATTTTGCTTATTTTCACTCCATTATGTCATATGGTATCATATTTTGGGTTTACTCCACAAACAGAGAAAACATTTTTAAAGTACAAAAGTGTATAATAAGAGTAATGAGTAGAGTAAACCCAAAAACATCATGTCGAAACCTATTCAAAGAATTGGGCATATTAACCACAGCTTCTCAGTATATTTATTCCTTAACAAAGTTTGTTGTAAATAACACATCACTTTTTCTAACTAACTGCCTAGCACACGGTGTCAATACTAGGAATAAGAACAATATATATAAAGATTAAAATCGCTTTCTCTTGCCCAGAAAGGAGTCCAGTATTCAGAAAAGCATATTTTCCGTAAGTTACCAGCAACCATTAAGAGTTTAGTTTCAGACAAGGCACAACTTAAACATAATTTAAAAGAATTTTTGGTGGGCAACGCCTTCTATTCCATCCATGAGTTTCTCAACATTTGCAGTAGACCATATTAATGAAAATTTATTATACTTCAATTTTTGACAATACTTGGTTGTCACACCCAAGTAACTACCTACTATACGAATGATGGATGTATGAAAAGCAGATGTAATTCTTAAGTCTGTAAATAGTGGAAGTTTAATTTGAAAAATTGTACATAACTGACTGTTCTTAACTGAGGAGCACTGAAATGAATAATGTACTTCAATTTTTGACAATACTTGTTTGTAATAGCCAAGAGACTAGCAAATGTCTGAATGATTGATTTAATGAAAGCAGATGTAAGTATTAAAACTGTAAATATTAGAAGTGTAAATGTAAGTCATGTATGTGATTTTACTGTTTATTGACTGAGGATCATTAAAATTAATGAAACTCAAGTTTTTATAATTACATTTTTGTAATGTGTTTATCTGACATGTTCCACAGCTAGGAGGACCCTATCTTCTATGGGTCTATGGAATGAATAATTAATCTAATCTGTTAGAAATCGTCATACTAGATAATTCTTTTTCCTGTCTCTCTAGTATCATAATGTAATATAATACAACTTTCAGTACCATTCTGCACTGCCTCAGTTCCACTACTTTACACGTTGTCATATACTTTATGAAATCCTGTTTTGTTTTCGTTTCTTGTTGTGAACAAAATTTAAGTGTTTCTCACCAGAAAAGTCTGAAAAGTCCTGTCACAGTCGCAACTGTAACGAAACCCACTGGTTCACTGTGTCACTGATTCATCATTTATCTAAAAGTATGTGGATCGCATATCACTGAACTTTTTAATTACTTTTGAATACATTATGGGAGTGAACAGTGGTAAATGTGTTACAGATATTTACTATCAAAAACAGTATTGGTCACAATTTATTTATTACCGTTACCGGAGTAGTGATTCTCCAGCAGAGGAGGTTCTTACTGATTGGTCTGAAGATGATCACAGTAGTAGTCGTAACCGGTCACTGTAATAAATAAATTGTGATCAAGACTGTTTTTGATAGTAAATATAAGAACTTTTTAATGTTTTTATATTAGGTAAAGTGTTTATTTTCAACTATAAAACTAGCAATTTTTAGCTATTGCAATAGTTGTATTTGCTTTAAATGATGCTTAAAGCGGTAAAGAATTGTGTTATAAGTTTTTAGAATGGTAAAGCTTCGACGCCTATGAAGCTATGTTAAGACATGCCATTATAACGGTCGCTTTTACGTCAGAGCGTCTTACAATTTTGCTGCTGTCTTGTGCATGTTCAAAAAGAAAATGGGCTCCCTGTCCAACTTCTTTCAATTTCCAGGAAAACGCAGCCTTTCGTGCTCTTGGTCAAACATTGGCATTGAATCTGCACAATATCACTGTTATTACAGTTGTTGATTTTAACAATATTTAATTCATTAATGGACCATATGTAACAAAGGAATGTAACAGTGCTCGTTTTACAACAGAGTTGGTACACAACAAAGAATATCACACTGCAAAACACTGCACTGACTACGTGGTAGTCTTACCAGTACCAATGTAGTAATGAACAGACTGTAGACTGGTATAACCTTACCACACTACAACCCTTATGATGAGATACTAATACTAGGACGACTTGTAGTCACTAGCTGTGAAGGATCAATTTAACTTTATTTTTTCAGAAGTTATTTAACTGTTACTGAAGTGAATTTACGATATTATCAGTAATTTTTCATTGATCTACTGGGAGCTGACTGCAGTGGTCTAGTGATTCTTTGCATTCAGTCCGGAACCGCGCGACTGCTATGGTCGCAGGTTCGAATCCTGACTCGGGCATGGATGTGTGTGATGTCCTTAGGTTAGTTAGGTTTAAGTAGTTCTAAGTTCTAGGGAACTGATGACCACAGATGTTAAGTCCCATAGTGCTCAGAGCCATTTGAACCATTTTTTTTATCTACTTGGATTCAAGACTGATGGAAGCTGTGGCTTCTGAAATAGTGCAGTGGCTTCCATGTTTAAAATTAGCAGTTACATATTATTGAAACTTGGATAACTGAAAATTAAGTGAAATTAATCCCAATGTCTGAAACTTGAAGTGAATCCGCAATGTAGCCAGAATTTTTATATACATAAATTTTACATGTTCATACTATTTGCAACAGTCTATCATTGTTGTTATTCTGGAATTATTTTATAGTATCTTTTGACCATTAAGATTTGCTTCAAAATATTTTAAAAAACTGAAAAGGAGATTTAGGATTCAGTTTCTTACCTTAGGAGAAAAACTTTAACAAACACTTTAGAAAAAACTGAATCTATTCAATAATTATATATATTGCTTGTTACTGTAATATCCATTACACTTTTAATTACTTGGATTTAATAAGAAGTCTTGCCTTGATTATCACAGTCATTGTGGTACTATACATGATGGCAGCAGAATGATAAATTTCACTTTCCCACACTGACACTATCATATTTCCTTGACAAAGATATTTACCTCCAAAGTTCAAGTTGGCTGATAGCAACAACTTGTTATTGTGCACAGCAGTTACATATATTAAATTGCACGGTGTGCTACATTGTGAAGGGAAGCAGGAAAAAAAAAGAAATGTACCTGGGTGAAGCTGTGGGTTTTATGATGAGACAATAAAGGCTTCAACAAAATTTGTTACATGAGCCTCTAGTGGAGGACATCAAGTTGTACATAAATTACTTAAGAATAGGTGAGCATACATTTCAGTATTTGCTCAGTAAAGTGTCTTGCCACATCACAAAGCACAATACTCACTTAAGAACTGCTATATCTGCAGAAGACAGGCTCACAGTAACACTGATTTCTTGCAACAGGAGACAGTCACTATAGCTTACAGTACAGCACTCGAATACCACAGTGCACATTAACTAAAATAATACCTCAAAAGCTTAAAGCAATTTATAAAGCACTGAAGGGCCAATATCTGAAAGTAAGTAAATGTTCAATACACTTTATGTGCATTAAGAACTATTTTTATTGTAGATGAAACTAGTAATTTCTTTTGTGTTCAACAAGTACAAAATTAATAGAACTGTATAAAGCTGGTATGCTTTACAATGTGAGGAAGACTGGAGAGCTCAGAATAAATGAAGTAAGTATGTGAATATGTACTTTTGCTTTCTCGTGAGAGTAGCTTGAGCAGAGGCCATTTATTTTCTTTTTTATGTTGTCAGCTATGCACCCAGGTCAATGATCTCCACAATTGTTTTGTAGCTCTCCAGTCTTCTTAATCTGCTTTTGTAATCCAGATGCCACACATTGTAAAGCACCTCATCAGCTTTGTACATTTATGTTAATTTAGTAGTTGACGGCACACATGAATTAAGCTTCGAGGCCGTGTTCACAAACACGCTATTGGTGAAAGAACGCTGCAGCGATGTTAGCGCTCCAAGTGGTAACATTTCATATTGCAGTGATGAATGAACAGAAGACAAAAACGACTTTTACGATCAAATCTACAGCGAGATCCTAGATTTGATCATATTTATTTGATGATAGGCGAGATTTGACAAATTTCCATATTACATCATCAAGTTTCTTCGACATAAATATTTGACATATCAACTTTGACAAAAAAATATGAAAGTATAATACTGGCCTAAGATGGAATTAATTTATTACTACCACGTTACTTGTGGTAGCCATTTTCCTTTAAGTTGCGTTAGCTCTAAATTCTATCTTAAATAAAAGATGGATATTCTTGTTGTGCAAAACCCACAATTTCTGGAGATGACTTTAGCACACACAGGTCACTGTCACATGAACTTTCGCTCACATAAGTACCATTTCAGCACTCACAGTATTTTCACATCGCCAGACATAGTGCAACCACATACATACAACATGCTACTCTGCCTGTGACTACTGCCTTTTCGTTGTGTTCCGCCCTTTCACCATACTTCTAGCACCAAGTGATTTCTCGACATTCTTAGATATATTGACAAAAGAAATTAAAAACTGTAATTAACACACGAATATTACATCCAGTATGTTCATAAGAAAACTTTCTTAAAAAGCTTCTGGTTTCTTTAAACAGTATCTAATATGTAATCTACTTTTTAAAGATTATCAATATATTTTGTACACATCGATAATTTTAACAATTTTGAAAACATAGACAGCTGTATTTATCAATTTTTTGTAGCCACAGTTTAAGTAAAAATTTTTATTAATTTTTTGGTTAAATTTAGGCTTTTACTTTATGGACAGACAGTGTCAAATTACGTTTGGTGAAGAAGAATGAGGAGGCAGTCTGTACTTTGTGCATAAGCCCTCTGTGATG
This sequence comes from Schistocerca gregaria, assembly GCF_023897955.1. Lineage (NCBI taxonomy): Eukaryota > Metazoa > Arthropoda > Insecta > Orthoptera > Acrididae > Schistocerca > Schistocerca gregaria. The sequence continues at coordinate 909,652,284 of NC_064920.1, read as the reverse complement.
AAGTTAACAGGTGTCTTTATGACCAAAGAAAGTATCTAGCTTTCTATCATATTGCAAATGTTGTTGCCATTTCATGCACTGTCAAGCAACAAAATCTTTCATCTCATGTAACAATTTAGCTTCTGAGATTAATCTCTCTTTTACAAAGTTCGAAAATCCTGTGCACCTGAAGTGTCATCCAAAGGATAGGTCAGTGTGCTCGTAGAAGGCTACTCTAAGATATTTTTCCAGTATACCTGTATAGTTTGGTTTGTACTGATTCCCACACTGATCTATGTTATATATCTATCTATATATCTATATATCTGATCTATGTTCATCTGGGAGAAGATTTCTTCAAATTTGCTATTTACATAGGAAGAAAGTAAGATTTTGCATTTGATGGATCTTGCTGTGCTTTTTTAATTATATGTGACAAAGTTTTGTGATAACCATTAGTATAGCACTCCAATTTATGAGTCGTTTCATTGAGTTCCTTTTCAAGATGTAAATTTTAATCCACCCTCTCTACAGTTTCAGTTGCATTTTATCTTGTTCTATTTTGGTAACCTTTCAGTCTAATGGATATGAATAGAAGAATGGCAATTATTATTGCTGTGTTATTTGTGCAGGGATACACCAAGCCGACCGTGGTCGCCACGCGGTCCTATGCACTGCAGTCGAGAACCACGCAACTGCTACGTCACAGGTTCAAATCCTGCCTTGGGCATGGATGTGTGTGATGTCGTTAGGTTAGTCAGGTTTAAGTAGTTCTAAGTTATAGGGGTCTGATGACCTCAGATGTTAAGTCCGATAGTGCTCAGAACCATTTGAACCATTTTTTGGATACACTGAAGTAATGTTTTGATCATTGGTTTGCTCAGTGTTTTCATATTTCCATTTCCTGTATGTTGCATCAACTCAATGCTTCATAATAATCCTAAGTTCTCATTTCAGTTCTCTAACTTTATAAGCTGTATAAATAGGGAAAGTGAAGGAACAACAATATCCTGCAATTTTTTAATACAGATCGATAGTCAGACTCCAGGAAATGAAGGCTATATGTCATCTAAGATCTAGAATTTATATTGAGTGTAAAAGCTGCTCTGAATATTGATTTAGGCCATTGTTCTCTGGGATCAGTTTGGCTAGGAAATGTCATCACTTTACCACTTGCACTCATGGAAAAGGCCACATAGCAATACATCACTGTTGTTGCTAAACTTAAACTTGTAACAATATGTTAATGCAGTGTATGGGCAGATCATACGAAATAACTAATTTGAGCAGATGAACTGATTGGATGAGAAATTATAGAGTGCATGTGAAACATGAAATGTACATCGGATTTATTCAAGATCTGCAGCGGTTACTTATAATAAATTACTGTGTTTACATACCTGCCTATAAATGAAATAAAGTCGCTACAATTACTTTATCACACTTCGATGTACTGTCACAAATCTAGACAGGGAAATGACAAAGCATGATGTTTCGTCTGTTTGGACTGTTGATTCCAATGCTGTCCAACACGGGTCTACTGCATACTACTGGACCACAGCAACAATGGTGGTGCTGGATTGCTCAAGTGCCAAGTGAAGTGAGGACGCTGGGAGAATAGTAGCAGGCGCATAAGCCTAAGCAGCTCCAGTGGACGGACACTGAAGTGATAACAAAATGGTGTATACGCATTCAGCAGCACATTTCGAGAAAGCTTTGTTTGACGCAGACACAGTCTTGTACTCTGGGTCCCTTAGAAATCGCGGAAACAACAGCTAAATATTTCACTGGCAGTAATTTGTTGCAATCGAGGACATAATGCAAGACAGTAAATTTCGTTATAGATTGGGTGTGAAATCTGTTCCTGATACTGCTTGAAGCAGTTGTTCTCTGAAATCACTTTGGCCAGAAAATGCCTTTCACTTTACCTACGGAATAAATAAGCACAAGACTTATTAAAAAGAAAAAGCAAATAAATTTCCATGAAAGTAAAGATGTGTGAATAGCTCCTTTGTATACAGGTGTGCAACCTCAATGTATAGGCTAAATGTTGAAATTATTTTAACTACAGTACTTGGAAGGTATGTCTGAACAGCCTCTGAATGTTTGTTGGTCGAGTTCTAGTTCATCCTATAAGTCTCCCAATGTTAATGCTGAAAATACAAATGCTGGAATAGATATGTACTGCACTTTTCAAAACTCATTTACATTTGTGGAGACTTAAAATTACTTTAATGACAGTGGTTCTTGCATACTCATGCAGTTATAGTATTTCAGAACGCAACAAGTATAACCAAACACTGATTCTCAATTATTGACAACATTCTAACAGAATGAGATTTTCACTCTGCAGCGGAGTGTGCGCTGATATGAAACTTCCTGGCAGATTAAAACTGTGTGCCCGACCGAGACTCGAACTCGGGACCTTTGCCTTTCGCGGGCAAGTGCTCTACCAACTGAGCTACCGAAGCACGACTCACGCCCGGTACTCACAGCTTTACTTCTGCCATAACTTCTAACCATAAATATTGTGAATTCGCTGATGAAACCTTTGTGTGTCAGGTCATTTTGTTCGATTTAAAACATAAAATATCTACAAAGATACAAAAGAAAGTAGCTGCAAAGGGTATTTCATACCTCAGAAAGATATGAAATTGCAGTGCACATGACCAGACAGACTGGATCAGAGCTATGTTCAGGAAAACATGTAAATGACAAATTCAATATATTCCTGACGAAACAAACTAATATTTTCGGAGACATTTCCTAAAACAGAGCATTCTGTTAGTGAATCTAGTAGATAGAAGTTGGTAATGAAAGGTATCAGAAAATTCTCTGGAAAAAATCAGATACCTCAACTATATAAAAGATAATGCATTTGACCCAGGCCAGTCATAACATGTCTGCGACCCAGCCTTCTTATAATTTTTTGTCAGACATGAGACACCATGCAGCAAACTGCTTTAGGCAGTAAAAGAAATCCCAAATGATAAGATCACCTGGAACTCAATCAATTTAAGCAGAGCCATTTGCAATAAATTAAAACAAGAAACTGATAAAACAAAGCCAAAGCACATAAAAATCAGACGACTGTTTAACAGACAATCTTAAGAGACTGGCCAACTTTGTAAACAACTACTTTAGTAACAAAAGATCTAAGTTGTAAGATTGCTGCTGCTACCCACCAACGGAGGGTAATATGTGGGAACGTACACAAATGTAATAGTAAAATGTCCAGAGGTGTAAACAAGGCTCTAATGTGTCTACTGAGAGACGGGAATTGCATTATAAAAAAACAGACACGAAATATGAGTTATTCTCAAAAAGGTTGCTTCACTGGCTACCTAAAGGATGCAAAATATCTTTCCATCCACCAAAAAGTAACACTGAAAATATAGGGAATTACAGGCCAGTTTGATTAATATCTATTTCAAAAGAAATTATTATTGAAACATACTTAAATATTTAAGTAAATACCAACTTCTATGCAAAGAACAATTGCGTTTTAGTTCTGGAAAGGGAACTGAAGCTGAGGTAGCAAGGTTTACAATAATAGTTTTAGAAGCCCTAGATAAAGGAGAACATGTTACAGGTATTTAAAATTTAAATTTAAAATAATCTTGAACACAATCTTATTAAAATATTTTTTTATTGGAGTGAGTGACCAGTTTTGACTCTATGAAAGAGTGATCTTCAGACTCTGTAAAGATATATTGCCAAAGCACTATAAACGTTATAATTAGCATAAAAATATAAAAATAAGATAAATAGTAATAAATTATATGCAGAACAGTGGATGAACACTGCTAGATGAGTTCCGTCAACCCTCGATGCTCATGCAACTGCTGACTGTGCATGGAGGGAATGGGTATTAATAGGGCTGGTCACACCCACTTTTCTGAGTATGATATCATAAGAAGCCTAACAGATAACACGTTCATGATTAGATAACTTAATACATAACTACAAAGAAACAGTTACAGTTGGAATAAATCGTAATGTCAATTATTGATCATTATTCGTTAATAAATATAAATTATAATATTAAAATGGTTCATTGGTATGAAATAAGGCTTAGAGTATGCTGCCCGCTAAACTCAGAACTACAAAATCTGCACCATAGATTGTCGTTGCCCCAGCGTTTACATGGATAATCGAGGGTTACCATGGAAATGGCGTCCTGCTCCTCTGTCGACGTTAGTGGTTCTGTCAAAGATACTAGGGGGGGGAGATACATCGTATGTTACGGTTATGTGATACCATAGAAATACGGTTAAGTTTGCTCTCTCATAATGTCAGTGACATGGAAAATAACCACACCAACATTTCTGTAATAACAGCAGAACGATGTTACTAAAGTGCATCGATAGTTGCCATGGAAACGGCGTCATAGCTCGGTGAGGCAAGCATCAGACGATCAGAGATTATTGTGTACTGCGAAAGTTATCTCAAGGGTCGACAATACAACCACGAAAACAGTGTTTGCATAGATATGTCGGCGTTTGCCATAGAAATAGAGTCTTATTCTAGCTGCAACAGTCTATGGTGCTGTAACAAAATTATAATTGGTGGAATTTGAAGCTTTGTCAATATTAGCATAGTATACATCATTATGACAAAATTATACGTCATAAAAGGATAACATTACAGGTTTGTTTCCAGCTTAAAAGTATGTTTTCTTCTAAAATCTGTTCACAAGACATAGTCTTTGTCAGGCTGGACATAGTATAGGTTCTAATATTGGCAACAGAAAGCTAATGTAAGTGTATGGTGAATAGTGGGAACAAGTTGCCTGATACCACTATGGCAAGTACAAAGTGGACATAAAAAATAAGCGACAACTAGCATCACTTGATGGAAAAATATGAATCACAAATAAAAAATGGAAAGTGTGAAGTGACAGTTTACATGTTGTTGTGTTGTGGTTTTTAAAATAAGAAACATTATCAAAATGAGATACAAATAGTTCAAAATGTAGTTGTAACATACTAATGATAAAACAAGTGTCAGCATAATATAAAAAATATATTATCATAATAATACCAAAACGAAAGAGCAGTTCTTTATAATAAGTCTTCAAAAAGGTAAGAAGTAGAGCTAGAGTTCACTTTTACAATGTGCATAGGTTTCATTTTCCTCTAATGCATTAAGTAATGCTAATTATGGAACAGAGTGAAGGATTTTTGAATTCATATGAATGAAGAACCATTACTTAATGCATTAGAGGAAATTGAAATCTATGCACGTTGTAAAAGTGAAACCCTAGCCCTACTCAATGAACAGCTAGACTTAAGGGAAATCATTTTTATGACCTTTTTGAAGACCTATTATAAAGAACAGCTCTTTCGTTTTCGTATTATTATGTTCAATACATTTTTATATTATGTTGACGCTTGGGTCAAAGCCGGTTACTCACTCCAATAAAAAAATATTTTAACAGATTGCGATCAAGACTGTTTTAAATTTTGATTTTAACTACTTTTAAGATCGCTTACTATGTTTTCAAAAATCTTATAACAGGTATTTTCATAGAGCTCAATAAACCGTTTGATATAGTTAATCATGATATACTTCTATGTAAACATGAAGCACTAAGAATAAGATGGGTTGTAAATAAATGCTTTAGATCCTACCTAGCAGACTATGTTCATGGAGTAGAGATTTCCCAAATTTCACATGTCTCAAAATATGTGGTAAAACGTCTCTGAGATTCAGAATATTTGAACGTTGGAGTCCATCAAGGGGATGTGTTAGATGCAGTACTATTTCTCAAATACATTAATGGCACCCACCCCACTCTGGGTCACACAGGGTGAAACAGTGTTATTTGCTTACTACAAGAATACAATAATTAGATAAGATTATAGAAGCGTAAAAAGAGTAATAACATAAACAGCTATAAATCAAAAAGCTGAAAACCAAAAGACTTAAAGTACATAATGAGACTATAGAGAATATGGCTACCACAAAAGGTACGAATGTTAATGAGCAGTTAAAGTTGAAGAGCTTTTTGTGGATAATTGTCCATAGCTGTTAAATAATTTGAAAAATATAGTTGTGCCATCAGCTGTACTGTTTTATGTTTATTCCTTACTGGTAAAGAAAAGAAATATAACTGTAGAGCTAGTGGCACAAACATGCTTTTCCCAACTGAAGTGGGATGAACATATCAGAGTAATTGAAAAAAGAATTACCACAGTATGCTCTACCTCACAAATATTAACCACATGTATAATAGCTCATGCTTAAGAACAAGATACTTCGCACACATACATTGTATCATCAGTTATGGCATAATACTCTGGAATTCAAGTGCTCAGAATATGAAAAATGAATTCAGTCTGCAAAACCCAGCTATCAGAATAATGAACAAGAGTCACAAAAATGTTCAGTGCATTTACCTATTTTTAAGAAAGTGTAATTTTGTCAGTTTCAAGAGAATGTACCTTTCAAACTGCAGTTCTTAAACAGAAAAAAAACTGAGCAGTATGCAGCTCCATATGTCAATGCTGAACAAGATACAGTGACTACTTGCACCTATAGAGAAAATAAAATTAAGATCCAAACCACTATGTTTTACCAAGGAGTTCATGTGATAACAGAGTAGTTAAAGAAGATGGAGTACATTATTAAGCAACACAATACATGCCTAGTTTCTAAATTATGTAATGTAATTAAAAATCAAGATATATTATTGGAGGATTCTTTTGATTCATTTCTCTTGTTTGAAGGTCATTTCTGTTTCTTTAATCTTGCCTTATGTATTTCAGTGGTGGTCAGTACAGAGTGAACCAGAATCTCGCCAACAATCATTTAGGGATCATAGTATGTTTTATTTTATATGGTACTTCGTCCTTTAGTGTCTTTACATGTAGTCAGCCTCTTCAAAGTTAACACAATAATAACAATAATAATAATAGAAAATTGGGTAAATGTCATTAATTACAAGAAAATAATACAAGATAGATACACTGTGTATTTAAGTGACAGTAACAACAACAGGTTTCCTAGTGAAGCAGTTACAAAATAAACGAACTACATAGTTAGGTGAATTACAAAGTTAATAAACAATTAAACAGACAAATGAAACAATAATAAAACAATTGCATAGCATGGCATATATAAAGTTTGTTGTTAATTTATTGCTCAGTCTTATAAGAAATGTGTCATTTGTTGACCCACACTCAAGGAATTCTTGAGCAGAGTAGATTCCTGTATTTTCGTCTATTTGAAAAGACCAGTTTTAAATTCATGTACTGGTTCTCTGCAAGCATTTTCAGGTAATATATTGAAGTAGTCAAGCCCAAGATATTTTGCAAATGTTATGGATCTTCGCCAGTGTAGCATATAAAAACTGTGTGTGCACTTCTTGTGTTATGGTTACGAAGTGTTCTCCTATGGACTAGAACAAAAAAGAAATATCAAGTAAACATGGGCTCAAAAATACATACCATGAAAGCTATGAGCACTTCTTAAGCCTTGCATCTGTAAGACGCATTATTTCTACTGAAAATTCCTTGCTTTACACACCTTGAGAGTTGGTAGTGGGGACCAAAACAAGAAAGCCCCTCTGAGAAATTTATCAGTGGAGTTCTGGTTCAGCATGTATATGTCTATAACTGTGAATTTCTTATGTATATCTTTTTTTTGATTATTCTTACCTAACGTACTGCTTTCATAAATAATGCATGTACAGCTGTTGTTCAAAAAGTATACAACTTTTACTTATAAAATCAGTCTTTATTTAGACAAAACTTTTTGACACCATTATCTCGAAAGCAGTAACCTTCAGCTCCTATTCATCTCTCTCAACGCTGCTGCCACTGCAGGAAGCATTACTCAAAGGCCTCTTTTGCTATGACACGTAGATGCTCCATCAGATTCTGTATAATATATTCCCTGTTCTGAAATCTGGTCCCTTTCACTGTCTTTTTCAGTTTAGAGAAAAGCTGGAAGTTACCCATTACTTAGTGAGGGAACAGGGAGGCTTTGTTTGGGCAAAAACATCTTAATTAATTGAGAATGATGAGTGGGTGTGTTATGGTGATGATGATGCCTACAACTATGGTCTTTCTCGTCTCACTGCTCCTTGAAGGCTACGCAGAACCTCTTGGAGGAACTCCTTGTTGACATTACTACCTCCTGGTGCATACTTGTGGTGGACCACACTATTAGTAAAAAAAGGTGGTGAGCATGACTTTCACATTGCTGCAGTCCTGCCTTTTGTGGGCCTCACGTATGTTGCATGCTTCCATTGTGATGACTGGAACTTTGTTTCTGCGTTGAAGCCATAAACTCATGATTCATCACAAGTGATCACTGTGTTAAGAAAATTAGGATTACGGTTCACAGTATCCAGCATGCCCTGTGCAATCTTTGAACGAAGTTCCTTCTGCTCGGTTGTTAGCAACTATGGTAAGCATTTTGCTGAGATTGTTCTGATGACCAAATATTTCGTTAAAATGGAAAAAACGGATTCACTACCAATTTTGATCTCACCTGCAAGTCCTCTGACCGTGGTTTGTCTATCCCGTATCACCAGGGTCTTTGCGTGATGAATAAGAACCTCATTTGCGGATGTTGAGGGTCTGCCTGAATGTACTTCACTCTTCATTGATATCCATATTTGAAGCGTTTGTACCAGTCCTTTATGTATGTGGTATCCATTGCTTCGTTCCCAAATAATTGTCGAATCTAGCAAATTGCTTCTACTTGAGAATCGCCAAACAAAATTTTATCCAATAAAGTTTTCCACTTTTTCTGCATTTTTGCCCAAAACACAAAATCCGAGGACCACCACTTACACTTGTTCACTTGTCAACAGCCAGGCAGTGAGTGGTTGTTTCTGCACTCGAGAAGAAAACCAGCCATATCTATTATTTATGTGTAAAAAGTTAGAGTGCGCACCCTGATACCACTGTTGTGCTCAACAATTAAAAATTTATGACGGATGTTTGTTAACAGCTCACATATGTATAATGATGAAATCATTTTGTGAACATTGCAGTTTTCACTGCACAAGTAGTGGTGTACACCAATTGCTTCTTAAAGGAATATTTTAGATACCAAGTGCCACTACCTCCCTCTAGCAGGAGGTCATGCCTGCATCCGATTAAAGACGATTACATTAGCTGGAAAAGACTGTTTCACACTGACCATCACGTCATCTGCTAACGTCACATTACGTCGTGTTAATTCTCTTAGCCCAGTACCAAACGGGTATGCGAAGATTTGAATTACCTTTCGTGATTCAAAAAATTCGGAGTATAGTATCGGAATAGAGGAACTAATAACGATAAGATTTATTAATGGCCAAAGCAAATCCAATGCATATTCTTGACCAGTTTTGTGTGGTAAAGTGCTCACAAGTGAACCAACATTTGAAAACATCATCATTTATTTGCTAAATGTAGATATATACAAACAAATCAAACAATATCTACAAGGGAATAAATAGAACCTGTTCACATTATCCAGAAAGTTTTCGTTTCTTCCTAACTAATAAAGTCACAAACAACTGCCCTTTTCTCCTTCATTAAAGCTGCATTCTTCACTTAAAATGTTATTAATTGAAAACTACTTTACCAGCTTACATTCTTATTTGTATACAATGTGGGTGGCAGCTATGATCTGTTATTGTAAAACCTAAATAACGTTTCACTTTCAGATATGTGATCTCGCTTGTGGAAGAACACTCAATAGAAAAGATATCCAAGTCACCACAGAACATTTTCAATTTGCCACAATAGCAAAACACAATAGTAAAACAAAGACAGAGAAGAAACAAAGGCATGAAATCCATAAACCATGAACCTTGTCATTGGTGCCGAGGTGTGCATGCATCAGCGATACAGTGATAGGTACAACCAAAATGGAGGGGTATCTGTTGAGAGGCCAGACAAACACATGGTTCCTAAAGAGAAGCAGCATCCTTTTCAGTAGTTGCAGGGGCAACAACCTGGATGGCTGACTGATTGGGCCTTGTAAAATCAGCCAAAACGGCCTTGCTGTGCTGAATGTAAGGGCAACCTACAGCCTAATTTTTCCTGAGGGCATGCAGCTTTATTGTATGGTTGAATGACGATGGCATCCTCCTCAGTAAAATATTCCAGAGGTAAAATAGTCCCCCATTTGAATCTCCAGGTGGGGTTACTCAGGAGGACGACGGCGTTATCAGGAGAAACAAAACTGTGTTCTAGAGATTGGAGCATGGAATATCAGGTCCCTTAATAGGGTAAACAGTTTAGAAAATTTAAAAAGGGAAATGTATAGGTTAAAGTTAGATATAGTGGGAATTAGTGAAGTTCGGTGGCAGGAGCAACAAGAATTTTGGCCAGGTGAATACTTGGTTATAAATACATAATCAAATAATGGTACTGGAGGAGTATAATGAATAAAAAATGGCAACTCGGATATGCTACTACAAACAGCATAGTGAATCTATTATTATAGCCAAGATAGACACAAAACCCTCATCTACCACAGTAGTGTAAGTTTATATGCCAACTAGTTCCACCTGATGATGAATAGATTGAAGAAATACATGATGCAATAAAGGAAATGATTTAGATAGTTAAAGGAGGCGAAAATGTAATTTTCGTGGGGGACTGAGTACAGAAACATATTATTATTATTTCTTACTTTTTTTTCGTTCTTTTCTTTTTATACATACATAAAAAATAATAATAATTTTATACCATAGATAACACTGACATAAGAAAAAAAGAGAGATAGAGACAGGCTCTTCAATTTTCTGGATTCATCTGTCTCTTTCTATAAGTGGTAGTGCATGAACATGTGACGAGTTCCGCCGCATTTGTATTGTTCAGAAGTGTTCATTCTAATCGTGCATTACAAAATGTTAAAGCAAAGTTTAATCATTTGATCATGCCGAGGATACCCACCTGTTCATATCTCTGCGACGCGCTGAGAATCCTGCATCAAATGGATCGTAAATAACAAGAAGAGTGCTGTTGCTATGGTCGCAGATTCGTTCCTGCCTCGGGCATGGATGTGAGTGATGCCCTTAGGTTTAAGTAGTTTAAGTTAGGTTTAAGTGGTTCTAAGCCTAGGGGACTGATGACCTCAGATGTTAAGTCCCATAGTGCTTGGAGTCATTTGAATTTTAACAAGAAGAATCTGTGTGGGCTGAGGGCGATCCACAGCCAGTATCGTCATACCAATCGCCAAGCATAATAGCTGTAACAACCGGATGTACTCAAATTTACGAATGTAAAATTTTGAATATATGTATGAAATCCTGAAGGTCTGTTTATATTAGTGTCAGTTAAAGTTCTCCCAGAATATGAGTACTTTCCTATCCTTTTTTGATCATTCTTAAAAAATTTCCGTTTTAATTATTTAAGCTCTAAATTTTTAAGATTTCCAATATGTATATCACATTTCAAGTCCCTCTGCCGCTATCCAATGGCGACCGTTCAGAGGATGGCGCCGAGCATGATTTAAACAGACCTTTCAATTGTTGGGATAAAATTTTTTTGAGATACATGATCTCCTTTTATCGTTACAAGAAACTAATGTAGCCATTGTTGTATTTATCACATGTCTGTGAGATTGGTAATATTAACAACTTGAAGGAACAAAGTAAAATCAAATACTACCTACAAATGAGACACGCCGGGAATCTGATTTTGGTGGTAAAGGTAGGAAGCTGCTACACAGTATTCTTATATGAACGCATTTGGCACCGTCACTCTCGCAGTAAATAATCTCTTTTCCTTCTCATTAACATCCTTTACAGAAAGTGCATGTCTCTATAAAGACAAAAATCAGTCTAAAGTCACTATAAGGTGATGTGTTTCCAAGTATACTTAAGCAGTCAACAGTAATACCAGTTTATCAAAGTAGTGACAAGTTTGATATTAAAAATTTCAGATTTCTAGCATTATTATCTGTATTTTCAGAAATAATTGAAAGAATAATGTATAACAAATTGCTAGACTCTTTAAACAAAAATAAAATTCTTCTAAACGCACACAATGGTTTCAGTAAAGGCAAATCTACTCAAACAGCTCTCTTTAGTTTTCTCAAATTTGTTTACAAAGCTATTGAGGACAAGGAACTGCTCTGTGGGTTGTTTTTGGACCTTTCCAAAGCGTTTGATCTTATAAATCATAATCTACTACTGTTAAAACTGTATAATTATGGTGTGCATGGTATTTCCTACAAGTGGTTCAAATCATATTTAACCGATAGGAAACAAAGAGAACAAATTTCTTGGGGTGGAAATGTGTACCCTTATGAATATAAATAAGTTAATTATGGAGTGCTCCAGTCCTCTGTATTGGGAACTTTGTTATTCGTGAGTTTTATTAATGACCTACCTTAACAGTTTTCAACAGCTGGTACCATATTATTTGCTGATGATACCAGCTTCATTATAAAAGGTTAAAATGATTATGAGATGCACCAAAAAATCGACAAAACAGCAGAAGTGGCAGAAGAATGGTTTAAAGATTTAAAGATAAATGTCTAGATGTCAATGACAAGAAAACTGTATGGATGAACTTTAACCATATAAGGAACAAAAACAGAACCAATGTAAACTTCATATTATCGAATAGCAAAATTCAGTAAAAGAATCACATCACATTTTTAGGATTATGGGTGGATGAGCATCTGAGATGGTTAAAACATGTAGAAATGCTTAACAAAAATTAAACAAGTACTGTTACATATTAAAAATGCTTAAAAATTGCTGCAGTACCGAAACAGTGTTAAGTGTTTATTACGCATACATGCATAGTCAACTGACATATGGAATAGTGTTATGAGGAAATACTTCTTTTGCAAGGCAGTCTTTTAAGCCTCCAAAGAAAGCTTTAAGATTAATAAGTGATGTTGCTTACAGGGCACCATGTAGAGGTATCTTTAAGGAATAAAAATCATGACTTTACCATCTATATTTATATTTGAAAGCATACACTTTCGAAGATGCTACTCCAGGCCGGTGAAAAATGAGAGAGCTCAATGAAAAATAATAAACGCTATAAATGAAGATTTGGCCATGTCTGACTACCCCATGAGGAAGACCTTAGGATCTATTAATTCTATAAATTACAATCTAAACATAAATGAATGATGAAGGCAACTAATCATACTAAATTATAAACATTGTTACTGCTTATATATTTATTGTTGATTAAAAAAGCCTTTATATTGCAAAGTTTACATTTCCTAAGTAAAATTACTAATCAATTGCTCAACTCTGCCGCTTATTATGACTGTCCGGTCTAATATCAATAACGTGAAATGACTGACATCATCTACATACCAAACACTAAAGGGCACTACTTCCAAAGATGATCTACAGTGATGTGGAACCTTAGTGGAAATAAACTAATGTGGTCACAGCTGTTTATCTTTAATAGTCCTAATAAGCCGATGCAATTTGCGATATCTGTATGTACTGCGTCTGATGCGTCAAAGTGATTGTTCTCGTACTCGTCTGCAACGATGGAAGAACTCCAGCCACAAATAAACTCTTTCAAACACTAGGACGGCAAAAGGCGGTCCTCTGACTAATATACTCTAATACTGTCTTCTCGTCTCTGTGTTCTACAGACGAAAAACGCGAACTCGCAGCCACAAGAACGGAGTTCAGATAACGTCTCAACGTAATTATAGGCAGAGGAAGTGCTCTCAATTACTGAACACTGCGTACTCGATGACGACTTCCAAACCCAGAGGTGAAGTATAGAATCGTATAGGTTCGCAACAGTACAATGCGTAACTGTTCTAATTATAAACTCTCCTGAGAGCAAAGGCAGCAAGTCCGTTTGTACCAACAAAGCTGATATCGAGCTACTGTCAAACACAGGCGCTCACAACGGAAGATCTCGTCTCTCCACCACTGCCCTCCCAGCAAGTCTCAGCTTCCCACCATCGTAATTCCATAAACGAATCGTATTCCCGAAACCACGGAATATTCTCCCTCTCTACAGATTCTTCCGAACGCCGACCAACCATATTTTAGTCTTTTTTCGTCCAGCGCTCAAAGTTTGCTAGGAGATACCTATACTCATACAATGGTACACTTCTGATTAAAGATCCTTGGAAATAACCGAGCCTGCTTGGTTTCCGAGGTGTCGGTTCTTCGTTCCTCTCACCTGCATCGAAGTTTTTGGGAAGTTCGGAAGTATTATCCGGTTATCCTTCCGACCCTACTACAATAGCGCCCGATAGCGGCCGGTCGCCCCTGCATTGTACTTCGAGCTCTGATGTCATGACGTCCGTCTAGCTACTTCCTGTGTTTAAGCAGAACCAACACCTGTGCGGGCTTTCCACCCAGAGCTTGAGTTCTGTCTGCTGTTTCATCTCCACTGTCGTCCCAACCTCTTCTAGTGTAGGCAATCATTCATTACACCATTCTCATAATAAAGACACTCCGTCACCTTTCACGCAAAGGCGTATGTGACAATGTTAGTCTCCTTTATAAATTCATATATACAATGTACAACCTATCACATGATACCTAATTGTGTTTTTAGATCACAGCAAAGTATTTAGATGAGTGCTTGGAAGGTGCGAAATTGTAGCCACCTTACAGTTTCATTAAAAACGATCATGTTACAATTTTGAGTAGTGTTATCCACCATTATCAAACAAGGAACAGGAATGACTATCACAGAGATGTGCACAGAAAGTAAATATATCAGGACAGTGCTGTTTAGAAACCAAAAATTCTGTACAGTGCATTGCCAAATAGCATCAAAAAATACCAAACAGTAATACATTCAAAAAAGAACAAAAAAATCTGCTAATAAACAACAGCTTCTACAGATTAATAGATACCTGGAATTTTGCTCAAATCTGTAGACCTTCTTCCTAACTCTCTAAACAAAAATTCATAAGTGTCAACCATACCTAGATAAAAACAAATTTCTTTCATCAATGTATGTATGAAATTATGGACCTATCTTTTGCGCTGTATGTTACTATGTCTAGTTAAAGAAAGTACTGGTACTTAACAGTTTTAGTAAAATGGCTGAGCACTATGGGACTTAACATCTGAGGTCATCATTCTTTTACTAAAATCAACCAAGTGGTTTCGCAAGCTTTTCTTCTATCTGTATGTACATAAGCAGAATAATGTTTTTGTTATAAAGATATATTGGTACCGATGATAAGATTTTGTACATGGTGTAAATACGTAATATTTTATACTGTTCTGCACTTTGACAAGTCCGATATCATGAATGTGATAATACAGGCGCTAAATAAATAAATAAAGTTTATTTTTGTAGTTGTATTTTTATTATTTCTTTCGTATGTGGAAAGGACACTACAAAAACTTTGTGTAATGCAACAGTACGAAAACTCTAAAAAAAAAAAGCTCATAAACATACTAAACCTGCCTGCAAAGTGTTAAGTGAGCATGTGAGTATGTGGGTGCACCCATGATGAGCTAAAAACTGACAGTACTTCGTGTAACATGAATTTTCTGTGCTCGACAACGCCGTAAAAACATAAATTCTCTGTGCTCGACAACGTCGTACAAACATGAATTTTCTGTGCTTGACAGCGACACGGAAGGGCAAGAAACTTACATTGTTGGCGGATGTCAGATGTACGGCTGTTATGTCCCAAGGTATATAGAAAAAGCAGGTAGGCCATTCTGGCCCCAAGCGAGTAAAAAAACTCCCAGACGCCCTTGCGCGCCTTGACGTCACGGAGAGGACTCTGCAGTGCTGTGCCTTCAGTGGAACACGGAAGTGGTAGTGTACATCCAATAAAAGTAATTTGTTTTGAGACAGTCATGAGCAAGGATCACTGTCACTGTGCCGTGGTACATTGCATTAATACTGCTCGAACGATGACGGACGTTATATATCACATTTTTTCCATGGATGAGCACTTGCAACGTGAATGGATTGTTCAATGCAAACGCAAGGACAAAGTGAATATGAAAACTGCATGTGTGTGTTCAGTTCATTTTCGGCCTGAAGATTATGAATGGGATCTGAGAAATGAGATTCTAGGGTTACTTTCAAGAAAGAAGTTATTACTAACAGCAATCCCCTGCATAAACATTCCGAACTGGCATGGAGAAGAAATTGCGGAAAGCAGTGTTGCAAACGAAAGGGTAAGACGTCTGCACGTACATAATACTTTAAATAATTGAAATTGAAAAATTACCGTACTACAAACTAATTCACATAAATACAACGCTTTTTGACGCATTACTATATTGCTTTACTGGAGTAAATGACTCGCTATATTGTACAGGCAATAAATAATGTTGCTCAGGTTTATTTGCTTTTCCTCCTGGATATAATAGCTTCATTTGTCGTATAAATGGCCGCTAGTTTTACGTATTCTCGATATGTTTACTATTTTAAAGCTAGTATATTGTTCAACTGACAAAAATTTGCATATTTCGCGTAATGTGTTTATATTTACTTCTGTAAGAATAGCTGACACTAAAGGATTCCCTTTGTTGCGTAGTGATATGGTTTTTGACTCCCATGTTGGAGGTTATGGGTTCGTGTACCAGTATTTCCTCTTTAGTTTTTATTTTACATATTATCAAATTAAGCTATTGCAGCCGCTTATGCCACTGATATTTAATCGCTTTTGTCAATTTATGTGATTTTTAGCTAGAAATTAATGCAGTTGCACAGTACTTAGTAAAAAAATAAAATTAAAATTAAATTCATTTCTTAGGGAACCGAAAGTCGTGCACAACGCTGTGGAGCAAGAATTTTGCAAAAGCGAGCTTTGACGACTTTAGAAACTGTGTCACCGAAAAAACAGAAAGTCGACCAAACCACATGTACAGATTTCGTTCATGAACTCACTGAAGTAGAAGGATTTGGAAATTAAGGAACTGAGGGCTGAGACTGAACTTTAAAAAAAAACTGAGTGCACAGAAACAAGCGGCACTGAAAAAATGTGATGCAGCCTTACGAAGTAAAATGAACGATCTCTGACGTGTTCTTTCGATGAAGCGGGCAGAAAAGTCATCTGACGTGAAAGAAAAAGTCAAATTGCACAAAAGTGTAAACAGTGTATTGTCAAAGTGTTTTACACTGGCGCAAATAAGATCCCTATTAAACGAAAATGAAAGGGTAAAGCGGAATTCAGAGGACATTGCCCATGCATTGACTTTAAGAGCTCTGTCACCTAAACATACACTTATTTGCGAAAGCGAAAAATTCCTTTGCTGTGCAGGGCAAACCTTCAGAAATGGACAAAGGAATTTCAATGCAGACCAGGTATTCTTGAAGATATCCTGTGTTTATTGAAAGCCAAGTCACACACTTTTACTACTCAAGAGAGACTAGCAATTCTGTCATTTGACGAAATGAATGTTGATGGCCGCATATGTTACGATTTGTCTGGAGACTTAGTAGTTGGACCATGTTTAATGTTCAAGTCTGCATGATACATGGGTTCTGTAAGCAGTGGAAACAACCAGTTTACTATGATTTCGACACTGTGATAACTAGTAATTTGCTTCAGAACATCATTAAGACAGTTCAGGAATCAGTGTTATTGCTGTGACGTGTGATATGAGTGGAAAAAATATAAAAATTTGGAAGGAACTGTCTGTCGATACAGAGAAAACTTATTTCGTAAATCCACCAGACGACACCAGGAATGCATGGGTTTTCTTCGATGTACCACATCCGTTAAAGTTACTACAGAACCATTTCTTGGATACAGGCATTACACTACCTGATGGAATGGATCCAAAATATCTAAGGCAGCTATACAGGAACTTTTGAAGCATCAAAAGAGTGACTTAACGATAACACACCACATTGCTGAAGCGCACTTAAACGTAACTGGACGAGCAAGGCAGAATATGAGGATGGCAGCGCGCCTATTTTAACGACGAACAGCTCAGGCTTTGAAGTATGTTCTACATAAAGACGTTGAAAGTAATTTTATTGAACTTATTAACGACGTCTTTGATGTCTTGAACTTAAGAGTTCTAAAAGATGAATGCTCACCCTGTGTAGTGGGTTTGGAATGAATCTCACAATTCAAGAAAATACTTTGGAGAGATTTCTTAGATATGTGCTCAGCAATGCGTGTTGGTGACAAAGAAAGAATGTTGCCTTTCCAAAAAGATTTCATAACTTCAATAAAATCTCTCTTTGGTCTATTCTAAAGTCTGAAATGTATGAAAGTTAGCTATATGTTAACCTGTAGACTGAAAATTGCCTGCAAAAGCTTTTTTTTCCTAGGGTACGAGGATTATGTATATTTTATAACAATCCTACACCTTTTGAAGTAAAGAACAGGCTATGTCTCCTTACACTGACGGGTAATGCAAGTGATATTTCTTTCTCTGGGAACATGCCAGTTACTAAAGAATTAAACACAGAGTCTTCCCAGTGTGACATCGACCTGGATTCTGCATCCCTAAGTTTCATTACCAGTGAGCTCTGTGTAAATGTTGTTAATGGAGTGCCGCTATGTGAAATCTCAGAAACTGTGAATGTGGAAGAAAATTTACTGACAGATGTGGTAACAATGGGGGATGACTCTGTAATTTCAGATGCTCTTCCAAGTGCAGTAAAATACATTGCAAGCTATGTTGCATTTAAGTGCCACAACGTTGATAAATCATTAGGCTTTTCAGCAGCAAAAAGTGAAGGAGATCATGCTGCTGACTGGATATCAATTATATCTTGTGGTGGTATTTACACTCCAACGCCAACATGGGAAAACAGAGTGTTGCAGTTTGAAGAAGAATTTGCTGCTTTTTATGGAGTGTGTTGCGATTCTTTGTTGCATGGATTAGACAAGCTTTTGATATGATATGTTGAAAGGGATGGAAAACATGCTGTTATTCTGTTCCAGGAAGGCATAGATCATTTTCCAAACCTCAGCTGCCAAGTAGTGATATAGAACACATACATTATACATACAGCTACAGAACATTCCACTACAATGATTCTTCACATTTGTAGATACCTTTAGAATGTACTCGAACCGAATATAGAAATTAAAACTGACAGGCGAGGGAAGTTTTGAACTCACTACCTATCATGTAATAGTTTAGTATCATCGCCACTATACCAAGGTGCTACTCAGCTTGTTCTGCGACATTGCTCCTTCCTTAAGGGAACAGTGTCTCGATGTTACGTCCTCCTAGTCCGGGAACTAGCCATCGGTCCTGCATACTCCGACTCCCGATGACTGATTCTTGCTCTGGCGGTGATCTTCTTTGAACTTCGTTCGCCACTACACTCTTCGTCACCTTTTCGTTTGTTGCCTGTCGCTGGAGCTTCGAATTTACCCTGGGTTGCAGGATACTTATAGGGCTTCATTCGAAGGACGTGGACCATTTCTCTCATCTTTCGTCGTCTTTATAAGTAAATTCATAAGTAACATCAGACAACTGTCGTACAACCTTATAAGGTCCAAAACAGCGCCTGAGGAGCTTCTCAGAAAGACCAACCATCCAAAAAGGAGTGAAGCTCCAGATGAGGTCACCAAGCTGGTAGACAAAAGGGCGAGGTTCGTGTCATACCTTCAGCGATCGTTTTCTTAAGCCTGTAGTGTGCGGAGTCGAGCTAACTGCCGAACTTCCTCAGCTCTGGTTAACACCAAGCTGATGTAGTAGTCGTCCACGTCATCAGTATGTAACGAAAACACAGTGTCCATCGTCGTCGTCACCTCACACCAATGCACCAGGATAAATGGGGTAAATAATGTGGAGTCTTGTTTGGCTGTCTTGTAGGTAAACGTCATGAAAGGGAGCACCTCAGTCCAGTTGCTCTACTCAACACTGACGAACACTGATAGCATGTTGGCCAAGGTATTATAAAGGCATTCAGTAAGCCTATTAGTCTGCGGATGGTAGGCAACCATCATGTGATGAGTAATGTTGCACTTACGGTTTATCTCTGTCAAAAGATTCGATTGAAAAACATTCCCTCAGTCCGTAATTAACGACCGTAATTAACGGCACCGTGTTTTAATACAATTACTTCTACGATGAATTTCGCTACCTCAGATGCTGCGGCTGTTTTCACGGCTTTTGTAATGGCATAGTGGGTCCGATAACCAGTGCAAACAATAATCCATCTATTGCCATTAACAGATGTCGAAAATCGTCCGAGGAGGTCAATCCCAACACGCTGGAAAGGCGTTTCGGCTGATTGAATTGATATGAGTCGGCTAGGTGGTTTCTGAGGAACTGCCTTTCTCCTCTAGCACTCTCGACAGTGCGACACATAGTGAAGGACACTCCTAAATAAACCTGGTCAGAAAAATCTCTTGTGGAGCCTATCGTATGTCTTAATAAATCCTAAATGTCCGGCGTCAGGTGTGACACGGGATTTCTGTAGAACATCTAAGCGCATGTGTTTAGGAATCACTGGTAGCCACCTGTTTCCAAACGGATCAAAGTGTTTCTTGCAAAGTAATCCCTTAACTACTTTAAATTGTACTTTCGCATCCTCTGATTTAAGGAAAGCATAATTTGAGATCGTTGGCTGAATAGTGCAGTCGACGTAGTGAAGTGGTTCTGGTACTAGATTGTTGCCTCGAAGGTCCTGGGTTTAGAACTCACCTGACCTGAAAAATTTCAATTTTTATATTCGGTTCGAGTACATTCTATAAGTAGCCACAAATGGCAAGAATCATAGTATTGGAATTTTCTGTAGCTGTAGATATACTGTATGTGCTCTGGTCAGAGGCAGTCCGCTCCACGCTCTTGTATGTGCAAGAATAAACTTTCGTTACGTGAAGTTAGTGTTCGCCATTCATCTAATTATACCTTTTTGTACGTGACATTATTCTAGTGGAGGCGCTGGGTATTGGAATTTGTGATACCGCACATTATCGACGACACAGTGACTCCCATCAGGCCAGGAAAGAGCTGCCGTTTACGTGGCGGGAAACCCGAGTTCGAGCCATATTCAACAGATCGCAATCTATCGGAGACAGAAGAACAAGACGTCACGATGACAGCAACTGTGTGCCACCACATGAGACATCCTTCCGGGTTCTCTGGTGACGATGGAAGCTATCCAAAAAAGTGGCTGGAGGTATATTAGCGTATAGCCAAATTTAACAAATGGAATGACACCGTGTGTGTGGCTAACGTATTTTCTACTTGGAGGGCACTGCCAAGCAGTGGTATGAGAACAATGAGGAGAAGTTCACATGCTGGGAAGAATTCCAAGCGGAACTGCACAAGTATTTCGGTGACACACAACGACAGAAGTGCAAGACTGAAGATAAATTAAAGTGCAGGGTAAAGCGTCCAGGAGAAACGACAGCATCCTACATTTAAGACGTCTTGGAGCTGTGCAAAATAGTGGATCCTACAATGAAGGAGGAAGATAAGGTTGCACATCTTATAAAGGGTGTTGCTGAAGGAGGTTTCGACAGTAGATGACATCATAAAATGGTGCTGGTATATCGAGACAATTCATCAAAAAAGAATTACACTTAAGCAATTTGAACGGCTTCGAAATGTCGTATCGATGTCTGTGATGGAGGAAGAAACTGGTTTACAAGTGTTCTTCATCAGATAGTGAGAGAGGAAGTTCAGAAGGCACTTGGATTGCATGGCGAGCACAAAACCGAGATGCTTCAAGATGTCATAAGGGAGGAAGTGGAACAGACATTGGACCCAATCTCTCGTCCTACATTTCCCTTTAAAACGGTAAAAAAGTCGAGACCCAGGAGAAGTTACGTTCCTACAATGCCGCATGAGGAACCTGTTTGGGCACCAAGGAAGACTGATGTCTGGAGGACCAAGGATAACCAACCAATATGTTTCCACTGCGGACATGTGGTGCGCTGTTTTCGAGAAAGGCGACAGATATTTGATGACGCCCACGCCAGATGACAGCAGACCTATCTTAGCCAATGCCAACCCCGGGATGACGAAGATGAACAAGAATATGTGGGTGCAGGACGACGTAAGTCACCATCGCCTCAAGCTATCCGCTGGAGAGGACGCTCCCCAACGCGCTGATCAGGTCTCCATCGCCATTTACAAGCTCCAGCCGATCATCTAGCCGCCATAACCTGGAAAACTAAAGAGTACGACCTTCCTTGGAGGTGAGGCCGCCGAAGAGAAAAATCCTCTGCTTCGATCAGTACAAAAATGACAAGAAACTACGTCGATATCCTCATGGATGGCCGACCAGCCCAAGCTCTTGTGGAGCATCATATTCAGTCATTTCGGAGAAGTACCGTTGCCAGTTGCAGAAAACTGTATTCTTCGACAGCAAAACATCTCTGCTGAAGGTGGCTAATGGGAACTACGTAAAACCTACAGGAAGATGTACCATTCGTGTGAGTATAAGTTGCCATACACAACCCTTAGAATTCATCGTCTTACAAGAGTGTAGTCATGATGTTATTCTCGGATGGGACTTTTTGAAAGCTTCTCAAGCAATTATAGG
This sequence comes from Schistocerca gregaria, assembly GCF_023897955.1. Lineage (NCBI taxonomy): Eukaryota > Metazoa > Arthropoda > Insecta > Orthoptera > Acrididae > Schistocerca > Schistocerca gregaria. The sequence continues at coordinate 909,629,905 of NC_064920.1, read as the reverse complement.
TTGTGGTCTCCCGAAGATTATGCTAGATACGATGAGATACTGTGGACAGAAAGATGCGTATCCACTTATGTGGAGACCATGTGTGCTGGATGACGTGATCATTCCTACAGTCAGCGCTAGAAAGGTAGCTGTCACGTGTCATGCCATGCATCAACCCATGGATCTTGTAGTGGAATGTTAGAGAAGCATACCACTGAAGAATAACTTGGTCATTCCAGCCTCTGCCATCTCGTTTAAGAACGGATACGGTGAATTGTGGATAGTTAACTGTCGCGAGAACTGCAGATCCTTCCAAGACGCATGTGCATAGCAAATGCTGAGCCGTTAATTACAGGACAGCTGAGCGTCATAGAAACCTCCCATGCCGAGTCTGTGGACGAAATTAGCGCTACCACTACGAGACAAGCTCTTCTAGCTCGACTATCACCAGATCTCACTAAGGAACAACAAAAAAAGGTATTTGTCATTCTTCAAGAGTTCTCTGAATGCTTCAATCCACAGGTGAAGAGCAAATTAGACAAATCGACAGTGAAGCACTGGATTGGCACTGGAGACCATTAATCAATAAGCCAGAGAGCATACCATGTGTCAGCAATGGAACATCGAATAATTCGCGATGAGGTAGAGAAAATGAAGAGTAATTGCATCATTGAGCCTTTGCAGAGCCCATAGTAGTCCCAGTGGTTCTCGTCAGGAAGAAGGATGGCAGTTGGCGCTTTTGTGTTGATTACAGGAAGCTTAATAGCGTAACTAAAAAGGACATTTACCCTCTTCCACGAATTGACGATACACTAGATTGTCTGAAAGGTGTTCAGTTTTTCCCAACCATGGACATGTAATAGGGATACTGGTAAATCGAAGTAGATGAGGCTGGTCGTAAGAAAACTGCATTCATCACCCCTGAGGGCCTGGATGAATTTAAGGTAATGCCGTTTCGTTTGTGTACTGCACCAGCAACTTTTGAACGAATGATGGATAATCTTCTAAGGCAACTGAAGTGGACGATGTATCTTTGTTATTTAGATGACATTATAGTGTTCTCAGAGACACTTTATGAACACATAAAAATACTGAGCGCCATTCTTACCACTTATAAAGCGTCTCCAACAAGCCGGACTGAAACTTAATCCAAGAAAGTGCCATTTTGGAACAAAAAAATCAAAATACTTGGGCACCTTCTGTCAAACGAAGGTATCGGGCCAGACCCAGAACAGGTGAGAGCTATAACGGTATTTCCTGTTCCTAAAAGTGTTGGAGATGTGAGAAGCTTTCTCGGATTGTGTTCTTATTGCTATCGTTTTATCAAAGACTTTTGTATCAAAGCCATGCTAAATTTATCTGGGGTGGTGTTCAATAACATTCTTTCGATGTGCTGCGAAAAGCTCTGACGTCTGACCTTATGCTTGTTGTGTATGATGAGAGAGCACCTCCAGAACTACACACAGATGCCAGTGGGTATGGGATGGGTGCTGTTCTGGTACAGATTTCGGATGCAAAAGCAAAACTTTAACATGTACGTGACAAGATAAAAAAATAGTAGTTAGTTTTGACGAGGCAGGCCATACCAGCCTATACACATTGTTAACTGGCCGGATGCCATTGACGTAGGTACGAATTTGAACTGCTGTAACGTGAGGAATCTCGGCATTGACAATAGTGTAGAAAGTGAATTGGAAAGTATTGTAGACGGTGTGTCAAACGTAACACACGAACAAAGATGAGGCCTGTATGAAGTAATAATGAGGAATAAGAGTGCGTTTTCAGACAAACCGGGATTTGTGGAAGAGATAATCAAATTCCCTCCACGAATTGACATTAGTATTGGTGTGAAAAAACATCGTTTGCGAGAAATAATGAAGCTAAAAGCCGATGCTCGCATACGTCGTCATGACGCTAAAGCGCGTTTTGCTAAGTTTGCTATCGGAGACTTAGTACTTGTAAAAGCTCATGAGAAATCGAGCGAGATAGACAATGAAATCTCTAAATTTAAGTTTGTTTATAATGGACCATATAAAGTCATTGGTATACCTCACACAAATGCTTATTGCTTAGAGTATCCAAGCTCTGGAAAACTGTTAGGTATACAGAACATTGTAGACTTGAAATTGTACCAACCTAGGATTGATTAATACCACAGAATGGATAATTGGTACAGTATGTAAATATAGAGGGTAATATTTAACGATTTGCTAGATTGCCATGCTCCTGCCTGACAAATAGGACATTAAAGAAGTTGTAATTAATAAGTAATTAATTTTGACTAAATGATTTAAGAGTAACTGATTATTAATCAATTGAAAAATCCAACCTGCTAGTTTTAGGTTTCAACTGAGTAACAGTAGATTAAGGAATGTAAATATGATTTTGTAATTAGTTGTAAGATTTCATGAATGTGTGTTTTACTAGTCACTGCCGATATAATTAGACGCTGTTTTAAGTTTCACGCTAATACATGCGTGTGATGATGGACAGTGTTGAGTTATCCACTGTGATAGTGTTAATGGATTCCTTGAAATTACTCGGGAGTGAGTTTTTTCGAAAGAATTCAGTGAAACGGACTTTCTGGAAATGCCGTTACTCAGGCGAGTGAGATCAAGCATGCTGCACAGGCGGGCGCAACAATAATGGCGAGGTGGAGCCGCTGTCGGCTCTTGTGCCGGTCGGCATTCTTTGTACTTACGGGTACAGAAGGCGGAGTTGTTTTTCTTCCCAGACAGCTGATATGAAAGAATTCTGCTGACAATATTTTTTTTCAATCTGCTGTATATTATTGTCTTGTTTGGCGTAAACTGGACTCTCATGACGAGAATATTAATTATGAAAAGGTTATATAAAAATGTTATTCTATGTAATTAATTATTAATTTGCGTATTTTGATATACCTGTTTTTTATGACCAAATACTCAGATTAATATTGTAAATAGTATTCCATTTCTTGATACTATTAGGAATTTTGCTGATTTTAGAATAGCTGAAACATTTTCTATGTTTTCTATGAATATTAATATGTTGTCAACCTGTTTACTTTTGTGTAAGATGATAGAGTGAAATAAGGTTAGAAGTGACTCCACTCAATTATTATGGTCTAAAAATTGGTTTATGGTTAATTAACATAATGCTAAATTTTCTTTATCTTTTGAGAATATGTGTTTCCACTGTTTTTTTTCCTTTTTGGGACATTTTCTGAGGTTACACGGACATCCTCAGAAATTGTGGGCTTGTGTAACGCCGGAAATGCATATCCTCCTATTTCCATCCATTGTACTATAAAATTATGCCTTTTTTTGTTACCTGAAGATATGACATTTCTGTGTCTTTATGTATTGTAATTGTTTTATTATATATATATATATATATATATATATATATATATATATATATATATATATATATATATGTCGATGTGTAATTGGTTTGTTTTGTAAATTTTATTTGTATTTTTACGCTGGGTCTGGCCTAGGGAATACTATGCTATCGAACGATGACATCGATAGGTTGTGTGGAGAACCAAAGTGTTTAGGATCTTTGGTAGTGATATCTCTGCCACATGGAGCGCGGGCAGGGAGGGTCTGGCTGGAGTAGGGCGGTGGAGCAGGTGTGTTGAGTGATGATCTCGTGAGTTGCTGTGCTTCCAGGGTTTGGCAGCATGTAATTGCACTGGACTTGCTATGATAGTTTCTGACATGGTGTCGTGGACAGAAAGCATTAGCTGGCGCACATCAAGAGCCCGCTTTGCCGGCGACAGTGTTGAGAAGAAGGCACACCAACATTCAGCTTCTGCAACAGCAACGCCCGACGATGAGTGACTGTCGCCACCGCCTCGGCCGACGACTTCAAACCTTCAATCAACCAACAAGGAAGATTAAAATTACATAAAGTTTTAGAACTGTATGGCAGACCTCAGCTTTTCAAACTGGTCAATTTGTGTCAGCAAATTACAGTAATGTTGGATGAACCTTTGTTGCTCATTGTCCCAATTGCATTACCAAGCAGGGTCCCTTCCTTTTCCGGAATGAACCCGAGTGTCGTTGAAATTCAAATGCCAGCATTAAAGTAATATCATTCCATTTCACTGCTTTAGTTTCAAAGTTCAGTTAAATTATTCATAGCTGGCTACAACATTTAGATTACACAAGCACAAATTAAGAGTGTGAGTTTTGTTACCATATTTTAGCTTACCTGTGACTGCAGCTCAGCTTGATATGTACTAAATTTTACTATTGTTAAATGTCCAGAATCATTTAATTCAACTTCAAATTTAAATCTCTTATTTCTAAATTGCATGGATTCAAGTAGCTTTTGAAATGATTGTTGAGGTAGCCCAAGACTAACCTTATTTTACTGAATTTCGTAGTGCTTCAGAAACAAAGTTCATTATTAATTTCAGTCACTAAATTAACTTTCGATTTGTCGGTTTTATTAATTATTTTGCTAAATTGAGTCAGAATGTAGCGAAATTTATTACTTCTGACAAACATTCAGTTTTCACACAACATGTGTCAACCTTCAGTTGCCCTGCTTTTAGTACTAAATATATGTGCATTAATCTTTCATTTTCAGTTATTATAGTAGTTGTCCATGGGACTAGCGACCGTAATTTTCCCCAAATCTCAAATATCTAATTAACGCCAATTAATTATTAATGTAACGACTGCACATTTACTTTCTTTATTAACTTTATCCCTTTTCAAAATTAATTTCCACCAAATTTCATTTGCATTTTTTCTTTCATTAAGATGTAACCCTTTCCTCCCTCTTTACTGACAAATTAACTTAGGTGATGATTGCTTTTCCCAAATTTCCATTAGGTGCACGTGGCTTAATTTTTCACTGTCATTAAGGTTGATAGGTGAAGGGGAGGTTACAGACCGATGACTCGTTCCCATACTAGGTCGACGGAACACTTAGACACTGTTCTCTTAAGGAGGGAGAAATGTCGCAGAAGAAGCAGAATAGTGCAGTCGCTATGACGCTAGTTTGTTGCATGGAGAATCGTGGGTTCAGAACTCACCTGCACCGAAAAATTTTAATTTCTATATTCGGTTCGAGTACATTCTAGAAGTAGCCACAAGTGTGAAGAATCATTGTACTGGAATGTTCTGTAGCTGTATAGATACTACATGTGCTCTGGCCGGAGGCAGTTTGCTCTGCACTATTGTATGTGCAAGAGCTGAATAAACCTTCGTTAAGTGAAGTTAGTGTTCGTCATCATCTACTTACACCTTCCTCTACATGACAGTATTAAAAACGTGAAACCGAGCAGGAACGGTAACGGACGCCAAGCCGCGCGCAAACGCTTGGCAAGCTAAACACTGGACAGGTATTGTCTGACAGTAATGGGATCCTGGGCTTACAGCAAACACTTTGTTAGGAAGGAGAACTAATGTATGTATGTGTTAAGGTAGCTGACATGCCTATATAAATTGGTAATCACAGATGACGACTCAAATGGCCGATAAATAAAGGCTATGCCCATACCGGCCAGAGTTATTAGCCCATAAAAAGAGAAACAAGCTCTGACACTTTACACCTCTGCATGACGTCCGGCCAGAGCTATTAGCCCATAAAAAGAGAAACAAGCTCTGACACTTTACACCTCTGCATGACGTCAGTGCACAGTGGGGGCAATTATAGTGGAACATCTTATTATTATTATCATTATTATTAAAGCTTTCCCACTGATCTAATGACATCTTGGATTGCTGTGTTCTTCTGGATATCAGTGACGTACTTGCACTATATTTCAGTAGCCGCACTCGTTACCTTCATCAGATGCTACCTGAGACTACTCCTCGAGTGGACCTGGTCCAGTATTTATGCCTGTGGCCTTCCCCCTTCATCAGGCGCTCCCTTTGGGGTCCGCGCCCGCTCACTGCGATCTTCTGGAACATTACCGTTCCGTTTTCCGTCCACTGCAGTTCTGGGTGTTCTCTTTGCGGTCCGCGCTCAGCAGACCCATTCCTGAGTGTTCCATCTTTGGTCTGATGCATTTGGCAACCCGTCTGTGGTACCAGGCATTCTCCATGGGGTCCTCTCCCGCTCACTGTGATCTCCTGCAGCGTTGCCGTTCCATTTTCGGTCTGCTGCGGTTCTAGGTGTTCCCTCTGCGGTCCGCGCCCGTCAGTCCCTACCCTGCGCGTTCCATCTTCGGTCTGGTGCACCTGGAACTCTGTATGGGGATCGTTCTCCATGTCCACCCTTTCAGTTCTTCTATTTGTGGAGTCCTGCAGCTGTCCCCGTTGCTTCTTCAGCAATTCCATAGCAGGATTCCCAGCTCTACTTAGCTGGTACCCCGTGTAATGGTTCATGAGATTATCGGTCACATCTATCTCTATTGACTCCCTCATAACATTATCCCAAAATCTGGGCCTCTGTGCTTGAAACTTGGTTTCTTCATAATTCATGGTGTGATCTAGTTCTAGGCAATGTTCAGCAATGACTGATTTTGTTGCCTGTCTTAATCGGGATTGCCTCTGATGTTCCTTGCAGCTGATATCTACTGTTCTTGTCGTCTGGCCAATGTAGGACATGCCGCATTGGCAAGGTATATTACAAATCCCTGGTTTCTGTACACCTAGGTTGTCCTTAACGTTTCCCACCAGTAGGGGATCTTGCTAGGTGGACAGAAAACACACTTGATATTGTGTTTATGGAGGATCCTACTAATTCTGGCATAAATAGAGCCAGCATAGGGCAAATACATCACCTTCTTTGCTTCATCTTGCTCTGCTTCTGGAACTTGTGGTGTAGTGGCTGGTTGGAGTGCCATTTCAATTTTTTTTTCAGTGTAGATCCAGGACTGCAGCGGATGGAAAAGGGAATGAAAATGCTCCAGAAGATCTCAGTGAGCGGGCGCGGACTGCAGAGGGAGCGCCCAGTGAAGGGGGAAGGCCACAGGCATAAATACTGTACCAGGTCCACTCCGACTATGGAACGAGCCCCTACAATCGACTGACATGGCCAGATACTTCGGCGTCTACCTTGACAAGCACCTCAACTACCAAACTCACCTACAATACCTGCTCAACAAAACGAGGAAACAACAGTTAATTCGACAAGTACAAGGACGACTGTATGGCTGCTTCACCAGGACAGCCATACACACATACAAGACATACATAAGACAAATCTACGAATACGCCGCTGCATCACTGGGCGGAATACCAAAAACAGTAGCAAACAGACTGTACTCGACAGAACGCCGATTACTGCGCAGCGTAGCAAAGCTACCATACTGCACCCCTATCGACAAAGTATACGAGACAACAGGAATAACCCCACTACAAACAAGACTGGCTAAACTTAGGGCAAGATACAGCTCACACATCCTACACAAACGACCCGATATGGAAGACATAGTGATGACCAAACCACACACAAAGAGACGCCCAAAAACCAAATACATTTACCCGGCGTGTACAGTAGAACAAAATACATCAACCGCGTTCCCCGACTTAGCACCCACAATGACACAACTGACTGGAGGAGAAACTACCCCGCCCCACCTAGACGAAAGACAGTAATACAGTAACGAACGACCTAGTGCACCACAACAGCCCCCTGCATTCAACATACAACACACCTCATAACACTAAACACAATAGCTTTAAGGAAATCATAGCTAAGATCAAGACCCATTGTAGAAACCAGCTCCAAGTACTTCCAAAAGGAAAGGAGAACATGTAAAACTAGATATAAGGCAAAAAGAACCATTGTAGCAACCAACTCCAAGTACTGCGAAGCAGGAAAGGAGAACATGTAACACTAGTTTTAAGATTAGTTAGAAGCTAGAGGATATCACCCACAACAACAAAGCCCTCCTCCATCCTGCTGCACTTTTGTGGGATGATTATATAGGGAAAATTAAATATAAACACTACAAGAATCCCCCATTAGGTTAACGTGTCACTTCCAGTTATATTGTCAAATCACCCCCACATACCTTATTAAGTCATTTCACTCATCACGTTTAAACTACTATCACCATTTGAAATTCAATTAATTGTCCAATTAGTTAATTGTTAAGTAAGCTCAGTTTTTTGCACAATTAATTCAATCAATTTTGTTTCACGTTCTATTCACTAAAAAGTAACTTAAAACTAAAGATACTCAATATAAAATAATAGCATATAATCAAATATGTGAAAAAATGGAAATAAATAAAATAAAAACTGTAAAATTTGGCTGATATAGGGCAAACAGATAAGCCCTAGAACAGCCCGCCTTCTCCTCTCAGGAGATGGAATGAAATGTGCTTAAAAAAAAAAAGCCATCGAGGAGTAGTCTCAGGTCACACCTGATGAAGGTAACGAGTTACACTACCGAAATATTGTGCAAGTACAACTCTGATGTCTGACAGAACACCTGACAATCCATGATGCCATTATATAGATAGAGAAATGCTCTTTAATTTTTTTAGATTCATCTGTTTGTTTCTATAAGTGATAGCAGGTGTCTGTGTGATGAGTTCTGCGGCATTGGTATTGTTCAGAAGTGTGTATTGTACCTGTGTGTTAGAAAACATTAAGAACACTTATCGAGATAGCAAAGTTTAGTCATTCAATCATGCCGACGATATCTGTCTCTTCATATCTCCGCAATGTGCCGAGAATCTTGCATCAGAAGGATCGAAGCTAACAAGAAGAATTCGTAAGAGCAGAGGAGGTTTGATCCGGAGCCAGATCGTCATACCATTCTCCAAGCATAATAGCGGTAACAAATCGGATATACTCAAATTTATGAACGTTAGAAGTTCAATATATGTCTGTAATAATGAAAGTTTTTTCTATTAGTATTAGTTAAAGTTCTTCCAGAACATGAGTACTTTCCAATCCTTTTTTAATCATTCTTTAAAAATTTCCTTTTTAATTATTTAAGCTGCAAATTTTTATTAAGATTTCCAATACATATATCACATTTCAAGTCCCTCCGCCACTATTCAACTGTAATTCGATATTTTGAAAATGAAGAGAAGGAAAAGTAGTAGGTGAATATAGTCTCGGGGTAAGGAATGAAAGAGGAAGCGGCCTGGTAGAATGTTGCACAGATCGTAACTTAATCATAGCTAACACTTGGTTTACGAATCATGAAAGAAGACTGTATAGATCGAAGAGGCCTGGAAGGTTTCTGATAGATTATATAATGGTAAGACAGAGATTTAGGAACTGGGTTTGAGATTGTAAGAGATTTCCAGGGGCAGATGTGGACTCTGATGACAATTTATTGGTTATGAACTGGAGATTAAAACTAAATAAACTGCAGAAAGGTAGGAATTTAAGGAGATGGGAACTGGATAAATGGAAAGAAACAGAGGTTGTAGAGAGTTTCAGAGACAACATTAGGGAACTGTTGATAAGAACAGGGAAAAGAAATACAGTAGTAGAATGGGTAGCTTTTAGAGATGAAATAGTGAAGGCAGCAGAGGATTAAGTAAGTAAAAAGACAAGAGCTAGTAGAAATCCTTGGGTAACAGAAGAGATATTGAATTTAACTGATTAAAGGAGAAAACATAAAAATTAAGTAAATGAAGCCGGCGAAAAGGAATACAAACGTCTTAAAAATGAAATCGACAGGAAGTGCAAAATGGCTAAGTGGGGATGGCTGGAGACAATTATCAGGATCTGCATGAATATCAAGAGATCAAATGGAAAACGAGTCCTAAGCAAAGTAGGGAACGTAGAAAGGTGGAAGGAGTATATAGAGGATCTATACAAGGGTGATGTACTTTGTAATATCTCTTTATTTTCAAAGAATTATTCTGATACAATTGTACCATTGAATGACGTTTACTAATTTTTTATCTTCATACTTGCAGAATCCATGCGCAAAGTTGTTTCATACAATAGATATGTCATGAGCGCATAGTTATTGTTTGTAGTACTCTCTCTGGTGGTTGTTAGAAAAAAGGCTTCTGAGATTGCCTTTGTGCCGATTAGCCTGAGCTAATCTGAATATTGAGATTTATGACAAAAGATAACTAATACGAAACTGTACGATTAAAAGGAAAATATATATACACTCCTGGAAATTGAAATAAGAACACTGTGAATTCATTGTCCCAGGAAGGGGAAACTTTATTGACACATTCCTGGGGTCAGATACATCACATGATCACACTGACAGAACCACAAGCACATAGACACAGGCAACAGAGCATGCACAATGTCAGCACTAGTACAGTGTATGTCCACCTTTCGCAGCAATGCAGGCTGCTATTCTCCCATGGAGACGATCGTAGAGATGCTGGATGTAGTCCTGTGGAACGGCTTGCCATTCCATTTCCACCTGGCGCGTCAGTTGGACCAGCGTTCGTGCTGGACGTGCAGACCGCGTGAGACGACGCTTCATCCAGTCCCAAACATGCTCAATGGGGGACAGATCCGGAGATCTTGCTGGCCAGGGTAGTTGAATTACTCCTTCTAGAGCACGTTGGGTGGCACGGGATACATGCGGACGTGCATTGTCCTGTTGGAACAGCAAGTTCCCTTGCCGGTCTAGGAATGGTAGAACGATGGGTTCGATGACGGTTTGGATGTACCGTGCACTATTCAGTGTCCCCTCGACAATCACCAGAGGTGTACGGCCAGTGTAGGAGATCGCTCCCCACACCATGATGCCGTGTGTTGGCCCTGTGTGCCTCGGTCGTATGCAGTCCTGATTGTGGCGCTCACCTGCACGGCGCCAAACACGCATACGACCATCATTGGCACCAAGGCAGAAGCGACTCTCATCGCTGAAGACGACACGTCTCCATTCGTCCCTCCATTCACGCCTGTCGCGACACCACTGGAGGCGAGCTGCACGATGTTGGGGCGTGAGCGGAAGACGGCCTTACGGTGTGCGGGACCGTAGCCCAGCTTCATGGAGACGGTTGCGAATGGTCCTCGCCGATACCCCAGGAGCAACAGTGTCCCTAATTTGCTGGGAAGTGGCGGTGCGGTCCCCTACGGCACTGCGTAGGATCCTACGGTCTTGGCGTGTATCCGTGCGTCGCTGCGGTCCGGTACCAGGTCGACGGGCACGTGCACCTTCCGCCGACCACTGGCGACAACATCGATGTACTGTGGAGACCTCACGCCCCACGTGTTGAGCAATTCGGCGGTACGTCCACCCAGCCTCCCGCATGCCCACTACACGCCCTCGCTCAAAGTCCGTCAACTGCAGATACGGTTCACGTCCACGCTGTCGCGGCATGCTACGAGTGTTAAAGACTGCGATGGAGCTCCGTATGCCACGGCAAACTGGCTGACACTGACGGCGGCGGTGCACAAATGCTGCGCAGCTAGCGCCATTCGACGGCCAACACCGCGGTTCCTGGTGTGTCCGCTGTGCCGTGCGTGTGATCATTGCTTGTACAGCCCTCTCGCAGTGTCTGGAGCAAGTATGGTGGGTCTGACACACCGGTGTCAATGTGTTCTTTTTTCCATTTCCAGGAGTGTATATATATATATATATATATATATATATATATATATATATATATATATATATATATATCGCTCCTTCATACAAAAGGTGTGTAACAATTTACATTATTTGACATTTGATAATTAATGATGTTCATCAATATATTGCGTAGTTGTTAATCAGAAGGGAACTTCCGAAAGACTGGATGCGAACCTGCATTTAATAATCCAAGAGCTCCTTTACTTATTTGGAAGGTTAAACTTCATGAAAGCCAAATATCTGCTTGATCTGAGGTTTCCCGACTGATTATAAAAGGCTCCTAAAAATACGAGGCACTTTATTTCTACAGATTAGCAGACTGCCGCAAAGCATGAGCCAGGAGAGAAGAAGAATCATCGCCTGATTTCATTCTAACAAGTAAAATTTCTGACTCATTTTGAGTGCCTGAGCTATGACTGTGTTTCCTATTATGATTGATTGGTTGCTCGAACGAATTGAGAACTACATAACTGCATAATTACATAGAGAGGAAGAAAAATTACAACTTGAGAGCAAAATTATGGAAATGGAAGAGGATGTAGAAAAAGAAAAATGGGATATATGGTACTGCGTGAAGAATTTGACAGAGAACTGAAAAACCTAAGTCGAAACAAGGCCCTCGAAGTCGACAACATTCCATTAGAGCTACTGATAGCCTCAGGAGAACCAGCTATCACAAAACTTTTCCATTTGGCGAGCAAAATATGTGAGACACTTGTAATACCATCAGACTCCAAGAAGGATATAATAATTCCAATCCCAAAGAAAGCAGGTGTTGACAGGTGTGAAAATTACCAAACTATCAGTTTAATAAGTCATGGTTGCAAAATACTAACACGAATTCTTTAGAAACGAGTGGAAAAACTGGTAGAAGCCAACATTGGGGATGATCAGTTTGGATTCCATAAAAATGCTGGGACACTTGAGGCAATCCTGACCCCTACGATTGATCTTAGAAGATAGGTTAAGGAAAGGCAAATCTATGTTCCTATCATTTGTAGGCTTAGAAAATGCTTTTGACAATGTTGACTGGAATATTCTCTTTCAAAATCCGAAGGTGGCAGGTGCAAAATACAGTGAGCGAAAGGCTATTTACAATTTGTACAGAAACCAGATGGCAGTTGTCATAGTCGAGGGGCATGAAAGGGAAACAGCGATTGGGAAGGGAGTGAGACAGGATTGTAGTCTGTCCCTGATGCTATTCAATCTGTATTGAGCAAGCAGTAAAGGAAACAAAAGAAAAATTTGGAGGAGGAATTAAAATCTATGGAGAAGAAATAAAAACTTCGAGGTTTGCCAACGACATTGTAATACTGTCAGAGACAGCAAACGACCTGGAAGAGAAGCTGAACGGAATGGACAGTGTCTTGAAAGGAGGATATAAGATGAACATCAACAAAAGCAAAACAAGGATAACGGAATTCGGTCAAATTAAATCAGGTGATGCCAAGGAAATTAGATCAGAAAATGAGACACTTAAAGTAATAAATGAGTTTTATTATTTGGGGAGCAAAATAATTGATAATGTTTTTTTTCAGTGTGTCCATTGTGGTCGAAGTAGAGAGGACATACAGATTTAAGTGACAGGAAGTCGTTCCTGAAAGTATTTGCATGAAGTATAGGCATGTACGGGAGTGAAATATGATCGATAATCAGTGTAGACAAAAAAGAACAGAAGCTTTCGAAATGAGGTGCTACAGATAAATGCTGAAGGTTAGATGGTTAGATTACGTAAGTAATCGGAATGTACTGAATAGAACTGGGAAGAAGAGGAATTTGTGTCACAACTTGACTAGAAGAAGGGATCTGTTGGAACGACACGTTTTGAACCATCAAGGGTTCACCAATTGCGTATTGGAGTGAAGCATAGAAGTTAAAAATTGTAGAGAGAGACCAAGAGATGAATACACTAAGCAGATTCAGAAGGATCTAGGTTGCAGTAGTTATTCGGAGATGACGAGGCTTGTACAGAATAGAGTAGCGTGGAGAGCTGCATAAAACCAGTCTCTGGACTGAAGACTACAACAACAGTAACAACATGAGTGAGCTCAGCGAAAATAGATTAATTTCTGGATGTTAGCAGACGACGTCGCCACAAAAACATTCTTCCCGAGAAACCCTGATGTGACTTGACAACCTGCTGACGACCTGTTTCAATGCCTCCATTTGAAAAACATGTGAAATATTTTGCCGTGACGTGACGAGACGGTCCGTGTGAATTGGTCTTAATAAACTTATGTCAACCTATATATCAATTTTGTTTCTTGAGACATGTTTGGATAAACAATTTTTCATCATCAGGTAAAGATAAAGTTGGGTTTTTTTTGAAGTTGCTCTTCTGAATAAGCTGTAATAACTTATACTTTTGACTTGCTTCTCAAATTATTTGTAGCACATGTGCAACACAGACGTGAATATCGAAATGATTTCTATAATAAACTGGGCGACTTGGAATGACAATGTCAGTTATTGAATTTGTTTTGTGGAATATCTCAACTGTAAGTTGTTTCGCACCAGCATCCTGACGTTCTAATTAATCTAATTCAATATTATTGTGCCCGGAATCTTCAAGTTTCTTATGTCAGACATATTCTCATCTTCATTAGATATTGAATTTGTTATTCAAGTTGTGGTAGTACGCAGTGAGGATCCGTTTCGCGGACGAATACACACAGGAAATGGGAAACATTAGTAATTTACTTTATCATGTGTTAATAAGATTTGAGTTGCTGTCAAGAAATCGGTACACAAATTAGGGATTATGAAGTGAGGCTGATGAATATGGAACTTGATCAAGCGCAGTGTAGGCACCTACATGTTGACTTAAGTTTCAACACCGGGATATAGTCCATCAGTAATAGGTGCGGCCATGTTGACCTATAGCAGAAAACTTTTGGAATAATTTTGGCCACAATAATTGTTCAGGTAACATAATGCCGAAATGTGATAGCTGTACGAAGTATACTCCGGCCACATTTGCCTGGATATTGCTCTTGGGCGCAACTACTCTCTTCTTCTATTTTCCGTAAGTATGCATTTGAGAAGCCAAATAATAAACACCATTTGGTTTTAGGCATTGAATTCTTGTTGACAAGTTATGGGAAGGTTGTGATAGTGCTAGTCTGCTCGTAAGTTGACATCAAAATTGTGTGACGGTTCTGCTTTTTTTTGTAAACCATCATTCTGTAACGAACTGACATTTAGTGATCTAGCTGTCAAGCAACAAGAGGCCGTATGTTATTAGCTGCTTAAAGTATTTACTTGTTAGTGTTGTATTGGTAACAGATTTTTCGCAATATTTATGGTATTTGCGTGTCAGCTTGTTTATGTTTTCCCTGTTTTACAATCATAGGGTGTCGTAAATATGGCTACATGATAATGGGAAGTGCCAGTAGTAGCTGTTAGATTATGTTTAGTTGGAAGTTTTTGACAGTAACTGTTATTAAATATAACGTCAAAACAATGCGGTACCCTCCAGTGTTGTCTATGCATTTATTTCTGCTGGAGTGTCGTATTTAACATGTAATAACAAACAAGTTTTGTTATAGAAGGGAAGGAAAAAAAGCATGGAGATTGAGATATTGACAAACATATTTTGTTATTTCCAAAGTTAACAGTACTGAAAAATTATTTTTGGTAGCAAAAGAGCATCTTCAGTCGAGCTCACTGTATTGCTTGATCTGTGACTGCTGTAATGTATATTATGATTAGCTGACTATGTTATGTACTGTTTATCTAAAGTTTGTGTGCAGTATGTTATTGCTAACCCACATGTTATTTGAAGTATGTGCTGTACGTTTTTGTCGATACAGACTCCATTTTTTCATTGTTTGTGTGTGAATTTTGGCCTACATGAAATAATTTTAACACAAATTGTTTGTGAAATATTATTAATTAATATCTACAACTGTAATATCAAATTGGGGAAGAAACTTAGTCAAAGGCAGTCAAGTGCCCACCTCCTACCGAAGAATGTTGTAACAATTCTGAGAGAGTTGAGACATGTCAAACTGTATTTTATTTGATTGTTTAGTGAGTTGTAAACTGTTCCAGGCTATATATAATTTCTCATTCAGGTGATACTTATGGATTTTCTCTCTTCTTCCTCTCCTCCTCATCCTCCATGTTCAGGATTCCATTCGTACTTTACCTTCACAATAAAATCCCCATTTTCCCCACTGTGCTATGAAATTTTAAAGTGCTTGGTTTGTTTAAAGGCATCCTCATTAAGTTCCACCACCCAAGCATTATTTGATGCCCATCTGATGCTGCTTTCAGTTCTTATCATGGAAAAAAGTGGCAGGTACTAGTTAATGATATCAAACATATTCTGGGCTTGTGGCAAAAAAATTATCAACTGTCAACCAATGTTTCCAAAAGATATTCCATTAGTTTTTTGGTGCCAGTTTCTTAATGTTTATGTAGATTTAGTGATGTAATGCGTAAGTAGTTCCTTGAGGCCTTTACTTCCATCTTGTTGGTGGCATCATCAGTTCATTGAAAGGTATCACGTTATGTACAAATACTGGATTAGGTTGGACTAGAAATCAGTACACCGTTCATTCAGTAGAGATTTTTCAGGCTGTGGAACATGTTGTGGAAGGGGTGGGGTGGGGGGAGGGGTATGTAGTTTGGAAAAGAACATTGTATACATATTTTTATTTATAAATCAATGGTTAAAAACTTACCGCAGACATGCTACTACACGTATACTAAAATGAATATACAAATAAGTATGCTGTTACAGCTAGGCTTTATGAAAATAAACTGTTTACAGTCCTTTATGGCACTGATAAGATCACTACACTGAAGAGATGCAGAAGTTGGATATTATTCATAATATGTAAATCAGAGGGGGATAGAATTGGCAGACATGACCACAAATAAATTCTGCAGCCTCATGTTGAAGTGTATTAGCTTGACCCTTCATAGTTGCTGGCAAATTATTGAAAATGTGTTTTCCTGATTAATGGAAGTGGCAAAATAATCAAATGTCATGGTTCTAATTTCTGGTGGAAAATGACCACCTCATTCCTTGTTACAATTTCTAGAGGAAAATAGCTGTGCAAGGAAAGTTTGTAGGCTAATAAGAATCAGATTGGTTGCCAGAGATATAAATTTTTTGTTCTGAGTATGAAACAGCATTCGCATGTTCATTGACCTTTTAAGTTAGCTATGACATATGTGTTAAATCCTGAAACTTGGTAGTTCATAGTTACATTTGAATGGTTCAGGGATCTACTCTGTGTCTTTGTGTTTGTGCATGTGACTTAAGACCTGTTGCAGATCTTTGTAACGGATTGTTTTCATGGCTTGCTCGCTGCTCAAAATAAGATTTTGCTAAATGGCTGATCATTGAGGAGGAGGGGGGGGAAGCAAAATTTCAATATCTGAGATGTTTGGCATTTTACCTACTTTCTAGGTCTAGGAAATATTTTGTGTATGGTAGAAGCTGGTTTCATGTCCTTGTACAGCAATCGTTATCTAGCTACCCCTAAATCAGGTCGGGTGATAGCCGCGTGGTCTGAGGTATCTTGTCAAGTTCTGGGCGGCTCCCCCTGTCAGAAGTTAGTCCTCCCTTGGGCACAGGTGTGTTTAGTGTTGTTCTTAGCGTAATAAGATAGATTAAGTAGTGTGTAAGCTTAGGGACCAGTGACCTCAGCAGTTTGGTCCCGAAAGACCTTACCTCAACCACCAGGTCGGGTTATAGCAAGGATAACTTCATGTGGTGGAAAATGTGCTTACTCATCTATTTCAGTATGAGAAGCAATTAGCCGTCATAGATCAACCACTACCTGCTGAATTATCTGCGTATTTAAAATATTGTACCAGTAACATTTCAAAGCAGTGTGCATATTTGAAAATAACGTCAAAACAATGCGGTACCCTCCAGTGTTGTCTATGCATTTATTTCTGCTGGAGTGTCGTATTTAACGTGTAATAACAAACAAGTTTTGTTATAGAAGGGACGGGAAAAAAAGCATGGAGATTGAGATATTGACAAACATATTTTGTTATTTCCAAAGTTAACAGTACAAAAAAATTATTTTTGGTCGCAAAAGAGCATCTTCAGTCGAGCTCACTGTATTGCTTGTCCTGTGACTGCTGTAATGTAAATTATGATTAGCTGACTATGTTATGTACTGTTTATCTAACTGTAGCAAAAAAGCAGCCTTTGAAATAGCAACTGATTTGTTTAGTTAAGAGAAAATGAAATTCTGAGAAAATTCAAATTAAAACTATAAAGGGGTGTTGTGAATTACCTCTGACAATACTAGGATTTCATTATCCTCCTAAAGGCTTACTTTGTCTTCTGTTTGGGATCAAGATGAGATATGTGCAATAAAATCTGGAGTACTTTGAAAATTGATGGATTGGAAACTGTTAGAGGAAATTATCCTTGTATTACAGATTACACATTAATTTTGTTGTTTATTCTCTTTGTTATCATGAGTTACATAAAATATTAAATAATAAAAAGATTGATTAATGTCAGCTACTATTAAGGATTCCTGTACCTAGTGATGCAGCACCTACTGCTTGCTTCAAATGACTTTAGATTAGGCGGATGCCTGTACCTAGTGATGCAGCACCTACTGCTTGCTTCAAATGACTTTAGATTAGGCGGATGCCATATCAGATTCCGATAAACACTAGATATTTTTTCTCATAAAGAAAATGGTTACATTTCTAATTAATCACAATCATATTCAGCAGTGTATACTTCCTTCATATTTGAAAATTTGGTTATCTGTCTGTAAATTTAGTGAAGTATTGGTTTGGAGAATTCATTCAGAAAAGTACATCTGAATCACTTTTTTGTGATACCACGTATGAGACAGTGTAATTCGTTGGTGATGCTCTGAAACAACCAACCACTTACCACATTTTCTCCTGTTGCTGGTAACTCTTCATACCACTAATAAACAGGGGTATTACAAGTTTGTATTTACTTTTTGTAGAAAGCTACTGAGTTACGTAAAAGAGGCATATGTAGACCCTGTTGTAAATCAAATATTTTAGTTTTCTTTATAAATTGCCTTTTAACAAGATTTTATCTTTGATTGGAAATCTGTATTGGAAAGTTTGTGACGCTCATTATGTTCTTTCCTCAACACACTTTTGTTTTGCCAGAAGGCAGTTTTGATTTTATTTGATTTAACAAGGGAGACAAATAACAATGGTTTTAGCCACTTGTTGTGCGCACCGAAACAAAGTGTATGAGAAGGTGTCTCTTCTTGTCATTCTAGTAAGGCTAGCCACTGAAGATTAGTACAAGACCCTTCAGTAGGTCTTTCTGAGACACAATCTCTTCAGTAATTAGTAACCCAAGTATTTTGTGCCTTTTAACTTCAGTGCTTCACATCAGAAGATAGTGGTGCAGTTTCATCCCACAACTGCATAGTCTGCGCTACGGGTTTCTATCTCTTCATTTAAAGTGTGCAGATGTTTCCTGAAGTTCGTACGGTCAGTTGTTAGCCCTATCATGAGTTTAATCTGTCTCCTGTTCAAGCTGAAGAATGCAGAGCTTATCTGAAAACATGGTTTTGTCATAGTTTGCATGCCATGTTTCTCTTTTTGGATTTTAATGAAAAATTCTACCTGCTGCCCCCTGATGTGGCACCCAGGAAGAATGATTAATGCTTCTGTGTGTGCTGTAATTAATCTAATATTGTTATCATGATCCCTATGTGAAAGAGTCGTAAGGGGTTGTATATTCTAGTCATCATTTACAGCTGGTTCTTGAAACTTTGTGAAGACTTTCTTGGAATACTTTACATTCATCTTCAAGAGTATGTCCAGTCAGCTTCTACAGCATCTATGTGAAATTCTCTCACAGGTCAAACAAACCTGTGATCATTTGTACTGCCCTTCTCTGTATATGTTCAATATTGCCGATTAGTCCTATGTGCTATGGGTTCCAAACACTTGAGCAATATTCTAGAGTGGATTGCATGAGTGATTCGTAAGCTATCTTCTTTGTAGACTGATTGTGCTTCCCCAGTATTCTGCCAATAGGCCAGTGTACCACATGCTTTACCCAAAACTGAGAATGTGTGATCATTCTATTTCACATCCCTACAAAGTTTTGCACCCAGGTATTTGTATGAGTTGGCCAATTCCAAATGTGACTCATTGATATTGTAGCCATAGGATATTATATTTTTCATATTGTAGACTGCACACTTTTGCATATCTGAACCTTTAAAATAAGCTGAAATCTTATCAAAATCTGACTGAATTTTTATGCATATTCTTGCAGACAGTACTTTATTATAGACACCTGTAACATCTGCAAAAAAGTTTCAGGTTACTATTAATATTATCTGCGAGGTCATTAATATACAGCATGAACAGCAAGAGTCCCAATACACTTCACTGGGTCATACCCAGAGTTACTTTTATAGATGCTGATGACTTTCCATCCAAGATAATATGATGTGTTGCCCCAACCAAAAAGTTCTCTGTCCAGTCAAATTTTATTAGGTACCCCATATAACTGAACTTCTAACAGTAAGCATAAGTGTGGTACGGGGTCAAATGCTTTTTGAAAAGCAAGAAATTCTGCATCTACACGACTGTCTTTATCCATAGCTTTCAGTGTTATGAGAGAAGTGAGAGTTGGGTTTCACATGATTGATGTTTTCGGAATCCATGCTGGTTGCTGTGGAGGAGGTAATTCTGTTAAAGATACCTCATTATGTTTGAGCTCTGAATATGCTCTAAGATTCTACAACAAATCAATGTCAAGGTTGTTGGATGGTAGTTTCGTGGATCACTTTTTCTACCCTTCTTGTAGACGTTTGTGGCATGTGCTGTATTCCAACTGCTGGGCATGAAATTGTTAGGCATCTTCGATAGATTATACAATGGTCATTCAAATGAAACCTGGTCTCAAGAGTAAAGTAACAGTAATGATTTTATTAACTCAAAAATGTTGTTATACACAGTACACATACTCAAAAATAGTAGCTAAAATTGTTGGCACGTTTATCTCATTGTGACACTAGCCGGTAGATTCCATCCTTGAAGAAGCTAGTAGGATGCTGTCGGATCCAGACCCAGACCCACTCACACACTTCGCCGTCCGTTGTGAATCAATGTGCGTGAACAGCTTGTTTTAGAGATTCAAAAAAGTCATGCAGTGAAAGGTCCAGACTGTGCAGTGAATGTTCTAGTTTTTCCCACCAAAATAGCTATAATGTTGTCTTCATCACATTGGCCATGCGTGGGCAGGCATTATCATACAGAAGGATAACGCCATTGGATAACATGCCTTGGTGTTTAGACTTGATGGCTTGTCTAAGGTTCTGTAAAGTGACTTGATAACACTGGGCTTGATGGTGGTTCCCCCTTCCAGGAACTTCACAAGCAGTGGGCCCTTGTGGTCAGAAAAGGACATAATGACCTTACCAGAACTGGTGTTCACGGCCTTTGACCTCTTCGTAGGTTGTGAGGTTGCGTGTTTCCACTGCTTGCTCTGACACTTGCCTTCCGGTTCAAAATGGTGAGACCATGTTTCGTCACCTGTAACAATATGTGACAGAAAGCTGTATTCCTCCTCATGATAACATTGCGTATGACTCAAAGGAAGCGCAATTTGAGTATTGTGCTTTTCAGTGATCAGTTGGTGGGGAACCCACTTCGCACAGATTTTTCGAAAGTTCAAGTGTTGATGCATGATGGTGTGGGTGGTGTCCACGCCAATACCCAGTGACCAGTGTATCTTGTCCATGGTGATTCTGTGGTTGTCAAAGACAAAAAGCATTCACTTTTGCAATCATTACTGGTATGATGACACGATGAGCCTGCCCAGGACGAGCATAGTCTTCCAGTGACATGTGCTCCTCAAGGCATCGTTTGCGCCATTTCACAACACTTGAACGACTCGGGCTGTACTCACTGTACACAGCCTTCTTTTGTAGATACATTTCATTGCCTCAAACACTCTCCACTGCCAAAAATCAAATCATTCATAGTTGTTTTTGTATAGTCACCTGCATATTCGGTAGTGGAAGATAACTTGTGTGACAGCCTTCTCTTTGACGTGAAACCACACTGTCACTATGCAACATCAAATGGTGTGCACACCTCACTCTCTACCAATAGATGGCACCACCATACCTGCAGTTATGTGGTGCCACCTTATGTGTAAGGCAAAAGTAGATCCACTGACCAGGTTTCATTTGAATGGATCTCATAGTTAGGAGAGGGGCCAGCTTAGCTGCAAATTAAGTACGGAATCTGATAAGGTTTCCATCAGGTCCTCGAACTTTCAGTTTTAAAGAGTTCAGCTATTCATGGACACATCTGACACTAATGCTTATTTCACTCACCTTCTCTATGGTATGAGACGTCTCCTTGGTTTTCCTTTCTAAAGATCCTTTTGAAAGCAAATTTAAGCATTTCAGCTTTTATTTTGCTAGCCTCAATTTCAGTTCCTGTCTCATTTTCTAGGGATTGGACACTTTGGTGCCACTAAAAGCTTTTACATATAACCAGAATTTCCTTCCTTCCTTCTTTCTTTCTTCTCTTTTTTTTCCCTCAAAGATTATTTGAAGATATTTTGCTTCACTAGTAATTGAATATGTCATGCACTGCTCTCTTGTCAGCTAAACATGTTCCATTCACTGTGCTCCTGTCTATGGTCCTACACTTAGTTTTACACCTGTTGTGCTGTAGTCCCTTTTTCTTCAGAAATTTCTTTACAGTGACTATACCATGGAGGGTCCCTTCCAGTATGAATTGTTCTACTGGTTACATATACATCCAGTGCATGGTCAAGTGTTCTTTTGAATTCGAGCCATAGTTCCTCTACATGCTTCTGCCATGTGCAGTAAGTTTAAAGTTCCTCATTGTGATATAAACTACTGCTTTTTTATCTGGTTTACTGCGCATGCGCACACACACACACACACACACACACACACACACACACACACACACACACACACACACACACACTACTACTTCCTGTGGTTTTTTCATGAGACCTTCATTTTCTTGCTCATAGCTTTCTTTCTTTTTTTCTTTCTTTCATCTGCCCACTTTCTACCAGTCTTTTCGGCTCTTGTCTCTGGCTGGACTTCCCACTTGCTTATTTTGTTCCTGCAGTCTCTTGAATACTGAGTTGAGCACGAATAAGATCTCTTTGTACTTGTTCGGTCCATGTCATACATTTTAGGTTTTCAGTGGCTGCGAGTATCTGGCTTGAGAGTCTTTACTCAAGGGGTCTGTTTATGTGTCCATAGAATTTAAGGCGTCTTTTTCTAATGTCAGCAGCAATATTTGAAATTTCCTCTGTAGTTTTGTTGGTTTGCAATTTATATCCAGCTTCAGTTTTTTGTGGTCCAAGGATTTTCCTAATGATCTTTTGGTCTCCTTTTTGTAGTTCTTGTAGTAGCTTCCTGTTATGGAGTTGCAAGGTTCTGCTGCGTATAGCACCTTGGGTGTAATGGCAGTGCTGTAGTGCCTGATTTTTGTATTCGTGGACATCCCCTTTTTATTGTAAAGTTGTTGTTGTTCGACTTTAGGCTCTCTTTAGTTTCTGTGCTCGAGTTTCTTGAGGTTTTTTTTCTAGTCCAGTGGGTTCCAAAATTTCCCCCAGCTATTCAAAATGTGGAACTCTGTTTATCCATCCATATTTTGTGGTGAGATTCTGTATGTTTGAGTATACACACAAATTCCGTTTTCTCAAAAGAAATTTGCAAGCAAACCTTCTCGGCGCATTCCTTGAGTATTCCTATTTGATGTTTTGCAGTTTGTTCATTCTCTGTCAAAATTGCAAGGTCATCGGCAGAAAAAGATCATTGTTGCCACAACTGCTTCATGGTCACTGATACCAGCTTTGATGTGGACATCTCAAAGATGTCAGGGCTGTTTGTTGCCATTAGATCCAATATACCTCCATTGTGAGTGCAGTTCCGAACTATCTATTTTACGTAGTTTTCAAGGAAGGCATGTAGTAATGTTTCTCAAGATGTATTATTGCCCCGCCTGCCCGGTTTCCTTCAGGAATCTTAAAAAGACCAAGTTTTCAAGGTTCTTGTGGGTTCTGCCTTGCCGGACACGTTTATCCAGCAAAACAATGTGCCTCAGTGTTTTGCCCTGAGCGTCATCCTCATTGCTATCTCTGTTAACTCTACAATGGTCTGTCTCCCCCCAGGCATCTCCGGCTCTCTTTTTGTCACGGTTTTGCCATCTGTTGCAGTTTTCCATGGACTTGTCTCATTTAGCAACGACTTCAGTGATGTCTCGATCGTCTTTACTCATGGAGCATCGACTATTGCTTTCATTTTTCCACTGAGAGAAACATTTGTATGAATTTCTGGCGCTGTAGTTGGTTTCTTCCACCGTCTTTACATGTTGGGCCTGTTGCTCTTCTGTTAGTTGAAACTATGAAATTCCTGGCACTCGTGCACGATAGGAAACTTTCTTGGTCCTCCCACGTATCTTACCTGGCAGCCCGCTGTATGCAGTGCCTCATTGTCCTGTGTTCCTCAATGGTACTTCCTGGGGTGCAGATAGAACAAGCCTCCTCCCATTTGTACCAGTCCCTCATCCATTCGAAACTAGACTGAGAGTTTTGTTTATGCAAATTTACGTCCGTTCGTCTTATGCTATCTCGATACTATCCGCCATTGTGGCATCCGTTTGGTTGCTGGTGCCTTTTACACTAGCCCGGTTGAGAGTCTGTATGCAGAAGCTGCTGAACTACTGCTGTTCTACCACCATGACTTTCTACACAACAGATATGCATGCAGTTTCTATGCCATGCATGGCCTCCCATCCTCTGCCTCCTCCTTCGATGACTCCTGTGATTGCCAGTATAGGGTGTGTCCATCATCTCTGTTACCTCCTGCAGTTTGCTTTCGGCTTTTGCTTTCGGCTTTTGCTTTGGCATCTTAACTACACGCTACCTGCAACTTTCCTCGTGTGGCTTCGTGTGGCGGGCCATGTTCACCTTGGCCTTCATTCACTTCCTAAGGGCACTACTCCAGCCTCGTTCTATTGCTTTCAGTTCCACGATCTTTGCATGGCACTTTGTGATACTACCTTTGTGTACACTAATGGCTCTGGGACTGACCAGTGTTGGGTGTGCCTTTGTCATTGGTGCCGACGTATCCCGGTAATGACTTCCGGAACACTGCTCAGTATTTACAGCAGAGCTCTTCTGCCCTGTATCAGGCCATGCAGTACATCCAGTGACACAGGCTTTTCAATTGTGTCATCTGCTTACACTCTTTGCACCCTTCAAAACTTCTGTGTGCTGTACACCATCCATCCCTTTGTGCAACGGGTAGAGGAAAGCTGTCACTTGCTCACTCTTAATGGGGCAACTGTGATGTTTATGTGAGTTCCTGGTCACATCAGTCTGACAGGAAATGAGACTGCTGATGCTGCTTGCCAAGGCTGCAGTCCTTGTACCTTAGCCCACCAGTGTAGCAATATGGCATAGGTCAATAAAAACCTTTCTCCATGTCCCTGTTTTTATGTATCTACTCTTCCATTGATTGGGATGGATGTGCAGTTGTTTTTTTAACTCCTCTTCTTTCTTCGTGTTCTACAGTTTTGACATGGCCACATATGACCCTAGTTGTTTTTGCGCCCTAAAAACAAACGAATATACATTTGAGAAGCCTCCAGCCTCGCTACCCTCAGGGGTTTGCTGAGTATGGGCTTGGCGACCCAAGGGTTCCTGAGCTGGGGACTGGTAAGTGCTGCCAGTCTGCTGTTAAGCTCTGGGCATGCTTTATTGACCACTGGACCGTGTGGCAGTGGAACAATGTGTGTCACAGGGAATGGGGATCTTGGCTTGACTGCTCGGATCGTGACGATGGTAAAAACCGGTATAAAAAACCTCTCAATCTCAAGGTGTGCTGCATGCTGATGAGGTGCATGGCAGTTAAGGTGGAATAGTTGTTAGTGGGCAACCTCTGGGGAACCTACCGCACCTGAGTTGTATAAGGCTTACTCAGGCATGCAGGGCTCTGTCTGAGTGGACCCTTGTTTCCCTAGCATGTATCAGTTGAATTATAGTAACAGGGCTTATGGAGTCATAAATCAAAATGTGTTTTTGGTTATTTAGAAGAAGGAGGTGACATTTGAAAAAAGCGTCCCCCTTCTATATCCATAAAGCCTTGGAAGGACTTCCTGGAAGCCTGAACTCTATTAAGCGGCTGTGGAATGGTTCCCTCCTGATTGAGACTAACAGGGCAAAGCATGTGTAATTACTTACGAAGACTGAAAAAATTGGGTGAATGTGATGCAACTGTTGAACTGCATAACTCCCTTCACGGTAGCAAAGGTGTGGTCACATGCCGTGACATTATGGATATTGACATAGCTGAACTTAAACGGGGGATAGTGGATGTAGAGCAAAGGATGTGTTGGAATAATGTAGAATTTGAGAATTCTCCAACGTTGTCTTCTGATCACATCATGGCAGGTTTTCTTCGACTTAGGGTCAGGCCTTATGTACCTAACCCTATGCGGTGCTACAAATGCTAGCGTTTTGGTTGCACAACGCTGAGTTGCAGGATTGAAACGACCTGTGGGAAATTTGGAAAGGCAGCCCATTAAGCTGGGATTGACTGTCCATCTCCAGCAGTCTGCGTTTACTGCTCTGGGAGCTACCAAGTCTGGAGCCGAGGCTGCTCTGTTTTTGAAGAGGAACGAAAAATCCAGGAACTAAGTCACCAGCTGATCACCCATGCTGGAGCCAAAAAGGAATTTAGGGTGATGAAACTTCTTGTCTTTACCACTCCTTATGCTTCCATGGTGCAGAAATCTGTTCCTAAGGTCGACACGTTGATGCAGACATCGTCCAGTTTACAAACCTCCACCAACAGCACCTGTACTTGCATGAACATGCCAAGGCAAAACGAGTAAGGGAAAAGCAATCCAAGCAGTTACCACAGAAAAGACCAGCAACAGTTCCATAGTGAGCGTCAAGAAGGCATGCAACAAGCACAGTGCCTCCAACACCCCCTTTCCCCTCATTCTCGAAGGGATAAGATGCAGGGAAAGGTTAACAACGTTAAGTACAAAAGCTGTCTTGAGCGCTGTCAGAGGTCATTCTTTCACGTCTGACTAATGAAGAGGACGTCATAGAAATAGACGCCTTTGATCCAGGCAGCCCCTCCACTCCCCTTCGCTCTAGAAGTACTTCACCTCTGTGGTTCAAAGATAGGGGTAAATTAAATAAAACCACATCGATGACATGGGTCGTATCCTACAGTGAAACTTGGAAGGGTTCAGCATGAATGTGGAGGAACTCAAATCTCTTATCTCAGGGTAGACCACTGTCTCTGTGTCTCCAGGAGATTAGTTTCCATCAATCGTACACTCCTGAGCTACGAGGAGCTAGAGGAGGCATAGGTATTTTTGTCAATACCGACTACCACTCACTGCCCCTCCCACTTAAGGTGGCTTTACAAGCAGTTGCTGTATCAGTCCACATGCGTCATCTGTTGAAAATATGTTCTGTTTACTTACTCCCATACGATGCACTTGATGAAGAGGCCCTAACTGACCTTATTACTTAGCTCCCCTGCCCTTTCATCCTCTGTGGTGGTTTTGATGCACACAATGTGCTCTGGGGCTCTGCAACTACCTGCCTCAGGGGTAAAGCAATTGAGGCATCTCATGTCGTCATGCGTGTACTTGCTAAAAGCAGGACAGAGCACTCACTTCTGCACAACAACTGGGTGGTTCTCTGACATTGATCTTCACTTTGCTCTCTCGCTCTTGCTCACATTTCTCAGTGGGAAGTAGTTGATGACTTGCACAGAAGTGATCACTTCCTGATTTGGATTCACCTGCCAGATAGGATGGAACGCGAAAGGAAACCGCCGTGATGGGTGCTCAGTAAAGCCGACTGGACGTTTTATAGCCAGTTGGCCCAGTTTGAGCGTTGTGCTAATGTGGAGGCATGGGTGGATCATATTACCAAAATGATCCATCATGCCTTTGCAGCATCTATTCCACAGTCAACGGGACAACAGAACAGGCAGTCTGTCCCTTGTTGCAGTGTCGAATGCCGCTGTGCAACCAGGATCAGGCATGCGGCTCTGCTTAGGCTCGAGTGTCATCCAACTGCAGAGAATCTTGAAGCCTTTCATGTGGTGAGGGCAAAGTGTTGCCAAATTTTTCAAGAGAGTAAGAAGAGTTTGTGGCAACAGTTCCTGAACACTATTAATCATTCCACCAAAAGTTGTGTTTTGTGGGAGACCACCAGAAGAATTTCTGGGAGAGGAGGCAGGTGCCCCATGACTGCTGTAATGGGAACAACACTATCCAAACCAGTCCACGAGACATTGCCCCGACTGTGGCAGCATATTTTGCCACAGTTACTGTAACAACCAGTCAGGGTCCAGGTTTCCAGCACCACAGGTTGTTTGCTGAGAGGTGTAGTTTGGACTTCCAGTTCATCTCTGAAGATTAAAACTGTCCATTTTTCATGTGAGAGCTGGATTCTGCATTGTGTGCAGCTTGTAACACATCCCCCTGGTCATGACATTACAGTATGCTGCAGCCCCCCCCCCCCCCCCCCCCCACCCAAGGCAAAGCAGATATCCTCCTCGCATCAGATCACTTTCGCGACTCGTGGCGTGAGGCAATTTTAATTCCTCTTTTTAAGTCTGGGGAAGACCATACATATCCAGTTAGTTACTGTAGTGTTGCCCTCACTAGCTGTATGTGGAAGACATTGGAGTGGATGTCAACCACCGCCTTGTCTGGATCTTAGAATGCAGGCAACTCCTTAGACACTTTTCAGTGTGGGTTCAGAAGGTATCGCTCCCCTTTTGATAGCCTTGCCCTCCTGGAGGCGGCTATGCAACAGGCTTTCCTATGCTGGCATCACATTTTAGGTATATTTCTTGACATCAAGAAAGCCTATGATACTACTTGGAGGTAAAAGTCCTGTCCAGCGTTATCTGTTTGTGGATGACTTCTTTGTGTTTCGCTCTTCTTCAGGCCTCGCAACGACATGTCAGTTGCAACTAACTCTTCGAGGTTTGGAGGAATGGGTGCAGAAGAGTGGTTTTAAGGTTTCCATCGAGAAGTCTGTGTGAGTTCTTTTTAACCGTTCTCGTTCCATTGTAAACTTTCCTGAGTCGACTATGAGGGACACTGTAAAAGTAAAGATACAGTTGACTCTAAGATTACATGGTTAACACATCTTGTTGTTGTTGTTGTTGTGGTCTTCAGTCCTGAGACTGGTTTGATGCAGCTCTTCACGCTACTCTATCCTGTGCAGGCTTCATCATCTCCCAGTACATACTGCAGCCTACATCCTTCTGAATTTGCTTAGTGTATTCATCTCTTGGTCTCCCTCTATGATTTTTACCCTCCACGCTGCCCTCCAATACTAAATTGGTGATCCCTTGATGCCTCATAACATGTCCTACCAACCGATCCCTTCTTCTAGTCAAGTTGTGCCACAACCTCCTCTTCTCCCCAATCCTATTCAGTACCTCCTCATTAGTTATGTGATCTACCAATCTAATCTTCAGCATTCTACTGTAGCACCACATTTCGAAAGCTTCTATTTTCTTTTTGTCCAAACTAGTTATTGTCCATGTTTCACTTCCATACATTGCTACACTCCATACAAATACTTTCAGAAAAGACTTCCTGACACTTAAATCTATACTCGATGTTAACAAATTTCTCTTCTTCAGAAACATTTTCCTAGCCATTGCCAGTCTAAATTTTATATCCTCTCTACTTTGACCATCAGTTATTTTGCTCCCCAAATAGCAAAACTGCTTTACTACTTTTAAGTGTGTCATTTTCTAATCTAATTCCCTCAGCATTA
Organism: Schistocerca gregaria; assembly: GCF_023897955.1. Taxonomy (NCBI): domain Eukaryota; kingdom Metazoa; phylum Arthropoda; class Insecta; order Orthoptera; family Acrididae; genus Schistocerca; species Schistocerca gregaria. The sequence continues at coordinate 909,600,636 of NC_064920.1, read as the reverse complement.
CCAGACTTTATTCGACTACATTCCATTATCATCGTTTTGCTTTTGTTGATGTTCATCTTATATCCTCCTTTCAAGACACTGTCCATTCCGTTCAACTGCTCTTCCAGGTCCTTTGCTGTCTCTGACAGAATTACAATGTCTTCGGTGAACCTCAAAGTTTTTATTTTTTTCTCCATGGATTTTAATACCTACTCCGAATTTTTCTTTTGTTTCCTTCACTGCTTGCTCAACACACAGATTGAATAACATTGGGGAGAGGCTACAACCTTGTCTCACTCCCCAACCACTGCTTCCCTTTGATGTCCCGCAACTCTTATAACTGCCATCTGGTTTCTGTACAAATTGTTAATAGCCTTTCACTCCCTGTATTTTATCCCTGCCACCTTCAGGATTTAAAAGTGTTCCAGGCAACATTGTCAAACGTGTTGTTCGAACACGTAGTAACGCCTAACCAGAAAATATTCGTGGGATAACTAAACATGTGATTCTGACAGAGGTAGTGAAGTTAATTGGCGAACAAATTTTGACAATAGCAACAATAGGTACAGAATTGGTGATGACAAGATTGTTAGAACGAGGAAGAAGAAGAAACGGGGACATCACACAAATTATGGAAGAATAAGATGATTCCAAATTTATATTGAGAAGCTGGTGTGTATGAATGAAATGGGAAACTATTTCCTAACATAAAGCTTTTTGCTTTTAGTAGGCCCAATAAGCTTTTGATATTGGTACTTCGTGAATTACGTTCTGTCGTGTTATAAAAATGGCCATTTGTGTCGAAACAGTCTCGTTTATTTGATGTGTCTTACAAAACTGCTGCCATATTAGAAAGGCCTATTTTGTTTTATCTAGCAGATAGTGACAAAATAGAGGTAATCATATCGAGAAACCACACCAGTCTTGGGTATTATTTGTGTTAACAGCTTTTTCAGTATTAGGTAACGGCATTTAATTTTTTCATGTAGCAAAACGTTTTACTAACTTTGATGAGGTAATAGATTCTTTCGCAGAAAGGAAAGCACACCATGTAAAGCTGTAGCAAGATTAGAGAGAAAAATGCTAGGAGCTAAGGTTTGAAGAAATGTGTAATTTCTTGATTATCTCTTGTCAGTATTAGTTTTATATATCCTGTATTTAATTTTATGTTGCACAAAACAGCAAGTTATTAACTAATAGACAGTAAAGAGTTCAGATTTTCTGAAGAGTTCTTGTTCTCTCAATTACAAATAATCCCATCCGCTATTAATAGTGAGATTTTTTTAAGAGGGGCTGGCTGTCAAACTGGCCGATGGGAGCGGGAGAGGCACCACAGGACATTTCAATTTCCAGTCGCCTGAATATAGTTTCAATGTCCGGTAGAAAAATGTTCTATGAAGAGGCGTGGCACTGCACTTTGGCATACTTAAGACCAAATAATATGTCTTTCATTTACTCGAATACATATGTTTTATGTTTCAGACTTTTCAGAAAGATGTGTGCTACAAGATGAACATATTTTGAAAATTTGATTTTTTAAAATATTGACTCGGTTCGCAAATGTAGATCTGGACCGATGTGCAGAGCAGTCTGAGTTATAGTGGGTAGTCTCCACATGACCCGTGTTTACATTTAGTGATTTTGCTGTTTCCCCTTCGTTTACTCTCACGTCAAATGAAAACAAAACAGATATCTGTGGTCGGGATCTATCAAGTGAATTAACACATTCTCATAATTAATATGTCATTAGTTTCAGATTTTGTTTTATTTCCACCTTTCTGACAGTCAAGCATTAATCGCCTTGCAGAACAATGAAATTATTTTTGTCTGTTTGCTAAAGAAATTTGACTTTTATTAACCTTTTCAGCAGAGGCAGTCAATGTATTTGAAACGAAATGTTTAATTCCACAATACTGGCTAGTTTCAACTGTTTGCTGCATTTCAAGTGCGCGTTTTCATTTTCTAGCATGTATGCATTATTTCATAATAAAGAACCAAACATGATATAATACAGTACTGGTGCTCAAAGAAAATGTACATCCCGAAAACCACACTGAAAAGTTTAATATCAGATTGAGGTCTACTGCATTCGGAATCTGGACATACGAATATGCACTTCTAAGTATGCACTTTAAATGTGCACATTTTAATATTGTTCACGAAATTCCGATTCTCTTGCAGTATCCTCTGATGTCTTGTTTCTTTTATGCCACAATGTATGATCTTTCAATGTTTTACACGTACATACATATGGGCTTCCTGTGTCACGATAGCTACCCAAGCGCGGTGTCGCCTGTTACCTGCGCTTTCTGGCAACTGCTGAAACGAACCTATTTCTAACAGGTTGCGGGAAAATATTGCGAATAGTGGTTTGAAAAGTGTTACTTTCAAAGTAAATATCCTTTTATGTAAGTTGACCTATGAATTTATTAAATATCAGAGCGTTTGACTCTGATTTAAAAATCAAATCTTTGATGACGCACCATTTAGAAGAATTTCGATCCCTAAAGATCAGACGTTTATGTCATTATTAAAAAATTTACTGGCACATTTGTGTGATATATCTTAAAACGTAACACGCACAAAAAAAGATTAACAGTATATGCGAAAGCTTAGCTTCTCTTGCAGCTTGAGAACAATATTATATGTGAAAACTGCTTTTCTTGTAGCAACACTATGTATATTAATTTAAACTATTAACTTTGCCTGTTTGTGTGTTTGTACTACTTAACAGTGATGTTGCTGTTGGCTGACTGCATCACGTGTCCTATGCTTTGAATATCCACTGTCATCGGCTGGTGAGATCACGTGACATGAGCTACGAACGGCCTACAAAAGCACATTGAAATCTCGATATCAATGATTCGGAAAGTAACATGCAGTGTTTGGTGGAATTTCAGTGTATATTTTCGTAATACGAAAATACGATGCGTACATGTTGCTGCACATCAAAGATGTTTCCAAAACATGTCTTTTTCTCTGAGTTTCGTTTTCTAAAGTGCCGGGAAATTGTACACCCGTGTATGAAACCATAACCATTCAAAGGATTGATAAGGGAAAATATACCGTCACCCGGGAGAAAGTGTATTTTTAACTGGGAAATGCGGGAAAAATCTGGGAATTTTTTGCCTTATCTTCGTATACACCGTGCACACTATACCTCCGTCCATTTTGACCTACCCCTGTGGCAGGTATTCCGGCAGATGGGGGGTCATGTTGCTGGTTCGGGATGATATCTACTACGATCCAATCACATTGCACACCCTCTCCACTTTCACATTTTCCATTTGTACTGTTTACACTCCATCATCGTCTGCTGCCGGCCGGAGTGGCCGTGCGGTTCTAGGCACTACAGTCTGGAGCCGAGCGACCGCTACGGTCGCAGGTTCAAATCCTGCCTCGGGCATGGATGTGTGTGGTGTCCTTAGGTTATTTAGGTTTAATTAGTTCTAAGTTCTAGGCGACTGATGACCTAGGAAGTTAAGTCGCATAGTGCTCAGAGCCATTTGAACCATCGTCTGCCTTTACTAGGGCGGACATGATACAACTGATTGCTCAGCTCCCTACACAATTTCTTTTGATTGGAGACTGTAATGCCCACCACCCCCTTTGGGGCTCTCCAGCATCCTGCTCGAGAGGCTTTTCGACCACCTCAATCTAGTCTGCTTAAATACTGGTGCACCTACCTTCCTTTCGGACGCAACGCATACCTATTCCCACTTGGACCTCTCAATATCCACTCTCCAACTTGCACATTGGCTCAAGTGGTATGCTCTGTCTGACACATACTTGAGTGACCATTTCCCCTGCGTAATCCATCTCCTGAAAAACACCTCTTTTCCACGTTCCACTAGCTGGAACATCTCCAAAGCTGACTGGGGGCTTTTCACCTTGCTGGCAACCTTCTGTGATCAAAACTTCTCCAGCTGCCATAGTCAGGTCGCATACCTCACGGACGTTATTCTCACTGCTGGTGAATATTCTATCCCTCGTACTTCCTCTTCTCCATGTCGAGTCGCAGTCCCCTGGTGGACTAAAGCATGCAGCAACGCTATTTGTGCTCGGCGACGTGCTTTACGCACTTTCCTACGCCACGCTACGATGGCGAATTGTACCACTTACAAACAACATTGTGCACAATGTCGTCGTTTTATCAAAGAAAGCAAAAAGGCTTGCTGGGTGACTTTCATCAGCTCATTCAACAGTTTTACTCCTTCAGTTGTCTGGGGTGGCCTGCGCCGGCTATCTGGCACCAAGATCCACTCCCCGATTTCTGGCCTGACTGTAGTGAATGAATTCCTTGTGGATCCTGAGGATGCCTCAAACGCCTTCGGCCGCTTTTACGCGGAGGTTTCGAGCTCTGCCCGTTACCACTTTGCCTGCCTTCCCCAAAAACAAGAAAAGGAGGCACGGCCACTTTCTTTCCAGTCTTTGAATTGTGAAAGTTACAATGCCACCTTCACCATCCGGGGACTCGAAAGTGCACTCGCCCAGTCCCGATCCTCTGCTCCGGGGCCCGATGGTATCCATATTCAAATCCTGAAAAACCTTTCTCTTTTGTTGTTCCCATACCCAAACCAGGAAAGGGCAAACACCTCCCTTCCAGTTATCGCCCCATCTCCCTTACCAGCTGCATCTGCAAGGTGATGGAGCGCATGGTAAATTCTCGATTGGTTTGGCTCCTTGAATCTCGACGCCACCTTACCGATGTCCAATGTGGCTTTTGTAGGTGCTACTCTGCTGTTGACCACCTAGTTACCTTGTCGACCTTCATTATGAACAACTTTTTGCGTAAGTGCCAGACGGTGGCTGTGTTCTTCGATTTGGAGAAGGCTTAAGACACCTGTTGGAGATCGGGCATTCTCCGCACCATGCACACTTGAGGCCTTCGCGGTTGCCTCCATCTTTTTTATTAATGCATTTTTAATGGATCGAATGATCAGGGTGTGTGTGGGTTCTGTTTTGTCAGATGCCTTTCGCCAGGAGAATGGGGTGCCCCAGGGCTCAGTTTTGAGCGTGGCCCTTTTTGCCATAGCTATCAATCCAATAATGGATTGCCTTCCAGCTGACGTTTCAGACTCCCTTTTTGTGGACGACTTTATGATCTACTGCAGCACTCAGAGAACATGTCTTCTGGAGTGCTGTCTTCAGCGTTGTCTAGACCATCTATATTCCTGGAGTGTCTCTAACGGTTTCTGTTTTTCTGGTTGAGAAAACGGTCTGTATGAACTTCTGGCATTACAGTTTCTTCCACCATCCTTACATCTTGGTCTTGTTGCTCTCCCATTTGTGGAGATGACAAAATTTTTCAGTCTTACATTTGACAGGAAACTTTGCTGGTCTCCTCATGTGTCTTACTTGGCTGCTTGTTGTACCTGTTCCCTAAATGTCCTCCGTGTTCTCAGCGATACGTCATGGGGAGCAGATCGAATGGTCCTGCTTCACTTATATCGGTCCATTGTCCAATCAAAGCTGGATTTTGGGAGCTTCGTCTAATCTTCTGCCCGGCTGCCCATCTTACGCTGTCTAAACTCTATCCACCATTGGGGGTTACATCTGGCGACTGGAGCATTCTACACCAGCCCTGTTGAGAGTCTGTATGCCGAACCTGCCGAATTACTGCTAAACTACCGGTGTGATACATTGCTTTGTCAGTACGCCTGCCGACTAATGTCAATGCCCAACCACCCGTCATATTTCTCGTTCTTTGACGACACTCTTGACTGCCAGTACGGGCTGTATGTCTCTGCCCTGTTACCTCCTGGAGTTCTCTCCCATTGCCTGCTACAGCAACTTGATTTTACCCTCTCTGACTATTTGAGTGGGTGGGAGCCCGACACCACCTTGGCTCCAGGCTCAGGTTCGTGTTCACCTTGAACTCAGCTCGCTCCCAAAGGAGAGGACTGCGGATTCGATATACCGCTTGAGGTTTATCGAACTTTGTTAGAGGCTTGCTAATAACGCCTTTATTTACACAGATGGCTCCAAGACTACTGCTGGCGTCAAATGTGCCTTTGTTGTTTGGGAGGGTACCTTTAAATACTGGCTCCTTGACCAGTGTTCAAGCTTTAAGCTGAGCTTTTTGCTCTCTATCAGGCTGTTCAGTATATCCACCGCCATCGTCATTCTCCCTATGCCATCTGCTCTGATTCTTTGAGCGCCATTCAGTCTGTGACCCATATTCGGACCACCCTCTCGTGCAACGAATTCAACGGTCATTTCAGTCGCTAGCTGATACCAGTGCTCGTGTCCTTTTTTTGTGGACTCCTGGCCACGTTGGCATGCCTGGGAACGAAGCTGCTGATGCTGCGGCCATGGCTGCTGTCCTCCTGCCTCGGAAAGCTTCCTTTTGTGTCTCATAAACTGATGTTAGTGGGGTTCTTTGTCGGCGTGTTTCATCATTGTGGCATGAGACTTGGTCCTCTCTCCATGGAAATAACCTTAGAGCCATCAAACTGATCCTGACGGCTTGGATGACCTCCTCATGCCCTTCCCGGCAAGTGGAGGTCATTTTGGCCAGGTTGCGGATTGGACATTGCCGATTTAGTCGCCACTACCTGTTGTCCGGTGACCCTGCCCTCCAGTGCCCCTGTGGTCATCCATTAATGGTGCACCGTGTTTTATTGTTCTGTCCCCGTTTTATTCACTGTCGTGTTGTCCTGTGTCTGCCGTCTACCTTATTGGAAGTTTTAGCTCATGACGCTCGAGCAGCTGCTCGTGTCCCGATGTTTATTACATTGACGGACTTTTCCCCAACAAGATCTAACTTTTATTTTGTTTATCTGCGTCTTTGTAAGTACTTTCTGATGTTGTCCCCTTGCGTTTTTCTATGCTATTAGTGCACTAATGTTTGTGACTGGGCACTAATAACCTTAGTAGTTGAGTGCCCTGTAAAAGTAACATCAGCTTTGGGTGCTGCTCTCTTGTGAAAAGTTGGGTGACATTCCTGTGACTGTCACTCCCCACAAGTGTCTCAATATGTATGATCCTGGGCATCACCTACATTGTCATCTTCTTTTGCGATCTGGCAATAAACTGCAGGCCAACTTAGAGCGACAGGGTATGCACTTCATTTGTTGTGTCCATAAGGAATTAAGGGGAAATGGAGCTGCTTCTGGAGTCTTCAGCATGGCTTTTGAGGGTGATTCATTGCCTGAGAAGGTTAAGGTGATGGTCTTCCAGTGTGATGTGAAGCTGTTATGGTCCTCCTCCAATGAGATGTTTCAGGTGTATGGAGTTGGAACATATCTTCCCATTGCACCACTACCGCAGTCTACAAGTATTGTAGATGGACTGCTGCACACAAATTTCCTTGTGCTCCTCCCCACAGTCTATGTAGTAAACTACAGTGAGCTTCACTCTTCCTGCTCAATAGATTGCTCCATTTTTAAGTGTTGGAACTGAGCAGTGTGGCACAGTGGTTAGCACACTGGACTTGCATTCGGGAGGACGACAGTTCAAACCCGCATCTGCCCATCCTGATTTAGGTTTTCCGTGATTTCCCTAAATCACTTCAGGCAAATGCTGGAATGTTTTCTTCGAAAGGGCATGGCCAATTTTTTTTCCCTAACCTGAGCTTGTGCTGCGTCTCTAATGACTTCATTGTTAAAGGGGTGTTAAACACTAATCTCCTTCCTTTTAAGCATGGGAAGAAAATCCAGGAGTATAATACTCTGGACAAGCTCGCATATCAAGAGGACAGAAAGTGTGTCTTAATCCTTACAAATGACCCACTTTTACTCTACACCTGGAGTGTCATTGCCTTCTCCATTGACTGTGCTTTACTCTCTTGTGCCTCTTACAGTGGGCCCTCAGAGCTCCCCAATGATACCTGCCCCCAGGCGATCGGGGCTCTTCTGGTGGTTTCATTGCACCCACTTCGAGAGCATTGGCTCTCCACCTGCTGGGGCCATTTGTCCCCATCCCCCAGCCAGAGGTACATCATCCTCCTCCCGCTTCTGTAACTAGGAAGAGGTCCCTCTGGACTCTTCTTTCCATGGTTCCTGCTGGTTTGCAGTGACACAATCTGGTATCTGAAGGAACCACAGGCTGCTGACTGTTGGACTTCTCGTTCTTCTTCTGTCCCTGAAACCAATTCAGGGACATCTTTGCAGTTCTCATCTTCTAAGGAGGGGGAGGACAAAGAGGACAAAAAATGCCCTTGAAGATGAAGAAAGCTACTGTGGTCCCTAAGCTACCAGACTGCTTATACTCAGTATGTGCCCAAGGTGGAGATACCATCGCCCTGAGACTCCAGATCTCCCCAGGCAATGTGCCACAGAACTTAAAAGTGGATCCATTGATGTCTCAACCAATGGGAGCAGTCATGATCTCCCCCCCCCCTCCTTTTTCTTCGTGGTCACCCCCCCTCCTTTTTCTTCGTGGTCACCCCCCCTCCTTTTTCTTCGTGGTCACCCCCCCTCCTTTTTCTTCGTGGTCACCCCCCCTCCTTTTTCTTCGTGGTCACCCCCCCTCCTTTTTCTTCGTGGTCACCCCCCCTCCTTTTTCTTCGTGGTCACCCCCCCTCCTTTTTTCGTGGTCACCCCCCCTCCTTTTTCTTCGTGGTCACCCCCCCTCCTTTTTCTTCGTGGTCACCCCCCCTCCTTTTTCTTCGTGGTCACCCCCCCTCCTTTTTCTTCGTGGTCACCCCCCCTCCTTTTTCTTCGTGGTCACCCCCCCTCCTTTTTCTTCGTGGTCACCCCCCCTCCTTTTTCTTCGTGGTCACCCCCCCTCCTTTTTCTTCGTGGTCACCCCCCCCTCCTTTTTCTTCGTGGTCACCCCCCCCTCCTTTTTCTTCGTGGTCACCCCCCCTCCTTTTTCTTCGTGGTCACCCCCCCTCCTTTTTCTTCGTGGTCACCCCCCCCTCCTTTTTCTTCGTGGTCACCCCCCCCTCCTTTTTCTTCGTGGTCACCCCCCCCTCCTTTTTCTTCGTGGTCACCCCCCCTCCTTTTTCTTCGTGGTCACCCCCCCCTCCTTTTTCTTCGTGGTCACCCCCCCTCCTTTTTCTTCGTGGTCACCCCCCCTCCTTTTTCTTCGTGGTCACCCCCCCTCCTTTTTCTTCGTGGTCACCCCCCCTCCTTTTTCTTCGTGGTCACCCCCCCTCCTTTTTCTTCGTGGTCAGCCCCCCTCCTTTTTCTTCGTGGTCACCCCCCCTCCTTTTTCTTCGTGGTCACCCCCCCTCCTTTTTCTTCGTGGTCACCCCCCCTCCTTTTTCTTCGTGGTCACCCCCCCTCCTTTTTCTTCGTGGTCACCCCCCCTCCTTTTTCTTCGTGGTCAGCCCCCTCCTTTTTCTTCGTGGTCACCCCCCTCCTTTTTCTTCGTGGTCACCCCCCTCCTTTTTCTTCGTGGTCACCCCCCTCCTTTTTCTTCGTGGTCACCCCCCCTCCTTTTTCTTCGTGGTCACCCTCCCCTCCTTTTTCTTCGTGGTCACCCCCCTCCTTTTTCTTCGTGGTCACCCCCCTCCTTTTTCTTCGTGGTCACCCCCCTCCTTTTTCTTCGTGGTCACCCCCTCCTTTTTCTTCGTGGTCACCCCCCTCCTTTTTCTTCGTGGTCACCCCCCTCCTTTTTCTTCGTGGTCACCCCCCTCCTTTTTCTTCGTGGTCACCCCCCTCCTTTTTCTTCGTGGTCACCCCCCTCCTTTTTCTTCGTGGTCACCCCCCTCCTTTTTCTTCGTGGTCACCCCCCTCCTTTTTCTTCGTGGTCACCCCCCTCCTTTTTCTTCGTGGTCACCCCCCCCTCCTTTTTCTTCGTGGTCACCCCCCCCCTCCTTTTTCTTCGTGGTCACCCCCCCCTCCTTTTTCTTCGTGGTCACCCCCCCCTCCTTTTTCTTCGTGGTCACCCCCCCTCCTTTTTCTTCGTGGTCACCCCCCCCTCCTTTTTCTTCGTGGTCACCCCCCCCTCCTTTTTCTTCGTGGTCACCCCCCCTCCTTTTTCTTCGTGGTCACCCCCCCCCTCCTTTTTCTTCGTGGTCACCCCCCCCTCCTTTTTCTTCGTGGTCACCCCCCCTCCTTTTTCTTCGTGGTCACCCCCCCCCTCCTTTTTCTTCGTGGTCACCCCCCCCTCCTTTTTCTCCGTGGTTACCCCCCCTCCTTTTTCTTCGTGGTCACCCCCCCTCCTTTTTCTTCGTGGTCACCCCCCCTCCTTTTTCTTCGTGGTCACCCCCCCTCCTTTTTCTTCGTGGTCACCCCCCCTCCTTTTTCTTCGTGGTCACCCCCCCTCCTTTTTCTTCGTGGTCACCCCCCCTCCTTTTTCTTCGTGGTCACCCCCCCTCCTTTTTCTTCGTGGTCACCCCCCCTCCTTTTTCTTCGTGGTCACCCCCCCCTCCTTTTTCTTCGTGGTCACCCCCCCTCCTTTTTCTTCGTGGTCACCCCCCCCTCCTTTTTCTTCGTGGTCACCCCCCCTCCTTTTTCTTCGTGGTCACCCCCCCTCCTTTTTCTTCGTGGTCACCCCCCCTCCTTTTTCTTCGTGGTCACCCCCCCTCCTTTTTCTTCGTGGTCACCCCCCCTCCTTTTTCTTCGTGGTCACCCCCCCTCCTTTTTCTTCGTGGTCACCCTCCCCTCCTTTTTCTTCGTGGTCACCCTCCCCTCCTTTTTCTTCGTGGTCACCCTCCCCTCCTTTTTCTTCGTGGTCACCCCCCCTCCTTTTTCTTCGTGGTCACCCCCCCTCCTTTTTCTTCGTGGTCACCCCCCCCTCCTTTTTCTTCGTGGTCACCCCCCCCTCCTTTTTCTTCGTGGTCACCCCCCCCTCCTTTTTCTTCGTGGTCACCCCCCCCCTCCTTTTTCTTCGTGGTCACCCCCCCTCCTTTTTCTTCGTGGTCACCCCCCCTCCTTTTTCTTCGTGGTCACCCCCCCTCCTTTTTCTTCGTGGTCACCCCCCCCTCCTTTTTCTTCGTGGTCACCCCCCCTCCTTTTTCTTCGTGGTCACCCCCCCTCCTTTTTCTTCGTGGTCACCCCCCCTCCTTTTTCTTCGTGGTCACCCCCCTCCTTTTTCTTCGTGGTCACCCCCCCTCCTTTTTCTTCGTGGTCACCCCCCCTCCTTTTTCTTCGTGGTCACCCCCCCTCCTTTTTCTTCGTGGTCACCCTCCCCCTCCTTTTTCTTCGTGGTCACCCTCCCCTCCTTTTTCTTCGTGGTCACCCTCCCCTCCTTTTTCTTCGTGGTCACCCCCCCCTCCTTTTTCTTCGTGGTCACCCCCCCCCCCCCCTCCTTTTTCTTCGTGGTCACCCCCCCCCCCCCTCCTTTTTCTTCGTGGTCACCCCCCCTCCTTTTTCTTCGTGGTCACACCCCCCTCCTTTTTCTTCGTGGTCACCCCCCCTCCTTTTTCTTCGTGGTCACCCCCCTCCTTTTTCTTCGTGGTCACCCCCCCCTCCTTTTTCTTCGTGGTCACCCCCCCCTCCTTTTTCTTCGTGGTCACCCCCCCCTCCTTTTTCTTCGTGGTCACCCCCCCCCTCCTTTTTCCTCTTGGTCACCCCCCCCTCCTTTTTCCTCTTGGTCACCCCCCCCCTCCTTTTTCCTCTTGGTCACCCCCCCCCCTCCTTTTTCCTCTTGGTCACCCCCCCCTCCTTTTTCCTCTTGGTCACCCCCCCCTCCTTTTTCCTCTTGGTCACCCCCCCCTCCTTTTTCCTCTTGGTCACCCCCCCCTCCTTTTTCCTCTTGGTCACCCCCCCCCTCCTTTTTCCTCTTGGTCACCCCCCCCCCTCCTTTTTCCTCTTGGTCACCCCCCCCCCTCCTTTTTCCTCTTGGTCACCCCCCCCCTCCTTTTTCCTCTTGGTCACCCCCCCCCCTCCTTTTTCCTCTTGGTCACCCCCCCCTCCTTTTTCCTCTTGGTCACCCCCCCCCTCCTTTTTCCTCTTGGTCACCCCCCCCCCTCCTTTTTCCTCTTGGTCACCCCCCCCCCTCCTTTTTCCTCTTGGTCACCCCCCCCTCCTTTTCCCTCTTGGTGCCCCCCCCCTGCCCCCTTGGTCACTTCATACACTCACAGTATTCAGACAGTGATCCTCCAGTGAAATTGTAACAATTTTTCCACCACCTGGCTGAGTTACGGCAGCTTTTAAGCATTTGTCCTGCATTCTGTATTACCATCTAGGAAACACGGCTTCCAGCAACTCAAGCCCCTTCCCTTCGTGGTTCTGAGGTTATTTTAAGGATCGTACTGACTATAAGTGTGTATCGGGTGGAGTTTGTATTTATATGCTGACTCTTAACAAACCTTTGAAGGCTGTGGCTGTAGACGTAAGGGTGCATCAGGATTTTACTGTTTGTAATGTTTATCTCCCTCACAATTATGTCATGTCCTTGGATGTACTGTCTGCATTACTCTCTCAGCCCCCCCCCCCCACCTTTCCTAGTCTTGGGAGACTTAAGCAACCATAATGCTTCGTGGGATGGTACAGTGATCAGTGACTTTGGTAACAACATCAAAACTTCACTGGCATGGCTCGGTCTTTGCCTCTTGAACTCTGGTGTTGCCCACACACTTTATGTGGCCCACAAAACTTATTCGGTCATTGATCTCTCCTTTTGTAGCCCTGGTACTATACCTTCTATCCACTGGAGGGTCCATGATGATCTGTCTCTCCCTCAGGGTTGCTCCCCTGCATGCCCATCCAGATGGTTTCTCTGAAATGCTGAATGCGATGGGTTCACATCTTCTGTGGTCCTTAGCTCACCATCACAGTGCTGAAACGTCTCTTAGTGGATTGTCATCATCACATCCTTGCCCTCGTCAATTGGATCCAGAGCAAGGTTTAGATCCCATTTTAGTGGCAAGAAAGTGAGGTAGTTAAAGTTCTGAAACTCAGTAAGAACCCCTAGAGATGGCCAGTTATCACCCAATCATCCTTACTGACGTTCTCTGTAAGTCGATAGAATGCATGGTGAGCTAGTGATTGTGTCAGCTCCTTGAGTCTCTGAGTTGTTTGCTTTCTTCTCAGAGTGGTTTTAACTTAGGCCGCTCCACTGCTGATAATTTGCTTCATCTGGAGTCCTCTATCTGGATGGCCTTTGCAAGTTGTCAGCATCTCACTGCTGTCTTTTTCAATGTGCAAAAGGCTTATGACACGACATGGCATCCACTGTATCCTTACTATGTTACACAAGTGGTGTCTCCGCTGTCCACTCACAGTTTTTGTCAAAAACTTCCTGCCACACTGTATGTTCTGGGTTCAAGTGCGTGCTTCACTTAGTATCCCCCCACCCCCCCCCTCTCCCCCCACATCCAAGAGATGGGATCCTGTAGGGCTCTGTACGGAGTGTCCCCCTCTTTCTGGTGGCCATCAATGATCTAGTGGCAGCTGTGGGGTCGAAAGGCAAAGTTATACTGACTCACGCTTGGCCTTCAGTTTTCAGTCACCAAGGCTTGTGTAGGGCACTTTTGTCACCGTTGTACTGTGCGTGCGTGCGTGCACACACACAGAGCTTTACCTAGACAATAAATTACTTTTTGTAGTTGAGATGCACTGCATTTTGGGACAGGGCTTAGATTCCCGGCTGACACGGCTTCCCCACCCCAACACCTCAATACACTATGCTGTCTCAGTAACATTAAATGGGGGTGCCCCTTCTGTCACTCCCCCCGCACATGCTTCGGGAGTGACATCTGCTCCAAAACCAGGGGGCTCGATCCCTCCGCCTCCGCCCTTCTTCCGTTTCTTCTGCTACCCCGCCGGATGTCAGCCAGTGGCTGAAGGTTCCTCCACCTGCTGGTCGTAGGGCTTCTGCGTCGTCGTCAGCCTCCGACGCTCCTTCAGAGAAACTCTCCCAGCCCTCTAAGCCAAAGGACAGATGCGAGAAGAAAGAACGGAACGTGTCCAAGAAGGACGCTCCGGCAGTTTCAGTACCGCCTGCTGTCAATAGTTCTGGCTCTGGGGATGCGGTGGAGATCCTCGCCTCTGCCACGGATCTCGCCCTCACGGAACCCTCAGGGGCCTCTCCTATGGACACAGCTGACTCTCGCCCAATGGCGGCTGTTGACTCTGCGGCACTGTCTGCCTCTTAGTCGCCTTCACGCCCTCCCAGTCCCTTCCTGCTTCCATTCTCCAGTGGAATTGCGGCGGTTATTTCCGCCACCTGCCTGAGCTCCGGATGCTTCTGAGTGTTTCCCCTGTTCTCTGCATTGCTCTTCAGGAAACTTGGTTTCCAGCAATGCGGACCCCTGCCCTTCAGGTGGAGTTTGCCTCTTTGTTCACCACTCTGTCTGTAGCTTGCCAGTACCCCTTCTGACGCCTTTAGAGGCAGTCGCTGTCAGGATTGAGCTCTCGCCGGCTATTACTGTTTGCTCTGTTTACATTCCTCCGTATGGGCAGCTCCCCCGACATGCCTTGGCTGCGCTGCTGGCTCAACTCCCACCGCCATTGCTGCTTCTGGGAGATTTAAATGCCCACAACCCTCTATGGGGTGGGACTGTCTCCGATGACCGCGGTCGTGCTGTGGAGCATGTGTTGGCTCAGCTCGACCTTAGCCTCTTGAACACTGGTGCTCCCACGCATTTCAGTGTGGCCCATGGCTCGTTCTCGGCCATCGATCTCTCTCTTTGCAGCCCCGGACTTGTCCCATCCCTTCACTGGAGAGTGTATCCTGACCTGTGTGGTAGTGACCATTTTCCCATCTATTTGTCACTGCCCCAGTGTCATTCTTCTGGGCGCCTGCCCCGCTGGGCTCTCAACAGGGCTGACTGGCCGGCTTTTACTTCCACTGCCACCATTGCTTCTCCCCCACAGGGTGACATTGACGAAGTGGTCCGTGTCTTGACCTCGTCAATTATTTCTGCGGCCGAGACTGCCATCCCCCGCTCTTCTGGACTCCCTCGGAGGAAGACTGTCCCCTGGTGGTCGCCGGAGATTGCTGAGGCTATTCGCGACTGTAGGCGGGCTCTCCAGCGTCATAAGCGGCACCAGTCTCTGGAGACCCTCATCGCCTTTAAGAAGCTCCGTGCCTTGGCCTGTCGTCTTATTGCACGGCGTAAGCAGGAGTGCTGGGAGAGGTACATTTCATCCTTGGGCTCCCGTGTCTCCCCGTCGCTCGTGTGGTCCCGCATCCGGCGGATTTATGGATACCAGACCCTTATGGGTGTCCCTGGAATCTTCCTGGACGGCGCTGTCTGCACGGATGCTGCCACCATTGCTGACCACCTTGCCACGCACTTTGCTAAGAGTTCTGCGACTGTAACTTACCCTCCTGCCTTTCGCTCTCTAAAGGAGCGCGCTGAGCGGACGCCGTTATCATTCCACACACGTCGTTCTGAAAAATACAATGCTCCTTTCAGCGATAGGGAATTCCTCGCTGCCCTCGCCGATTGCCCTGATACAGCGCCAGGACCGGATTGCATCCATGCGCAGATGCTGAAGCATCTCTCCGGGGACGGCCAGAGACACATCCTCACCATCTTTAACTGCATTTGGAGCGAGGGCGTGTTCCCGTTGCAATGGCGAGAGGGTGTTATCGTCCCCATCTTGAAGCCTGGTGCGGACCCTCTTGCGGTGGACAGCTATCGTCCCATTACCCTCACCAACGTTTTGTGCAAATTGCTCGAACGTATGGTGGGGCGGCGTTTGTGTTGGGTCCTTGAGTCGCGCGGTCTCCTCGCTCCATCCCAGGGTGGCTTCCGTCAGGGCCGGTCTGCTGCGGACAATTTGGTGCGCCTGGAATCTGCTATCCATACGGCCTTTTCCCGCCGTCAGCATCTCGTTGCTGTATTTTTTGATCTGCAGAAGGCATATGACACAACATGGAGGCATCACATTCTTGCTATGTTGCGCGAGTGGGGTCTTCGTGGTCAGCTCCCAGCTTTTCTTCAAAACTTTTTATTGCGCCGCTCTTTTCGGGTGCAAGTCGGTGCTGCCTCTAGTTCATCTTATATACAGGAAAATAGGGTCTCGCAGGGCTCGGTGTTGAGCGTTTCCTTATTTCTAGTGGCCATTAATGGTCTGGCTGCAGCCTTGGGGTCATCGGTGTCTCCTTCTTTGTATGCCGACGACTTCTGCATCTCATTCAGCTCAACGACTACAGGAGTCACCGAACGCAGGCTGCAAGCAGCCATTCGCAAGGCGGCATCATGGGCTCTGACTCATGGATTTCAGTTCTCTGCGGCCAAGACTCGAGTTATGCACTTCTGCATGCGTCGGACGGTCCACCCTCATCCGGAACTTTACCTCGACGGTCACCTACTTGAAGTGGTGGACACTAGCCGCTTCTTAGGACTCGTCTTTGATGCCCGGCTCACATGGGTTCCTCATATTACTCAGCTGAAGCAAAAGTGCTGGCGGCACCTCAACGCCCTCCGCTGCCTGAGCCATGCGTCTTGGGGTGCAGATCGCAGCATGCTGTTGTGATTGTACAGAGCCCTTGTGCAGTCCAGGCTTGATTCTGGGAGCCTGGCCTGTGGGTCTGCATCACCCTCAGTGTTGACGTTGTTGGACCCCGTACACCACTGTGGGGTTCGGCTTGCAACTGGTGCTTTCCGTACGAGCCCCGTGGATAGTCTGCTGGTAAAGGCTGGGGTTCCCCCGCTGCGGATTCGCCGCCACCGACTGCTCGCCGACTATGCTGTCCACGTGCATTGCTCATCGGGCCATCCCAATCATCGCCTGCTTTTCCCTGCCAGGGTCCTCCCTCTGCCCGACCGGCGACCTAGGTCTGGGCTTTCCATTGCTGTCCGCGTCCAGTCCCTGCTGTCGGAACTGGGGTCGTTCCCTCTTCTGCCGCCCTTCCGGGCCTGTGCACCCACGCCTCCCTGGTGTATGACCCGTCCGCCCGCCCGCCTGGACTTGGCACGGGAACCCAAGGACTCGGTTCCGCATGTGGCCCTCCGTCACTGTTTTCTTGCGCTCGTCGCCTCATTTTCAGGCTGTGAGCCTGTCTACACTGATGGTTCCCTGGTGGATGGTCGTCCTGCCTACGCTTTTGCTCACGCTGCCCATGTTGAACGGCGCTCCTTGCCGACTGGCTGCAGTATTTTTACTGCAGAGCTGGTGGCCATATTGCGCGCTCTTGAGCATATGCGTTACTGCTCAGGTACGTCCATCGTCATCTGCAGTGACTCCCTGAGCAGCCTCCAGGCTATCGACCGCTGCTATACCTCTTCTCCTCTGGTATCCTTTATTCAGGAGTCTGTTTTTGCCATTACCCGCTCTGGTCGTTCGGTGATCTTTGTTTGGACGCCAGGTCACATTGGCATCCCGGGGAATGAACGTGTCGACAGGCTGGCCAAAGGGGCGGTCGACGCCCCCACTTTGGCGATCGGCCTCCCGGCTCGTGATTTGCAGCTGGCGTTGCGCCGTAAGGTGCTTCAGATATGGCGTGACGAGTGGCGTAGCCTGACTTCTCCGAATAAACTGCGGGCTGTTAAGGAGACGACCGATGTGTGGCGGTCCTCCCTGCGGGCTTCTCGCAGGGACTCTGTCATCCTGTGTCTGCTTCGCATCGGCCATACCTACCTGACGCACGGACATCTTTTGCGTCAGGAGGATCCCCCCCCCCCCTGTGTCAGTGTGGGTCCCGGTTGACAGTCGCTCACATTTTGTTGGAGTGTCCCCGCCTGCACACCCTCTGGCAGACTTTTAATCTCCCGGGCACGTTGTCTTTGGTTTTATGCGACAATGCCTCCATGGCTGACAACGTTTTAAATTTTATCCTTGGTAGTCCTTTTTATGGTTTCATTTAGGGGGGACCTGTCCCTTTCCCTTTCTGTGTATCTTGTCCTCGAGTGTCTCATTGGTTGCAGATTTTAATGTGTGTATTCGGATGGTTGACTCTTTCCCAATTTTTGTTCCCATGGTCAGTCAACCAGTCTCCGGCCCTCTTCTTTTCTTCCGTTTTTTTCTGTCCAGTGTTCGTCTGTACTCTTCTTGTCTCTAGTGTTCGCTGCCACATTGGTGTTCTTTCAGTGACTGGGGGGAGGGGCGTCTCCTCCCCCCTTGGGGTTTTACTTGTTCCGTAAATTTTGTTTCGCCTGTTTTTGGAATGGGGGACTGATGACCTTAGCTGTTTAGTCCCCCTTAAACATCCCAACAACAACAACAACAACTAAATGGGGGTGCAGATTGCTCTATCCTTTGGGGCTCCACAAAGTCCTGATTCTGTTCCATCTTGAGTATGGAAGTCGTGCATATGGTTCAGCATCAGCCTCGGCATTAGATATACTGGACCCCATTCATCATCGTGGAGTCACACTTGCGACAGGGGCCTTCCAAACTAGCCCTGTGAACAGCCTACAAGTAGAGGCTGCAATACCTCCACTAGCTATCAGGTGCCAACAACAGATGCTGAATTATGCTATATGCGTTCCTTTCTTTCATAAACACCCCAGCTACAGTGTCCTTTCCTGTGGGAGGAAGCTCCACCTCCAATAACAGTGATCTAGAAGCAGGTTTAAAATTGCTGTGCTCTCCCAGTGTCTCTGTTTGGAGCTGCACCTTCCTCCACTGTCCCCTCTAGTCAGAAAGACTTTGCATTTGCCGCCATGGCTTGTGCACCAAACTGGGATTTGTCTCAGTCTCCTTTGATCGGAAAGATTGTGTTGACCCTGAGATTTTTCGCTATCTGTTATTGGCTCTCCTTGAGACATACGTAGACCAACTGAGGACAATTAAGGAGACCACAACCATGTGGCAGTCTTCCCTGTGTGCGTTTCATAGGGAATCCACTGTCCTCTGCCAACTCTGTATTGGCCACACTAGGCTGACACGCGATCGCATTCTGACCTGAGGATCCCCCTCACTGCCCCACTTACTCATAAGACTGCCGTAATTTGGCTGCTTTGAGGTGGCATCTTCCTGGCACACCACATACGGTGCTAGCAGACAAGACCAAAGCGGCTGATCTAGTGTTATATTTCATCCACAAAGGTGGTTTCTGTTCATCCCTGTAAGATATATGGCTTTTTGGCCCCATTGAATGCCTGAGGGATTGGTGCCCCCCCCCCCCCCCCCCCCCTCCGCCCCTCCGTCCCCGTCTGCCCCTCCCCCCACTCCCTTCCATGAATGGTCCCTTGTTGGATCTTTCTCAGTGTCCCAGCCAGACCTCTACTCTTTGTGCCTTTCTCTCATTTTTTTGGTTTTAATGCCATGTCTTGACTGATCTTTTAACATCTGTGCTGTATTTTTTCTGGGCTTTCATCTCTGCCCCCTGCGGGTCCAGGTGTTAGAATAGGCCCGAGGTATTCCTGCCTGTCGTAAGAGGTCACTAAAAGGAGTTTCACACGTTTTGGCCTTTGTGATGGTCCCCTGTAGGGTTTGACCTCCAGTCTTCAAAATTTTCTCGAAGAGTGAGCCAGTTGGGGGAAGGGCGTCCGTCGGTCACTCCCTTCTGCGGTTTCTTCTAGTGGGAAAGACAACACCCGCCAGTGGCTGAAGAGCCCAAAAGCAGCTGGTCTTAAGGCCTCACGCTCATCCTCAATCCTGCAGACTGAGCCAGTGAAGTCCTCCCAGCCAGGGAAACCCAAGGAGTGGTGAGAGACATCCAAATAAGAAGACCCCCTAAGACCAAAAGACCAATGAAATTGCAATGGAACCCACACCACCGCTACCGAAAAGCTCTGCGGCTGAGGATGGGATGGAGATCGTGCCATCTGCTGAGGACCTGGGTCTCGCCAGGCCCTCATACACAATGGATATGGACTACTCGGGCAATAAATTGGTGGCAACAGGTGATTCCAAGGTGTAAGCTGCCTTATTGGATGTTCCATGCCTTACCAGTCTCACGATGTCATCCTCCAGTGGAATTGCGGCGGTTTTTTCCACCGCGTGGCTGAGCTGCGGCAACTGTTACGCTATACACCTGCTATCTGCATTGCCCTCCCGGAAATCTGGTTCCCAACAATGTGGACTCCTGCCCTCCACGGCTATAAGGGATGTTACAGGAACCGCAGCGATCATAATCGAGTGTCAGGTGGAGTTTGCGTTTGTAGCGAACAAGTGCCCTTTCAAACCCCTCTTGAAGCTGTGGCTGTCAGAATAAGGATGACACAGGAAATAACTGTCTGCAATGTATATCTTCCCTCGCTCTTTAGGGTACCCAAGGTGTAGGGCAGCCCCTTGGTGGTCGCAGGAAGCCGGTGAAGCAATTAAGGAGCATTGGTAAGCTCTATAGCGGCATAAGTGGGACCCTTCCCTAGAGCACCTCGTAGCCTTTAAGCGGCTCGCTACCTTATCACCTTATCAAACAATGGGAGGAGAAGTGTTGGGAGAGATAAGTCTCCACTGTTGGGAGCCATATGTCACCTTCCCAAGTTTGGGCAAAAATCGAACATCTTTTCGGGTACCAGGCCCCAACAGCTGTCCCTAGTGTTACCATAAATGGCGAGCTATGTACCGATGCAAACGCGATTGCCGAGCACTTTGCTCAAGCCTTTGCATTGGAGAATTCCCCGCCTCCCAGTCTTTCACACACTCAAACGGTGGCCGAAAGGGAACCTCCTCTCATTCACTACGTGCTACAGTGGGAGCACCTCAGTGCCCTTGCACATTGCCCCGACACAGCTCTGGGCCTCATCGCGTCCA
Organism: Schistocerca gregaria; assembly: GCF_023897955.1. Classification (NCBI taxonomy): domain Eukaryota; kingdom Metazoa; phylum Arthropoda; class Insecta; order Orthoptera; family Acrididae; genus Schistocerca; species Schistocerca gregaria. The sequence goes on along the minus strand of NC_064920.1, from coordinate 909,580,165 downwards.
CAGCCAGATGATTAAACATCTCTCATCTGACTACAAGCTACATCTTCTTGTCATCTTGAGTGGGCTCTTGTGCGATGGCATCTTTCCATCGCAATGGTGAGAGACCACCATCATTCCGGTGCTCAAACCTGGTAAAAACCCACTTGATGTGGATAGCTATCGGCCCATCAGCCTCACCAATGTTCTTTGTAAGCTCCTGGAACGTATGGTATGTTGGCAGTTGGGTCACGTGGCTTGCTGGCTCCATGTCAGTGCAACTTTCGCCAGGGTTGGTCTACTGCTGATAATCTTGTGTCTATAAAGTCAGCCATCCGAACAGCCTTTTCCAGATGCCATCTATTTTGACTTGCGTAAAGCATACGACACCACTTGGTGACATATCGTTGCCACATTGTATGAGTGGGGTCTCCGGGGACCACTCCCGATTTTTATCCAAAACTTCCTGTCTGTATATTCTGTGTCCAAGTTGGTGACTCCCATAGTTCCATCCATATCCAGGACAATGGAGTCCCGCAGTGCTTTGTATTAAGTGGCTCTACTTTCAGTGGCCATTAACGGTCTAGCAGCAGCTGTCGGGCCCTCCGTCTCACCTTCTCTGTATGCAGATGACTTCTGCATTTCGTACTGTTGCTCCAGTACTGTTGTCGCTGAACGGCGCCTCCGGGGAGCCATCTACAAGTGCAGTAATAGGCTTTAGCCCACAGCTTCCAGTTTTCAGCCGCAAAATTGTGTCGTACACTTTTGTTGGCATTGTACCGTTCATCCAGAACCCGCACTTTACCTTTTTAATGACGATCCACTCACTGTAGTGGAGTCATACCAGTGTCTAGGACTGTTTTTGACACTCAATTGACTTGGCTCCCTCATCTTCGTCAGCTTAAGCAGATGTGCTGGCAGCATCTCAATGCTCTTCGTTGTCTGAGCAACAACAAATTGGGGTACAGATTGCTGTTGCAGATCTACAGAGCCCTTGTCGAATCCTGAATTGACTAGGGGAGTGTGGTTTATGGTTCAGCAGTGCCTTCAGCATTGCATCTACTTGACCCTGTGCACCACTGTGGGGTTCGATTAGGGACAGGAGCTTTTAGGATGAGTCCGGTGACCAGTGTACTGGTGGAGACTGGTGTCCCTCCACTGCAGATGATACGTGCGCAACTGCTTGCCAGGTATGCAGAACACATTCATAGTTCCCCTGAGCATCCGAATTACCATCTCCGTTTCACGCCCACGGCAGTCCATCTCCCTCATCGGCGGCCCAGATCGGGGCTAACGATTGTGGTTCGCGTGTGGTCCCTTCTCTCCGAACTGGAGTCCTTCCGTTTACCACTTGCGGTCCGTTCACGTATGCCTCCATGGTGTATGCCTCAGCTGCAGCTCTGTCTGGACCTTTTGCATGGCCCAAGGACTTCGTTAACCCCACTGCTCTCCGCTGTCACTTCCTCCTGATTCTTGATGTGTTCCGGGGTTCTGAAGTGGTTTACACCGATGGCTCAATGGCTGACGGTTACATAGGCTTTGCGTATGTTGATGGAGGACATACTGATCAGCACTCCTTACCAGTTGGCTGCAGTGTTTTCACTGCAGAGCTGGTGGCCATATCTTGTGCTCTTGAGTACATCCGCTCATGCCCTGGTGAGTCATTTCTCCTGTGTACTGACTCATTGAGCAGTCTACAAGCTATCGACCAGTGCTACCCTCGCCACCCTCTGGTAGCGTCCATTCAAGAATCCATTTATGCCCTGTAACAGTCCCACCATTCTGTGGTGTTTGTGTGGGCCCTAGGACACATCGGAATCCCCGGGAATGAATTGCTGACAGGCTAGCCAAACAGGTGACCGCTTCTGGAGATAGGCATCTCTGAAGCTGACATGCGTTCTGTCTTACGCCGCAGGGTTTTCTAGTTTTGGGAGATGGCATAGCATAACAGCACACTCAACAAACTGAGTATCATTAAGGAGACTATGAAGTCCTCCATGCAGGCCTCTCGCAGGGTATCAGTTGCCCTCTGCTGGCTCCGCATTGGCCATATGTGGCTAACGCATGGTTACCTACTCTGTTGCGAGGACCCATTTCAGTGTCGCTGAGACTCCCAAATGACAGTCGTCCACCTCTTGCTGGACTGCCCACTTTTAGCTGGTCTGCAGCAGACTTTTAACTTTCCCAATACCCTGCATTCAGTGTTGGGCCTCAATGCCTCCACAGCAGCTTTAGTTTTAAGTTATATCCGTGAGAGTGGGTTTTATGCTTCTCTCTAGGTTTTAGCACATATCCTTTGTCCCTCTGTGTCCTCCACCCCAGTGCTTTTAGGGTGGAGGTTTTAATGTATTCCATAGTGGCTAGCTTTCCCTTTTTATTCTTGTGGTTGGCCAGCCACTGTAATCTGCTTTCATGTTTCACTCTCTTCTGTTTATAGCATCTCTCTGTTTTCTTGACCTCTTTTTGTTCCTTTTAGTGTTTGTTGCCTTCCCTTTGTTCTTGTGGCTTTTCCTTTCTTTCCGTTTTGTGTTACATGTTTCGTCCATTTTATTCTCACACTTGTGGCGTTGTTTTATTAGGACCAAGGGACCGATGATCTCACAGTTTGGTCCCTTCTCCCGCCTCTAAGCCAACCAACCAACCTGTCATCTCTGTTTTTCTTTTTTTTATTGTGGTAGTTAATCAGGCTTTCTAGGATTTGCCTTTCACTTTCTTCCTTCGATGGCCACTCGTGGTGTGCCACTTAACGGATGAGTGGACTGGTGACATGGCAGTTTTAATCCCTTTCATTCCAAACCAACCATCGAGTACTTCAAGTCTGTGTCAAGATAGGAGATATACCAGTCACCATTTCTCTTCATAGCAAGCTCAGTAGAATTCAAGGTGTTATCTTCCATTGGGGCCTAATGCTCCAAATCGATGAAGCACTGGTTACTAATTTGGTGTGGCAAGGAGTCCATTTTGTTCACTGCATCCACAAGGGGCCCGAGGATAAGAGAGTGGACCCTGGAATTTTTATCCTAGCCTTCGATTCTGACATTTTTCTAAGGAGGTCAAGGTTATGGTTTATATGTGTGATATCATGCCTTATTTTCCTCCTCTAATTTTAATTGCCAGAGGTTCTGATGCATCCTCCCACTGTTTTAATGAGGCTGTCTCTTGGGCATGTAGAAGGGCATCACATCAGGGCAGTCCTTGTGACCAATCCCCTCAATGTGTCAACTGTCTGGAACTGTATCCTCCTCATAAACTGCAGTGCTGAGTGTTAAACAGGGGAAAGAAAATTTAAGAGTATAAAATGCTTTACTGCCTGTCTTATCAAGATGCAAAGAAAATGTTTGAATGTCTTCATCCCAGTGATATGGTCTCAGGTTTGTGACTGTTGTCGCAATCCGTACTTCATGCGACGGCAGCGTCTTGTGTGACACCTCCTGGCTCGGCCTGCCCCACAGTTGGGGGCAGGCAGCTCCTATGCCTCCTACCCCTGTAGCACTGGTGGTTCCCACACCATTGGTGTGGCCAGAGATACCTAGTCATTCTCTGACATCATCAGGGATGGGGACACCTGTCAAGGTGCCCCCCCCCCCCCCCCTAAGCCAAGGACAAGCAGCCACAGGCTGCAGGCTGAAGAAAAATACAGTCTTCTTCACTCCCTGAAGGTTTCTTCACAGAAATGAAAGTCTCACAGTAATAAGGATAACCACAAAGACAAACTACTTTCTGAGGTTTTTTGGATGTTTTGCTCTCCACGCGTGCAAAGGTCAAGCCTTTGCACCTTGATGACGGATCACACAATCAGGCGGACAGTGACCTGACAGTGCAGTAATCACACCCATCTTTTCCATTCAGCACTTTCTTAGACCTGACGCCAACGATCCTTCAATGGAGTTATAACCGCTGCTATCGCCGTCGGGCCAAACTGTCATTCACTGGCTACTTATTCTGTAATTAGCATAGCCTTCCGGAAACACTGTTTGCGGCAACATGCCTCCCTGCACTGAAAAACTACAACCCCAACTGTATCAATGGTATTAATGTCAAGAGAGCATCCGGTGGTGCCTTCACCCTCATAAACTTATATATTTTCAGTGAGCAGATGTCCCTTACCACAGCACTAGAGGCTATGGCCGTTAATGCCTACCTGTCAGTTCAGATGAAAATATGTAATGTTTAACAACCCCCATGCAGACCTTTCCATTATCATGAACTGTTAGTGGAACATCTTCCTCACCTCTTCCTCTTATGAGGGAGGGGGGGGGGGGTGCTTTCATGCTGATAACTCTCCATGGGGTGGCAACACTGTCATAGGCAAAGTACTAAAACATCTCCTTCAAGAATTGGACACATGCCTACTCAACACTGGAGCTGCAACACATTTCAGTGCGGCCCATGGAACATACTCAACTATTGATTGTACAGTTTCCAGCCCGTGTATCTTGCCCCTGATTCAGTGGCACATGCATGATGACCTTTGCAACGGTGACCATTTTCATCAGGTTACCTTCCATTCAGAAGGCTGTTGCGTGCAGCGACTGTTGTATTGTCTTGTAAATAATAGATTTCAGCTATCAATCGTCCTTTTTAAATTTTATTTGCAGATCTAGATTTCGGCTAGAAACCAACCATTCTCAAGGCACTATTATTTTTGATCAAAGCGTGTAATGCCTGTTGGTCGGGCTTCATCCACAGTTCATTGAATACTACTGTTGGAAAATGGGCATTACGTCCATTGATCAAAAGTGATAGGCATTGAGAATGGCTAGTTTCCAGCTGAAATCTAGATTTGCCAATAAAATTTAAAAAGGATGACTGATAGCTGAAATCTATTATTTACAAGTGACCATTTTCCTATTGTTCTCCCTCTCCACTCACAGACAATGATTCCCTCCTGCAAAAATAGAGTTGTGCATTTTTGCTGACTATGGACTTCTCTCCGAAATTTATATGGGTGACCAATTACTTGAAGTCGTCGAAACTTTCCAGTTCTTTGGTATTTTATTTGACAAGAAACTAACTTGGCTGCTAAATGTGCTCCGACTCAAGGCAACTTGCATGAAGAAACTAAATGCTATCTGTTTTCATAATAACTCCTCGTGGGGTGTGGAGTGCAAAGTTGTTCAGAGATTTTTCTAAGTGCTGATTTTTATCACACTTGGACTGTGGATGTGTTGCCTATTAGTCAGCAGCACCATCCGTACTGAGCTTGCTGGACCCTGTTCACCAGACTTGTGTGGGGCTGGTGATGGGGCCCTTACGTACGAGCCCTGTTCACAGACCTGTAGTGAAAGCTGGTGTCTCGCCACTGCGGGTTAGACGACAGCAGATTCTGGCAAATTACTGAGCGAGGTGGCGCAGTGGTTAGAAACTGGACTCGCATTCAGGACGACGACAGTTCAATCCCGCGTCCAGCCATCCTGATTTATGTTTTTCGTGATTTCCCTAAATCGCTCCAGGCAAATGCCAGGTTGGTTCCTTTCAAAGGGCACGGCCGACTTCCTTCTCCGTCCTTCCCTAATCCGATGAGACCGATGACCTCACTGTCTGGTCTCCTTCCCCAAACAACTCTTCTGGCAAATTACGCCGTACAGTGTGTTAGATGCCTCCTCACCCATGTTGCTCAACTCTTTTTCCACAACCAACAGTTCAGACTGTTTGCGCACTGCCCAAAACTGGGTAGACCAGCAGGGATCTGACTCGATACTCCGCTGAAGGACATCCAACAGCCTCCATTAGACACTGTTTCTCGGGCTCCCTCTTGACACCCCCTGTGTTCTGTACCCTGTCCTGTGATATGAATAGACCTCTTTTGTGGCCCCAAGAAGGATGCTGATTCTACCTTTCTCCAACACCTGTGTCGTTCAATCCTGCACGTCTATTCTAATTAGGTATGTATCTACAAGGATAGATCGAAAGTCAACAACAGGGTTGGTTTCGCTTTTGCACATGCGAGGGGATGTGAGAAGCACATTCTGCCAAGTGCCTGCATTGTATACACTGTGGAGTGGGTTGCCAGATCTCAGGCTTTGCAGTATGTCAAATCCTGGCAATGATGAACTTTCTGATCTGTAGTAATTCCACGAGTTGTTTAAAAGGCATATCCCTGTGGTATCCCAAAAATCCTTTGGTTGCCAACATCCAGGACCTACTGGTTGACATGTACAGCTCTGGAAAGACAGTGACCTTCATGTCGACACCAAGCCACAAAGGCATTCCAGGAAATGAACTTGCTGACTGTATAGCTAAAAGTGCAACTAAAGTAGATCATCTTGACATTGGAGTGCCAGGCACAGACTTAAGAATACAACTTCAATGCAATATTTTGAAGTGATGGGAATTCAAATGGCAGACTACTGTGACCCAAAACAAGTTAAGAGTGATTAAAGGGTCCACTGAGGTGTGGCCTACATCTTTCCGGGCCTCTTGGAAAGATGCCATTGTCAGCCCCATGAGACTGACGCACGAGTTCCTTCTGTCAGGAGGATTGTCCTAACTGCACCTGCAGTAACCTGCAGATGATAGCGAATGTTCTTGCTGAGTGCACTATGCTGGCTGCTCTGTGGCACACTCTCAACTTCCCTGCCTCACTACCTCAGATGCTTGTGGATGACGAGGCTGCCACTGCTGAAGTGTTGCATTTCCTGAGAGAGGGAGAGGGGATTTTGTACTGAATTATAATACTCCCTCTGCTTCCAGTGTTAGGGGTAGTTGTTGGGGGGGGGGGGGGGGGGGAGAGCATCCCCTGCTGTCGGTACCCCTTATGCGACTGCGGATTACTCTCCCCTCCCTCCCTCTCCTGTCCGCCACGTTGCTGTGCCTTTAGTTCGTCTTGTGCAAGATGCTGCCTCGGTTATCTCTCTTCTTTTACCTATTGTGTTACAACCAGTGCCATGCCCTTATATAGTTGGAGCAGTCAAGTCCCCGTCTTCTTCACTTTATAACTTTTTGTGTTTCTCTCATGAAATGGAAGGTCTGATGAGTTAGTAGTTTAGTCCCTTTAAGCACATAATCATCCTGAAGCATATCTGGGACACATGTTCCTTGAACCTACTGATAACAAGTCTAGCAGCCTGCCTCTGAATTATATTAATGTCTCTGTCTACATGAAATGCTGTCAACTGTTTATCTTCTCTTCCTAGCAGAAACATTGTCCTTGGCTTCTTGACTGATTCGTTAACTTCCTTACTCATAGCTGATGTAATGTCATGATCACTAATCCCAATTTCTGTACTGATATTGTCGTAAAGTCCAGCCTGTTTGTAGCTAAAAGGTCTAAAATATTTCCATTGCGTTTGGGCTGCCGAACTGGCTGCTCAAGGCAAGTTTTCAGAAAACTTGTTCAAAAGTATTTTTAATGTGCTAGGCATTGGACTTTCTTTGAATGAGTCTAGAACTGTCTTAGTAGAATAAAGTGGATGGTAGAAATTTCCAACAATTAACTTAGTTTCATGTACATCTATTATATGCAGCAAGATAACTTTTCTCTCAGACACAACTTCAACCTCAGTAGAGATAAAATTTTTGTCAATTTCAGTGAAACTCCTCCTCCTATGGCCTCTACTCTTTCTATCTGACACATGTTCTATGACTTGCTAAATATCTAAGAGCTTTCCACTACAGGTTTCAGCCAGCTGTTGGTCCCGAGAATAATTTGAGCACAGGAAATTTCCTGGAGGGTGGTAATTTCAGGAACTTTATTATGAATACTTCGGTAAGTTACTGATAAAATTTTGATAGTTGAAGTGTCTTTATTCTGAGCACGGTTTGACGTCCTCCCTTATCGAATATCGAGTGTTTGTCATAGTACCTCAAACTACTGACTAGCTTAAAATCCCTCACGTGCACTCTAGAAGTTCTCTGCTACCTGAGTAACTGCTTCTTTGTGTAGTCCACCCTTGACCTATAAAGGGAAGTCCTACAAATCCCAACCTGACCCTCCAATTGGCTTCAAACTAAAGGATCCCTGGTTAACCCTGGGAACAATGCTACAAATAGCAATCTCTGCTTGCACTATTCTTGTGAAGCCAGCAGTCTTCACCACCTCCGCCAGCCATTTGTATGAACTGAGGGCTGCCTCAACTCATGCGATAGAAGTCGTTGGTGCCGACGTGAGCACAGCTTGCAGATGACTGGACCCTGCAGTCTTGATAGCTGCAGGCAGGGCTGACTCAACGTATTGAATTAGACCCCTCAGCAGACATAAATTGGCTTTTGTTCCAGCCCTGAATGCTATCTGCGTAAGGGCTTCCGTAACATAATTAACATTTGAGCACCTAATAACAACTAAACCTCTTCCTCAGTATGCCTGCTCGCACCTTGCTGACGTCCATTCGCAGGAAGAATGGGTGAGGCCAGGCGGCCAGTCTCCACGAATGCATTACCACCTGCTACTCACCGTTCAGTGAGGGTGGATCCACTGTCAGGTACAGTAGGAGGTACCTTGGCACCAGAGCATGTGGGTGAAACAAACATCTGAGGTGTCTCTTGTGACACACCGGTTTCTTCACCAGTGCTATACCCTGAGGCAGTGTCCCCGAGGGCTCATCACTCTTGAGTTTTTGCCTGCCTTACACAGGGCCCCAGTCTTAGCAGCACCTCTTCCCTTACTGTGCTGCATGTCTATCCTCCCACTGTTCTTTTTCTCTTCCCTTGGGAACACATCTTGGATATTTTCGAGAATGTGGTTGCAGTTTTGGTAGCTCAGCATTGGTACAGTCCTCATCTGTTTTTCTTTCTTTCTTCATTCTCCATCTCCTCCCCTCCCTGTGCTTTGGTGTTTGAGGTTTTTCTTTTCCCCCATGTGCTCCTGAAGGCCAGCACACATTTTTGATGATGCATAACAGGTTGCCCTGGGTAAAGCATAATTTCCATCCCCCGGTCAATGGGCAGGGTTTCGCATGTACCCCCTGGTACAGGCCAGGCCTGGTGGAAAGGGGGGGGGGGGGGGGGTATGTCATTGCTTGAGCTGTTACCTTTCCAACTGCCAATCCATATCTCTGTCGGGAGTTTGGGAGGTGTGATCTGAGGTGTGACAACCACCTAGGACATGTGAGTTGCCCTCTGAGGGAGGCTCCCAGTTGGAAGGAGCATACCATCAGAGATGCTGGCAATCATGGGGGATTTTTTCACAATGAGCCAATCATCATTTTGGTGTAAGTCTGCTAAAAGGAAAGGGAATGAGGCTAAAGATGCAAAGACTCTCCTAGCTGCACATATGTTCCTCATGGTATCACATACTGAAGGTCAGTCCTTTGCTATGGTTGACCTGATCATTATTGAGAAAGGTGGTGTTGCAGTTGCAGGCCCTATGAAATACTGTTCTTGTTTCCATAATTCTAGAGGCCAATTATGATTTTTCAAGCCCAACAACTGCTTACAGCTTGTTTGTGTTGAGGCCCATCAAACAATAAATTATTCATGTTGTCTTATTTACACTTGGCTGATTTGTGATCTGACAGAGGGAGAAACTCACTTACCTCTCTGACCAGGGCATCACTGTAGTCTGTTGAGCAATGAAAAATGTTGATGAAAATTTAGTGCCTATATGCACTGCTTTTCTCATGTTTGATCAATTAGTGCTTTCATCAAAGATCAAAGCAGGCTATGAAATCATGGTCTGACCATACATTACAAACCCAATGTGTTGCTACCGGTGTCAGTGTAACAACCACACTCAAGTCTGGCAAAACACAGCCGGATGTGATATTTGTGGTAGGGAAGCTCCCAAGGCCGATTTCTCATCGTCTTCTCCTTTTCTCCGCTATACCAGTTGTAATGGCATGGCAACTATGCAGCCTCATCCCATGAAAGTATCTTGTATCTCGATAAGTGAACCATCCAGGAGATCCAGGTGAAGGAAAAAGTACCTTACCCTATCGCTTGCAAGTTGTTGGCTAATGAAAAGCCCTGCATTTTACCATCTGGTACTTTGAGTACCGCTCTTGCTACACCTCATTCCACAAAGGACATGGCCACACTGACTTGCAACATCCAATTCAGTAATCCAATTGTAAAATCACGTAATATCAAAGTAGCATCCCTGTCTCCTCCTGCAAATCCAAAACAAGCCACCAGATCTTCCCCCCGGCAGCGAAATTGCCTTCCATACAATCGACATACTGGAAAGAACAAAAGGAAAACTCCCATGAAGACTTTTTACGTCCCTCCAGCCAATGACCGGTTTGAGTCTTCGTCTGCCAAATGTTCGAAGTCTTCGTCTGCCAAATGTTCGAATAAAGGCAAACAGTTTTCTCCTCCCCAACTCGGAGATCCTATTCAGTGGTATCAGCACATGATACCGTCATCCGGCTGTCTTCCATTTTGCTGATGCATACCACCTACCAGTTTTCTGTCCTGGAATTCGCAGGCTGAACCAGGGAGAATGCTGTTGCCTGTGTAGATATCATGGGACAGGACCCTCAAGCCTCTGCACTCTGTAGCAGTAAGTCATTGAAGGCTGGCACTCAACACCTGCCGAGGTGACTGCTCTTCCTTTGTTCCATCTTCTCCATTCTCCTAAGTACCTAAGCGGTACTTCCTGGGGGCCAGATCAGACCACTTTCCTCCATTGATGCCAATCCCACGTCCTTTTGAAACTAGACTACAGATGTTTTGTTAATTCATCTGCAAGTCTGTCCATTGTACACAATCTTATTACAATCCACCATCATGGAATATGTTTGGCCACTGGTGCCTTTTACACTAGCCTGAACAAGAGTCTCTCTGCAGAAGCTGCCAAACAACCACTGTCGCACTGGCATGACATTCTCCTCGGCAGGTAAGCATGCTGGTTGTCTCACATGTCTGGCCACCCATCCTGTGCCTTCTTTTTTGATGACTCCTTTGACTGCCAGTATGGGGCTTACCCATCTTCTGTTACCTCTCGGAGTTTGCTCTCAGCTAATGCTCCAGCAGCTTAACTTCACACTACCTGCCACATTTCTGCTGGGTGTGAACCCTTCACCACCTTGCCTTTGTGCAGTGGCCCATGTTAATCTTGGACTTCATTTGCTTCCCAGAGAAACTACACTAGATTTGATCTATCACTGAAAGTTTCTCGACTTTTGTGCGACTTTCTCTCAACTTTTGCATGACTTAGTGATAGCACCTTCATGTACACTGATGGCTCTAAGACTGACCATGGTGTGGGGTGTGCTTCTTCATTGCCACATATAATTTTCAGTATCAGCTTATAGAACACTGCCCAGTATTTATAGTAGAGCTCTTTGCCCTATATCAGGCCACCCAGTACCTCTGGCAACATGGGCTTTTTAATTGGTGTTGTACGCTCTGATTCTCTGTGCCCTGCAGAGCCTCTGTATGCTGTACATGGTTCGTCCCTTAGTGTAATAGGTCCAAGAAAGCCTCTCCTTTCTCACTATTGGGGAGCCAGTGTGATGTTCATGGGTCTGGCAGGAAATGCTGCTGCTAAGGCTGCAGTCCTCCTACCTTGGTCTGCTAGCTCTTCTGTTCCTTTGGATGATATCCATGTTGCCATCTATTGGCAGGTGGCGTCACTTTGGCATCACCACTGGTCTTTTCATCATGGGAGCAAACTCCAGGGAATTAAATCTCTCCCAGTGGCTTGGCTGACCACCTCTCGGCCCTCTCGCTGTGAGATCGTTTTAGCTCGATTGTGTGTTGGGCACTATCTTTTTAGCCATTGGCATTTGTTAAGTGGTGATCCCCCATCGCTTTGTGCTCATTGTCGTCAACCTTTTACAGTTTGCCATTCCCTGACTGACTGAATTTCTTTAAATTGCTTACGTTCCAGCATATGTTTGCCGTCTGAGTTATTGGCTGTTCTAGTGCATGAAGCTTGGGCTGTCGACCATGTTTTACTTTTTATATATCATAGCAGTGTGGCGAAGGATATTTAATCTTTGTTTTGGGACCTCCGCTGTGTCTGCCATGATTTTTGTGGACCTTTCTCAAAGAGCAAGAATTATTATTATTATTATTATTATTATTATTATTATTATTATTATTATTATTATTATTATTATTATTATTTTAAAGGCAGTCTTTCCTTCCATCAATTGGGCTTAATGTATAGTTGTTTTTTAACTTCGTTTACTTCTTGGTGTTCCAAGGTTGTGACATGGGTGCTTATGACCTCAGTTGTTTTAGTGCCTTAAAACAAATAACCACCAACCCTGAGGCAGCAGCCTAAATGTGACTGCATAACCAAAAGTGCGTTCAGCTGTTTGCGAACTGCAGCCAGCTCCTCCCGCACCCGCACACACAACTTACCTATGTTAACCAGTCCTAACTGAAGAAGTGAACTGTAACAGCTGACAGACTCAGAGATATGCAACTTGATACCCTCCTGATGTGTCACCAATGGACACCGATGCATTCATGAGCTATGTATCTGACTTTTCACAAGAAATTACTATTTCACTACAGACTGAATGAATTTACACATACAAAATGTGAGACTTTCTCTTAAACAGAAAAAACCTACAAAATTCAAGAAATGTTCTAAAGGAAAAACACAGGAAAAGATAAACACTTAAATTGCCATTCTGTAGATGTATATCAGTTGAGAGCTGGGGCCTGACCTTGATGATACAGGACTAGATCAATCATCCTGACTAGTCCCTGCAATTACTGAAAAGGCTGCTGTCTTTCTTCTGGAACCATTTGTTTGGCTGGCCTCTCAACAGATACACCTCTGTTGTGGTTGTGCATATGGTATGGCCATCTGTATTTTTGGGCCACACGAGCATCCTCCCATCAGCCAGAAACTTGGTCCTCAAACACCTGGGGAAAGGTGAGAACAGAAATATTTTGATGAATAAACTTAATATTGGCACGTCAGTCATTTATGACATAAAAACGAAAAGATGAACTAATTATACTTGGTTCTCAGTTGATAAAGACTGAAAAATTGGCTTCCAGACAATTTTTAAAAAATGACACAATCTTAACAATTAGGTAGGGTATTGTAAAAATGGTTCAGTGCATTATGCTCTGAGGGAAAGCTGGCAATGCAGCCAATAATCATTGAAAAGACAAAAGAATTTAGACAATATTTAGGTGTTCCAGAAAGTGAATTCAATTTTTCGATGGTTGGCTTGTTGATAGTGTGGAATTTAAAGGCTTTATGTAACTGGAGAAACAGTTTCAGCAAATCAAGACTCAACAGAAAAATAAAAAGATGAGTTTGAAGGAAATAATCAGGTAGTAATATCCTTCTTTCGGATGACTGTAAAGCACATCTGTCAGTAACTCAATTAGTTTCTGGAAACACATTTGCTACACTTCTCTCACCTAATGCAACATCACTGATCCAACCAATGGATCAAGGGATAATACAGAATTTAAAATGAATATTTGTATAGCAGCTCATTCATTCACAATCTATTAAATGCCAATTGTGATGTAGCTGACTTAAAAAAAGTTTAATGTAAAAGATGTCATTTATGCTGTCACAATGTCTTGGGCTCAGTTGAAGAAAAAAAAAATTCTTTACAAAGGTGCTGGAGAAAACTTTGGGCAATTGTAGAGCCTACATTTGATTTAACTTAAAGCTGTTGAGAAGGGACAAAATCTTCAGTGTCTGAAGGTTTGGATGTTATAAGAAGTGTAACGTACAACAAATCTTTGGAGTATCTGAAGAGGAACTCGTGGAATGTGTTAAAGTGGATAACAATAAACCTATCTAACAGGAGTTGACCGCTGAAGACATTATCCGAACTATAGTGAATCAACTTATACACAATCTCGAAGAGAGTGCCTCAGTTAGGGAATTGGAAGACAAGGAGACAGTCAACTGGGCAAAAGCCGCAGAATCCCTAAGTAAATTCATCACTTTTGCTGAGTGTAATGCTAATTATAATGCCTCTGAACTTACTGATTTACACATCATTAGAAACAACTTTTATGCCAAGCAACAATGATCTGGAAAACAAAAGACATGAGAGATTTTTTAACCCAAATTAAAATATTGTAGAGTACATGTATGTAAACTAAATGTGTTGAATAAAAATTTGATACTGACCTAATTTTGAGCTAAAGTTATTAATGTAATGATTCTGCTAATCCAGATTTTAACGCAAAACACAGTGTTACAGCTGCCTGGCTCAGCCTACACCAGCAGTAAGAGGTACTGCCAACCGTCTGGACTTTTCAGTAATCCGGCACTGGGCCAGTCCAGAATGTGATAGACTATCAGACTTCTCCTGCAATTTTTCTTTGTCAAAAGACAAAGTCTTGTCAGACTGACTAAAGTGTGCCATTGCAAGCCCTCTCTTTAAGAAAGCTAGTAGGACAGATATTACACCCATCAGTTTCCCTATTGACTCTTCTCAAAAGGTTTGGAAAAGGTGATGCATTTAAAGACCATGCAGACCACTACATTCTTATGGAATAACACGAAGTTTATTACTTATTACTTTGAGGCTACAATGAGGAGGTTGTTCACTTAATATTTAACTGATAGGAAGCAAAATATCGTATTAAATGGCTTATGTGGCTCTCGTGCTGAATCTTCTTAGAGTGGGAACAAATTATACGTATCATATTCCACAATGTTCTTTTCTGGGTTAATTTTTCTTGCAGTAATTGCATAGATGTTCCATATCACTCTGATGAGACAGGAATAACACTTAGAGGAACAATAAATGAAATATTCAAAAGTATTGTTAGTCAGTTCTGTTCTTAGTAAATCGCCTGTCACTTGCAAAAGCGCAGTTCATTCTATTCTGTAGAAGGCTAGATACACCAGTAAGAATACAGCAAAGGGAAAAGCAAATAAGTAAAATTCGAAGTGCATGTTGATTAGAATTGGAACTGGAATCAAATACAGCTCTTCTCAAAAGCTTGGATGCAGCAAAATTTTCTCTGTAATGTAACTGTATAGATAAAAAAGTCACCAAACACAGTAGGAGAAACACACACAAAGGTTTTATTTATGCAAGCTTTTGGAGCCAGAGGCTCCTCCTTCCAGTAGAGGGGTTGAAGGGTAAGGAAGAGGGGTGAAGGGAAAGGAACTGGAGAGTATTAGGAAAAAGAGTAGAGTTAGGAAAAGTCACCCAGAGTCCCCAGGTTAGGGGAGACGTACCAGATGCGATGAAAGGACAAGACTGATTGTTGGGGACCTCACTGGGCAAGATCTGAAAACCTGAGAGTTTAAAGGTGGAAGACAGGATAATATGCAAGACAGAAATTATGTCTAAAACATCTTTCATTAGTTAATAAGAGTGAAAAGCTAACTGCTTTGTATGTAACACAGGTGGGAAGGGAACAGCTAAAAGTTAGCAACACAGAAAATGAAACACGTAGAAAACTAAAATGGAGTGAAGAAAGGAGTAGTTAATGTGAAGAAATGTTGAGATGGAAGAAATTAACAAAAAAATTAAGGCCAGGTGGATGGCAAGAACCAAGGATACGTTGCAGTGCTAGTTCCCACCTGCGGAGTTCTGAGAAACTGGTATCTGGGGGAAGAATCCAGATGGCACATGAGGTGAAATAGGCACAAAGGTCATGACTATCATGTTGTAGAGCATGGTCTGCAACAGGGTGTTGTGTGTTGCCAGTATAAAATGTCTGTCTATTCCCATTCATTCTAACTGAAAACTTGGTGGTAGTTATGCTGTTGTAAAAGGCTGAACAATGTTTACATAACAGATGGTGTACTACATGGTATATGATGTGTCACAGGTAGCTCCCCCATTGATAGTATTTTTTTCCAGTTACAGGGCTAGTGTAGGTGGTAGCAGGAGGGTGAATAGGACAAGTCTTGCAGTGCAGATGGGCACAGGGATAGGAACCATAGGGTGGGGAAATGGGTGCAAAAGGAGCATAGGGTTTGACAAGAATATTGTGGAGATTTGGAGGACTATGAAAAGCTATTTTAGGTGTGGTGGGCAAAATCACAGACAGAATGTATTTCATTTCAAGACGTGATTTTAGAAAGTGATAACCTTGTTGAAGTTGGTTTTTTTTATTTAGAGAGAGAGAGAGAGAGAGAGAGAGAGAGAGAGAGAGAGAGAGAGAGAGAGATCAGCAGTACCAGGATTGGATGTGATGGCCCGGAAAATCTACTTTTGATCTAGGCTGGTGGGGTAATTACATCCAGCCAAGGCTGAGGATGAGGAACAGTATTTATAAAGGGACATGGAAAATACCAGGAAGAAATGAAGCAAACCAAATAGACCACATATTAATATCAAAGAGTGGGAATCCGATACAGAAAATTTGCGCGCTTTCCGAGGAGCTAATTCACATTCTGACAGTTACCTAGTAGGAGCCAAAATGAGACAGAAACTTGCCATGGCTGCAAGACGAAGTAGTACCAGAGTAAAGAAGTGTAATATAGAACAACTGAAAGATAGGTCTAATGTTCAGGAGTATCAAAACAGATTGAGACAGAAGTTGCAAACAAAAGATGGAGGAGATGATATATACAAAGAATGGAACTCTATTAAAGGTGCCAGTAGGACAAGGGGGGACACTCTTTACAATGCTGTTCAATCTGACTCTTGAAACAGCCATGCCGAAGCTTCAGATATCTGGTTACATACGCAAAAGCTGATTGAGATACGCGCATATGCTGATGATGTAGCAGTTATAAGTAGAAGCAGGGTATCATGAGAGAGGACAATATGTGAGTTGAAAGAAGCCACAGGGCCTAGAGGCCTTTCCATAAATGAAACAAAGACTTAAGTACATGAATTTCACCAGGAAGGAAAATAACAACTTGGATAGACTATCAGTAGATGGTTTAAATTTTGAACATGTGCAGAACTTTGTACTGTTAATATCAGAACCCAAATAGTCAAATTCCATGTTAACTGAAGTAAAACGGTGCATTCTAAATGGTAATAGATGCTTCCACATGTTTAAGAAACTGTTGGCTTGTAGGTTATTAAATAGGCAGCTGAAGCTGCAACTATGTGAGGTCATGATCAGGCCAGTTGTAACCTACAGATGTGAAACATGGACACTGAGTGTTCTTGAGCAACAGCTCTTGATATTTGAATGTAGAGTGCTGCATAAGATCTATGGGGCAGTTCAGGATAATAATGGTTTCTGGAGATCTAGAACAAATAGTGAGCTGGACTGCTCCATACAAGGAGCTTACATCACAAGAATTACAAACAGTAGAAGAATTGCCTGCCTTGGGCATGTCCTCAGGATGGACTCTGGAAGTACAACTAAAAAGATTTTTGAAAGGAGTCCAGCTGGAAGAAGACAGAGAGAAAGGCCACGAAAATGGTGGATAGATGATGTGGAAGAAGATATAAAAATTGGAGTCAAAGGATGGAGGAGAACTGCACTGGAAAGGGCGGAATGGAGGAAACTTGTTAATCAGGCTAAAACCCACACAGGGTTGTAATGCCAGGAAGAGGAGGAGGAGGAGGAGGAGGTGGTGGTGGTGGTGGTGGTGGTGGTGGTGGTGGTGACTGAGGTTAGAATAGTGATGCATTGGTGTATAGTGTCTTCACCTGAGCAAATACGTTGGCTTTGAATGCCAAGGCTGTGTGGGATGGAATATTTGACATAGGAAGAATGGCAGCTGTCCAAATGTAAATACTGTTGTTAGCAGGTTTAATGCAGACAGAAATGTGTAGCTGGCCTTAGGTGAGGATTAGATCGATATCAAGGAAAGTGGCATGGGATTCGGAATATGACCATGTGAAATTTAATTGGGAGAATGTATTTAGAGATTCCAGGAGTCCATAAGGCAAATCAGTGTATCTAAACCAAACCAGGCACTGACAGCTTATGGATCCAGGAAAGTCCCTTCCAAGTGACCTATGAAAAGGGTGGCAGAGTAAGGAGCCATCCTGGGTCCCACATATGTACCTCTGAATTGTTTGTATGTCTACCCCTCAAAGATGTAGTAGTTGTTGGTAAATGTGAAGTTGATTAAGGTGAGCAGGAAGGATGTCATAGGTTTGGAATGAGGTGGGTGCTGACTGAGGAAATGTTCAGCAATAAGTAGACCATGTAAGTGAGGGATGTTGGTATAGAGGGAGACGGCATGTATGGTGATAAGCAGGGTGTGAGGCAAGAATGGGATGGGCACAGATTTCAGACGACTTAGGAAATAGTTGGTATCTTTGATATAGGAGCAAAGTCTTTGAACCGTGGGTTGCAGATGCTGATCAACTAAGGCACGATTGGATTTGTGTCTGTTTGGAAGAAGATAAAAGTTGGAGGGGCGTTGTTTGGGTGTGGTGAGAAGTTGTAAGGACTGAGCTGTTACCCCTTGTGGGGGTTGGACTGAGGTTTTAAGTAGGAACTGCAGGTATGTTTGAATCTCAGTGATGAGCTCTTGATGCAGATGCTGTATGTAGAAGTGTCAGACAGTTGATGCAGACCTTCACTAATATACTCCTTTCGGTAAAGTACCACAGTGGTGGATCCTTTGTGTGTTGGAAGGATAGTGCTGGAATTATTAGCTTCAAGGGAATGCAGAGCCTGGAGTTGTGCAGAGGGCAGATTAGGGTCATGTTGTAGGAATGTGAGGAAGGGTTGTGAAACAATGCTGGATGTGAGGAATTGTTGGAAGGCTTGTAAGGGATAGCACCTTCATGTACACTGATGGCTCTAAGACTGACCATGGTGTGGGGTGTGCTTCTTCATTGCCACATATAATTTTCAGTATCAGCTTATAGAACACTGCCCAGTATTTATAGTAGAGCTCTTTGCCCTATATCAGGCCACCCAGTACCTCTGGCAACATGGGCTTTTTAATTGGTGTTGTACGCTCTGATTCTCTGTGCCCTGCAGAGCCTCTGTATGCTGTACATGGTTCGTCCCTTAGTGTAATAGGTCCAAGAAAGCCTCTCCTTTCTCACTATTGGGGAGCCAGTGTGATGTTCATGGGTCTGGCAGGAAATGCTGCTGCTAAGGCTGCAGTCCTCCTACCTTGGTCTGCTAGCTCTTCTGTTCCTTTGGATGATATCCATGTTGCCATCTATTGGCAGGTGGCGTCACTTTGGCATCACCACTGGTCTTTTCATCATGGGAGCAAACTCCAGGGAATTAAATCTCTCCCAGTGGCTTGGCTGACCACCTCTCGGCCCTCTCGCTGTGAGATCGTTTTAGCTCGATTGTGTGTTGGGCACTATCTTTTTAGCCATTGGCATTTGTTAAGTGGTGATCCCCCATCGCTTTGTGCTCATTGTCGTCAACCTTTTACAGTTTGCCATTCCCTGACTGACTGAATTTCTTTAAATTGCTTACGTTCCAGCATATGTTTGCCGTCTGAGTTATTGGCTGTTCTAGTGCATGAAGCTTGGGCTGTCGACCATGTTTTACTTTTTATATATCATAGCAGTGTGGCGAAGGATATTTAATCTTTGTTTTGGGACCTCCGCTGTGTCTGCCATGATTTTTGTGGACCTTTCTCAAAGAGCAAGAATTATTATTATTATTATTATTATTATTATTATTATTATTATTATTTTAAAGGCAGTCTTTCCTTCCATCAATTGGGCTTAATGTATAGTTGTTTTTTAACTTCGTTTACTTCTTGGTGTTCCAAGGTTGTGACATGGGTGCTTATGACCTCAGTTGTTTTAGTGCCTTAAAACAAATAACCACCAACCCTGAGGCAGCAGCCTAAATGTGACTGCATAACCAAAAGTGCGTTCAGCTGTTTGCGAACTGCAGCCAGCTCCTCCCGCACCCGCACACACAACTTACCTATGTTAACCAGTCCTAACTGAAGAAGTGAACTGTAACAGCTGACAGACTCAGAGATATGCAACTTGATACCCTCCTGATGTGTCACCAATGGACACCGATGCATTCATGAGCTATGTATCTGACTTTTCACAAGAAATTACTATTTCACTACAGACTGAATGAATTTACACATACAAAATGTGAGACTTTCTCTTAAACAGAAAAAACCTACAAAATTCAAGAAATGTTCTAAAGGAAAAACACAGGAAAAGATAAACACTTAAATTGCCATTCTGTAGATGTATATCAGTTGAGAGCTGGGGCCTGACCTTGATGATACAGGACTAGATCAATCATCCTGACTAGTCCCTGCAATTACTGAAAAGGCTGCTGTCTTTCTTCTGGAACCATTTGTTTGGCTGGCCTCTCAACAGATACACCTCTGTTGTGGTTGTGCATATGGTATGGCCATCTGTATTTTTGGGCCACACGAGCATCCTCCCATCAGCCAGAAACTTGGTCCTCAAACACCTGGGGAAAGGTGAGAACAGAAATATTTTGATGAATAAACTTAATATTGGCACGTCAGTCATTTATGACATAAAAACGAAAAGATGAACTAATTATACTTGGTTCTCAGTTGATAAAGACTGAAAAATTGGCTTCCAGACAATTTTTAAAAAATGACACAATCTTAACAATTAGGTAGGGTATTGTAAAAATGGTTCAGTGCATTATGCTCTGAGGGAAAGCTGGCAATGCAGCCAATAATCATTGAAAAGACAAAAGAATTTAGACAATATTTAGGTGTTCCAGAAAGTGAATTCAATTTTTCGATGGTTGGCTTGTTGATAGTGTGGAATTTAAAGGCTTTATGTAACTGGAGAAACAGTTTCAGCAAATCAAGACTCAACAGAAAAATAAAAAGATGAGTTTGAAGGAAATAATCAGGTAGTAATATCCTTCTTTCGGATGACTGTAAAGCACATCTGTCAGTAACTCAATTAGTTTCTGGAAACACATTTGCTACACTTCTCTCACCTAATGCAACATCACTGATCCAACCAATGGATCAAGGGATAATACAGAATTTAAAATGAATATTTGTATAGCAGCTCATTCATTCACAATCTATTAAATGCCAATTGTGATGTAGCTGACTTAAAAAAAGTTTAATGTAAAAGATGTCATTTATGCTGTCACAATGTCTTGGGCTCAGTTGAAGAAAAAAAAAATTCTTTACAAAGGTGCTGGAGAAAACTTTGGGCAATTGTAGAGCCTACATTTGATTTAACTTAAAGCTGTTGAGAAGGGACAAAATCTTCAGTGTCTGAAGGTTTGGATGTTATAAGAAGTGTAACGTACAA
The DNA here is from genome assembly GCF_023897955.1 of Schistocerca gregaria. Classification (NCBI taxonomy): domain Eukaryota; kingdom Metazoa; phylum Arthropoda; class Insecta; order Orthoptera; family Acrididae; genus Schistocerca; species Schistocerca gregaria. The sequence goes on along the minus strand of NC_064920.1, from coordinate 909,559,181 downwards.
CAAATCTTTGGAGTATCTGAAGAGGAACTCGTGGAATGTGTTAAAGTGGATAACAATAAACCTATCTAACAGGAGTTGACCGCTGAAGACATTATCCGAACTATAGTGAATCAACTTATACACAATCTCGAAGAGAGTGCCTCAGTTAGGGAATTGGAAGACAAGGAGACAGTCAACTGGGCAAAAGCCGCAGAATCCCTAAGTAAATTCATCACTTTTGCTGAGTGTAATGCTAATTATAATGCCTCTGAACTTACTGATTTACACATCATTAGAAACAACTTTTATGCCAAGCAACAATGATCTGGAAAACAAAAGACATGAGAGATTTTTTAACCCAAATTAAAATATTGTAGAGTACATGTATGTAAACTAAATGTGTTGAATAAAAATTTGATACTGACCTAATTTTGAGCTAAAGTTATTAATGTAATGATTCTGCTAATCCAGATTTTAACGCAAAACACAGTGTTACAGCTGCCTGGCTCAGCCTACACCAGCAGTAAGAGGTACTGCCAACCGTCTGGACTTTTCAGTAATCCGGCACTGGGCCAGTCCAGAATGTGATAGACTATCAGACTTCTCCTGCAATTTTTCTTTGTCAAAAGACAAAGTCTTGTCAGACTGACTAAAGTGTGCCATTGCAAGCCCTCTCTTTAAGAAAGCTAGTAGGACAGATATTACACCCATCAGTTTCCCTATTGACTCTTCTCAAAAGGTTTGGAAAAGGTGATGCATTTAAAGACCATGCAGACCACTACATTCTTATGGAATAACACGAAGTTTATTACTTATTACTTTGAGGCTACAATGAGGAGGTTGTTCACTTAATATTTAACTGATAGGAAGCAAAATATCGTATTAAATGGCTTATGTGGCTCTCGTGCTGAATCTTCTTAGAGTGGGAACAAATTATACGTATCATATTCCACAATGTTCTTTTCTGGGTTAATTTTTCTTGCAGTAATTGCATAGATGTTCCATATCACTCTGATGAGACAGGAATAACACTTAGAGGAACAATAAATGAAATATTCAAAAGTATTGTTAGTCAGTTCTGTTCTTAGTAAATCGCCTGTCACTTGCAAAAGCGCAGTTCATTCTATTCTGTAGAAGGCTAGATACACCAGTAAGAATACAGCAAAGGGAAAAGCAAATAAGTAAAATTCGAAGTGCATGTTGATTAGAATTGGAACTGGAATCAAATACAGCTCTTCTCAAAAGCTTGGATGCAGCAAAATTTTCTCTGTAATGTAACTGTATAGATAAAAAAGTCACCAAACACAGTAGGAGAAACACACACAAAGGTTTTATTTATGCAAGCTTTTGGAGCCAGAGGCTCCTCCTTCCAGTAGAGGGGTTGAAGGGTAAGGAAGAGGGGTGAAGGGAAAGGAACTGGAGAGTATTAGGAAAAAGAGTAGAGTTAGGAAAAGTCACCCAGAGTCCCCAGGTTAGGGGAGACGTACCAGATGCGATGAAAGGACAAGACTGATTGTTGGGGACCTCACTGGGCAAGATCTGAAAACCTGAGAGTTTAAAGGTGGAAGACAGGATAATATGCAAGACAGAAATTATGTCTAAAACATCTTTCATTAGTTAATAAGAGTGAAAAGCTAACTGCTTTGTATGTAACACAGGTGGGAAGGGAACAGCTAAAAGTTAGCAACACAGAAAATGAAACACGTAGAAAACTAAAATGGAGTGAAGAAAGGAGTAGTTAATGTGAAGAAATGTTGAGATGGAAGAAATTAACAAAAAAATTAAGGCCAGGTGGATGGCAAGAACCAAGGATACGTTGCAGTGCTAGTTCCCACCTGCGGAGTTCTGAGAAACTGGTATCTGGGGGAAGAATCCAGATGGCACATGAGGTGAAATAGGCACAAAGGTCATGACTATCATGTTGTAGAGCATGGTCTGCAACAGGGTGTTGTGTGTTGCCAGTATAAAATGTCTGTCTATTCCCATTCATTCTAACTGAAAACTTGGTGGTAGTTATGCTGTTGTAAAAGGCTGAACAATGTTTACATAACAGATGGTGTACTACATGGTATATGATGTGTCACAGGTAGCTCCCCCATTGATAGTATTTTTTTCCAGTTACAGGGCTAGTGTAGGTGGTAGCAGGAGGGTGAATAGGACAAGTCTTGCAGTGCAGATGGGCACAGGGATAGGAACCATAGGGTGGGGAAATGGGTGCAAAAGGAGCATAGGGTTTGACAAGAATATTGTGGAGATTTGGAGGACTATGAAAAGCTATTTTAGGTGTGGTGGGCAAAATCACAGACAGAATGTATTTCATTTCAAGACGTGATTTTAGAAAGTGATAACCTTGTTGAAGTTGGTTTTTTTTATTTAGAGAGAGAGAGAGAGAGAGAGAGAGAGAGAGAGAGAGAGAGAGAGAGATCAGCAGTACCAGGATTGGATGTGATGGCCCGGAAAATCTACTTTTGATCTAGGCTGGTGGGGTAATTACATCCAGCCAAGGCTGAGGATGAGGAACAGTATTTATAAAGGGACATGGAAAATACCAGGAAGAAATGAAGCAAACCAAATAGACCACATATTAATATCAAAGAGTGGGAATCCGATACAGAAAATTTGCGCGCTTTCCGAGGAGCTAATTCACATTCTGACAGTTACCTAGTAGGAGCCAAAATGAGACAGAAACTTGCCATGGCTGCAAGACGAAGTAGTACCAGAGTAAAGAAGTGTAATATAGAACAACTGAAAGATAGGTCTAATGTTCAGGAGTATCAAAACAGATTGAGACAGAAGTTGCAAACAAAAGATGGAGGAGATGATATATACAAAGAATGGAACTCTATTAAAGGTGCCAGTAGGACAAGGGGGGACACTCTTTACAATGCTGTTCAATCTGACTCTTGAAACAGCCATGCCGAAGCTTCAGATATCTGGTTACATACGCAAAAGCTGATTGAGATACGCGCATATGCTGATGATGTAGCAGTTATAAGTAGAAGCAGGGTATCATGAGAGAGGACAATATGTGAGTTGAAAGAAGCCACAGGGCCTAGAGGCCTTTCCATAAATGAAACAAAGACTTAAGTACATGAATTTCACCAGGAAGGAAAATAACAACTTGGATAGACTATCAGTAGATGGTTTAAATTTTGAACATGTGCAGAACTTTGTACTGTTAATATCAGAACCCAAATAGTCAAATTCCATGTTAACTGAAGTAAAACGGTGCATTCTAAATGGTAATAGATGCTTCCACATGTTTAAGAAACTGTTGGCTTGTAGGTTATTAAATAGGCAGCTGAAGCTGCAACTATGTGAGGTCATGATCAGGCCAGTTGTAACCTACAGATGTGAAACATGGACACTGAGTGTTCTTGAGCAACAGCTCTTGATATTTGAATGTAGAGTGCTGCATAAGATCTATGGGGCAGTTCAGGATAATAATGGTTTCTGGAGATCTAGAACAAATAGTGAGCTGGACTGCTCCATACAAGGAGCTTACATCACAAGAATTACAAACAGTAGAAGAATTGCCTGCCTTGGGCATGTCCTCAGGATGGACTCTGGAAGTACAACTAAAAAGATTTTTGAAAGGAGTCCAGCTGGAAGAAGACAGAGAGAAAGGCCACGAAAATGGTGGATAGATGATGTGGAAGAAGATATAAAAATTGGAGTCAAAGGATGGAGGAGAACTGCACTGGAAAGGGCGGAATGGAGGAAACTTGTTAATCAGGCTAAAACCCACACAGGGTTGTAATGCCAGGAAGAGGAGGAGGAGGAGGAGGAGGAGGTGGTGGTGGTGGTGGTGGTGGTGGTGGTGGTGACTGAGGTTAGAATAGTGATGCATTGGTGTATAGTGTCTTCACCTGAGCAAATACGTTGGCTTTGAATGCCAAGGCTGTGTGGGATGGAATATTTGACATAGGAAGAATGGCAGCTGTCCAAATGTAAATACTGTTGTTAGCAGGTTTAATGCAGACAGAAATGTGTAGCTGGCCTTAGGTGAGGATTAGATCGATATCAAGGAAAGTGGCATGGGATTCGGAATATGACCATGTGAAATTTAATTGGGAGAATGTATTTAGAGATTCCAGGAGTCCATAAGGCAAATCAGTGTATCTAAACCAAACCAGGCACTGACAGCTTATGGATCCAGGAAAGTCCCTTCCAAGTGACCTATGAAAAGGGTGGCAGAGTAAGGAGCCATCCTGGGTCCCACATATGTACCTCTGAATTGTTTGTATGTCTACCCCTCAAAGATGTAGTAGTTGTTGGTAAATGTGAAGTTGATTAAGGTGAGCAGGAAGGATGTCATAGGTTTGGAATGAGGTGGGTGCTGACTGAGGAAATGTTCAGCAATAAGTAGACCATGTAAGTGAGGGATGTTGGTATAGAGGGAGACGGCATGTATGGTGATAAGCAGGGTGTGAGGCAAGAATGGGATGGGCACAGATTTCAGACGACTTAGGAAATAGTTGGTATCTTTGATATAGGAGCAAAGTCTTTGAACCGTGGGTTGCAGATGCTGATCAACTAAGGCACGATTGGATTTGTGTCTGTTTGGAAGAAGATAAAAGTTGGAGGGGCGTTGTTTGGGTGTGGTGAGAAGTTGTAAGGACTGAGCTGTTACCCCTTGTGGGGGTTGGACTGAGGTTTTAAGTAGGAACTGCAGGTATGTTTGAATCTCAGTGATGAGCTCTTGATGCAGATGCTGTATGTAGAAGTGTCAGACAGTTGATGCAGACCTTCACTAATATACTCCTTTCGGTAAAGTACCACAGTGGTGGATCCTTTGTGTGTTGGAAGGATAGTGCTGGAATTATTAGCTTCAAGGGAATGCAGAGCCTGGAGTTGTGCAGAGGGCAGATTAGGGTCATGTTGTAGGAATGTGAGGAAGGGTTGTGAAACAATGCTGGATGTGAGGAATTGTTGGAAGGCTTGTAAGGGATAATTCTGAGGTAGCAGGTGGGGGATCAAGTTGGGATCGTGGTCAGAACTATTCAAGGCAGGGTTCAATGTCAGCTTTACTGTTGGAAAGGTTTTTGGATTGGATTGCAAAGTGATATTTCCTGTGACATTGCATGTGAAGGAAAGTAGGGCTTCACCAAAGCAGCCTAGTTAAATGCAGGTTTAGGGCTGAGAGTGAGGGCCTTGGATAATACAGGTAATTCAGGAGGGGAGAGAGCATTTGACTAGAGGTTGAGAACACTGTACTTTTGGGACTGGCTCTTGTGATAGTTATTTCTGGTCTGAGAGGCAGTGGTGAAGGCTGTGGTATGTTGAGGAGGTTGCCCAAGCTCAGTATGTGGAGAAGAGTGATAGTTGATGGTGTGTCTGTTTAGGGAGCTGCAGAGGGACATGAAGGGAAACACCACTGTTGAGGTAGTTTAGGAGAAGATGGGATAGCTTTTTGAGGTGAAGTCTGGCACATTGTAGCAGTTTGAATTGGCTTGGTGTGTGATACCATCCAAGGTGGCATTAGGGGCAGATAACTGCATGATTTTGTAGGAGGAGAGAAATCTAGTGGACTGGAAATTGACAGATGAGATACATAGGTCACAGATAATTGGGTAAGTGCAACATACTGCTGTATTTGAAACTGTAAATGAGCCTGGTGTAGAGCAGGATTACGTCCAGAAACAGACTTACTGTGTTTGGCCTTTGGGAGTGCCTCAAAGGGACAAGCAGGTTTCAAGAAACAAGATGTTGTAATCTTATCCTCCCACACATCACTGTTAAAATTCTCTGTTTCTAAAAGTTTCAAAAGATTCAAGAGGTATAAGATGCACAAAAGAAAAACTTTTTATTTATCTTAATTTTCTCCTCTTGTTGTTGACTCCAGTTCTTGCGTCTAGGTGTACATTAGTACATTCTTGCAACTGAAATTTGGTTTAACATTGTGGGTTCCTCATGATTAAATTACTAATGAAGAGCTATCTGTTGCCATGATTTTCTTTTATTTTGTCCCTTTCTTCTATATCACACTGACTTCACGATTTCCATTTTCATAAAACCATCAATTACATTGTTGTAGACAAAATTTAAAAAAAAAAGTCTGTTTCCATCAGAGGCATGGCCACGACTACTACAGTCTGTTGTACTCACAGACTGATTCAAAGAGTTTACAACTTTCTTGACAAAAGAAGAACCTTTACTAATTTATATCATTGTTTTGTAAATGAGTCCAGGAAGGAATTTAGTAATTAGCATAGGATTGTGCAATTAATAATATGAATTTTAAATATGCTGGATATTTTGTAATTTCAAACATTTCTAAAAGAAGAGTAATTTTAACTGTACGTTGAGAGTACTAACAAATTAATTTCTTTTTACATATTTTAGCCCAGAGCATAACACATTGTTTACAAAATCATATGAAGCTCATTCAGTTAAACATCTCATAATGTTCACCTATACAAGAATCAATAGTATAAATGGTATCGGTTATTTCTATAAATAATAAGATAATTTCAAAGGAGGGTGTCCCATTACAGTGTGAGGCCATAGTGCAAAAGCATGTTTTAGAAAAGAAAGGATGTAATATGCTATGCGATTCATCATGTGAAGAGGGTCAGTTTGGAGTGTTAGAAATGGTGGTAGTGGTAAAAAGGAGAAGCAGAGGGTGAAAAAAGGTAGAAAACTGAAGAAAAGTACAGAAATATGAGAGAAATTCATATGAAAGTTGTGAGAACAGGGAATGATTGACAAGAGGTAATAAGTGGGTGAGAATTTCTTGCCAGTAAAGTGGTCTATATGATTAGAAAAAATGATTGGCGAAGAAAAAATCGAAAGGTAAAATTGTGAAATTTTAAAAACTGGGCAAACAGAAAGAGAGAATCATAGGAGAAAATGTAAACTATTTTACTTGACAAACAAACTAATGTAGGAGATGGCAGTAAAAGTCGATCAGAGCTGTTGGGTGAAAAACAAATGCAGAAAACATGAAGAATTATGTATAAACAAGGTAAGTGGGGAGTAGGAAAGAAAGTAGCTGTCAGATTAGCAAATAAATTGGCAGAAGACAATTTGGAGAAGGCCCTGTAGTGTAGTGAACCATAAACGAATTTTTATAGGCAAATTCATAAATATCAATGGAATTGTTGTATGTAAAGTCATAAACAATCGACCCAGCTACTTGCATGGAAATCAGTACTAGAAAAGATCTGGGCGGTACAGATAAGTAAACAAACCAACTAGCACATAAGGAATAAAACAGTAATATCCTTGTAAGACACTATGCTCCTTTTGCACCCATCTCCCTACCTTATTGTTCCTATCCCTGTGACCATCGCCACTGCAAGACTTGCGCTAAGCACTTTCCTACCACTACATACGTCAGCTCTGTAACTGGCAAAATATACACTATGAAAGCGAGAGCCACATGTGACACAACACGTCATACAGCAGCTGTTATGTAAACACTGTTCGGTCTTTTACATTGGCATGACTGCCACCAAGTTACCAATTAGGATGAGTGGGAATAGGCAAAGGTGTACACTGGCGACACACAGTATCCTGTTGCTGATCGTGCTCAACATGTTAGCAATGACCTCTGTGCCTGTTTAACTACATGCGTAATGGATCGTGCAGTCACCAGTTTCTCAGAACTCTGCAGATGGGAACTAGTGCTTAAAACATATCCTTGGTTCTCACCATCCACCTGCCTTAATTTTTGTTAGTTTCTCCCATCTCTGGTTTTTTCCACAGTAACTGCTCTTTTCTTAACTCCATTCTAGTTTTCTACATCTTTCATTGTCTTATGTCAGTCTTTCACCAACCATCTCCCACCTCTATTACATACAATGCACTTAACTTTTCAGTGTTATAAAATCGTGCATGATGTTTTAGCAGTAATCTCTATCTTGCATATCACCCCTGTCTTCCACCTTTACTCTCTCAGGTTTTCAAATCTCACAAAGTGCAATCCCCACAATCAGTCTTGCTTCTCATTGCATCAGGTAAGTGTCCCCTGACCTGGGGTTCTGGGTGACTTCTCAGAATGTTACCCCTTATCCTAAAGCTCTCCAGTTCCTTTCCCTTCACCCCTCTTCCCCTCCAAGCCTTCTGCCAGCATATGTGTGTGTGTGTGTGTGTGTGTGTGTGTGTGTGTGTGTGTGTTTTGACAAAGGCCTTATTGGCCAAAAGCTTATATTGTGACCGTTTTTTTGTTGTGCCTCTCTGCAACTCAGCATCTCCACTGTATACAGAGTGGCAGCTTTCCTTTTCACAACTGATGAGCATTTTACACCAAGCAATGTGGCACAGTAGTAAAACACATGACTTGTATTCAAGAAGAGGGCAGGTCAAACCCATGGCCAGTCACACACATTTAGATTTTCTGCAATTTCTGTTAATTAAGGCAAATACTCGGCTGGCTCCTTTGCAGAGGTACAGCCAACTTCCATCTTTATACTTCCTTAGTCAGAACTTGGGCTCCATCTTAATGAATTTGTCAGCAATGAGACCTTAAATTGTAATCATCTGTTCACATATTTTTTAGTTTTCATTTACTTCTATGCATCTGTAATTGTACTGTTAATAGTAAGTGGAACGCTAATTTATATTTCAATTTGCATAATAATGTACACAGCTTAACATGATTGCTGCAGTGTATGGCATAGCATAACAAAGGATTTAATTCTGCAGCAGTTATTTTGTAGTATTGCAGGGAGATGAATACATAGATGAAGGGGAAACTATTAGATAGGCATGTAATGTAGAAAGTTGTATGGTGTACACACATTCAAACAGTGCATTGTATGAAAAGAAATGAAGTTCTTGAAGAAAATCACGTCACAGTGAATCAGCATAGCATTTCATAATTTAATATGAAAAAAAGTTTGTGTTTTAGTTACAGTTAGTAAATTAAATTTTATACTTTGGAATCAAATTGAATCGATACCACAAAGGAATTTCCTGTAAAAGCTAAGAAAGTATAAATAGTGAAGATAATGTTTCTGTTCATTGAGTGGATGTTTTGTTCAAAACATTCCATTAGTAATTGCACAACATGCAAAAGAGTATGTGTAGGAATAGCTTCCCCATTTGCCCTTCTGATTTTCATTTGTGTTTGTTTGGCTTTTAGTAATTTCGTGATATATATACTGTGTATCGTACACCATAATCCTTCCATTTATGCAACCTCTTTTGTTCTCTTGTGTCTCAAGGTACGACTCATCATTATAAGATATACACTGATCAGTCAGAACATTATAGCCGTGTACCTGTTTATCGATACAGACCCGGCCAGACGAAAACGGCATCAGCCAGTGAAGAATAACTGATACTCAGACACAAGCATTGTGCATGTAATATCAGTGAGCATGCTTTCTGGGAGTGGAGTTGGGAAGGTGCATGATCTGAGTTTGACAGCGGGTGGATTTCACATGATGGCTTGGAGGCTCGCTGTTAGCATTTCGGAAACTGTATGACTTGTCGATTATTTGAGTAGTGTTGTAGTGCGTGTCTTCAACACATTCTAAAATGAAGCTGAAACCATATCCAGACGTCAAAGCGTTGGGCAACCACCCCTCATTACAGATGTCGAAAGTTGTAGGAGCAGGTGGAACTAACATCAGACTTTAATGCTGGGCAGAGTAAAAGTGTGCCTGAACACACAGTGCACCAAGCAATCCTAACAATTGTCTTCTGCATCCGACGACCCATGCATGTGCCCATGCCGACACCGTGACATTGGCAATTGTGAGTCAAATAGACATGTGACTGTTGGCACTGGATGCAGGTGCAGTGTCAGAATATTGCTTGGTCTAATGAGTCCCGATATCTTCTTCATCATGCCATGGAAGGTACGAATCCATTGGCTTCCAGGGGAACAGCTCTTTGACACCCATACTGCAAGATGGAGAGAAGCTGGCGGTAACTCCATTGTGCTCTAGGGAACATTCACATGAGCATCTATGGATCCATTGGAGTTATTGCAAGGCATCATGATGGCCAGGTAGAATGGTGCGTGGGTAGCAGACTGCGTACACCCCTTCACAACGAGCGTGTTTCCTGATGGCAGTGGCATTTTTCAAAAAGATGATGCACCATGTCACAGGGCCAAGAGTGTGATCGAGTGGTTTGAGGAACACAATGCTGAGTTCCAGTTGATGTGCTGGCCCCCCAACTTGCTATAAATTTGTGTAAGTTAGGTGACTTGTGTGTGCAGATGTGCTGCCAACTCTCTCCAGTGACCTACCAAAGCCTCATAGATACCATGCCATGCCGCATTACTGCTGTTATTTGTGCCAAAGGTGGACATACCAGCTGTTGGGTAGGTGGTCGAAATGTTCTTGCAGATAACTGACTCATAAAAAATCTTAGTTCAGCCATATTTGCTCCTCAAATAATTGAAAATCTTGGGGAGAGGCAAATTAGTAAGTTAACACACTTTGTAAACTTTCATTCAGTAATGTCATAGGAGCAGTGTTTTGGGGCAGCTCTTATTTAAGAAAGTCAGTTTTCACAGCTCTAAAACACAGGTGCTCACCTATGATTATGATGTAGATATCTGTGTAGGGAGTGTGTCATTTTCACTACTGCTTCAGTATATTTATTTCCTCATGAAGTTTATTGTAAATAACCATTTATAGTTGAAAACCATGTTGTACACAATTAAAACAACAGAAGTAAAAGACATATTATTCAACATTAAGGTTTTCTTTAGCATGAAGAGGGTGTACAGTACTGCCACTGGTATTTTGTTTTTGACCACTTACCTAACAATATGAAAGTCTGACAGACAGCAATGTTAATTTCGAAAACTGAAAAAGTTCCTCCTTGACAACATTTTATTTTGTAGAAGAATTACTATTTTTGTAATTTATGGTGAGTAGGAATTACTAATTCACACCTGTGTTTAAAAATTAAAAAGGTCTTGTAAATGGTCAGCATTTAGCCACATTTACGTATTAACATGTAATATGAATGTAAACTGACTCGTTCCACTTGATTGCGATTATTTGTACAAATGATTCACGGAATGTGAATATCTCAAACTCTGGTGGTTATTTCTACTGCTTATTGAATTCTTATTTTTTGTATTAATTTTGGTATATGCACTTATGTTATGTAGGTCATATAGAGCGTGATTGAGATAGCCTTTTCTTACTACCACAAAATAACTTTTAAATCTGTGACACAGGACACATTTGTAAAGTAATTGTTTATGTGCAAATGTATGATTTTATTGGGTTTGTTGCTATTTAATCACAATTATTGTCTTGTGCAAATTGGGAGGATTTATTTGATGTAATTTTCTTTTATTCTGATTTTCCAGGTGCCAAAAGTATTACCTGTTCCAATTTCCATGGGTTCCTGCATACCAAGGAGTTATTACGCTGTTTGTAATTACCAATTTCACTCTGGCAACCTTCATGGATCCAGGTGTCATACCAAAAGGTATTGTTTGGCAATCATTCTTAAAAAGAAAATAATGAACTTTTATTTCGGAAAGTGTTCATGTATGCATTACAGTGGTGTGCGCATAAGAAAGCTGCAGGTGGAGTGATGCACAGTGGCAAGGAGCAGACCATGTGACGCTCCTGATTAGTAGCATCATTCAGGTGCATCAGCTTGTAGCGAGCACTTCGGGATGTGCATACAGCATTTGCTGTGACTCTCGTGTTAATTTAGGTAGGGCCTATGGTGAGATTAGCCATGCAGGGTTCATTGTGGGTGGTTTAAAGCAAACACAATAACTGTTGTTTTCAGAAGTGCCAGATTTTTCAGAGTATATAAATTTCACTAGGGAGAGTCGGAAGCAGAAACAATGGCCCAGTGAAATATTTACCCAGTCTTGCCAGTTACTAGGATAGGAAATGAAGTTTGTGCTGTGGGACAGAGACAGTGCGTTTACTGGTGCTGCCGCAAAGTATTCATCCCTTCTTGTATACACACTACTTTATCATTAAGCTTGTATTATTGTTGAATAGTAATGAAAGACAATATTTGCAATAAATGGAGTACACGGTGAGTGGCATAACCTATGACTTCGTAATGTAATTGTGTTTTTTAATTTAATGGTCCGTAATCATTTGACACATTGTATCCAGTTCTCTACAGCAAATAGAAAAATTAAAATTCTTAGACTAGCCATTGAACTAAGCTGTTTCAGAAGCTCACCCTGCTCCTTGCAGACATTATTTTTGTAAGTACATATTCTTAAAAATTTGGACCATTCTACCCAATTCATTGGATGTGGACCACGTGTTGCGTTACGGTATTATTTTATTTGTTTGTAGAGAACTGAATATAATATATGTTTTTGAAAGTAAGGGAAAGTTAATTTGTGAGTAAACACTTCTTAATTTTGGAAAATTGTTATTGACTTTCTTTCTCTTGCTGTTCCATTAAATTTCGTCACCTGCAAGATGAATAAACTGTGCTGCATCTAAGTAGACTAGAAGGTACTTAACATAAGAGGAATTGGAATAGACTCAAAATTGAACCCTTTGCAACCACCTCCATTAATCTTCGTAAAAATTTTTGACCTAACGTATGACTTAGGAATAAAAAGAAGAAAGGAAGAATCACAATATCAATAATCCCTACAAAGAAAAAAGTGGTATTCGTTGTTCAAAAGCATGCAGTGGCTCAAAACATTTAAACATACAGCCACAAAATAATTGATAATTTGTTTTATAACACAAAATGTCTTAACAGGCAAGAAAGCAAATTTTAAAATTAATCTCAGGTAATACTGCTGGATGAGGTGTATTCCATAGAGTAATATTAGAATGAAACGCTGGTAGGAAACATTGTATCACAGCAGAATTTTATTACTTTGTGGTTAAACCTGTTTTTCACATGTAATTAACAGAGTAATGTTAGATATTATTAAATTTAAGCAGCTGTGCTATTTAGTCGTGTACAGACGACATGGGGCGATATTCACAAACAAATAGCCCCCCCAGAGGGCTCGCCACTCTTTAGTGGGTTCGTGCTTGGCTACCACGGGGCCCCAGCTTTTGCAGCATTTTTTCCCCTTCCGTGCTGCATGTCTATCCTCTTGATATTCTTTTTCCCCTCCCTTGGGGAATATGTCTTGGGTGTTACCTGGAATGTTCTGCATTGTTTGTCAATGAAGGAAGAACAGTCTCACCATTGTTTGTTTTTACTCCCCTTTTCCCTTCTTTGTTTCCCTTCTCATCTTGTTCCTCTGCTTCAGCGTTTGAGGTTCCTAGTTTTCGTCCTCCTTCCTGTGCACTACTGAAGGCTGGCCCAGGCATCTGATGCAAAACAGGTGACTAGGTAATGCATAATTCCCAGCCCTGGATTGACAGGTAGGGTTCGCATGTGCCACCAGTACAGGGAGAAGTGATCACCTGAGCTGCAAACTTCCAAAATTGTCAGTTGGTCACTCCGTCAGGTGTTCGGGAGGTGTGACCTGAGGTGTGAACAATCTCTTAATGTGGGTGCACTCCCTTGTGAAGGAGGCCCCCAGTTGGAAGGAGTGCGCCATTGGAGACGCTGGAAATCGTGTGGGATTTTCTCGCAGTGAGTTAATAAACTTCTCAATCGGTGTCTGAGACGTAAACTTAATGAGGCTGATTCAAAGACCCCTCCTGCTGTACCACGGTTCCTCATGGCTTCACGTACTGAAGATGGTCAGTCCTTAGCCACAGTAAATCTATTTATTATTCAGAAAGGTGTTGATGCATTTGCTGGCCCTGTGAAATCTTCTCGTTTACAGAATGGCTCTTTGCTTTTGGAGACTACTTCTGATTTTCAAGCACAACTGCTTGCCGCCTCGCTTCTCCGCGGCTACCTTGTTCGTGTTGAGGCCCATAAAACTTTGAATTCTTCCTGTGGTGTTATTTATAATAGACTGCTCGACAGTCTAACAGAGGCTGAAATCCAGTCTTACCTCTCTGGTCAGGGTGTCATTGCCATCTACTGGCTAATGACATGAGGGCGATTGTCCACCTCCTCCACCCCCCCACAGTATCAACTGCAATGGGAGCCATGCCATCTCCTCTTGTGATTGTCCCGTGTATCTTAATGAATGGGCTGTCAAAGAGATCTGGGTAAAGGAAAAAGTGCCTTAACTCAGTCGTTCGCAAGTTATTGGCTGATTGCAAACCCAGCGTTCTCCCATCTGGTATTTATAGTTTTGTTCTTGTTACCCCTCACTCCACGAAGCATCTGGCCATGCAGATGTGTATCCTCCAGTTCAGCTCTGTGGTTGTTAGGTCGCACAGTGTCAAGGTAGCATCGCCATCCCCCATTCATCTATGCAACAAGCCATCAAATTATCACCTCAAGGGGCAAAGCCACCAGCTACACAACTGGAGGTTGGAAAAGACATAAGGAGTACTCCTGTGATGACTTCCTACGCCCCTCCAGCCAATCAGTACCAGAGTCTTCGTCTAACTGGTATGGCGTGAAGTCCACCAAAGGCAAAGGTCTTCTCCTTCACCTACTCGTAAGAGCTCTTCTACATTGTCGCCATATGATACCTTAGCCCGGCCAGCATCCATGTCACCAGTGCACACCACCAACCGTTTTTCAGCATCGGACTCCACAGACTGATCGCACAAGCAAGCTGATGCTTCTGTGGATCCCATGGAGCAGGATCCCCTTGCTTCTTTGGCCTGTGATAGTGACTCTTCACTTGGCATCTGCCAAGGTGACACCCGTACATCTCTTCCTCACCACGACTCGCCTCCAATGGAATGTTTCGTGCCCTTCAGTCCCACAAAGAGGATTTACAGCTGCTTTTAGCATTGCAGCGTCCCCTTGTACTCTGCCTTCAGGAAACAAAATTGTGCCCTCATGACCACTTTAAGCCTTCACATTTCTTCCCAGTTTGTTTTGACCTTCCTTCAGAGGTCAGCATCCCATCTCATGGGGGCATCATGCTGCTCATACAGGATGACATTCATAGTCAACCCATCTTCAAGCTGTTGCAGTTCGCCTTTTTTTCCCCCACCTGACTTCTTTCCTCTGTACCATTAATGTCCCTCCACCATTTGATGTCACCCAGTCAGATTTCCTTCAGCTTATTGGGCAGCTACCTCCCCCATTCCTGCTACTCAGTGACTTTAATGCCCATCATCCCCTTTGGGGTTCTCCCAGGACCTGCCAGAGAGGTGCCCTCTCGGCTGAGCTTCATTACCAACTTAACCTTTTCTGCCTTAACACTGGAGCACCCACTTTCCTTTCCAACTCCTCGCACACCTATTCCCATTTGGACCTTCCTTCTGCACTGTCCAACTTGTCCATCATCTGGAGTAGTCCATTCTTTGTGATGCCTACTTGTGAGTGCCCATTTCCCATGTGCTAACTGTTTGCTGACTCCTACCTCCCTGCATGCACACCAAAATGGCAGCTTACTAATGCCGGCTGGAGGCTTTACTCCTCCCTATCGATCTTTGATGAACATGATTTCCCCAGTTGTGATGACTAGGTGGAATATCTCGCAAACATTATCCTTACTGCTGCAGAATGTTCCATTCCTCACACTTCGTCTGTGCCATG
The DNA here is from genome assembly GCF_023897955.1 of Schistocerca gregaria. NCBI lineage: Eukaryota > Metazoa > Arthropoda > Insecta > Orthoptera > Acrididae > Schistocerca > Schistocerca gregaria. Next base: position 909,543,716 of record NC_064920.1, on the reverse strand, counting down.
CTGTGTCCCAGTCCCTTGGTGGACTGAGGTGTGCCGCGATGCAATTTGCGCGCAGATACGTGCTCTCCGCATTTTTAACCATCATCCTACGATGGCAAACTGCATGCATCGAGAACAAATGCATGCACAGTGTAGTCGCATTCTGTGTGATAGCAAAAAAGCTAACTGGATTTCATTCACTTGTTCTCTAATAGGTCCACTCCCTCTTCTGTTGTGTGGGCCAACTTCTGACAGCTCTGTGGGACCAAGGTCTATTTGCCAATTTCCGGCCTGACAGTAGCAAACGATGTTACCATGGACCCTATTGCTATCTCCACCACCTTGGGCTGCTATCTTGCTGAAGTTGCGAGCTCTTCCAACTGTCACCCTGCCTCCCTCCATCGAAACAAGCGGAGGAGGTTTGGGTGATACAGTTTTCTTCACAGAACTGTGAGTGCTACAATGCCGTCTTTATAATGAGGGAGCTAGATCATGCTCTCAGTTCATCCCGATCCTCTGCACTAGGGCCAGACACCATCAACATTCAGATGTTACAACACCTTTCTCTTGTGGGCAAGCACTCTCTGCTTAACACATACAACTGCGTCTGGGCAGAGGGCACATTTGCCGGATTTGACATGAAGCCATCATCATAGAAATACCTAAGCCCGGTAAGGACACAAACCTTCCGTCTAGCTACCACCCCATCTCTCTCACCAGCTGCGTTTGCAAGGTGATGGAACATATGATTCATGTCCGGCTGGTATGGTGGCTTGAGTTGCTCGATTTACTAACGAATGCACAGTGTGGATTTTGAGTGAGACGTTCTGCAATTGACCATCTCATTGCTTTGTCCACCCATGTCATGGATGGTTTTCTGCAGAAATCCCAGACTGTGGCCATGTTTTTTGATTTGGAGGTGGCTTAAAACACCTGCTGAAGAACTGGTATCCTCTATACTCTGTGGGGCTTCTGTGGCCGCCTGCTCTATTTCCTTCAGGAATTTTTAGAAGACTGACTTTTCAAGGTGCGTGTGGGTTCTGCCTTGTTGGACACCTTTACCCAGGAAAACGGTAGGTCTCAGGGTTCCGTCTGGAGCATTGTCCTCTTTGCTATCGCCATTAACCTTACAATGGACTGTCTCCTGCTGGACATCTTCGGCTCCTTCTTCTTCTTCTTCTTCTTTCTTTATATAAGTTCTTGATTATGTTGATCCTACAGCTGACATTAATGGTAATGATTAATGAAACCACCTCAGCTGTATTAATATTTTTTAATGATTAATGTAAACCATCTCAGCTGTCTTAATACACAGTTATTATGTTAAAACCAGTTTCATTTCTTTGAACATCTTCAGGTTGACTAGTACTGGTTGAGGATCTGAAGATGTTCAAAGAAACGAATCCAGTTGTACCATAATAAATGTGTGCTAATAAAGCTGAGGTGGTTTTCAGTAATATAAAAGTTCGGAAAGCTGCAGCAACAAAGTGGCTGAGCATCTGAACTGTCATTTTTCATATTCATTTTCTGGAATGAATCTAGTTGCAAAACTGTCAATGCATTTTAATGTTGTTTGCTTTTATCGTTCTTCTTATCAGTGCCGTGGGCCTTCTGGATGCCTTCAAATGAAATACCATCACCATTCAAAGTGATGTCACTAAGTAGATAGTTCTGTATACTTGTAAATAAATGTGGGACCTCATAACTAGATAACACACTATTCATTTATCCTGGAATAAGGTCTGTCAGGTATAAACTGTAAGTTCTTGACCACACTTAGATTGCTAGCACTCTGACCATATTTGTGAGGCGGTTCTGTATTACATTCCAGACTCTTAATACTGGGAATGTGGTCTTTACTGCAATGGTATTTTAAGCATGATTAACTTTGAGCATACGAACAGCAACACAGACTGCATTCTATCATGTTAGTGATAAGTGGGTGTGAGCGAAAATTTAGTCATGTTTAGTTTGTAAGAGTTCAATCACTATCCACTGTGTCTTGGATGTTTCTGCAAAAGTTCAGAAGCACTTGATCTCTAACCTCTTCTTCTAAGTGACATTATTTCATAAATGGAACAAATCGTGTCTGTAATGTTGTTCCCCTTTACTGTTTGGCTTTTTTAATGGTGAGAGAGAATTTGGTAGTGAATGCACAATCTCAGTGTTTGCAAGCATTTGTATGATGAAATGCTGGTTGTGTCATGTTTCTTTACATTCGCTACCATGAAATGCTAGTGGAACATGTTGTAAGCAATAGAAAGGAATGGTAGAGATCACTAAAAAATTGCTCACTTAAGTCTGGTTCACACTGGAACAAACACAAGCGAATGAGCATAAGTGAACCAGAATTCTCTCGGTGTCAGTAGTAGACAAGTGCAAGCAAACAAAGTACAGTTGTTTGGTATACATTCGTCGGTGCTCACTCATGTTCAGCTTGTCGTTGTCTTCTAGCAAAGCATCAAAGGATGCTAAAGTCCTCTCCACTTTGGCACTAGCAGTCCAGAGTATTTGTCTGCTGTTTTGCATGCAAATTGCTTTATGTTGATCATTGGTAATTAATGCTCTGCCGGATTTTACGTAATTACATATTTTGTTGCTTTAAATGTAGTTATAAGTAAAACTAAAATGTCAACAAAAGTTGTATAGAGCATATTGAGGTATAGTGCATATTGAGGTATAGTGCATATTGAGGTATAGTGCACATTGAGGTATAGTGCACATTGAGGTATAGTGCACATTGAGGTATAGTGCACATTGAGGTATAGTGCACATTGAGGTATAGTGCACATTGAGGTATAGTGCACATTGAGGTATAGTGCACATTGAGGTATAGTGCACATTGAGGTATAGTGCACATTGAGGTATAGTGCACATTTTGCACTATACTAAATAATTTTACATATTTTAATAAGTTCAACATGTTTTAGTTAAATAGCAAGAAAGCGGGAAAAACTTATTTTCATTGTTCCACCTCTCATACTGTTGTCAATCTTATTACACTCAAAGCTAAACTGCACAAGCTTGATATGGACAACTATCTCATTTTAAGTGCTTTACTTCCTTGTTCTCAAACAGTCAGTTGCATTTAAGTTAACCATGGCACAGGTTACATCTTCGTTGTCAAAGCTGAAAATGTGTGTTTCTATTTGACATTGTTTTAACCACTGATGGTAAAATAGTCCTCTGACAGACCTGTGGTAAACATATAGGATGGACGATGAAATATCAAATCGAACATCATTTATGAAGCAATTTACATATTAGTAATAAACAATGGGTTCCTTCAAAGAAGCAAAAAGTACTTGCACAGCTACAGGGACAGCCGACGTCATCTGATTGTGAATTTTACAAAGAACTATGTTTTTATGTTGCTTGCAAGGAACATACCCCAGAGCAAACTTCATGTACTTGAACTTAAAGATTTCTTACAGAAATACTGCAACAGCAACATTGCTGGCGAAACCACGGTCTGGAAGAATTACCTGGATTCTTACTGGATTTAGGGTTGACATTGGCAAAACAGGTATATGTATTTCTGCTGACCAGATGACTGTGAAGATGTAGGCCACTTCATTTCTAATCTAATTGTGAGCAAGTTGGACTCTTAGACTGCATATAAACCGTACTTTTTTTTTTTAACCTTTGGAGGCAACAAATAGCTCAACAACTGTTAGATTGATTCATGTTGAATTGAGCTACTTTCGGCAGGTGGCATAAAAGAAGTGTCCTATTAATGTATACAGATGCAGCTGTTGAAAGCGGGGAAATCGCTTAATGTATTACATCCAAACTTAGTGCATTTTTCATGTACAGCCCTTAGGTTGAAATGAGTGTCACAGTTAGACAGAAGTACGTATACTGATATTAGCAACAAAGGTGGTTTTCTTGAAATACTACAGGAAGCATATATCTGATATACCTCTGCCTCTGGAGTCAGTGATAACAAGACGGGTAAAATGGATTGAAACCATGATTTTCCACAGTAAGAACTTTGAAGCTGTGAAGTCAGTGGTGGAGAACTCCTCTTCTGATTCTGCAGTGTCTGGAAGTGAATTGTTGTCAGTATTCAACAGCCAAAGTGCTCAGTTCAGTTTTGTATATAGCAAGTACTTCAACTGTCTTCTTAACTGTATCAAGAAACTCGAGACTGCAAGTATGCCTCTCAAAGAGGCTGTGGTTGTAATGGAAGGTGCAGATAGGAAGGTCAGTGTTCTGACCGGTGGAATGGATGATGCAGTTTCCAGTAAATCGTTATCCATACTAAATAAGAACTCTGGATGCTCAAATCTTGTTATTTTGTGAAATTATAAAACTTCCTTGAGAATATAACTACTGGCACAATCCCTCTGTATTTGCTCCAATTCTCTGTGCTCTTCAGAGCCTGTACCCCATCCATCCCTTAGTGCAATGAGTCCAGGAAAGCTTTCACTTGCTTACTGTTGAGGGAGCTTCTGTAATGTTAGTCATGATCTGTCGAGCAACAAGGCTGCTTATGCTGCTGCCAAAGCTGCACACCTTGATCCTCAGCCTGCTCATTCTTCCGTTCCCTCAGATGATCACTGTACCCCCTGTGCGTCCGGGGTAAGAATAGGCATGAGGTATTCCTGCCTGTCGTAAGAGGTGACTAAAAGGAGTTCCAACCATTTCAGTCTTCAATGTGATGGTTCCCATAGGGGTTTGACCTCCATTTTTTAAAATTCTACAGAAGTATGACCCTTTTGGGGAAGGACACCTTACATGGTGTATCACCAGTCCTCGGTGCACTAAGACCTTGGCACTCATCATTGCAATGGCGTCGGAACTGCACCCACTGTTCATCAATTTGAGCCTAAACACCTAATGGGTGGCCCAGGTTACGCCCATAGTGCGTCCCCATCTGCACCTATGATCATGATGGACTTTCCATGGCACCCGAAATCCAGCACAGTAGACAGCCCGTTGTGGTGGGGTCGTCATGTACCCCCTAGGTTGTAGCCCCCTGACAACACAGGGATCGTACTGGCGATACCTGTGCTGCACTCTTCCCATGTAAGCCAAGGAGTAGATGCCCATCTACCTGGTGCATCAGTACTCCCGACAATGGTCATCCTGTCAGGTGGCACATGCTGAGGCTGGGTGGCGACCATGGGGAGAGCCCCTAGTTGGAGTGGGTGGTATCGGGACGGACGTTTCGCAGATGAAACGTCAACATGCATCAGGTCGCTCTGCGGCCGCGTCTTCTAAGAGGAAAGGTTCTGTCTATGTCTCTGTCTGTGGTTCTGGTACTTCTGCCTTTCCCCCCTTGGCCACTCCCTGGGAGGGAGGTCAGGCCCCCCGGCTTGGGGTGAAATACTTCCCCCGCTATTTAGTCTGTTCTCGGACCGATGGGGGGACGTTCACCTCCTCCAAGACCATGTTCTTTGTACAGCATATCAAGAATATCTTCGGAGAAATCGAGGCTCTTAGTAAAATGCATTCGGGGTCCATTCTCATAAAGACCACCTCCGCTACAAAGTCGGCGGCGCTCCAGGCATGCGACCGACTAGTTGACATCCCAGTGTCTATGTCCCACATCTGGTGCTCAATAGGATGCAGGGGATTATTTCCCATCAGGACCTTGTGCTGCAATCTGATGAGGAGCTCAGGGCCAACATGGAGCGCCGTGTCGAGCATTTCGTCCAGCGAGTCCAGTGCGGCACCAAAGATCGCCGCGTTGACACTGGGGCCTTTATCCTCACCTTCGAGGTGGGATGTTCTCTCGGAGAAAGTAAAGGGGATGTGCTACCTATGCGACGTGCGACCTTACGTCCCGCCTCCCATGCAATGCTTTCGATGTTTGCGCTTCGGGCACATGTCGTCATGGTTTGAAGCTGAGCTCCTTTGTGGTGATTGTGGGCATCCTCTTCGTGAGGGACATATATGCACTCCACCACTTCAGTGCGTCAATTGTCCTGGCCTCCACTTGCCTAGATCTTTAGGCTGCCCCGCATATCAGAAGGATAAGAAGATACAGGAATTGAAAACCTTGGACGGTCTGTCTTATTCTGAGGCCAGGAAGAAATATGACCGCCTCCATTCTGTGATGTTGACAACATCGTTTCCTTCAGTTGAGTCCACTCCTTCCGCAGTATCCTCACCCCTATCCTGTCCCCCTCCACCTCCTCACCCCATCCGGGGTCTATGCCTCCACCTCCCAAATCCCTCCCTTCCAAATCCTCCTCCCTCACGACCGCTGCCCCAGGGGCCACCTTCCTCCTCCTCCTCCTCCTCTTCCTCCTCCTCCTCCTCCCCCCCCTTCCCCCGCCTGAGAAGCGATCCTTTTCTCAGGCGTCCATCTAGGAAACGTTACGGGCCCCGGCTTCCAAGGTCCGGCCTTCAAAAAAAGAACCCTGAGCATTAGGACTTTGTTCGGGTCCAGCCCCCACAGCCCACCATCCCTGTAACTCACCGGTCTTCCAAGAAGGCCTCAAAGATGTAGTCTTTATTCCCCTCTCCACCTCGGCGCATTTCGTCTGATGCTCCATCTGACAGTCGCTGCTCCCAGCCATCCTCCTTTTTGCAGGGACGCTCTGCTGCCAGGCGCTCAGCTGGCCTGTCATTGGCGGACGATGCTGCCCCTCCTGCGCAACCCAAGAATGTGGCCGCAGCTGACGATGACTTGATGGAACAGGATCCGCCTCTTGTAGCAATGTTCCCTCGAAACCTGCCCCTCCGCGGCCATCGAGGTGACCAGCTCTTCACCTGTTTTGTTCCCCCTTTCTCTGATTCGCGATGGCTCTGTTGCATGGGAACATAAGAGGTATTCGATCTAATCGGGAGGAGTTACAACTGCTCCTTCGTCTCCACTGTCTGCTCGTCATTGGTCTCCAGGAAACGAAGTTACGCCCAACTGACCGTATTGCTTTTACCCACTATACCTCTGAGTGATCTGACCTAACACCTGTGGACGGTATTCAAGCTCATGGTGGGGTCAGGTTGCTCGTTTGGGGCGATGTCTATTACCATACCATCCCATTGACCACCCCACTCCTAGCAATAGCTGTCCGTATTACTCTTTCTGCCTTTACTTTTTCTGTTTGTACTGTCTACACTCCATCGTCATCCGCAGTTAGCCGGGCTGATATGATGCAACTGATTAGTCAGCTTCCTCCGCCGTTTTTATTGTTTGGCCACTTCAATGCCCATCATCCCCTTTGGGGTTCTCCTGCATCCTGTCAGAGAGGCTCCCTCTTGATGGATGTTTCCAACCATCTCAATCTTGTCTGCCTCAATACTCGTACCCCAACTTTCCTCTCGGACTCTGCTCTTACCTACTCCCACTTGGACCTCTCTATCTGTTCTACTACTCTTGCCCATCGGTTCGAGTGGTATGTCCTTTCTGACACCTATTCGAGCGACTATTTCCCCTGTGTTGTTCATCTCTGCACCTCACCTCATCCCCATGTCCTTCGAACTGGAACATAGCAAAAGCTGACTGGGGACTTTACTCCTCCCTGGCGACCTTTCCGGACCAAGATTTTCTCAGCTGTGACAGTCAGGTTGAATACTTAACGGCTGTTATCATCAATGCGGCCGAACGTTCCATTCCTCGTACTACCTCTTCTTCACGTCACGTTTCAGTCCCCTGGTGGAATGAGGCTTGCAGAGACGCTATCCGTGCTCGACATTGTGCTTTACACACCTTTTGCCGCCATCCTACTCTGGCGAATTGTATTAATTACAAATGCCTCAGAGCTTAATGTTGTCGAGTCGTCAAAGACTGCAAAAAAGCTTGTTGGGGCCCATTTCACAAGCTCCTTTAACAGTTTCACTCCCTCATCTATCGTCTGGGGTGGCCTGCGCCGGCTGTCTGGCATTAAGGCCCACTTCTCGATACCTGGCCTGACTTACGGTAATGAGGTTCTTGTGGACCCTCTGGATGTCTCAAATGCCTTCGGCTGCTTTTTCGCAGAGGTTACAAACTCCGCCTATTACCACCCTGCCTTTCTTCCCAGAAAAGAGGCAGAAGAGGCTCGGTGACCTTCCTTTCATTCGCTGAATCTGGAAGATTATAATGCCCCCTTTACCATGCGGGAACTCGAATGTGCACTTGCACTGTCCCGGTCCTCTGCTCTGGGGCCAGATGCCATTCATGTTCAGATGCCAACACACCTTTCTCCGGCAGGCAAATGCTTTCTTCTTCGTACCTATAATTGCATCTGGACCGAAGGTCAGGTCCCCATGTGTTAGTGCGAGGCCACCATTGTTCCCATACCCAAACCCGGGAAGGATAAATGCCTTCCTTCTAGTTATCACCCCATTTCTCTTAAAAGCTGTGTCTGTAAGGTGATGGAGCGCATGGTTAACGCTCGGTTGGTTTGGATTCTTGAATCTCTATGGCTACTTACCAATGTTCAATGTGGCTTTAGTCGATGCTGCTCCGCTGTTGACCACCTTGTGACCTTGTCGACATTCATCATGAACAACTTTTTGTGAAAGTGCCAAGTGGTAGCTGTGTTCTTGATTTGGAGAAGGCTTATGATACCTGTTGGAGAGGAGGTATCCTCTGCACTATGCACAGGTGGGGCCTACGTGGTCGCCTGCCACTATTTATTGATTCATTTTTAACAGATCGAATGTTTAGGGTACGTGTGGGTTCTGTATTGTCCAACATCTTCCTCCAGGAGAATGGTATGCCTCAGGGCTCTGTTTTGAGTGTAGTCTTTTTTGCCATAGCGATCAATCCAATTATGGATTGCATTCCACCTAACGTCTCTGGCTCTTTTCGTCAATGACTTCGCGATCTACTGCAGTGCCCAGAGAACATGCCTCCTGGAGTGCTGCCTTCAGCATTGTCGTGACAGCCTATACCCATGAAGTGTGGCTAATGGCTTCCGGTTCTCTGAAGAGAAGACGGTTTGCATAAACTTTTGGCGATATACAGCATTCATTCCACCATCCTTACATCTCGGTCCCGTTGTTCTCTCATTCGTGGAGACAAGGACGGTTTTAGGGCTCACACTGGCCAGGAAACTTTGTTGGTCTCCGCATGTCTCTTATTTGGCTTCCCGTTGTACACGTTCCCTTAATGTCCTCCGTGTTCTCAGTGGTACATCTTGGGGAGTGGATCACACTGTCCTGCTTTGCTTATATTGTTCCATAGTCCGATCAAAGCTAGATTATGGGAGCCTCGTCTACTTGTCTGCTTGGCCATCCCTCTTATGCCGTCTTAACTCCATCCCTCATTGGGGGTTACGTCTTGCGACCGGAGCATTTTATACTAGTCCTGTCGAGAGTCTTTATGCTGAAGCTGCTGAATTACCATTGACCTACCAGCGCAACATACTGCTTTGTGGGTATGCCTGCCGGCTGTTATCAATGCCCGACCACCCCTCTTATCAGTCCTTCTTCAACGATTCTCAAAACCATCAGTATGGGTTGTATGTGTCTGCCCTGCTGCCCCCTGGAGTCCGCTAATGTCGCCTTCTTCGACAATTGGATTTTGCCCTCCCTACCACCTTCAGAGAGGGTGAGAGCCCAACACCACCTTGGCTGCAGGCTCTGGTTCACATTCATCACGGTTTGTCGAACATCGTGCGCGACTCGCCAGTAAGACCTTTATTTACGCTGATGGCTCCTAAACTGACAATGGTGTTGGCTGTGCCTTTGTCGTCAGGGACATCACCTTTAAATACCGGCTCCTGGACCAGTGTTCCAGCTTTACATCCGAGCTTTTTGCTCTCAATCAGGCTGTTCAGCATGTCTGCTGCCTCCGCCATTCTCCGTATTTACTCTGCTCTGATTCACTCGGTGCTCTTCAGAGCCTTGGAGCTTCATCTCTGCTCCATCCCTTGTGCAACTGATCCAGCAATCCCTCCATTCTTTTGCTGATGATGACTCTCCTGTTAGCTTTGTGGGTTCCAGGCTATGTAGGAGTGCCTGGGAATGAGGCTGCTGATGCTGCGGCCAAGGCTGCAGTCCTCCTGCCTCAGCCAGCCTCCCTTTGTGTCCCATCGTCTGACATTAGTGGGGTTGTTTGTAAGAGGTTTGTGTCATTATGGTGGGATACTTGGTCATCACTTCAAGAAAATAAACTCCGGACCATAAAACCGTTCCCAACAGCTTGGATAACCTCCTCCCAACCCTCTCGGTGAGAGGAGGTCATTTTGGCCAGGTTGCAGATTGGGCATTGCCGGTTTAGCCACGGCTACCTGCTATCCGGTGATCCCGCAGTGCCCTTGTGGTCATGCATTGACAGTACGCCATGTTTTATTGTCGTATCCCCTTTTTAATCAATCTTGTGTTGTTCTGTCTTTGCCATCAACCTTACAGGAAATTTTAGCTGATGACGCTCCAGCAGCTGCTCGTGTTCTTCATTTTATTTCTTTGACGGACTTGTCCAAAGACATCTCTTTTAATTATTTTATCTGCGTCTTTGTAAGAATTTTCTGGTGGGAACAAGCTACAGGGAATTAAGCCTCTCCCAGTGGCTTGGACGACCTCCTCTCAGCCCTCTTGCCATGAAGACATCCGTTTAGCTAAGTTGTGTATTGGGCACTGTCTTTTTAGCCATCATCATTTATTAAGTAGTGCTCCCCTGCCACTTTGTGCTCGTTGCCTTCAACCTTTGATGGTTTGCTGTTTCCTGATGGAATGCCTCCTCTTTTTTTTTTTAAAAAAAAACCGCTTATGGTCTCATTTATGTTTGGTGTCCGAGTTATTGGCCATTTTAGCAAATGATGCTCAGCTGTTAACTGCGTTTTACTTTTTATCCATCATAGCAATATGGTGAAGAACATTTAATCTTTGGTTCACGACCTCCGTTTCTCTATGGCATATTTTATAGACCTTTCTCCACATCCCTGTGTTTAGTGGTCTTTCCTTCCTTTGATTGAGCTTAATGGGTAGTCATTTTTAGCTCCTTTTATGTCTTCGTGTTCTATGGTTCTGACATGGGTGCATATGATCCTAGTTGTTTTCACATCCTAAAGAAAAACAAACCAAACAATCCCTCTGTATAAATATGAACTATTGACTTCTTGCGACGTTGGGCAATCTTTCTCTGTTTTTATAAACATATTGTTGGACAGAAGACTGTACACAGTAACATAACGTTTTGAAAAGTATATTATTATAAAGTTTTGCATTCCATTCCAGCATGACTTAAATGCTTGGACAGGAGACACTGTTACTTCAGTACTTTGTAGCAGAAGTGAACGGAGTAAGAGTTAACATAGATATTTGACCTGCCTACCTCTGATCTTGCATTTTCTAACAAAAAAAAAAAAAAATTAAATTTTGGCTTTTACATATAATTGATGCTTTACACATGTCACCAATTTGGGTTACTTATTTATGTACATATATATATATATATATATATATATATTTTTAATGTAACGTGAAATCTGGGCTGCAGTAATGAGGACCCAGAAAAAGATGTTAACCAACATGTGTGCAAAGTTTTGGAATAATGATAAAGATGGTTAGAGTTGCAAGTTTCACACTTATGTACAAATTCAGACACCTACATACTTCATTTCCTATTTCATTTTCCTTGCTTTGTCAAAAAAACACCACGGAAAATAATTTTGTATCCATAACGAATATTTACGTCATTGCTGTAACTTAATGTTAACAAGTGGACTTGGGTGACGTTATTATTACTAAAAACTATAATAAATATAAATAAATAAATAAATAAATAAAAATACAGTGTTCAGAGAGTTGTCACACTATGCTCAGACCCTTGTGTCCCTCTCCCTTTCTTCCAGTGTGAAAAGTTGTTCACAGATACAAACAAGAGATAGTGAACACTGGAGAACTGTCTGAATGCTTGCTCTCTCGTGTTTGCTTCCATTTATGTTAGTCTGCAGCAGGCATTAGAATATGGAAGTGATATCGTATGATGATTTTTTGTTGGTTGGGGGGGGGGGGGGGGGGGGGGGGCCTCAGTCGTAATATATTTTATATACTCTTAAATGAAATCATTGCCATCATTTGACTAAAAGTTTTTGTTATTTACTTATTTCTCTACCATGTTTTCAGCTGTAGTCTGTCTTTAAGTGCAAGGTGAAATCTGAAGTAATGTTCCTTAAATTGAGTTTATTAAATGTTATTGCACTGCACTTTGCATTTTATTACCCATATGTTTTATTGGTTTGAGTTTTTACCTTTCATTTGAAAATGGCTCCACAGCAAAAATTGCGATGGTAAGTTTGTTTATTTATTTCACTGTCAAGTGTTGGCAGTGATTTCATTTAAAAATGATTTCCTATGGTTTTTCTGTAACCTTTCATCATTTTTGATGGGAAATCTGAATGTTTTTAGTTCAGGACTAGCCAGTCTGTTCTTTCCTCAATTGATGTGATCGTAGGCCTTTGGCACGATGACTCAATTACCTGTTGACACTATCTCAGAAACAGTTGTACTTGACATACACTTCCTGCCACGAGCAACTAGGGGCTGCTGTGCTTGGACAAATTTTCCTCATATTTCACTGAATGAAGTGCCATCTGGTCGTTGGTGCCACAAGTGAGGATGTGACAAGATTGCTGTGTGGTGGTTGGTTCCTGATGATGGTTGCCTGCCAGAGCAGTTGGGCAACGATTTTGTTTTTATGTGATCTGGGGTCTCACTACTAACCAGGGAAGGACATTTGCTCCATTGTTACAAACCTTGTGTTAAAATATGCGGGTCTGACACACTGAGTTCTAAATTTGCTCTTTCGATGTAATCTCCAGTGGTCGTGTTGCTGTTGTTACATATCCTTGTTCCAATTGTGGTTGGATAAGAAGCTTGAAAGCTGTAGGAGCTTACGGTAGGTTGAGTGGTTACAGGTGGTTCCTCAGCAACAATGTTGAGTATAGGGCTTGAGCTGAGGTCTTCTGTCATCAATCTAAATCTGTCAAGGTGAATAAAGTCAAAGTTCATTAGACTGGATGATTCTGCAGAAGTATTTACAGTACAGATATAAGCCAGTTGAGATTGAACAGAGGCTTTGTAAACTAACAATAAGGAGAATCCGTCTGCCCCTTTCCATCCCATGGTATGTGCCTGTAATAATTTAAAGATATTGGCAACAGCTTGAGCTCTTATCTTATGACGACTGATTTGTGGCAGTGAAGTTTGCTTTTTATTTTTTAATTTTATTTTTTAGCGAAGATGATGCTCACGTACTTCATTGATTTCTTTAAAATAAGAATGAGGATCTCCAGTAGCAGTTCAGGTGGCTTTTAAGCGGGACATACACGTTTAAAATTGACACTCACTACGTTCTCCAAAGAAAAATATGAAACCTGTGGTTTTTGCTAATAATCAAAGCCTTTTTAATTTTAATTGTAGTTGTTTGTCTTTTGATACCAGAATATCAGCAAAAGATTGAAAAATCATCCACAAAAATAAAAAACACTGGACAGCAGTTGTGACTGTGGGCACAACTCTGTTACGTAAAAAAGGCATTTAATATGCCATCCTGAGGGACAAAGTTCTCTTTGGTTTGTTGGCCTAAACATGCATTGCTACTCAGAACTTGAATACAGTCCTTTAGAGGAGGACCTTAGTGCAATGGAAAGACAACCCCAGGATTCCCAGTCATACAGTTGTCAGATAAAATAAAAATACGTTGGCTTTTTTTTCAGAAATTCTTTATTTCTATTAATTTTAGAAATGGATGTCTGGGCTACCAGTGGCTTAATTTTCTTTTTGTGTGAAATTCTCAGTATCTCCTCCTTTCTTTAAAAGAAGTATTTGACCCAATTTTTTGACTGCATTTAGGAAATCTTTAATGAGAATACTTGAAGTTTGTGAATGATGTTGCTGTTTAGTCATTTAGTTTGTTATATAACCTTGTGTACTTGCTGGTTGTCCTTGATCTTGTTGCACTGTATTCCTTACATATCAAATTCTGGTATCAGCAGTATTAATTTCTGCCATGAGTTTTTCATATCATCTCAACTTCAAATTATATTTTATTTTTTAAGTTGTATTTTCAAGCAATTGACACAAATTTATTGATAAATGCATACAATGTCACATTTCCATGTGAGTCCCAATATGACTCATCCTTTAATCTTTCCCAAAAAGTTCTCTCTTGGTATTGTTAATCACTGTTTCTTGTGGACCAGTTTCAGAGCTGTGTGGTGCTGAATTTTTCATTTTCTCTTAAAAGTGGTAACATCTAATTTTATCAGCTACAATATAGACTTTAAAGAAGTGTCACCAGTGTTGTTGTCAAAGAGCAGGAACATTAACTTTGAAATTGCCCACAGTTCTCCAACTGATAGTAGAGGCGAAGTAGTCAGCATTTGAGATCATATCAGAATTGCCTGATCTTTAAGTTTAGGCCTTGCACTTGGCAAAAAATCCTAGCACAATTGTTTCTGGATACTGTGCTCCAGCCAATGGTGGTAAACACACTTTCTATCTGTTTCCAGACAGTTGTCAATTACTCTAGTCTCCACACACAAAAAGCACTATTGCTGCACATTTCCTGCTTTGCATATTTATGCATTCTCATGAAATAATGTAATATCAAAGCACTTGGAGACTGAAGCAGCAAAAAGACCTCAACAATAATGTATAAGAAAACATGACCATGGTGTTGTAGGTGGCATAAGTCTACGCTGTTGGAATTGTGATTTACAGAGTAAGGTGTGGCCGAGCGGGTCCAAGCACTTCAGTCTGGAACTGTGTGATCGCTATGGTCGCAGGTTCAAATCGTGTCTCGGGCATTGATGTGCGTGTTGTCCTTAGGTTAGATAGGTTTAAGTAGTTCAAAGTTCTAGGGGACGGATGACCTCAGATGTTAAGTCCCATAGTGCTAAGAGCCATTTGAACCATTTACAGAGTAAAATTATCACTTTCGCAAAAATGAGCAGTGACTTGCTGGACACCTCAATACTGCGTACAGGATGACAAACAAATGGCATGTAACTTTCTGCTGTAAGCCATGAAACTCCTCTATATAAACATTGTTACTGTGAGCTGATGGCAATTTGTAAATGCCATTCAGGCAGGTATTTGTAGTAAAGTTTATTCTGTGTACCAAGAGTTGATAGCAGCAATTCAAGGTCTGCCATGTCTTTCACAGAGATATGTAAAAGCCAGCAAATGTCTTTAAGTAGTAAAGTTACCAATTTAAAACACAAGAGAGAAAAATGGAATTCTGAAAAATTATGCTGAATCATCAATTGGTTGTCAGGTTCATAGTGTTATAACAGTCTTTCAAACTTTCGTGTTTTACTAAGGGAGCTAACAAACCCTAATCTGAAATCCACTTAGTTGCTGGGTCGAAGATAAGGCACATAAAAGCTTCAGTGTTAAAATGACTCTTTTTTTTGCTGCAGTTAAACATTAACAATTCAGGACCCATGTAGAAGTATTTAACACAGAGAAGACCCTAGAGTCCTTGCATACAAGAGGCCCATCTTTACAGATGCTGTAGCCCCCATGAAAAGGATTACATCATATACATGACAAGTGAGGTAATAATATTTGGTCTGCACCAGCCCTCTAATAATGCTCTCGGATGATCTTCACAACCCTATTAAACAGCACCCTCTTGACCCTCATCCTCCTCTGTAGGAATTTGATGCATATCTATATTACTAAATGGTTAACCCAGTTCATGGGATCCTGTACCAGTTGCAGATTACCTGTCTAACTGCTTCCAGGGCAACAGAAATTTAATTTCAGTATTTAATATAATTATTGATAGAGTTCTAAAATGTAAAATGCTGTCATCATCTAATCATTAATGGATATAATCTTACATTAAAGGTTTGACACAATAAGGCAAGTATTGAGAGTTAGAAAATGTGTATATGGCTTGAGGCAGCATAACTGTCTATTCACAAATGCCCAGACCATATTCATCCAATATTTGTTTCATATCTCAATGTGCTTTTATTCACAAAGTTTACATGCTATTTCAAATGAACCCCACCCCCCCAAATAAAATGATGAAAGGAAAAGAAGTTTACCACTTACATTTTTAGTGTTCATGCAGTAATGCTGCTGCATTGGGCATGATGTTTTATTATTCCTTTACTAATAACTCTATTTGCAACACATTTTACATGCAGTATCTACACTTGCTACTAAATGAACTTGCAAAGATATATCATTGTATGATACCTTGTTCAGGGGATATGTCTTAAACTTTGAGACACAGGAAAAACAAGCATTTGCAATTGAGTGCAAATTACACCTCTGGTCGTGTGTGTGTGTGTGTGTGTGTGTGTGTGTGTGTGTGTGTGTGTGTGTGTGTGTGTTTTCAAAAGCCCACAATGTTTTGGTCTACCGGTGGTCCTAGTGCACGCAATTATTTGGCTTGGCATTGATTGATGGAGATTTTGGATGCCCACCTGAGGGATATTATGCCAAATTTTATCCAACTGGTGTGTTACATTGTCAGAATCCGGAGTTGGTTGGAGGGCTCTGCCCATAATGCTCCAAATTTTCGTAGTTGGGAAGAGATATGGTGATTCATCCCATGTAGGCTTTCACGGCAGGCGTCTTCATCAGTAAACGCTTCTGGGCTAAACTGCCGTGGTCGCTCTGTAGAACTTCTTCTCCCTGATGTTTCGTTCTCAACTACGGAGAACATCTTCCGAGGTGAGTCGGCGACTGGCTGCTAGGAGCTGGGGCCGCCGCTTATGTGGAGATCGTAGAGGGCGTCACCGCACGTCACGTGGCGTTGATGTGTAGCTATCTCTGGCTATCATCTGTTCTCTCGATTGCAGGCAATCGATTGTCACGTGATTGATGAAACGTCGACCACCATATTTTGTCCAGTTTTAATCCTTCTTCTTTACGATTAAAATTCTATTGATGTTTGTGGATTTAGATTGCCTCTCTATACATACGTGTATAATAATGTGATGTCCTCGCTAGCACGCTTCCCTCACCAAATTTTATTTCATGATCTCCATCCTTAAAAACATGTTCCGCTACTGCCGATTTGTCGATATGTCCCAAGCGACAGTTTCTTTTGTGCTCCGTCAAACGTGTATTGATGCTTCTTTTTGTAGTTCCTATGTAAACCCTGCCACAACTACACAGAATTTTATATACGCCTGGGGTGGCTAGGGGGTGACGAACATCTTTTGTTGATCTTAGGCATTCACAAATTTTCTTAGTAGGTCTGAAAATAGTCTCCACCTGAAACTTGGTTAGTACTTTCGCAATGCGATCCATGATGTTATGGATGAAGGGAAGAAATACTTTTCCAGCTGATGGTTGTTGCTGCCTCCTATTTTTAGGCATTTTTCTACTTGGGTGAAGTGCTCGGTTAATCTTGTTTTTCGTATAACCATTTTTCACAAAAACCATTCGTAAATGATTTAGTTCTTCTTGTAAATATCCTGGTTCACAAATATTATTGGCCCTATCCTCTAGTGTTTTTATGACCCCCCCCCCCCCCTCTTTTGCCTAGGGTGGTGGTTTGAGTTCTTATGGAGGTATCGATCAGTATGTGTACCTTTCCTGTAGACCTTGTGGCCTAAGGTCCCATCCGCCCGTTTGATAACTGATACATCCAAAACGTTAAGTTGCCCATTATTCTCTTTTTCCATGGTAAATTTGATGTTTGGGTTGATGCTATTTAAGTGCACCAGGAAATCATTAAAGTCCTCTTCCTCATGATTCCATATTACAAAGGTATCATCCACATACTGATACCACTTCGAGGGGCATTTTTTGGCCGACTGCAGTGCTTGATGTTCAAAATATTCAAATTGCGGGGCTTAGGGGGCTTCCCATTGCTACCCCATCAATCTGTTCATAAAATTCACCATTGTACTGAAAATATTTTCAGACCTATTAAGAAAATTAGTGAATGCCTAAGATCAACAAAAGATGCTCGTCACCCCCTAGCCACCCCAGGTGTATATTAAATTCAAAAAGAAGTATCAATGCACGTTTGACGGAGCACAAAAGAAACTGTCGCTTGGGACATATCGACAAATTGGCAGTAGCGGAACATGTTTTTAAGGATGGAGATCACGAAATAAAATTTGGTGAGGCAAGCGTGCTAGCGAGGACGTCGCATTATTATACACGTATGTATAGAGAGGCAATTGAAATCCACAAACATCAATACAATTTTAATCGTAAAGAAGAAGGATTAAAATTGGACAAAATATGGCGGTCGACGTTGCATCAATCATGTGACAATCGATTGCCTGCAATCGAGAGAACAGACGATAGCCAGAGATAGCTACACATCAACGCCACGTGACGTGCTGTGGCGCCCTCTACGATCTCCATATAAGCGGCGGCCCCAGCTCCTAGCAGCCAGTCATCGACTCACCTCGGAAGATGTTCTCCATAGTTGAGAATGAAATGTTCAGGGAGAAGTAGTTCTACAGATCGACCACGGCAATTTAGCCCGGAAGTGTTTACTGATGGAGAAATGGTGACGTTGCTGGCCAAGTCAGGGTTTGGCAAGCACAAAAACAAGCAGTAAAAACTCAGGCTCTGCCCTCTGTGCAGGTGGGCATTAACTTGCTGAAATATAAGCCCAGGATGGCGTGCTATGAAAGGCAACAGAATGGGGCATGGAATATTGTTGATGTACCCCTGTACTGTAGGGGCGCTTCTGTTAATGACCTAAAGGTTCTTGCTATGAAACAAAAGGGCACCCCAGACCATCACTACTGGTTGTCAGGCCATAAGGCAGACAGTGACCAGGTTGGTCTTCCAGTACTGTCCGGGGCATCTCCAGAGAAGTCTTCACTAGTCATTGGGATCAATTCATAGCAGGACTCATCATAGAAGACAGTTCTTTTCCAGCCAATTAGATTCCAGGCTGAAAATGTATCTGGAGATGCCCTGGACAACAGTGGGTTACTAACCTGACAGTCACACACAGTCATAAGGCTGTATAGGAATGATGGTCTGGGATGCCATTTCTTTTTATAGCAGGACCCCTTTGGTTTTTGTGTGTGGTACCCTTGCAGCACAACAGTACCTTGACAATATTCTATGTCCCCTTTGTTGCCCTTCATGGCATGTCATTCTGGGTTTACATCTTAGCCTGCACACAGCGCGACTTTCTACTGCTTGTCTTTGTGCTTGCCATGCCCTACCTTGGCCAGGAAGAGTGCTGAATCTCTCCCCAGTTGAGAACATTTGAAGCATTGTGGGTAGACCCCTCCAACCAGCTCGGGATTTTGAAGATCTTATGTGCCAGATGGACAGAATTTGGTAAGATATCACTCGGGAAGACATCCAACAACTCCTATCAATCAATGCCAAGCTGAATAACAGCTTGCATAGGAGCCAGAGGTGGACCAACACATTAATGACTTGCTAAATTTGTGAACCTCTTTCGCTTTGATAAATTATTCAACTTCTCTGACATTTTAATTTGTCTGTACATGTACATGTACATATTTGTGTCCCATTGGATAATCCCTTCATGATGTTGCTCTACATTCTAATTTAAGTAATTGTAACATTAGTATTTCCTATTCCTTGGTAGACAGATATTCAATCTGATAGTCCCCCTCCCTTTCTTTCAAAATTCTTTTCTGTGCTTTACACCCAGTAGTGTCCTCTGCTTGCACTTGACTAGTTGGAAAGATAATGAATTTTTCATTCCATGTATTTGGAAAATCTTCCTGAAAAGTTAAAAAAATATTAATAGGCAGCAGTTTCTGTCCCTTTTAGATTGATGATTGATGGTTAAAGAAAAAGTACTATGTTGTTATTACCGTCCATTCTCAGTTTTTCCCACCAGTCTGCTTAAGTTCTGTTTTCTTCTACCTTACTTTCATTTTTAGTCTCCAAGAGGGCATACAGCTTTTGTAAGTACGTGCTTGGTGAGCACAAGACCTTTAGCTATTGCAATATTATTCCCTTCCTGTGCTTCAATTTTACTATCTCTTTCTCTCTTACTTGATCTTTAGCACAGATTCCCAGCTGACAACCTAGCTCATGCTTAGGAAGTTAACTCTGGCTTCTCCCATTTTGTTCCCTTATTTTACACCACATATTTTGTTTGACTTATGTTCGGTCCCCACGTCTGTGTTTGACCTTCACTTTTTCCTAATTTTTTATTTTTACAGAAGTGTGGGCAAGACCAATGCACAATATTGTAGCAAGTTGGTGTGCACGGTTGTCAGTACCAGGTACCTGTATTGCGGCAGCTTCCAGGCCATGCAGAGATCACAGTATTGACTGTCAGCCCCCTGCGGAAGTTGAGGAGTAGGTGCTTAGTGCTTATCTGAGGAGAAGATGCACGTCTCTTTGGGGAGGGATGAGAGGTGGGGGTACAGGGACTTGTAACACTGGCCAGAATGCCAGAACACTAGATGACCTCTGTCACGCTTGGATGGCTCCAGTGGAGAGAGCCTTTGTGCGGAGTGGGTGACATCATGGCAGAAATTTGGGATTCTGAAATGACCACAGTTATCAGTTGGTGATCATGAAGTCCTGGCAGTCTCTTTAGACAGATCACAATTCAGTGCAACTTTTTAAGATCCCAGGAACATTGCCCCATGGCTACATCAAGGGAGGAAAGTAAAATAATATGACTTGCAGTTACTCCCTTCAATTTATGGTTTGCACCGAAACAGATAAAGGATGCAATTAAACCGAAGTTTTTTTTTTGTGGAGAATATTGAAAAATTATTTGGCAGCACTCTTTCCTTAAGAAATTACCTAGTGGTTGTATCTTAATTAAGAAGACAAAGCTTGCCCAATCCCGATTCTTACTTTCTTATGAATAATTAGTTTATGCACCTGTTGCCATGACATGCCATAAGATCTTTATCATGATAGGAGGATTAGTGATTCACTGGGATCTAATGCTGGAGGCAGACAAAGAACTGCATGAACCCTTTGAGATTTGAGATATTCACATTGTATGTCATGTGTTTAGTCCCACCAAACAGCAAGTAGTCGCTTCCGGAAAATGTCAGTAATTTGTTATCGCTGAAATGGTATTTCTCACTGCCGATAAGGTGTTTCAAATGCGAGACTTTGAGCATATGTCTTTGTGGTGTGTATGTACAACCTTATTTGTGGAGATTGTGGCTGGCCACACATGAAAAGTCACTGTGTGCTGCTACCTGTCCATGTTATTTGCAGGAACAGCCATCCTCCCTAATCTCCAAAGTATATTAATCGACTTGAAGAATGCAAAATCTAGGAACAGAAGTTAACACATTGCCTTTAATATGTAGAAACTCTGAAGAAGTAGGATTGTAACCAATGTCAATGTTGACCTTTGCCACTGCTTTGGCCAGATTGTCCACAACATCTGGTTTGTTTACTCCCTCAGAATTGACATTTAGCAATAGTGCAAATAAACTTGATCAAGAGGATGATAAGTTTTCTCCCTATTCTGGTTCCTATGGTACCATCTACAGGAACCATTCCTTGTACGCTGCCAGAGTAGCAGCTTCCTTCTCTGAAGTTTAATGAGTATAGGGCTTTCTCAGGAACATTCTCCCTGGAAACCCACACACAAGCGACCTGGACTGTGTACTCCCAGCACTGCCTGCTCTTCTTCTGTTCCTAAATCCACAGCGGCTAGGCCTTTCCAAGAAGTTGTGAAAGAGAAGAGGAAGATATCTCAGAGAATGCTACTCGGGTCATCCAGGAGAAGCCAGATGTCCCACCCTCTCTTCCCCCACAATCCAAACCAATGTTCATCGATTAGCACCCCCATTGATAAGTGATTTTGGGGTGTGACCTGTCCTCCTGGCCCCTTCACTTCTAACAGCAACATCCTCAGTGTGATGATCCAGTGGAACTACCCTGAATATTAATGTCTCATGCTGGAACAACAACAATAACAACAACTAATTTTCTGTTGTCTTGTGATCAGTGCAGTTCTCCAAGAAACTCCCTTCACTGACGACCATTCGTCAAATTTTTGAGGTTTCTGTGTATTCTGTTTGAACCATGCTGGCACTAAGAAAGTATGCACAGAGGGTTCTGTACATTGGTTGGCAACACTGTCGTCAGTGTTAGTGAGTGGATTTCCCTCTGTGCCACATTGGAAGCAGTGCAAGTGCTAATGATGCCAGTGATAACCATTGCAAACATTTCTTTACCTCCAGGCAGAGCAATTACGTACCTTGAGATGACAATCTTTATCCAACAATTCCCCCACTTGCCCTCCCCTTTCTCTTCTTTGAGATTTCAATGTTCACCACCCATGAAGGGAAATAATACTTCGTCTCGTAGGTGCCTTCTGATTGACCAACTTCTTTCTGATCTTGATCTGTGCCTCCTCAGTGGTGGTACTCCCATCCATTTCTTGGCTATCGACATTACGATCTCTTCCTCCAATCTCAAGGCTTTGCTCCAATGGTCACTACATGATTATCATTGTAACAGTGATCACATTTCAGTGATACTGACACTTCGTTGTTGTGGCTTGACAGACCGATTGTCACTTCGGGCCCCTCGAAGAACCAACAGGCAATTGGTCTTGGTGTCACCACTGCCCCCTGTCTTGATTGCATCGATGAGGCTGCAGGAGGAGTCAGATGCAATCAGCTGCACTACTGGAACAGCTATTCTCTTGTCTGCAGGCCATCTTCAATGCTGGCCTGTGCTAAAGTGTACCAAAGATATTGCAACTACTATTCAGCATAATCAAGGAGCCGTTAAGTGTGTCAGGTGATGTCCTTCACAGAAAACATTCATAACTTTTTAAGAGGCTTCGCATTGAGGCTCGCTATCTACTGAAACGTAATAAGAAAGAATGCTGGTAGTGATATGTCTCCTCCTTGAAAAAGTATACCTCGTCATCCAGGTCGAGTCAAGCTCCACAGTAGTCTGTGCTTCCAGAGATAACTGTTTTGGGTATTGTCCTTAATGATGGGATTTGTACTGATGTGTTGTTGCTTGATGAATATCTTGTGACCTACTTAGCGACAACATCGGTGTCCTCTACTTACGCGATACCTTCCTAACATATAAGTGAAAAGGTGAAGACATCTCCCTACCCATCACACCACCTCCCTCCTCCTCCCTCACCCCTATCATGCTGAAATGTAAAATGAATCTTCCACTGACTAGGAATTGCTTCAGGCTCTTCTTGTCATGTGGTACAACCCAGGCCTCAATTTGATTCATAATCAGATGGTCCGACATCTGAATTTAACCATACTCTATCTATTCAACTTCTTAAACTATATTGGGCTAGGAGCTATTTTCCCTTTGCAATTACGAGGTAGTATCGTTTTCCTAACTCTGAAGCTAGAGAAAACCGCAATATCTGTTGACATCTACTAACCTCACAAATGTACTGTGCAAAATGCTTGATAGAATGGTAGCCCGACGATTGTGCTGGGTCCTTGAATCACAGGGCTTTTTGTACCCCTATTGGTGTGGTTTGCGGGAGGGACAATGCTGTCTTTCTTGACCTACATAATGCATGTGACACCAGTTGGTGTTATCACATTGTACGTGCACTCCACGATAGGGGCTCTTTAGGCTCTCTACTGGTTTTTGTTTGTCAGTTTTTATCCCATTGACTGTTTTGTGTTAGCATTAGTACATCACTCGGCTCTTCATGGGACCAAGAGAACAGTGCCCTGTAGGGCACTGGACAGAGTGCTACATAATTCCACATCATTTTCAATGGACCAGTTGCGTTCTTTGGACCACCAGCTATCCCTGTGCAGTACGTTGATGACTTTTGCATTTAGTATACTTCCCTATCTGTAACCTTGACTGAATTCCAGTTCTGAGGTGCCAGTTCTGAGACTATGCTTGAACCCTTCCCATGGCTCCCAGTTCCCCACTGCAGAAACGTGCATTTCTGTTGTATCATCCTTCCTGACCCAGAACTCTACTTGAATACCCATCACCTGGATGTTTCTGCACAGTCCCAGTTTTTAAGACACTACTTCAATAAAAAGCTCACATGGCTGACCCGTACTTGTTTGCTAAGGCAGCAAAAGCTGTGTGCTAAAGTTTAATTTGTCTCTGCTTCCATGTCCACTCCTATTTGGGTGTGGATCACACTACTGCCCTCCATATTTACCAGGCCCTGGTCTCGTCCCAATTGGAGAATAGTTGCTAGGTCAACATATCAGCAGCTCCTTCAGCCTTGAAATTGTTGGATCCATTCCATTGTTGTGGAGGAAGACTGGCCACTGGTGCCCTTTGAACTACTCTCATAAACAGTCTCCTTGCCCAAGTGAGGATGGGTCATATGGCACCAACCCTTGCACACTTATGCAATCACTATTTCCTAACCATCCAACTTATCAAATTATTTTTGCATACAACTTCATATGAAGTAAAAGATCCACTGTGAGGCCCTCTGCCTAACCTCCTTAGAATGTGCTACCTGTGTTTCCTCACTGTTCATGTCCTTCTCTCTGAACTTAAATGTACTGCTTGCTCAGTTGCTTTCCTCTGTGTCTCAAGTTTTGCAGATATCCCAGGGAATGAAGTGGCCAACTTTTTGGGTAGACAAGCTATTGCTCATCCAGCATTTGCTTTGGCGATCCCAGGTGTGTATTTGTGATTCCAAATAAGAGCTCTCCTCTCTCTGAGACGGAATATCATTTGTTGAGTCCTCCTCTAATAAACTTGACACTGTCAAGGGGACTCATTGCTGCATGGTGCTCTTCCTTCAGTTCCTCCCTAAAGGAATCTAGCATCTTCTGTCACCTCTGCATTGGTTATAACTAAGGCCCAGTAGATTGTAAACCAGTGGTTGTATGTTGTTTTGTTACTCTTGTGGCCTTAAGCTCGAAGACTAGTTTGGTGTAACTCCACACATTAGTTACTCCTGAACAGGCCACTCTCTCTCTTCATAAAACTGTTGTAACTTTTGCATAAAACTAAGTGCAGGCATCAGTTTAATCTGGTTGCTGTACCCAGGCATTGGCCTACTAGACTTTTTTCTCTTTAGTTACTAAATTATACTGTACATCACAAAAATCCAGATGAAATTAAATCTTCACTTGATTATTCTTCTCAAAGACGTTGTGTGCACTGCACTGCCAGTTGTTTCTAACAAACAATTGAATATCAAAATGGAGAAGATATTGAAACAAAGTGCAGTGTGCGATACTAGAGCTGGATTTGTCAAAGGACTTTTTACTGGGCACTCAATAGCAGAAGTAATTCATCTCTTTAAATATCTGAAGTCTACAGTTTGTTGTTGTGCCAAAATATTTTGCTTCAGAACATACTGGCAAGGAAGTGTCACTTGAAAGAACTGAAGTTGTCAAAAGCTCAAGTGCTGGTTCTGGAGAACCGAAAGCAATCATTGCTGAAGATCATCTGTGTAAGCAGACCAACAATGCTTAAGATTTCTGGGGAGTATCTTAGATATCAATCCTACACATTGATGGTAAAAGAAATGCTCTCACTGCTAAGGCAAAGGGACAAAGGGAATTAGTTGCTGCAGTTTGCCTCTGTGTTCATAGAAAAAATGACACAACCGGGGTGGGGGGTGAACTGGATTCTTTCCTCATGATTTTTTTATAGTATGCTAAAAAAAGGCTTGCATGCATCCAGAGGATGTTTCCTTTGTTACTAGGACATAATTTCCTGCCAGTCTTAATGTGATAAGAATTATGTACAGTGTGGATAGTGTCCTGCCACCTCAGTTTTAAAATTTTTTTGTGGTAAAGAAACTTCCACAAAAGTTCATTTGGTCTAACAAATTTTACACCTCAACAGTACTGATTTAAATTCCATGGATTATTACGTACTAGCTGGTATCTTGATGCTTCATGATATGTCATATAAACTAACCCCATCTTAAAGTCAAATTTTGTCATAAATATTGCTCCTCGACTTGATTCAGTACTTTATTGTTAGTTATCCTATCAGTCCATCTAATTGTCACTATATTTCTGTAGCAAATTTCGAAGTCTTTTGTTTTCTTCTTGCCTGCACTATTTACTGCCACATTTCATTTCCATCTAAGGCTACACTCCAGATAAATATTTTCAGAGAAGACTTCTCAGCATTTGAATTTATAATCAATGTTTATTTTTCTAGCAATGCTGTTGCAAAGTCTGCATTTTTTATCATCTCTACTTGTGCCATTGTCAGTTATTTTGCTGCCTAAATAAGGAAACTAGTTTACAACTATTAGTGACTCATTTAGTAATTTTCTCAGCAGTGTCCGATTTAATTTGATTACATTCCACTACCCTCCTTTTAGTTTTGCTCTGCCAAGTCATGATAGATAATTATAAATAGAACATTTTTCATCATCAGGTATGGGGTCCTGAAACACATTCTTTTCCAGAATTCGAGGAAAGAACTTTTGCAACTGCCACTTCTGTACGCACATGGTAAACGCATTTCGCCGCCAGCACCGATAGTGCAACGACCAAGGTAGCTGGCGGGGAATTGTAGAACCCGGTTTCGAATCTTGAAGAAACCTAGTGGGTGTTCTTGTTTTCCTTTGTATTTTTCCATATGTCAATTGAAAGGAATAGGAGGGTTAGTAACGTACATAAATCAATAAGGAATGATAAGAATAAGGTAGGCAAATAAATTTCTCGAACCTTTTGGGATAGTAAACAACTAAAATGTTACTCCAGGTCACTTTACAATGGCTCTTCCAATCACCGTTACATGTCTTCACTTTTCTTCGAACAACTAGATGGATGGTACTTGTCATATAACCATTTGAAACAAATATACTCATGACACCAAGAACATCTAATGATTGCAGTCTTTAGACAGCTACACTGTTCCTCCCGAAGAGTCTGCGGAAAACAAATTTGGTTTACATTTAAAAATGTCTTTTTCGGGAATTAATTTTAATGCATACCATGCATACGGTATCATTGCCCGAAAAATCGGTGCTGAAACTTCGTTATGAATTATACCGTGAATAGTTATTGCATCCGTGCGGTTGTGCAATTCCCACTGGGTTTCCAGAAGCACACTGCAATTCTGATTCCTGGAAATAAAAGTTTTTAACCTGGCGATAGAAATAAACATCACACGGCTGGCACATGGTGTGCAGTTTGGCGGTATTACTTTTACTGTGCACGTCGGCTGACCCTCGTCATCTATAAACATTGTCTCGTACATTGTAGTATTAATTTGTCCACTCCAGTAATCCAATATTAGACAAAACTTGTTATCAGAAACGTATGGTTTTAAAACATTCTCAAGAAATGTTCTGTAAATCGCATTCGTCAGTGTCCCGGATTTGGAGCAGGTAATGTAAACATTTTTCAACGAGTCTGTTAAACGATTTACCCCTTCTATAACCCGAGGGCCAAATGTAACATTTGTTTCTTGTAAACACAGGAAAACCTTAGGCAACACTTTTCCAGAGGCTGTGATGGCATATTGCGCCGTGTACGAATGTTTTAGTTTGTTTTCACTACCAACTGCGACAAGAGTTCGTTTTTCTCCCTTATGCGATAACATGCGTCGAATGTTCACCCGATACTCGCATCCTGTTTGATTGGTGTTGATCACGTAATCACGATTAAAACCGGTCATAAGTGACGCTGTTTGCATGCTGAAAAGAGCCGCCACTTTCTGTATATCTTCTATATTTTGTACCTCCTTATGAGAGCTGTATTTGGTGACGTGCCATTCACAAATTTTATACTCCGATTTGAAATTTCTTGCCAAAGAAAATGACGCAGCAAATGTAAAATCCTTGTTGGCCATATATTGAAGTGCTGCACCTGCAGCCCACTCCTGAAGTATTCTCGTTGTTGCATTCTCGTTACGAGGTTCGACAAATTGGAAGAACACCATATTCATTCACAAAACATATTTAATTCGGCACATTAATGATGGAAAAATAACTTATTTATCACTTGGTATTTGCTGTGGCTTATCCCTCCTTTAACGATGTCACTTTCCCACAATTTAAAGTCCTTCTTCCTTTTCGGGGCTGTTGTTGCTCCATTCTTTTTCAGTGTTTGTAATTTCCAATTTGGATTATTCCTGGCTAGAGCTACCGCCTTTACTTTTACTTCAATGGGTATAGCGCCGTAGTGCAATCGTTTAGTAACCTGTTCGTAATACTCATCGGGAACAGATGAAGCATATATTCCCAGTGACGTGGAGATTTCCAAAGTGTTATGACCACTTTGCGATTCACTAGTCGCGATATCTTCCACTGAATCACCTTTTGCTTTGTCTTCATGGTGCAGTACTTCAGTACCAACAAAAATCAAAATCGCTCGTCGATACCTCTCGTATCAATCTGGAATGCTGAGGAACAGAAGTGCCTGCTTCCGGTAGTGCATTGATAATACATCTTGTCTTTCAACACTTACAAACCAAAACACAGCGTCAGTAATTTCCCGCTTGCCACCATCTGTGACAGGCTCCCAACTATATATTACAGCACTAGTCGAAGGGTGTACATCTTCTATTATTCAGATTATGCACCTGAAAGATATGACACAACAAACAATAACTAGTTACTACGGCATAAACAGACAAGCAAATTACTGCAAAGTACATACAGTACTTGTCATATAGTATTTACGGAAGAACACAGTATTCATTCACAAAACGTATTTAATTCGGCGCATTAACGATGGAAAAATAACTACATCCGCGAGGTTCGCGGCAGCCTAATGACGGAAAACAACTCTTTCCGATTGACTTCTATAAGGCTTGTGCTGGACACCTTCACTCTTCCAGGTTCACAACTATGATATGCGAAGAGGCAACCGGACAACATAACTTTGCCCGCGTGCATTCTGTCCCGTGCCTCGCTGTAAACAAGTGTCGTACGGTTGGCTATCTGTGGTCCCTTGTGAGGAATTCGCAGCACTCTTACTTGGAGTTGTTTTCATGTGACAAGGCTTAAAAGTTTAATACTTTACTAACTTACTGCGTTTGGGAAATTAGTTTCCCTACCTTATTATTATCATTCCTTATTGATTTACTTACCTTATTAACCCTTCTATCCCTCTCAATTGAGATATGGAAAAATACAAACAAAAAGAATAACATTCGCTAGGTTTCTTTGAGATTCGAACGCGGTTTTTCCGAATCTGAGCCAGTTACTGTGGCCGTTGCGCTATCGGCTTTGTCAGTGGAAAGCTTTTACCGTGTGGGTACAGAAGGGGCAGTTGTAAAAGTTTCTTTCCTCGATTTCAGGAAAAGTATGCATTTGTGGACCCCATACCTGATGATGAAAAATGCTCTGTTTACAATTATCTATCGATGCCTCCAATTTTGAGTCAATTGCTTGTCATAACCTTTAGGGGTGATTTTCTCAAAAACGTGGGGGTGTTGACCCAAAATATCTTAGATTCCTTCATTTCTGGTTGTACACAAGCGACCTGCCAAGTTTGAGCCGAAACGGTGGCCGTGTCTGAGGCCTTCCCCTTGTAAGACGATCTTCTTTTAGTATCTTTTGAGGCCAAAGCTTAACATAGTCATTGCTTAGACATTCACTACCATTGTGATTCTTGAAGATTATTTTGCTAATGGATCACATGTTCTTTGACATTCCAAGTGTGCAACTGTTTCATATCTTATTTATTGATCTAATATTTTTCATGGGAACTATCTACCCTCTTCAGAATGAGCTGGAGACTTCAGAAGTTGTTGTACTCTTCATGTCATATGATTCACTGTCAAAAGTAGTTTGTGAATTTTTTCTAAAATCTTGTTTGAGTGGCTGGATTGGTAAGCATTGAAAATTTTACATATTTTAATTGCACTTAGGCCTTTTTTTAGTACAGTAGTTAGTAAACACACAGGTTCACAGCTTGCTTGGATAGTATGTTGTCATTGTGTGCATTTAATAGAGGTCCATTCATATGTCCATTCATATGTCCATTCATATGTAACACATTGCCGATTTGCATCCTGCATTATAAAGAAGGAACAACCAACAAATCAAAATTGTTTGTGGTAAGAGGGTTACTTAATTGTAGTATCACAATAGAAATTGAGTGTTCATGTCTCAAGATATTACTTTATACTTTGTTGAGTTGTTATTGTTGAAGTTGTCTTATGTTCTGTTATGATTATTTTCTTTCTGCAGGTGATTAGAAAATAATTTTTGTAAACAAGCATTGTCACATGTTATTTGTTAATGTTGTTGTTGCTGTGTAGCTTCCCCAGAAGAGGACAGGGAGGATGACTTCAGAGCACCTCTATACAAAAATGTTGAAATAAATGGGATTACTGTTCGCATGAAGTGGTGTGTCACCTGTCAGTTTTATCGTCCACCACGGTGCTCTCACTGTAGTGTGTGCAATGTTTGTGTTGAGGTAAGTAAAGATAGTCTACAATGATGCCATAATACCAAAATTGGTTTTTAGTGATGTTCAGATACTGATTGGCCACATGCATAAAAATTATAGCTTTACCATTTGCTATGAAAGTACTATATTGGTGGGGGGAGGAGATGGGGTTTGGAATAATTGAAACCTATTATCCCTGTCCCTTCCTCCCCATCCTCCTCTCCTGTAATCCCAACCCCTCTGATATGTCTCAGAATGTGTTACTTCTAGTTCTGCATAAAGTTCCTATATTTGTTTTCTCTCTTGTTGCTAGTAGCTTACCATCACTGGAAATGTGGTAAAAAGTAATGCACCAGTTGTTAGACATTTAAAAATGTGTGTGAAGTGTCTGCAGATTAATAAAGTTGTGCAGCTGCTGTTTACTCAAAATTTGTCAGATCTTCTGTAAATGCATCAAAGACTGCAAAGCTCATAACGAAATGTGATAAGGCTTGACACATGTAGTGGACTGCCAAAAACAAATGCACAGTTTTTACCTGAGCCCTCTCCTCCCAAGTTCTTTAACTTCAGCTTCATGCTACAATGAATGTTTAGCCTTAATTCTTCCTAAAATGTAGTATATCTTGCTCAGGTTTTCTTAAGCTTTCATTTTTAGAGGCTGTTTCAATATTGTCATGTTGCCTCCCAGTGAACAAGGTTGGAAAGCCAATGCGCCATTTGTCTGTATTTCATTGCTCGTAAAATGATTACCTTTGGGTAGAGATTTGTAACCAGTCAGCATAAGAAGTGTAGATGAGTGTAGAAAATGACATAAGAGTTACAACTAATAAATCTAATCTGTTTTAGTTGGTTCTCAAATCATGGAAACATTCAGAAAGTTAAATGTTATCCAAGAAATTAAAAAAAATTATCAGTTTTAAGGAGTCTACACTAGAAAATTTAAGAAGACTAAAATTGTATTATAAAATAGAGTACAAAAAGGCAGTTGTATCCATAATTTTGTCACTGGAATATGCCTTTGGCAAAAGTGGAATGATACTGGCACTGGTCACAAATTTTTTACTTGATGCCGTCGTGTATATGAATAGATGTTATTGATAAATATACTTGAAAGAAATGGTTACTTTTGTGTGGTCACTTGTTCTTGTAAACTGTGTAAATGTTCCTTTAGTCATTGTTTTCAATTCTGCTTAGCAGCTTCATTCCTCTTCTCATTGATGTAAGTTGATGGTGCATACGTCAAGGTCCTGATGTAAAATATTTTATTCCAGTTCAATATGATGGTGCATGTGGTCCGGTCCAAATTTAAACATTGTATTGCTACCATGCTGTCCTTAGCATAAACTCTTGATGCACTTACAATGAATTTGTTCAATAGAGCTGAAACAATTGTTTGAGTAAATGTGCAGCATAATTGACAGTATTTCAATAAAAAATTATAAAATAGTTTTCAGAATCAGATAGTTAGATAGCAGCTTAATGTAGAGAATATTTATACTGGAATTCATTGTGTGTGTGTGTGTGTGTGTGTGTGTGTGTGTGTGTGTGTGTGTGTGTGTGTGTGTGTGTGTGTAAGAGAGTGCGGTGAAAATGATACATTTGAAATTTGCTGCACAATAGCTAGCCAAACTACTGTGCTATTGTCAGTATGTCCAGTTATTCTCAGATATGCCAAGACTCCTCCTTCAGTGTGTCAAATGGTATTAGTAATTTTGCAATCTGTTTTTTTGTATGTAAAGTGCATATAAAGAATTCAGTTGAATCTGTCTTGCATTGTAGTGCAGCCTTCAAAATTTTTCTTATTCATCGTTGTGTTGTGCAGCTTTGACCTCATATTCTTGAAGTAGTGTCTGTATACAAATGTATAACTACTGTTAATTTGAGTCTCATTAAAATATTCCAGGATACTAAGTTGTATTTTAATGAATTTCTTAGTGTGTTTTGCCCCATGTACAGTGGTGTGAACAAACGAGTGGGGGTGGAGGGGGAGGTTTGCTCTGTATATGGGGATGAAATGTTCATTGACACACAAATTTGACAATGACATAATAGCCCAGAATATTATAATAAGTGTGACATTTGCCGCAAAATTTTCATTTCATTATTTGCTTCAGTAGTACTTCACAGTTCGTAGCCGACAGTCTTCATGCTTTGTTGCTGAATTACCTTCTGTATATAAATCTCACCCCTATCATAAGTGCAAAACTGTGACAACATGCTGTAAGAAAGAACCACTGTTCAGAATGGTGTAAAATGTGAACAGAATGTTTTTGAAGAAAGCGGAAATGTTAAGAAAACAAAAAAAAGGAATGAAAGTTTTCCAAATAGATGGTGCTGTAAGCATCATAAAGCAAACAGGTTTGTTAAAAAATGACAGATGAATCATAATACAATGGCTGTGGTATGAGTAAGCACATTAAATCGACCACATTGTGCAATGTGCACGACTGCACAAGTTTGGCCTTCGACAGTTGTGGCACTGTTAGTTAGGTAAGCCCATCCACGACAGCAAGGTTGTACCACATCAGATGGGCAAAATCAATTTTAAATCATCCTGAGGCCAACACCTGCATAAAAAAGAAACAGTGACATTGCTTTCTAATTGTTCTGAGACTGGCGCAAGGCGTGTTCAGTATGCTAGCCACCGTTTTCTGCCACAAGTTGAAATTGAGGAACAGCATGTTCAACAATATATCAGTGTATCAGGGGCATTCAGAATGCGTTGCACAATGCGTGCCTTCAATTCAGATATGTTTGTAATTGGAGCACAGCATCTTTTAGTCAGCCCCACTGTCAGAAATGACTTAAATTAAGATTAGGTGACGGGGACAACCAGACTGTAGGTAAATGATGGCCGATAATTTGAGAATTTCTCTGTAGCAGCTACTCCAATCGCTGTGCAGCATGTGGACGAGCACCAACTTACAGTAAAATGATTCATTCACACATCCATGCTGTTGAAGGGTTGGAATGAAGTTTGTGCAAAAAAGACTGTTGTAGCATTTATCAGTTACAGTATGGATAACAAGATCCTCAGGACCCATCTCCTTGGAGAAATATGCCTCTATGATAAGTGATGCTGTCAAACTGCACCACACAGTTACCTTCACTGAATGAGGTGGTACCAGTTGATGTGCAAGCAGAGTTTACTTTGCCTGTATTCTGTAATTCTCTGTATGGACCTGTTCTTGGAGATGGAAGTAGGCTTTGTGTGTCCACAATGTTCCATGGTCATTCATTGTTCACTTCCACATGAGCAACAAATTCTACACCAAATGTTTCTTACCGACAGGTCAGTGTCAAGCAGCTATTTATCATGGGTAATTTCATATGGGTAGCATTGCAGAATGTTTCATAAAATTTAATACAATGTGCTTACAGGCGTGACCAAAGTTCGGGCAATTCCCCATGCACTTCATGTTTGCACACTGCTGCTGGACCCCTCCTGCAATTCTGATGTTGGATCAGTTGTTTTCCTCCCTCTGGCACGTTACATTACAAGAGAACCTGTCTTTTCGAACTTCATAATCATTTCTCCAGACCCTTGGCAGACATCAGACAAATCCTTTTTCCATACGCGTAAGTGCCCAGAACTTCTGCAGAGTTACTGGCGCACCTTCACCGCCCTAGTAGAACAACTTGACCAGCAGTACATTGAGACAGTCATGTTAAGTGTCTCAGACACAAATTGAGGAACAGCCATGTACCCTACATCTTGTATTTTGCATTTCTGCTACTTACAGCACTATGCTGTGGTATAATTTTCATTACTTTTTTGTTTGTTTACAGAATTTTTCCCCTTCATCGATAATATATCATTCAAATTTGACATCATTCTGAATAGTGGTTAGGTTTTTTAGTTTTAACCTATGTAGGTCTAACCATATGAATGCATTTTTTAGACACTGGCCTCATATACAGGAGGACAGAGGCTTGTAATCTGTTTGCTATCCTGATTTAAGTTTTCTGTAGTTTCCTTGTTACTTCTGCAAATATCTTGGTAGTTCATAAAACAGAAAGAAACTTCCACATGGAAAAAATATATTAAAAACAAAGATTCTAAGACTTACCAAGCGGGAAAGCGCCGGCAGACAGGCACATGAACAAAACACACAAACACACACACAGAATTACGAGCTTTCGCAACTGTGTGTGTGCGAGTGTACACCTGTCCTTTTTTTCCCTAAGGGAAGTCTTTCCGCTCCCGGGATTGGAATGACTCCTTACCCTCTCCCTTAAAACCCACATCCTTTCATTTTTCCCTCTCCTTCCTCCCTTCCTGACGAAGCAACTGCCAGTTGCGAAAGCTCGTAATTCTGTGTGTGTGTGTTTGTGTGTTTTGTTCATGTGCCTGTCTGCCGGCGCTTTCCCGCTTGGTAAGTCTTAGAATCTTTGTTTTTAATATATCTTGGTAGTTCCTTACACAAAACTAAGGCCAACCATCTGCCTCATCCTCTCATTAAAATTTTGTGTATTTTCGTATAGGTTTTTTCTGTATTAAGCTGTCATCATTATAAAATAATCCTTGACCAAATAAATTACTAATAAATGACATGGTCAAGAATTTATTAGGTTGTTTCTGCTTTCAAGTGAAATGAAAATGGGTGAAACAATAAATATTATGAGGAAGTGCTTTTTTTCATGTCTATCACTCTGTCACTAGACAGCAAGAACCAGAGTACAGAATGTGTGGTAAAAATCAGTAAATAGCTACTTCTAACAGGAAACCTCTTGTAACCAAAGTTTCCTTTTACTCTCGAGTTTATTCTAAGCCATCGATAAAAAGTGTTACTTACTACGTTTAAAGTTTCATTAACTGAATTCTCTGTTTGTGCTTACCGGAAAATAGTAACAATATTAAAAACAAGGAAATTTCTGATGGCCTGCAAAATTATATTTATCATGTGAAGATGGCCTGAGAAGCTGGAGGCCAGTTCATGACCAAATAAATAGAATTTTCCAAAATATTACGAAGTGTTCTCCTTTTTAGTATTATTTTTAAAGTTTCATTCAATGCCACTAATGAAACCAAGTGAGCTAACTGGTATCTAAATGCTGGAAAAAAAACTACTTTCCTTTCCTTTGCTTTGGTGATTGAATTCTATTGAAGGATTTATGCCCCTGTGAGACAGTAAACTTGATAAAGACCGGTTACTCTCAGTACTATTAGTGAAATATATGTAGTTAAACACTAAAACATATATCTTCACAATGTACACTTCTGTAGTATCACTGGGTTGTGACTGTGGATTTATTTCAATTATTGCAACTTGTGACAGAAATAAGTGTAAATAACAGAAAAAAACTCACTGAAAACTTAAATTATCATATTAATTATTGTAAAGGCGATTTTGACCTTTCCTTATTGTTTAATTTTGTGTCACATGTTGTTCCCCACACCACATGACCTATGTTGTGCCTGCACTCTCGACATAACGCCGTGTCATGACTGCATCTCTCTCCTCCCCCCCCCCCCTCCCCCCTCCTTATACTAATGAGCTTCCATATAATGTGCTCACCATGTTTTCAGACATTCTCCACCTCATCCCTCTGGGTGTTTTACCCAGACGTTGAATTTGGACTGATGTGTTGCAAGGTCCTAAAGTTACATGTCCCATGACCTTCCAGCTTCTGTTCTTCAGGATTAACAGTTTTGACCTTGGCTAAGATGGGGTATACTTTTCCATTTCCCATTGGTCAGGAGCATTTGTTGCTGGGTACATGTAGTGTTTTTGTGTGTGGAGCTGATAGCCTTTAAGAGATCCACATTTTACTAAACAAATTGCACTTGATCATGTTTCACTTTGTAGTAACTCAAAGAACAGTCTCCATACTACACGTAGCACTGTTGATCAGACCTACTGCTGAATAGTGTTCTTTCTTTGGTTCCTCTGAGGAAGAATCCACTCTTACTTCATCTCTGCATTGGTCATAACAGATTAACACACAGTTTTGCTTTTGTAATGGGCCATCCCTACATTGAGCTTATGGAGCCTTATAAACAGTAGTTAGACATCCTGGTGGAATGCCTTGTCTTCGTGGCTCTTCATGCTAAGCAGGGTCTTCTGAATTATTTGCCTCTGATATTGGCTGGTGCCCCATGGATTTCGAACTGGTCCCCTGTTTTCTCCTTGAAAGTGGTTTTTATTCACAGATATAATGTTTTAAATGATGGGCAAGTTGCTTGAGGTCAGGGCAGCTCCCACTGTGTGCAAAGTCTGAAGACCCTAGATGCTAGGCCAGCTTCCTTGGCATGCCTTTTACATTGTTTCAGTTGCTTTCAAATGAGATTCGCTCCTTCTTTCTGCAATTCTCTATTTTCCATTTTAGTAGTAGTAGTAGTAGTAGTAGTAGAGACAGAACACTCACCTGGCCCCCACTCTCTTACTGACCTGATTATGTCTCTCACATTACTTTATAAATGTTGACCCAACTGATATCTACTGTGTTTTCAGCCTCCTCATATATACTGTAATGAATCTCCCGGCTGGAAGGCTTTCCTTACTGTGTAACTATCTTCACCCTTAATCAGGTTGACGAAGTATCAGATGTGGGTGGTGTTTATCTGGGTGCAAATGAGTCCTGGCAGATTGTTCATCTGCTCTGTCGTACATATTGGCCTGACCCATGTATTTGAGTCACACTTAAGTTCTCAGCTCGGTTTTTAATATTGCTTTCGATGCCTTGATTTTTCTTGATTTGGACAAATTTTTAGTTTATGTGCCTCTAACTCAGGATGAGCTACCTCTTGACAGAGAGACTGCCTTCCCCCCCACCCCCCCCCCCCCTCTCTCTGTCTCTGTCTCTGTCTCTGTCTCTGTCTCTGTCTCTGTCTCTGTCTCTGTCTCTGTCTCTGTCTCTGTCTCTGTCTCTGTCTCTCTCTCTCTCTCTCTCTCTCTCTCTCTCTCTCTCTCTCTCTCTCTCTCTCTCTCTCTCTCTCTCTCTCCCCCTCTCCCTCCAGCTGCCCCTTCCTCCCAATTACCCTTTACACCACCACCTCTGGGCCCCACCTCTCCTCCTTCCTGCTTACTCGAATGGGAAGTAAGCTTAATATGTAGTGCAGAGGGAAGTAAGCATAATGCGTAGTGTAGTGGGAAGTATTCCCCTGACATGCTGCAGTAGGGGGGGAATGCCCGCCAGGCAGTTGTGTTAAGGATTGATCATGCTGTATAATAAACATAAACATTAAAAGTTCTCGTGTTAGTACATAATATTTACAGTAGCATAACAAAAATTTTTCATTCCATAACATTTGATTTGTGCCTGTGTGTGTGTGTTTGTGTTTTTTTCAGTTTATGACACAGCAATAATTGAAAACTACTTACTTTTCAGACCTTTGATCATCACTGCCCATGGGTGAACAATTGCATTGGAAGAAGAAACTATCGTTTCTTCTTTATGTTTCTTATATCTCTCAGCATGCATATGACAAGTATATTTGCTTTGTGTTTAATATACGTTTTGAAAAACAAGGAGAAGCTAACTGAAGTTCACACTGTTATATCGTATCCTTTTTTTAATATTTAATGTATCTGCTGGTTTCATTGTTCTGTTGCTTTGGAGAAACCATTCCTAATATCGCTAAGATTTGAATTAAATTAAGATAACATTTTGTCTTATTGGTTCCTTTAATTCTGAAATTTGGGATTTTCTTGGTTGCTGATTAAATACGGTTAATTTGGTTCATAGGAACTATGTCATAAACATTACATACTTCATTTCTAAATACACTGTCATTGCAAAAACTCACAGCCACTTTTAGTGATTCCAGCTTCAGTTATTGTCTATTGTCCTTTTCACTTTATCAGCGGTGTTGTGAATAAGTTGTACTGTTTCCTACAGAGGTTATGTAATACGCTATAGACATGGGACACAGCACACTTTTTTTTCTGAGGTATACAACACTTTTTGAGAGACGTGCACAATCAAAACACTAAAACATCAACTTTGTAGTACCTGGTTAATTTCAGATGGTGTGAAAATATGAAAATTTTGTATCAGTAGCTAAGTTGAAAATAATAATTTACTAGTCTTCGTGAAGGAATTAGTGCAGTTTTTGGAAAGAGTGGACAGTGCAGAAAAGTTGTTTTGGAGAACAAAAAAATTTGAATTCATCTGTCAAACACTGGAAACTCCAG
Source organism: Schistocerca gregaria (assembly GCF_023897955.1). Taxonomy (NCBI): domain Eukaryota; kingdom Metazoa; phylum Arthropoda; class Insecta; order Orthoptera; family Acrididae; genus Schistocerca; species Schistocerca gregaria. The sequence continues at coordinate 909,505,456 of NC_064920.1, read as the reverse complement.
GTAGGAATATCAATAATGTAAGAAAAGATAAATTGCTATGTATCATAAAGGTAACATGCTAAGTTGCATGCAGGCACAGTTAAGACACTTACACGCAAGTTTTCGGCCACAGCCTTTGTCGGAAAAAGACACACACAAATAATTCATTCACACAAACAAGCACACCTCATGAACACATGACCGCAGACTCCTACATTTGGACTCAAGCTACCGGAGTCGGTGGTAATGTGTGTATGAGATACGCTTGTTTGCGTGAATGAATGTTTTGTTTTTCTGTTCTTCTGATAAAGGTTGTGGCCGAAAGGTTACATGTGTCTTCTAATTGTGTCTGTCTGCAATTTAATGTGTTGCGTTTATGTTAAGGAGCAGTCTAGCATTTCCTACATTGTTGAATTCATTTCTCTTACGTTATTTACTCTGCAAATTGTGGGGTCTTGTGCTAGTTGAGTGTACATACTTCATCTTTGGCAATGAAAAAGGCTATAAATTAACTTGAAGGTGTGTTTATATGAATTATTTTTCTTGCTGAGCTAACCTGTTTCTTGTAATTTTCAGAAAAACCTTTTGATGGACACAGTTTTATGCTGTGGGTTATAGCAATGGTCGTATTGTTTATATACTGTCATCTAAAGATATTATAGTATTCATTTTCTCCTGACTGTGTGAATTTTGATGATACAGCTGGTAGCTGTATGTTGAAAGAACTGTGCGTCAAAGATATGAGACATTTAACATTTTTATGAGTTGTATTATTGTAAGTGTCCTTTCAACTCTCCAGATAGTTTTTGGAAAAACTTATTTTCTGGTTGATCAGAGGTGAAAAGAGTTAAAGAAACACACAGATCAGTGTGACTGAGCTGGGGAAGTTGTATTGTCAGCATTTCAAAATGGTACAAATGGCTCTGAGCACTATGGGACTTAACTTTTGAGGTCATCATTCCCCTAGAACTTGGAACTACTTAAACCTAACTAACCTAAGGACATCACAAACATCAATGCCCGAGGCAGGATTCGAACCTGCGACCGTAGCGATCGGGCGGTTCTAGAATGTAGCACCTAGACTGCTCGGCCACCCTGGCCGGCTGTCATCATTTGTAGTGGACTTGGATTCATGTTATTATGCTTATTAACACTATCTTGTTGTAAGATAAAATTATTTTCATTTAAATCTATACATGGGAAAACACACTGTTATGTGACAAAGTGTACTTAGGCACCATTGTTTCCAGTTCACACCTAGGTTTTTCTCACTCACATATGTATGCGTTACGTTCATCAGTACTTTGTTGTCCCTTATTCCCTCACTGAATTGCAAATTGTGCATTCCAGCCCATCGTATTATGTAGCCATAAACAGATACTGACTCGCATCTGTACTTCAGGCTTCAAATTACCGATCACAATTTGGCTGCAGCTCCATTTGTGCTAAGTGTAATTTTATAAATACAAGGGTAAAATCAAACAGTGGAAAATACAGGATGGAATAATGACAGTATTATGAAAAGTGTAGTTGCTATTTACTATATAGCAGAGATGCTGTGTTACAGATAGGTGCAACAGAAGTACGGTCAAACAAGCCTCTATCGGAATGAGACCCCCCCCCCCCCCCCCCCCACACACACACACACACACACAGAAACTGGGTCGTGGTTGTAAGGAGGAGATTGGGCCAAAAAGGGGGAGGGATAGCAGGGTAGATGTGGAGGACAGTAAAGTGCTACTTGCAGAAGCATGCAGGGGCAAGATGGGGAGAGGGTAGGGCAGATAGGTGTACTCGGGAGGTTAGACGGAGAGCAAAGGGGGTGGGGGTGGGGTTCATCAGCACACCGTGTGTGTGTGTGTGTGTGTGTGTGTGTGTGTGTGTGTGTGTGTGTGTGTGTATGTGTGTATGTGTCCAGGCTATATATTCCTGGAATGGGAACAGGGAAGGACATAGGTGGGTAAAGGACAATGACTAATGTAGCTTGAGGCCAGGAGGGTTATGGGAATGTTGGATATGTAGCAGGTAGACTTCCTACCTTCGCAATTCAGAAAAGCTGATATTGGTGGGAAGGATCCAGATTGCAGAGGTTGTGAAGCAGACTGCCCAACATGATGATCTTCATTTCAGTTACGGCTTCAAAGCCTGTGCCATCTACATCCTTCCCGCCATGATCAGCTTTTCTGAACTGTGCAGGGCGGAACCCTACCTACATTATATCCTAATGTCAGTGGGAAGGATCCAGATGGCACTGGCTGTGAAGCAGGCTTTGAAATGAAGCAGATTGCCCAACACGACGTTCATCATCATTTTGATGACTGCTTCACAGCCAGAGCCACCTGCAACCTTCCCACAGACACCAGCTTTTCCGAATTGCATTGGTGAAAACTCTCCCTACAATCTATTCTACATTCTCGTAACTCCCCTGGCCTCAACGTTTGTTAGTCATCGCCCTTTACCCCACCTATTCCCTTCCCTTCTCCATTCAGTACTACACAGCCCTCTGATCCACCAGCGTGCACAGTCTTTCTACTTTTCTCCTTTTCTGCTGCTGTCCCCTCCCGACTGCACTTAGCTGCCCTACTCTCTCCCACCTCGCCCTGTATGCTTCCACAAGCAGCACTTGACTGTCCCCCACCCTACCCTGTTACCCGTCCATGCCTATCTGCGACTCAGCATCTCTGCTGTATGGTGAGTAGCAACTGTCCTTAGTCAAATAAAAGTGTAATAAGCATGTACTTTAAATATAGAAAGAATATAGTGCTTCCTATTAGGAACTCGGGAAACTTATGTTATAACAATTAATTTGTTTGATCTTGCAGACCATAAAGCAAAATCTGCTTGATTCCTCTTCACATTTCATTAAATTTTGTTTGTTATGAGTAGGCATTTAGAACAAAGGCAGATTAGAGGCAAAATCAGTGGAAGAGCAAATACAACTTCAGTCAGTTAAAAGCAACAAAATGCTCATTTCTGATTACTGATTTTAGTTCTGTGTTATTCCTTTGTGTAAATAAACTGAAGTTCCCATATTAATGTAGAACAAACTATCAGCTGTGAATTCTCCTATTTGAAGCTGTGTATTGATATGTGCAAATGCTGTGTGTGGATTACTGTGCTGATTACTGCATTTGAAATATCTGTACTAAAGTTGATAAAAAGCTCAAGCTGGTGGCTGCTGTCTAGCAATTGCTACACAGAACATTTATTTAAATTCTCAGACAGGGCAATGAAACTCAGTTAAACACTTCGTGAGATTCTCAAGAATTGAGATTTTTGTAGAGACTTTTCAGCAAGACAAATTCCCATCCCTAGCAAATACATTGTGTATTCTGTTCTATATTTTCCATTCATTTGATTTCATTTGGCAAGAAGTCACTGTGGCTAGCATTAAAAAGCAACACATTTCAGAATAATTATTACTCTGCAGCAGAGTTCCCAGCTATGTGCATAGTTTTAATTTGCCAGAAAGTTTGAAATTGGCGCATACTATGCTACAGAGTAAAAATTCATCCTGGAAACAATACCATGGTCTGGGGCTAAGCTAGGTCTCCGCAGTATACGTTCTTCCAGTAGTTCTAGTCCCACAATGTATGCAGGATAACTTCCTTGAGATTTGAAAGGTAGGGGTTGCTGAACTGGCAGAAGTAAAGCTGAGATCTTGGGTTGTATGTCATGCTTGGACAGTTAAGTTGTTACAGTACTTGCCTGCAAAATGCACAGGTCCCAGGTTCAAGTCCCATTTCAGCACACTGTTTTTAATCTTCCAGGAACTATCAAATCAGTGCATACTCTGCTGTAGTGTGAAAATTATTGTTCAATGTTGTCTTGTATCACCCTCTTGTTATTGTTTTTAGAATTATGATACATTTTTCACACCTTTGTTAAGACTTTTTCCTTTGTTCCTTGAGTTCTGAGTAGCAATTGACACAGTTGTGTACTTCAAGTGAATAGTGAACAAAATACAAGGTTATAGAATATATAATGTGTGTTGACTTTGGGGGATAACTCAGCATGTTATTTTTAACCTGCTAATGTACTTATTCCTGTCTCAAAAGTTTCAAAACCTAATCTGTTTTCTTTCTTGTAGTTTTACACGTTTTCGAAAATGTATCACTTTGGCAACTCATCCCATGTTTAATTAGAAAATATAAGGAGATATTGTAGGTTGAAGTGGGTAAAAGGTATTATCCCAAGATAACTGTGGCTCATTGCTAATCTCTGTTATAACAAATATGAAAATTTTCTATTTGAACATACAAATTAAAAGGTAGATAACGTTGTTGTTGTTGTTGTTGTCGTCAGTCCTGAGACTGGTTTGATGCAGCTCTCCATGCTACTTTATCCTGTGCAAGCTTCTTCATCTCCCAGTACATACTGCAACCTACATCCCTCTGAATCTGCATAGTGTACTCATCTCTCGGTCTCCCTCTACGATTTTTACCCTCCACGCTGCCCTCCAATGCTAAATTTGTGATCTCTTGATGCCTCAGGACATGTCCTACCAACCAATCCCTTCTTCTAGTCAAGTTGTGCCACAAACTTCTCTTCTCCCCAATCCTATTCAATACCTCCTCATTAGTTATGTGATCTACCCATCTAATCTTCAGCATTCTTCTGTAGCACCACGTTTCGAAAGCTTCTATTCTCTTCTTGTCCAAACTAGTAATCGTCCATGTTTCACTTCCATACATGGCTACACTCCAAACAAACACTTTCATAAACGACTTCCTGATACATAAATCTATATTCGATGTTAACAAATTTCTCTTCTTGAGAAACGCTTTCCTTGCCATTGCCAGTCTACATTTTATATCCTCTCTACTTCGACCATCATCAGTTATTTTACTTCCTAAATAGCAAAACTCCTTTACTACTTTAAGTGTCTCATTTCCTAATCTAATTCCCTCAGCATCACCCGATTTAATTTGACTACATTCCATTATCCTCGTTTTGCTTTTGTTAATGTTCATCTTATATCCTCCTTTCAAGACACTGTCCATTCCGTTCAACTGCTCTTCCAGGTCCTTTGCTGTCTCTGACAGAATTACAATGTCATCGGCGAACCTCAAAGTTTTTACTTCTTCTCCATGAATTTTAATACCTACTCCAAATTTTTCTTTTGTTTCCTTTACTGCTTGCTCAATATACAGATTGAATAACATCGGGGAGAGGCTACAACCCTGTCTCACTCCTTTCCCAACCACTACTTCCCTTTCATGCTCCTCGACACTAATAACTGCCATCTGGTTTCTGTACAAATTGTAAATAGCTTTTCGCTCCATGCATTTTACCCCTGCCACCTTTAGAATTTGAAAGAGACTATTCCAGTCAACATTGTCAAAAGCTTTCTCTAAGTCTACAAATGCTAGAAACGTAGGTTTGCCTTTTCTTAATCTTTCTTCTAAGATAAGTCGTAAGGTCAGTATTGCCTCACGTGTTCCAACATTTCTACGGAATCCAAACTGATCCTCCCCGAGGTCCGCATCTACCAGTTTTTCCATTCGTCTGTAAAGAATTCGCGTTAGTATTTTGCAGCTGTGACTTATTAAACTGATAGTTCGGTAATTTTCACATCCGTCAGCACCTGCTTTCTTTGGGATTGGAATTATTATATTCTTCTTGAAGTCTGAGGGTATTTCGCCTGTCTCATACATCTTGCTCACCAGATGGTAGAGTTTTGTCAGGACTGGCTCTCCGAAAGCCGTCAGTAGTTTCAATGGAATGTTGTCTACTCCGGGGGCCTTGTTTCAACTCCGGTCTTTCAGTGCTCTGTCAAACTCTTCACGCGGTATCATATCTCCCATTTCATCTTCATCTACATCCCCTTCCATTTCCATAATATTTTCCTCAAGTACATCGCCCTTGTATAAACCTTCTATATACTCCTTCCACCTTTCTGCCTTCCCTTCTTTGCTTAGAACTGGGTTGCCATCTCAGCTCTTGATATTCATACACATGGTTCTCTTCTCTCCAAAGGTCTCTCTAATTTTCCTGTAGGCAGTATCTATCTTACCCCTAGTGAGATAAGCTTCTACATCCTTAAATTTGTCCTCTAGCCATTCCTGCTTAGCCATTTTGCACTTCCTGTCGATCTCATTTTTGAGACCCTTGTATTCCTTTTTGCCTGCTTCATTTACTGCATTTTTATATTTTCTCCTTTCATCAATTAAATTCTATATTTTTTCTGTTACCCAAGGATTTCTAGCAGCCCTCGTCTTTTTACCTAATTGATCCTCTGCTGCCTTCACTATTTCATCCCTCAGAGCTACCCATTCTTCTTCTACTGTATTTCTTTCCCCTATTCCTGTCAATTGTTCCGTGACGCTCTCCCTGAAACTCTGTACAACCTCTGGTTCTTTCAGTTTATCCAGGTCCCATCTCCTTAATTTCCCACATTTACATATAATATAAAAATCACACTAGAGTGGTGTTATAAATATGTTTTTTGTTACATTCTGAAGTGTGGTGTGGTGCACAAAGGATCCTGTCACCTGGGACAGTGATATTGTGTTTCTCTCTGAATGTGTTTCCCACGTGGATCCTGATTCTTGGAGCAAACTGTGCATTCTTGTGTCAGATTGCTTTTCTTTTCTGCCAGTTTAATGACTTCTGGGAAATGTCTTTGTGTCAACTGAAGAGGGTGGGGCATTCATCTTGGTCAGCTTGACTTAGGAGAAATGACACTCCCTTTGTATTTATCAATTATTTTTTTCTGATAGGTTCAACCTAAGTTCCTCTCATTGTGTCTTTGTAGTCAGTAACAAGCATTGGCTTTTTTAGTCTCACCATATCCATAGTGTGGACAGTTGAAAGAAATAACATGTCGTCTTGTATTTCTAATGTAGTGCTAGAACTTTTCCTCATCTTTCAACTGCAATTTTGCTCCTGTGCTATTTTTTATTTCAAAGGGATTGTGGCATCTGTTTTGGGGTTCTTTTTTACTGTTAAACAACTATTGATGGACTTCAAAATTAGGAGATCTGTTTACTGTGGGCAAATTTTTCAGGAGTGGTATTAAAAGTATCAAAACAACGTGTGATGACATTGGAAAAATCAATGAAGTCTGCATCCAGCTGTGTCTCTTTCCCCCATATAAATAATCAGGGATCACATGTATCCGCTAGAAGATTCACAAAGCATGTAGAATTTTATCCCAAATCTCACCCTTTTCATTGGGATATACTGTACCCAACCCAGTTGTCCCTTGTACAAAAATAGACTTTCGTCCACCGTAATGTCCCATTGAGGAACATCGGAAATTTGAATTTTTTTCAAAGTGCTGTTAAAGTGGCCAGATTTGTTCAGCTTAGGATTTGGGTAATTTGCATCACCATACACTTTATCAGAAAAATGAAGGTACTATTTGAGTTGGCGGCAAAACCTCTTGTAAATTATTACATCATAGAAAAATGGAGTTGATATTCTTGCCTGCTACATCCAAAACATATGCAATTCAGGTTTCTGAACAGCACTTCGCAAAATGGTTAGAGCAAGGAAAATGTGAAGATCTTGACACAGTAGCTACAAAACATTACATCAGATTGTTGAAACACATTGGCTGATATGTTTAGCTGTTTCCACATGTATCATTTCAGTCAAGTCTCTGTCAAAAAAGTTTAAAGATATTTGGAGTTCACTATCAGCAAAAGGAATCATACTATGGGGATTATCAGCAAACAGAAATCTTGGTGGAGTGCAATCAGTATTTTGATCCACAACATTCCGCACTGTCACCCGAGACCAATTTAGATCTGTGTCTTCCTCACCAGATTGCGAAGCAGGGATACATTCATCACTGAAATAATCACTATTCATTTTAGAAGACTACAGGCAGAAATAATACTGCAACAGCCACAGCAAAATGATAGAAGACAACTTCGTAATGTTGCAACAACTTCACAAGCACAAGCCAGTAGCAGTAAACTGTAACAAAACGTGAAACCGCAAAAAATGCCAACTAGTGACAGAAGAGGAGCTTCAAGGATTATAATCTGGATGCTGGTGCTAATTAGTGGCAGTGGCAGTTTATAATCGGGATGTTCATGCAGGGATGCATAAAATGTGGAGGCCAGAGTTTTCTCTGGGTAATTATTTAGGAAGTCAAGATGCAGAATATTCAGATGTAAATACAACTTAATGCATATCCTGGGGGAGAATTACAAAGCCATTACTGGTCACAATATATGTAAATGACCTTGTGGATGACACCAAAAGTTCAGTCTAGCTGTTTATCAATGAAGTTCAAGGTATCACGGATGTGGAGTGACATGTGCAGAGGGTGATGCATGATTTATGGGCTGGGAGTTGACTGTCTACAGAAATAAAATTAATGTATCTCACATAAATAACTGGAAAGATCCATTATTATTACATTACACTATCAGTGGTCAGTCAGTGCAAAGTGGTATTAATAGTAAAATATTCAGGTGTATGTGTGTTGTGTGTTGTGTGTGTGTGTGTGTGTGTGTGTGTGTGTGTGTGTGTGTGTGTGTGTGTGTGTGTGTAGTGCTATAAAGTAAAACTGTTAAAGTAATAGCAGGCAAAGCAGAGTTTGAGATAAATTGTGTGTTGTGAAGGGTTTACTGTTGATGTTCTAGAACACATTTAACTAAGAAGTATCCAGCAACTTACCATTTTTTCTCACATATATACTATGGAATGATCATGAGTGGCAGATAAGAGAAATAAAGAGATAGAGTGGCTACCCTCCCTGTTTACCTTTCCCCTGTTGCTTCATAACCTGCGTTATGACTAACTGAATGAACTTTCCCTTCTTTTTTTCATCTCTCCTCCCTAATGAAGGAACAAAGTTCCGAAAGCTAGGATAAAAATTTTCTGTTCCGTTTTGTGTATCTATCGGCTGTACTGAGCTGAGGTAAGTACTGGCCAGCCTCTCTCTCTCTTTGTTAGTATTTGTTTCACATCTTTATATGAGATTTTCCATTAATCATTTAGATAAGAGAAATAGAACGTCATACTGAGGCTTAGTGTTTGTCATTCTTTCAGTGTGCCATTAGCAAATGGAATAGGAAAATAGGGTGGGTAGTAGTAATAGTACCACCACCACCACCACCACCACCACCACCTCCTGAAGTACCCTTTCCACACACTGTAACATGTCTGGTGGTGGTGATTTGTGTGTGTGTGTGTGTGTGTGTGTGTGTGTGTGTGTGTGGTGTGTGGTGGGGGGGGGGGCTGTTAATAATGAAATAAAATGTTTAATTCACTTATTATCACATATTTATATTCTGTTTTATGGAGTTGACAAATACTTTAGTGAAGTAAAATTATATTGATCAAACAGTTCCCCTATGCAATACTTATAGCCAAACTGTAAAGTTTAATCCATTGAAAGAAAAACTATTTGCACTATCTCACCATAATATTTGACTCTGTGGTTTTTGTGTAGTAGTGTATGATTCCTTGTGGAGTATGTCTGGGCTATTGGAATTTTCATGTACTGCATTTCTGTCATAGTGTTTGAAGGTCTCTGGTGACATTTTTTCTGATTTTATGAAGAAATAGGTCAGTTTATCACACTTAATCATTCTTAGGACATGAATGCGGGTAATTTGGTTTGCTGACCAAACATTATTGATGGTTGCAGTGTCAAGTTAATGTTAGGATTTTGTGTTGATAGGTGTGAAGAATGGAGTGAAGTTTAAAACTTGGACGACAATTTAAAATACGCGCAGTGGGATCAGTTTACTGTATTTTGTGCTGTAAACTGTTTGGTTTCTTAGTTAATTTTCAGGCCCAGACAGTAGTCTTTAGGTACTATTAAGAGTTCCTAATGGCCCCTAATAGTGCTAATACATTTTTAGCAGATACTCTCACAGCCATTAGTACATTCATTGGTTTATCAGTAATTTGCTAACGGGCAGGGCACTTCTACATGATGTGCTTCCAGCATTTATGGAATTTTATGCAGTGTGTGTCCATTTTATCAATAACACTCACTTTTATACTCCCTGTGTTTTACTTTCTCTTTGCTTAGCCCTTTTTATCAGCTATTGTTGACTGCAATTTTCTTCTACTGCACCACACGTGGCAGCACACTGGTAAGATAGGGGCTCACATTTGAGAGGACAAGGATTCAATTTTCCAGTGTAGGTTTTCTGTGACTTCCCTAATTTACGTCAGGCAAATGCTGAGATTGTTCCTTAAAAAAAAAAAAAAACCAGCAGCCAGTTGCCTATACATTCTTCCCTATTTAAATCTTTGTGATCCATGTCAAACCACCTTCCATTGTTGTTACGCAGATGCCCTTGTATTTAACAGGACATTAAATGTAAACTTCCTTCCTACATTCTGTCCAACTTTGCTTGCTGCCTCTGTGTGATACATTTTGCTGTGTCCCTTTTCCCTCCTCCCTGTTACATGCTTATAACTGCTTTGATTGCTCATTTGGCCAATAGCACAAAGCAGGAGTTAATTATTTAAAAAATTGTAGTAACTTAATTTTAATGAGCAAATTTTTTATGGTGAATTGTGGGATCATAAGATACTATATTTGAAATGTAATTTCTATTGAGAGTATTATGTATACAATCTTGTGTCCCTCATGCCCTTGCTGTTTTCTGCTGTGTGCATATATTACTTTTCTGCTGTTAGGAACATTGAACAATTAGTTATCCAACATATTTTAGTGGAACTTGGTATTTTTTAATAGTTCATTTACAAGTAAAACTATAAATTGAAGGAATGTTTTTAAGTAATGTCGTATCAATATGGCCGGCCCCAGTGGCAGGCCAATTCTAGACTCTTTGGTCTGGAACCGCGTGACTGCAGCGGTCACAGGTTCGAATCCTGCCTCGGGCATGGATGAGTGTGATGTCCTTAGGTTAGTTAGGTTTAAGTAGTTCTAAGTTCTAGGGCACTGATGACCTCATGTTAAGATCCATAGTGCTCAGAGCCATTTTTTGTATCAATATGGAATCTAGTAAAAAGTGCAGTGCTGTAAGAGTACAGCATTGGGTTGTCAGTGTGAATGCCACAGTTATTTCCATAAATACCTAATGACACCATGATTTGTGATGAATGCAGGAAAGATGTACTCAAATTGAAAAAATAGACCCAATCAATGATAAAAATGTTGAAGAGGAAGAGTCTTCTGGATCGGAGGTAATCATCCTGGACAAAGACCCAGACTACCATACAACTTCAGTGGTTGTTCAAATGCTTAATGCATCAATAAAATATTCTCAGGTTTCTCAAGCCACGGCAAGTGGTTAACTGCCCATGAGCTTTCTGCAGAGATCTCTGCCATTGTTACGTGGTTGACTGTGGGTGGAGTGCCACTACTGTGCTTATATAGCCATGCCGCCATCACTGATGTCACTGGTGCATAGTCCCATGCCATATGTGGCAGTTTTTGGTGACACGACCACTGCGCCTGGTTCAACTCCCCAGTTGCAGTATCCCAGGCCATACTCAGCTGCAGTCCACTGTCTTTATTGAGGATGTTGTCTGATAGTTCGATTTCTGTTGCTTCATGTATTGTGTTATCCCGGAAGCCTTTGGTCTGCTAAAAATAGAAGTGTCATCAAATGCAATTTGATGTCCATTTTCCAGTGCATGCTCTGCTACAGCTGGTGAAAACACTTTTCATGTTATGTGTGGCACTGTTCAGTAGTGCGGACAGTCTGATAGACATAAAACTGCCGCCACCCATACAGTATTTCATGTATTTATATATTCAGGTGTTCTACATGGTCTTTCCCAGGCTTCATTAGTTGCCGGATCTCTGGTGGCGGCTTGAAGACTTGGCATGAGATCAATGCATTTGTACTTAATACATCACCTAAAGGACTAGCTGAGTCCCAAACTGGTAAGAAAAGAAAAATCTAAACACTAAGCCAAATAAAATGTGAATAAAGTCTTTGTCAATGAAATGTAAAATTTTGTTACTACTGAAACTTCATCAGGTGGTGATACTGATATTGACAAATCTGGTAAAAAAATCTTTACTACTGTTTTTTTGGTTGTACAAGTATGCCAAAAGATTTTTACAAGTTCATCTGAAAAGTGAAATAAACAGGAAGACAAAGAGCAAATTTAATGCTTCTAATTACATTGTTTGGCAACCCAAAGAAAATTTTGAAAGAAAAAGAATATATGGTAGGTCCAAACCAAAGCCAGAGAAACGTTTACCAATAGAAAATGTGCATTCATTTTATGAAAATGATGTTAGCTAGTCAATGGCAGGTATTATAGACTGTGTGACTCTTACGGAACAAATTGGAAGTGAAACCAAAACATCAGAAAGACTTGCATTGTGTAACCTTAAAGCAGTTTACAAACACTTTAAACACAAGATTTGTAACATAAAAACAGTTTTTTCTAAATTTATTAAGTTGAGACCATAACATTATTAGCAGGACAGAGTAGCACACACTCTGTGTAGGCAGTAGGCACAACTCACCAAAACATAAAATTTTTGATAGAAAATGCCAAACTAAATACAGTAACAAATGGCAACATAAAATATTACAAATGACACATTGCAAAATGCTTTGCAAACTATCATCAGTTGACTGTAAGATGGGAAATTGTGAATTTTGTCAAGGAGAAACTGCAATATGTAAAATTATACAAGACATGTAAGAGTTCAGTTCTGCTAGTGGGTGTCAGTTGACAGCTGCAATCTGGAAATCGTACAGATAACTTGTGAATAATGTATATAGATTTATTCTGTAGTAAGATGTTCTCTTTGATTCGGCTTGACATCTTTGCCAAAAAATGAAGAGCATTCTTTAATTCTACAAAAGAAAATCTTAATGAATCAGAATTAGTTGTCACATGTGAATTTTCAGAAAATTATAGTGTAATTCTACAGGATCAAGCTCAGAGTTATCACTGGACAAGCAAACAGATCATTGGACATCCTTTAGTTATTTATTACAAACACGAAGACAAAATTGAGCATCTGAGTTTCGCATTGTTTCAGATTGCTTAAAGCACAATACAGTTATTCGCAGCTCGTGGTCTAGGGGCTAGCTTTGCTGCCTTTGGATCACAGGGTCCCGTGTTTGATTCTCGGCTGGGTTGGGATTTTCTCTGCCTGGGGACTGGGTATTTGTGTTGTCCTCATCATTTCATCATCATTTGTGTCTGTGGCTGGATTGGACTGCGTAAAAATGTGGACTTTGTACGGGCGCTGATGACTGTGCAGTTGAGTGCCCCCACAAAATAATAATAATAATAATAAAATAATAATAATAATAATAAAATAATAATAATAATAATAATAATAATAATAATAATAATAATAAGGTTGCTGTTTAGACCTTTCAGAAGAATCTGATTTCATATATAACAAATTTCAAAAGATTCTCTAACACTTTGGACGATTTGAAGTGGTGAAGTATGTGTGCAACCTTCCCACTTCTTTTACACGAGTTGACTTACTTGTGAGTGTGCAGCTGAACTTCTTAGCTGTTTAGACAGCTACTGCAATATCTAAAACCTACTTCTCCAAAGAATGGTACTAGTTAAAGGAACATGTAAGGGTCTCTCTCTCTCTCTACTCTACTTGTGAAATAAGTAGGTACTCAAAGAAATGCTTTCAGTTCACTCCAGGTACATTTCAACTTCTATAAAGAACAATTTCTCATTTCTCACATAAATATTTGACTTCTTGTAAGTCACCCATGTCATCTCCCATTACACACTGTTAAGTTACTTTTACAACGGAATTGGTTTAAAAATCACGTTTCTATTACACAGATATCAGAAACATATCTTGCCTCTAGCAAGTCCAAGTTAAGAATTACATAAGTCTTTCTAAACTCCACTGTTCCTTTGTCACTAACAATAGTCACCAATACGAAACAGCACAGAATAACACAGAAGTTCCTTCGTTCTTCTGTGTGCTTTCACTATGACTGCCATGGATTGACCGACAAGTACTCCTTGGTGCCGTTCGACCCCCATGTCTACAGTCTTCTCACAACAAATTTCAGACCTGCACACACACACACACACACACACACACACACACACACACAGACACAGACAGGTGATGCACTGCATATAGGGTTCCTTTTTCCCATTCACATCTAAAATATCATGGGTTTGAGACGGTGGAAGGACGAGTGGTTCTAGAATTTACGCAGAAATTCTCGAATCACTACACTTACAAAAAAAATTTATCAGATGGTTCAAAAATAAAAATAACTTTCTGAAACTTTTTTGTGAGGAAAACCTCAAAATAAAAGTTTAGTGGAGCTTCGTCGCGACAACATGTTGGAAAGGGGCTTACATTGGGTTAGAGGGTTCTGTTAAGAGACTGGCAGCTCATGCAAGTTCGCAAAGGTATACCATAATCAGATCCAAACCCCATGAGATCTGTTTGAGTGGACAGTACGTACAACAGAAAACCAGTCCAAAGTTGCAAATTTTACTTTTTTATTTACTCAATGACTATTTTCAGGCCGAGACCCATTTCTAAATAATTGTAACATAATTAAAAAAATGGTATACCCTGAACTGTTGGAGTATTTTTGACATTGTTGTCACATCTTGGGAGATACCATTTTTGACTATGTTAGTTGATTTGAAAATGGGTCTTGGCTCAAAAATAGTAATAGAGTAATAGACCCACAGCCATTCCAGTATGCTGGAAATTCATGATCAGTAGATAAAATAAAAAATAGATTTTAGCCTATTCCACTCAAGAAGAGTAAGCTGCTTCAGAAATGTTCTTAAAAAGCCAGCTTGAAGAAGCATTGACACTAAAAGGAATACAACAATTTCGTGCAGTCATTCGCAATACTGCATCAGAATTATTAGTGAAACAGTTTTCAGGTAAACGTTAGTGTTGAGAGAAGGAGGGAACTACATCACCGGACAAACCAAAGTTACAAGATGTATCGGACTACTTGTGTATAACAACAGCTTGTGGCTTGGGTAAATTTTAGAAAAGAATTAAGAACTTGATGAAGTGAAAATAACTTCTCTTTAACCTTGTGGACCAGCTACATCAGTCTCCTTTCCTACACATGCGTATGTCCTATGAGTGCCAATTGTGGATGTTCTCACAAAAGTAAATACATTTACTCCGACTGGGAGAACATATACTCTTGTTGAAAGTGATGTAGCCAAACCTAGTTGGCTTTTTAAAAATATAATCCTTAAAAGTCCAAATATAAAATAGAAAGAAACTTCCACATGGGAAAAATATATTAAAAACAAAGATTCCAAGACTTACTAAGCGGGAAAGCGCCGGTAGACAGGCACAATAAAATAACACACACACAATTTTGAGCATTCTCAACCGGCGGCTGCTTCGTCAGGAAAGAGGGAAAGAAAAGGAAAGATGAAAGGATGTGGGTTTTAAGGGAGAGGGTAAGGAGTCATTCCAATCCCGGTTTCATCTTTCCTTTTCCTTCCATCTTTCCTGATGAAGCAGCCGCCGGTTGCGAAAGCTCGAAATTTTTTTTTTTTTGGTGTGTGTGTGTGTGTGTGTGTGTGTGTGTGTGTGTGTGTGTGTGTGTGTGTTTGTGTGTTAGTGTGTTATTTTATTGTGCCTGTCTACCGGCGCTTTCCCGCTTGGTAAGTCTTGGAATCTTTGTTTTTAATATATTTTTCCCATGTGGAAGTTTCTTTATATATATATATATATATATATATATATATATATATATATATATATATATATATATATTTTCCCCTAAGGGAAGTCTTTCCGCTCCCGGGATTGGAATGAATCCTTACCCTCTCCCTTAAAACCCACATCCTTTCGTCTTTCCCTCTCCTTCCTGAAGAAGCAACCATCGGTTTATATATATATATATATATATATATATATATATATATTTAAATTCCATAAAATTAAAGTAAGCAGTCAATTTTGTTATAAAATACGCTAATTAGTTTCGTTTTAACACTATGATATTTTGATTTTTCAAATACTATTTTGTTACCTTTCTTTATAGTTTAATTAAAATCACTACTTGTTAAAGGTAGATCTGGTCAAACAGAGCTATTATTGGAAAACAAGAGTCAGGACTAATTTTTTTAAATAATGAACCCATTATTACGTTATATTTATATTTTACTATGTGATTTGCAACAGTACTAAGCATTTATGGAAATATTTTGAAAATTTTAAATTAAGTGCTTTTTGGAAAAAAAATTAGGTCAAAATTTAAATTTGTATTTTGGAAAAAACAGTCATAATTAGAAGCTATGTTGTTGTATACTATTGGAAAGATCATAAAAAGATGCAAAAATACACCTTTTCCAGTTCTCTAGCTCAATTAGAACACCTTCTCCTAGAGTGATTTAAGTAAGTCTGTTCACACTTTTTTTTTTTTTGACCAGTTTTGGAAAATTTTACATGCCCATATTTGGGAAAAGGTTTAAGCTAAAAAACAGATTTTTTTTCAGTCTCTTCAACCACTTTGAGTATATCAGAGTTTAGCAAAAATCTAAAATGGTGAAGTAAAGTGTGTGAGTGAGTGAGTGAGAGAGAGAGAGAGAGAGAGAGAGAGAGAGAGAGAGAGAGAGAGATATATCTGACATGGGATGGTACAAAGTAGTCATTACCATTTAGAACAACATTGCTTTAATGACACATGGCTATATCAGCAAAATCTAATGATTCTGCCTAAATCATATGTAAATGCCATGTTTGAAAAATTACTTTGTACAACATTTCTTATTACAGTTTCTCATTTAAAATGATGTATTTTTTATTACATTTTGTAGAAATATAATGGCTATAATGTCCAATGTTTGTTTTTGTTTCATATATGCGATACCAAGAACAATATAATGCCCATTTTCAAACCCTTTATTTTCAGTAGCTTTTTGGTTTCAAATCAGTATGTTCGTTAACAGTCAGTGCAAGCATCACCTTAAAAATGTCTCAGAAGAGAGGGAAGTATTTAATATTGAAGAAGGGTCACACATAATATGATGATTAGAAAAGGGCAAAACAAATGTCAGCATCGCAAAGGGAGCAGCTACCTCACACTTGATTTCTACGAGCTCAGTCATTGAAAAATGGTGAGGATGAGGATCACATTTCTTGTGTAGAATTAACACACGAACTTAGTCCATCTTTGTCACTTTGTGAAATAGAGTACATCACCCAGGTAAACAACATTCTTAACATGTACGCCTTGGTGAGTGAAGAAGAAATTGTAACAGAGACTGAAAGCTAACATGTGATTGACGAAAATGAAAATGAACAAGAACCGTTTATTGTGTCATCATTTAACAGATCTCAGTGCCGTGAAAAGATGATCTTAATGCAAATGACATCAAGGAGGCTTTAAAACAAATGCATTGTGAAATGCAAAATTTGTGTGCCCATCTTAATGTATGTGTTACTGTATCGTGTTTCAAAGTTAAAGAAATTGGTTAGAAAGCTAAGCAATTCTGTCTTTGCTATGGATGTAGGAAGCTAGAAAATTACATCCCATAATGTGTTTTTATTTATTGGTTTGTTTATTTATTTATTTTTTCATAGTACGGACGTGACTATGTTGCGTGTTTTGTGGTCGTGTGTGGGAGATTTTAAATGTGTTAGGTACAGTACATCACTTGTGTACATAATGTTGAATAGAAACATAGGAGAAAGTGAAGGCTATCTTGTAATTAATGCATTGAATAATATTGTTTCATTTTGGTACTGTTCATTAATTTTTGTTATACAATAACTGGAACAGAGTTGTCATTCATGGCTTCTATACTATTCAGTTAGTTTTAAACATGATCAACACGTTCTCTCTCCAGTTATCATTGATGATGTTGGCATTTGAGAAAAACGTACGTTGTTGGTACATCTTTCTTCGCTTACTAAAGGTTTTTACATTTTGCTGTCACATTATTGCTGTAGGTACTGCGTAAAAAAAAAAATCCTGTTCAGTCCCTCTCCATAAATACCATAGGTATCCTGTATTCCTGCCGATTTTAGAAGTTTTAATTCTTGAGCAACCCACCTCCCTCCCGCCTGCCCATTCTGACCCACCCCCTCTCAGACCGTCCCCCCCCCCCCCCCCGGGCTCCAATAAACTTCCTGTTCCTTTCCCCCCCACCCATAAGTTTTTTGTTCCTCCACCCCCTCTCCCCTCCCCTCCCCTCCCCTCCCCTCCCCTCCCCTCCCCTCATAAGCTTCCCGTTCCTCCTCCACCGCCGCCCCTCATAAGCTGCCAAGCTGCTCTCATTCCAGCCCCCCCCCTTCCTAAAAGCTACCACGCTGTTCGTTCTTGGCCCCCCCCCTCCCCAAAGCCGCCAAGATGCTCGTTCTTGGCCCCCCCCCCACCCAGAGCTGCCAAGATGCTCGTTCTTGCCGCCCCCCCCCCCCCCCTCCCCAAAGCTGCCAAGATGCTCGTTCTTGCCGCCCCCCCCCCCCTCCCCAAAGCTGCCAAGATGCTCGTTCTTGGCCCCCTCCTCCCCAAAGCTGCCAAGATGCTCGTTCTTGGCCCCCCCCCCTTTCCCCAAAGCTGCCAAGATGCTCGTTCTTGGCCCCCCCCTCCCCAAAGCTGCCAAGCTGCTCGTTCTTCGGGCCCTGGCCTCCTCGACTGTAGGAGGAGGAGGAGACGTGGGACAGTCCCTTCCGGTGATGTTGCCTGCTTGCCCCCCTCCCCCCCCCCTCCCCACACCTCCTATCCCTATGCACAACCCTTACTCCCTACCTTATGTGCCAGAGCGTGGTCTCTTGTTTCTGGATTTTGTCCTGTCATTGTGGATGCTTATTCAGTGGACATGTAATGGATTCTACTCTCACTTACTTCCTGTCACACTGCAGCTTGTTGTTCTATGAGACCCTCACTTTGAGGATGCTCATTCTTCGACCTTTCATGGGTTCTCTGTTTTGTCAGAACTGTATCACCCTTTGAAGGCTTCCGGTGACATTTGCAGTTGGTCTGTGTGGACGTTGTTAGTACATAGGTGTCCTTTGTACCATTTTGGGAGCAGTTGCAATCCGGTACAACTTGGACCTAATAGTCGTGGTTTGCAATCTTTATCTCTGTCCCAACAGGCCACATATGCCCTCTGCCCAACTTCTGTGTTCCAGCGACTCCGCACTCCCTTTATCCTCCTTTGGGATTTTAAGGCCCATCAATCCTAGTGGGCAGTGGTTTTTCATCTAGTTGGGATCTTCTCATAGAACAGTTTCTTGCAGTCCACTACATGTGCCTTCTTTGTGGTGATTCCCCTACCCATTTTTTGCTGCTTACAGCATTTTCTCTGCTGCTGACCTTTTGCTCACTTCCCCTCCTCTTCTCCCTTCATTATACTCGTTGCTGCATGATGACCTCTGCAATAGCGACCACAACCTGTTAATTGTCATTCCCCTCCCACCTCTCGATGGCCAGTTTACTCACACAGCTTTCCATTGTTTTGAGGTCTCTTATGCCTCCCAGGTCATGTCTGCCCCTTTTTTTCAGGATGAAGTCGTCCGTGACATGTTTGACACAGCATCACCGTGAACCCTCCACCTAATAGGCCTGGGGCTTCTGTGTTGACTCTGTAATACAGTTTACAGTTCTCTTCCCTTAAGTTGCAGGTGGTGCATTTCTGTTATCATACCATAGTCCATCTGGCTCCAGGATCCTGACAACAAGCTAATTTTCTTGCCCCATATCCTCTGTCTGAAGATTGGCTGTTTTCGTAAGCTAAATGTCTTTTGCTTCCTTGCCCACACCTCTTGGGACAGAGAATGTCGTGCTTCTCCACCTTTATTGGGCCTTAGTTCTGTCCTGTCTGGACTATGATTCTCAAGTTTGTGGCACAACTGCCCCTTCCACGTTACTACTGTTATACCCAATCCACCATCGTGGTATCCATTTGGCCACTAGTGCCTTTTGCAGAAGCTTTTTTTTTGATAGTCTTTTGATTGATGTTGGCATCCCTCACCCTAGAATCAGACAGGAGACCTTCTGGCCAAAGGCTTATATGTTTAGTAGTCTTTTTGTTGTGCCTGTCTGTGACTTGAATCTCTGTTCAAGATACGCAAAATTATCAGGAAAATAGTTGTAAGCTATAGGGAAAGATGGGTAATGTACATAATGTATACAAATCAAGAGGAAACACTAAGAATATAAGACAAAGAATGAAGTGCTCAGTGTAAGACAGCAATGCAGTATTTCTCATATGCTGTTCAATCTGTACATAAAAGAAGCATTAGCAGAAATAAGGTAAGTTTAGGAGTAGAATGAATTACAGTGTGTAAGAATATCATGAATGAGATTTTGCTGATGAAATTGGTATTTTGAGTTACAGTGAGGCAGAATAAAGTATGTCTACTGAGCACAGAATGTGGACTGAGAGTAAATCAAATAGAGAGATGAAAGTAATGAGAAATAACAGAATTGATGTGGGTCATAAACTGAACATCAAAATTGTGGTCTGCTGGTTAGATAACATGAAGGAATTCTAGTGCCATGAAAGCAAAATAATGAACCAAGGGAGACATAAGAAGCAAACTGGCACAGACAAAGGGAGTGTGCGTGGCCAAACAAAATCTGCCAGTATTGAACATTGGTCTTAATTTGAGGAAGAAATGTTAGAGAATGTACATTTGGAATAAAAGAAATTGTAGGAACCAAAAAGAAGAGAATTCAAGCATTTCGGATGTGGTGCTTTAGAATGTTTTGAAAATAAGTATGACTGAGGAGGGGGGGGGGGGGGGGGGAGGAGGAGGAGGAGGAGGAGGAGGATGATAGGATGCGGTATGATATTGGTATAGTTTAAGTTGTAGAGGGTAAAAACTGGAGGAGAAGATAGATATGTTGGGTGTAATTGCTACTCAGAGATGAAGTACTTAGTGCAGGAGAGGAAATTAAGGCAGACCCCAAACCAGTCAAGACTGATGACTCTTCTCACCCCCATTATCCCCCACCCCCCAAATATTAATAGAAAGCCGTTTTCTATAATTTCATAGTAAAATATTATTTGTATGTATGCTGCATTATTGTAATGATACACTCAAGGTTTTAACAATGTCATTACAGTGAACAAGTGTTTCTTCAATATAACTCTTGTAGTAAAAAAAAAAATCTTGTTGGCCATATCAGTATATTTTTCTCTGTATGTATGATTTATGAAAATATCTGCGAATGGGCTAGAGGTAAAACCGCTTATGGTGACACCATCTGGTTGTGAATATATTCAATCTTGGAACATAAAGTAATTAGAAGAAAATATTAGCTACAGTAACAGAATAATTTCTTCATTTTGCCATGAAATAGAGATTATGCTATTAGAATTTAACTGTCATGCAGTCTCATATTGCTTTTACTATGGAACTACAGAAACAACATTCTGTTATGTTTTTAGGTTTGGCAGTAAAATTACAGTAGAACCGATAAATTTTCTGTATACAGGAAACAAACTGTACTGTAAGAGCCATATAAGTCAGTGCCATCCAGAGATATCTAAAAAAAAAGTCTTTCTTCACTTAATGGTCAACACATTCATTAATATCCCTTTAGGTGAAAGTTATATACAATGGGTTTTTTTGTTTGAATTTTTTGTTTTAACATTTGATTGGTAATAAATAATAAGTTAGCTAGCCAGTAGTTACCTAGTTAGCTTCATGTTCCATGGGACATTCGTACAATTGATTGTAATGATGTGAACCAAGTCATTTTACACTCAAGATACCCAATCATATGTAGTATGGCTATGTGCCATATTACGGTGTTACACATTACAAAAGCAGAAATCCTTGTACAGAATAGGTGTCAATGAAATTATTTTTCAGTTTATTTTCAAATTTAACTTTGCTGCCTGACATTTTAGATCATTGGGCAAGTGATATTTTGATTGCAGTGTTGTGCCCTTCTTTTGTGCGAAAGTAAACTACAATGTGGTGCAATGAATGAGGTGGTTTATTTACAAGAAACTTCATAAGGAAACAAATATACTGTGAAGCAGGAGTCAAAATCCTTAACTCCTTAAACAGGTGTGTACAAGATGATCATGAATGAGCACCATATATTATTCTTACAGCACATTTTTGAGACATGAAGACTTTCCTTCTTAAAGATGAGTTAACCCAGAACATTATTACATATGACATTATTGAATGAAGTTACACAAAATATGTAACTTACTGTGTAATCATTTTTTTACTTTATATAAAAATTACTTTTGTACTAGAAGTTTCATAAGCCTATGGTTACTTTTTGACATAATTACTGTAATGGTTGATGCATTTGTTGTACCTGTGAACAAACATTCCAATATGCTCTACATAAAATGTTCTGTCTGTGAACTGAAATGAGTCTTGTTTTTTATCTTGAAGCTCCTTGTTACTTTGGAAATGTTATCTCTGAGCCACCTATGTAGTTCAGAGAAAAGATAAGTCACTCAGTGCTAGACTATCAATGTATGATTGGTGATCGAAAATGTCACATTGAAATTGTACAGGGAACTTTTGGATTGCACCAGCAATGTGAGTAAACGGACAGTTACAGATCACAAAGATTCCAAAAGTCACAAAAGTTCATCATGGTCTATTGCTTACTGAACTTCAAAAGCTTGGCTCCAAAACACACCATTTGGTTGTTGAAGGTCTCTTAGAATTGTTTTTCTTTCTTGGTGAATTTGTGTGTCTCCGTTGTTGTCATTGTTGTTTTGTTTCGGTTGTGTCATTGAATCCAGCTCACATTTCTATTCGCAATGCAAAGGCATTGACATTTCCTATGAGGGTATTCGAAAGCTCATTCACAGATATGACAAATGCCTCAATTGTTATGGTGATTATTTAAAAATATTACAATAAGTGTACGCAACTTTTAATAATAAAACAATACTGGAAATTCTTGGATGGAACAATACATAAAATAAAGGAAAGGAAACTACTCACTTACAGCAGATATATGCATGGAGTACAGAAACACATAACAGAGAGGAACATCCACACTAGCTTTCTAGGACTAGTTCTATTTCTAGGAATAGCACACACAGTTGCATGCAGCCACACTCGGTGTGTGTGAATGTGTGGGCTGTTGTTAGAGAAAGAGCTGATGCTCAAAACCTAGTGTGAATCCTGTTTCCTGGTACATGTTTCTGTGTTCCACATATCAATCCCTCATAGGTGAGTGGTTGCCTTTTGCTCTTTGAGCTATAAAATAGTTTTTTTAAGATACAAGTGTCTTTTATTTATGGGCTACTGGAAGTTTAAAAAAAAAGTCCCTCATATACTATTTAGAAACATATAATGGCTGCCGTGATAGTGTATTAGGAATGTAAATTAGATGATTATGGAATAGGAATAGCAAAATACAGTACAACTCGTGTGATCCATCACCTTTGGGTGTGAGGTATGGATCAGGATGGAAAAAGGTCAGATTATCAGAAAGTACAGAAATACATGGATTTATATTAAAATAAAGTCTTTGAACTCAAAAATAAGTGCTGTAGGTATGCATATTGTTATCTACAGAAAAACGTTGCAATAAACCACAGAAAAGCTGTTATTATGTTTCGGAAAAAGAGCAATACTACTGAACAGTATGTTCTTACTATAATGTACTGTACAGCGTTAGTATGTTGATAGACACACAAACAAACACACAAAATTCAAGCTTTCGCAACCCTCGGTTGCTTCTTCAAGAAAGAGGGAAGGAGAGGGAAAGACGAAAGGATGTGGGTTTTAAGGGAGAAGGTAAGTCTTGCCACTCCCGGGATAGGAATGACTCCTTACCCTCTCCCTTAAAACCCACATCCTTTCATCTTTCCGTCTCCTTCCCTTCTTTCCTGAAGAATTTTGTGTGTGTGTTCATACCAACACTTTTGTTTGGTAAGTTACATCATCTTTGTTTTTAGTTGTACTAAAAAAACTGAAGGTTGTGTATGCACTAGTAAAAATTTACTTAAAAAAAAAAAAACCTTGGGCATAGATTTTTTTGCACCAGATGAAATTCTAAATGTAACTGCAGTGTTTCTCCATTTCTTGCTTCACAAGATGTCAACAGGTGTTGCAGGTGAGTTATGCTCAGCGTTGATGTGTGAAATCTGGGTAGCGGGCTTGTTGTAATCACCATCAGAGTCCATGTTCACAGTTTCTTGTCAAATTTCATCCAAAACAGTGGCAGTAATATGGTTGTTATTGAGCTATTTGCTGGTTTCATGGTTTTTGTCACATTGGTCAATCCACTCTTCAGCTTCACTGTCGGGGGCATTAGGTTGTGCCATTTATAGATATTTAAAGATTTCCTGCATGTTGTGGTTTTGTTCACCTTCGGTCTGGTCACTTTGTCATAATGTTTCTAAAATTGAACTGATCTATTTTCTCTGGTACTGCCTCTTTATCCATTCTATCACTCCCTGATGCATTGATAGGATAAGTGATGCAACATTTGGTGTCCACTTTCACTAAATCATCATCAGATCGATTTGATAGTGTGTTAGATAAACAGCAAGAGGGCAAAAAACAGGGACTTTTCCTGTTTCAAGACTTTTCAACAGATGGAATGAACTCACCAAAAAACCACATTTGAAAAGATTGCAGTCAATCACAAATAAATTTGTGAGTGCGATGATAAACCGGCAAGAAGATCAGTTAGTAATGGTTTTGAATACTTTGTAAATTTGCCAGTAACAAACATGAAAGCTCATACTTACCATCAGTGTTACTGGAAGGAGCAGTAGCTAACTTACCTTTTTTAAGTTTCGTTACTGCCAAGGTTTCATTCTATGCAGAAAGGGCTTTTTTTGGCAGCAGTTTATAGTTCAGGCCTGTCTCATCTGTATTATAAGACTTAGCAAGTTAACAGTTCATTTTCTTTGACAATTTCTTGAAACTTCACAGAAAACTCCTTAGCTGCTTGGGCATCAGCAGGTATTGTTTCTCCAGAAATTGGAACTAACCGAATACCATGATAAGTTTCCAGCGGAGAATCTAGCCTTCACTAGCTGTGAACTCACTTCGGGCCTCTAGCTTTTTTGTGCAAAGCTGTTGCCTTTTCTATTGTAATGGGTCAATATATTGGGGTTCCTTTCTGTGGTCGAATCACACCTACAGTGCATTGTCGGGCAGTTAAAGTTCAGATTTTTTCAATGTTTTGCGATTCTTAAGAGCATTTCCATTATCTATTGTCACTGTACACGATTTAATGTTTTTCCGGCTTCTTCTCCAATCTTTTATTGTAGTAACGTCTACACTGAGTTTCTTGGCAATTTTTCGGTGTGATTCCCGTTTGTACAGTCTTTGTACCACTGGTAGCTTTTCATTTAATGAAAGAGTAATGTGTTCATGTTTCACTTCTGATGTGTGGAAAAAAACACACAGCTGTAAAATACAATCAATCTAAAACAAGTACTTGCATTTGAGATTAGAGATTAGATTTACCTTCATTGCAATTGATCTGCAGTGGAGGAGGTCCTCCAGAAAAACAATAATACATGACAGATATTTACAACTGAAACTAATAAGCTAATGTAACTGCCAAAGGTCCCAAGTGAAAGGATCATCTCTTTTCCCCCCCTCCCCCTCGTGAACACTATATGAAGGAATCATTTTACAAACACTCATTTACTGAGATTGCATTAATGCACTGAATTTAAAATTAAAAAAAACAATTTTTTTGTTTATAAGGTATAACATATAATAGAACTACTACCATACTTAGTCACAATGAAAACATTACTACACATACACACACACACACACACACACACACACACACACACACACACACACACACACCTACTGAGAATTTCATTAGTTGTTAAGCTTTTTATGACTGCTGTCAGAAAATGTGTGTTCCTGAATAATGCACATCTTTTTGTACAAGAGTAAGTGACTTTAAATAATTGTGAAGATTATTCTTGTTTCCAGTATTGATTCCATGAATTGAGCTGTTGGTTTGAAAAAGTGATAAATTTTTAATGACAAATTTCATTAAGGAATAAATATATTGGGAAGCAGTAGTTAGTATCCCTAGTTCCCTAAACAGGCTTCTGCAGGATGTTCTTGAGTTCACATCACATGTAACTCTCATTGCACATTTTTGTGCCTGGAAAACTTTAGCTTGGGTTGATGAATTACCCCAAAAAAATAATCCCATATGAGATTATGGTATGAAAGTAAGCATAGTATGCCAGCTTTTTCATTTTTATATCCCCTATGTCGGACAAAATTCGCATTGCAAATAGAGATTTGTTAAGACGCTTCAGCAGTTCTGTGGTATGCCCCTCCCAGTTGAATTTATTATCAAGCCGTATCACTGTAATGAACACAGAACAATAATATCATATAACCACCGAACTGTAAGCACTAAAAAATTTACGGTGTAGTGCTGTACAGAAAACAAGGACAATGAGAAACGATGCTATAGATGATGGAACACTAAAACTAAAACAGACAAGTGATAATAACAGTTACTTAAAAACAGCAATATAATAAACCAATGGTGCATTGTCTAGTGAGTGACTGCCAAAATTAGGCACAAGTTTGACGCGTAGATGAGTGGACCCAGAAAAATTATGATATACACGGCTTTGCCTTACTGTGCTGCAGTGCCAGATACATCAGTCCACTAGTTTCCCAAGAGATTTTACGAGTCGCGTTCTGCGCTGACAACAAGATAGGAAAAATAACCGTGCACACAATGCACAAACCAAAACCATTTAAACTGTCAGGAATTTATGGACTCGGATGTGGCCAATGTGAAAGTTTCTATGTGGATGGAAACAGCAAGGCGTTTTTCCACCAGATTCAGTGAACGCATGAACACAAGTCAGTCCTCATTTAATGTGAATCTGTGTAATTGCAGTCATAACCCCAGCAGCATTGAGGAGTCTTCAAAAGTACTGCATGGGATGGAGAATGGTAGATCAATTGATTCTCTGGAGAAAATTTTATTCATGTCATTGATAAGTCATTGACTATTGTTATAAAGGGTGACACTGTCGTATGAGGACATTGTAATTTTTAAGCTATTTCTATGCAGTAACGAGACATTGAATCTTGTAAATATGTGAGTGTGAACAGGCAGCAAAATTGGTTGTGTACTTTTTTAAAGTATGTTTTGTTATATCTTTGTAGATGTTGGACAGTAGCAGATCAGCTGGAACTGCAATAACATAATAAAAACAATTACATTGAAAAGTGTAAAATGATGTATTTTAGGCAATAAATGGAATTTTTGGGATGTTTTACTTGTTATTCTAGCTGAGTGGGTGAGAAGTCAAGTAGTATAAGTCATCTGTGTGTTATACACACATCTCACACGCACTGTTTGTTGTTTTGTATTTTTTTCTGTGTTCATCCTTAACACAATTTACAGCATAGTTTTGATGGGAATTATAATTTTGCTTATTATTCCCATATATGGGTTAACAGGCTTCCATATGGTGCTTGTAGC
Source organism: Schistocerca gregaria (assembly GCF_023897955.1). Lineage (NCBI taxonomy): Eukaryota > Metazoa > Arthropoda > Insecta > Orthoptera > Acrididae > Schistocerca > Schistocerca gregaria. The sequence continues at coordinate 909,478,142 of NC_064920.1, read as the reverse complement.
ACGGGGTAGAACTACCAATGAACAAGTTACAGGAAAATTTAAAGGTGGCTACAACCCTTTTTCTCGTGGATGTTATCGTAACTGCTGCTATATTTTATGTGGACCATTATATCCCAGGTAGGAAATTTTGTTCTTCATTTGTGTTTTATTCTAGATATTTGAAATTTTTCTATTGAGTTTGAACTATAAATGAAGTAAAACAGTTTCATTGATGCACTTAGGAAGTTGATTATTGTAATGCTTCCTGTGAAATTTATTTATGCTCAGGTGGTGCTTCTGTATTTTTTCGTAAACTCAAGTTAGAGTTGCAGTGTATTCCTGTGATGGGATGTGGGATTGTTAGAGAAGAGAAGAGAGGGGAGGGGTGGGGTGGGGATAAAAGTGAGGAAGAGACTTACATATTTTTAAATATGGAGAAGCGATAAGTATCCTGTTAATTGTTATCCTACATCCAATATGGTTCCACATTCACACTTTGGAATCTTTATTATGTCTGCAACATTCGCAGTAATATTGACTGATGAATATGGTATCTTCCTTGTTCTGGTGAGGATCACTATTGGAGTGCCCCTCCAGAAATTAATTTCTGGCTGAACTAAAACAAATTTGTTAAGCAAGCGGTTAACAAGGGAATTAGTGTGTAATGCAAATTTGCTATTGTAGAGATGTATAATTGTGTTTTTAATAAATACGTCCATTCTGCATTGCTTACATTAAATGTGAGAAGGTGAAGAACCTTTTTTCCCCCTCCTCTTTATGAATGTAAAAGCTATGCACCTCTGTTCATACTTTGTTACTAACTGTATAACAGAAGATATTTTAAAAGAGAGGCACACAGCAGTTATTCACAACACTATCAATTTTTGTTCTCCTGTATCTGGATTTTGGCTGTAAATAGCCACTTTCAGTGCATTTTAGTTACAATCCAACAAACTCGTGGCAGTAAATGTAAACAATCATCTCAGGTTCCTTCTGCCTATACAGCAGTAAGAGCATATGGTGACATGTATTGTTCTGAGTTTGTTGAATTGTGCTGAAGATATTTATAGCTGAGATCTAAATAGGCAAGAGTGATAAAAACTAAAGGGACTGTGCCTTTCCTTCCTTATCACCTATGGTCACTGTGCACAGCAGTTCTTTCAGTCCATAAAGTTGCTTATATGTTAAAGGAATCCCAGACAGATAGCATGCAGTGTTTCAAAAATATACAAATGGTTTTTCATGTAAAGCATGAATGTATTGCACCAATGCGCTCTGTCTTCAGGTACTGTAAATATAGAGTATTACAGATACCAGTAATTATGTAAATGACAACAGATTACACTACATTGTTGTTGTTGTTGTTGTTGTTGTTGTTGTTGAACCTTCCTGGCAGATTAAAACAGTGTGCCGGATCGAGACTTGAACTCGGGACCTTGCCTTTCATGGGCAAGTGCTTTATCGACTGAGCTACCCAAGCACACCTCGCGACCTGTCCTCACGTCTTCAATTTTGCCAGTACCTATTCTCCTACCTTCGAAACTTATTATTTTAACAAAAAAGTAGGAAAAACTAAAGAACTAGTCTTCAGTGAAACAGTTTTTATATCCTACCAAAAATGATGCAGGTTGTTTCATAGATTTTCTATTTGGCAATAATGTATGTCCATAGTACATTTTATGAGAAGAAAACAAATAGAAATTAATTGACCAGTATGAAATGGAAATGGAACTGAAATTGAAGTTCACAACATATGATCAAACAACAGAGAAATTCTACAAAATGTTACATTATTATATCACTAAGGAATTTCACAAATCATAAATTTGTAAGGCGCACATCATAAAAAGGATAAATATTAGAAAGAAACAGACTCCAAAGAAGTAGTCAGAAATTAGATTCTAATAATTTATTGGAAAATAGTGAGATACTGGATAAAATGATGTAAAAAGTTCAGCAGCTTAAAAAATGTGTAAATACAAGTGAAAGGGATAATTATTTAGCAGTTGCGCATAGAAAAATGACAAAAGATATAGAAAATATGAAGAAATCTGAAGAAAAGAATCTCGGATTGTACAAAGGGACTAATTATTAAAGGGAAAATAATTAGAACCAAAGGAAAAATAATTAGAATAAGCAAAACTATTCGAAAGAGATTCTGAGATCATATGAAAGTGTACAGTGGATATTGTAACAGAAGGTAGAAAATAAAACAGATGTTGCACCAATATTACATTTCATCATTTAAGATAGTGGCGGCAGGAGAACACACATAAGGTATTGAAATTTGCAAGCTATTGGAGCCAGTGGCTCCTTTGGAGAGATCGGTTGAAGGGTAGAGGAAGAGTAGGTGAAGGAAAATGACAGGTGAGGTTTAGGAAATGAGGAGACTTGTGAAAAGTCATCTAGAACTCTGGGTTAGGGGATGCTTACCAGATGGGACAAGAAAAGACTGATTGCTGGTGAGATTTGAAAACCTCTTACCTCATCTTGTGCAGTCCTCGATGACCAGTCATTTCTTCTCATCCTATCCAATAAGCCTCCCCTGATCTGGGGATCTGGGTGTATTTTCTGAACTCTCCCCATATCCTTAACCCCATCATTTTCCTTCCCCTTCAACCCTTCCGCTAGGAGGAGGAACTGCTGTCTCTGAAAACTTGCAGATTTCAATATCTTTGTATGTATGTATTGTATGTACATATGTTTGCTACCACTTGGTGAGAAGATTTTTTTATAATATAATTACATTATATATTCAAAAATTGATTATTTTCATTAAAATAACTGGCAATGGAGATAAAATTGTGCAAACAAAGCATGTTCTTGCAATTAAAACCATCAGAGCTAATGCCAGTGTATCAGATCATTAATGAAAATAATGTTGTGTAAAGCTAAAAAGACTAGTAATTAATATAGTTAATAAGGACCCACTGATAATAGCACAGATGTGTTAAACCATGTAAATCGAAGAACATTTTACTCCTAAAGGAGACAGCTTACCAAAAGGTAGAAGTGTCGAATTGTTTACAGGCACACATCACACAAAAATGAAAGAAAACTTGATAGATATCAGAATTAATCCTTTCTCGAGGCCCCCCCCCCCCCCCAAAACACACCCTGTGCCCTACAGTGTCCTGACTTAATACCAGTAGTGCATAGTGCATTGTGGAAGGTAGACTATGGGTTAACTGGAGTTTGTGTGGTTTGGGATGGATTGAAGGAGCTAGGGCCTCAGAGGGAGGCAGCAATTTGCTGGCTAGGACTGGGAGGGGAGGGGAGGGGGGGGCGGGGGCAGTAGGTGAAGCAGGTGCACGGGCTAGGGATATGATGTATTGGTGAAGATGGGGAGATGTGAACTGGGAGAGGGAGGAGAAGCTGTTGGGTGGAGGGTTTGGGGCAATGGGTTAATGGAGATTAAAGCCAGGAGGGTTATGGAAGTGAAGTGTTGCTAGGATAACTCCCATCTCCATAGTTCAGAGAAGTTCGTGGTGTAGAGAAGGGATGATATGGATTGTGAAGCACCCATTAAAAAAATTGAGCAAGTTGTGCAGAGCTGTATGTTGCGTCAAAGGATGCTCAACTTCGTCCTTGGCCACAGTGCGGCCATTGTTTGTCATACCAAACCAAAAAGCAGTGGAGTAATTTCATCAGAATTGGTATACGACGTGGTTGTTTTCATAGGTGTCACTGCTTCCAATTAGGTATGATAGTCCTCTGGCAGCACTGGACTAGTGTGAGATGCGTTCATTGGGCAGATCTCGCACCTGGTTGTGCGCAGGGATATGATCGCTGCAGCAGAGGGTTGAGAGTAGGAGTGACATAATGATTGGCTAGGATGTTGGGTGGGTTGGGTGAGACACACAGCTTTTTCTGTTGTTATGACAATCAACCACTTGTCCATCAGAATGAATGGCCATTGCTAAATGTGGCCAAGAACAAAGTTGACCATCTGGTGGCACAAAATGGGACTGAGCACAATGTGCTCAATTTCAATGGCTGCTTCACAACCTGGATCATGTGGATCCTTCCCCCCGCCCTCTCCAGTCTCTCCTCGGCCTTCCCCCCGCCCCCTCCGGTCTCTCCTCGGCCTTCCCCCCGCCCCCTCCGGTCTCTCCTCGGCCTTCCCCCCGCCCCCTCCGGTCTCTCCTCGGCCTTCCCCCCGCCCCCTCCGGTCTCTCCTCGGCCTTCCCCCCGCCCCCTCCGGTCTCTCCTCGGCCTTCCCCCCGCCCCCTCCGGTCTCTCCTCGGCCTTCCCCCCGCCCCCTCCGGTCTCTCCTCGGCCTTCCCCCCGCCCCCTCCGGTCTCTCCTCGGCCTTCCCCCCGCCCCCTCCGGTCTCTCCTCGGCCTTCCCCCCGCCCCCTCCGGTCTCTCCTCGGCCTTCCCCCCGCCCCCTCCGGTCTCTCCTCGGCCTTCCCCCCGCCCCCTCCGGTCTCTCCTCGGCCTTCCCCCCGCCCCCTCCGGTCTCTCCTCGGCCTTCCCCCCGCCCCCTCCGGTCTCTCCTCGGCCTTCCCCCCGCCCCCTCCGGTCTCTCCTCGGCCTTCCCCCCGCCCCCTCCGGTCTCTCCTCGGCCTTCCCCCCGCCCCCTCCGGTCTCTCCTCGGCCTTCCCCCCGCCCCCTCCGGTCTCTCCTCGGCCTTCCCCCCGCCCCCTCCGGTCTCTCCTCGGCCTTCCCCCCGCCCCCTCCGGTCTCTCCTCGGCCTTCCCCCCGCCCCCTCCGGTCTCTCCTCGGCCTTCCCCCCGCCCCCTCCGGTCTCTCCTCGGCCTTCCCCCCGCCCCCTCCGGTCTCTCCTCGGCCTTCCCCCCGCCCCCTCCGGTCTCTCCTCGGCCTTCCCCCCGCCCCCTCCGGTCTCTCCTCGGCCTTCCCCCCGCCCCCTCCGGTCTCTCCTCGGCCTTCCCCCCGCCCCCTCCGGTCTCTCCTCGGCCTTCCCCCCGCCCCCTCCGGTCTCTCCTCGGCCTTCCCCCCGCCCCCTCCGGTCTCTCCTCGGCCTTCCCCCCGCCCCCTCCGGTCTCTCCTCGGCCTTCCCCCCGCCCCCTCCGGTCTCTCCTCGGCCTTCCCCCCGCCCCCTCCGGTCTCTCCTCGGCCTTCCCCCCGCCCCCTCCGGTCTCTCCTCGGCCTTCCCCCCGCCCCCTCCGGTCTCTCCTCGGCCTTCCCCCCGCCCCCTCCGGTCTCTCCTCGGCCTTCCCCCCGCCCCCTCCGGTCTCTCCTCGGCCTTCCCCCCGCCCCCTCCGGTCTCTCCTCGGCCTTCCCCCCGCCCCCTCCGGTCTCTCCTCGGCCTTCCCCCCGCCCCCTCCGGTCTCTCCTCGGCCTTCCCCCCGCCCCCTCCGGTCTCTCCTCGGCCTTCCCCCCGCCCCCTCCGGTCTCTCCTCGGCCTTCCCCCCGCCCCCTCCGGTCTCTCCTCGGCCTTCCCCCCGCCCCCTCCGGTCTCTCCTCGGCCTTCCCCCCGCCCCCTCCGGTCTCTCCTCGGCCTTCCCCCCGCCCCCTCCGGTCTCTCCTCGGCCTTCCCCCCGCCCCCTCCGGTCTCTCCTCGGCCTTCCCCCCGCCCCCTCCGGTCTCTCCTCGGCCTTCCCCCCGCCCCCTCCGGTCTCTCCTCGGCCTTCCCCCCGCCCCCTCCGGTCTCTCCTCGGCCTTCCCCCCGCCCCCTCCGGTCTCTCCTCGGCCTTCCCCCCGCCCCCTCCGGTCTCTCCTCGGCCTTCCCCCCGCCCCCTCCGGTCTCTCCTCGGCCTTCCCCCCGCCCCCTCCGGTCTCTCCTCGGCCTTCCCCCCGCCCCCTCCGGTCTCTCCTCGGCCTTCCCCCCGCCCCCTCCGGTCTCTCCTCGGCCTTCCCCCCGCCCCCTCCGGTCTCTCCTCGGCCTTCCCCCCGCCCCCTCCGGTCTCTCCTCGGCCTTCCCCCCGCCCCCTCCGGTCTCTCCTCGGCCTTCCCCCCGCCCCCTCCGGTCTCTCCTCGGCCATCCCCCCGCCCCCTCCGGTCTCTCCTCGGCCATCCCCCCGCCCCCTCCGGTCTCTCCTCGGCCATCCCCCCGCCCCCTCCGGTCTCTCCTCGGCCATCCCCCCGCCCCCTCCGGTCTCTCCTCGGCCATCCCCCCGCCCCCTCCGGTCTCTCCTCGGCCATCCCCCCGCCCCCTCCGGTCTCTCCTCGGCCTTCCCCCCGCCCCCTCCGGTCTCTCCTCGGCCTTCCCCCCGCCCCCTCCGGTCTCTCCTCGGCCTTCCCCCCGCCCCCTCCGGTCTCTCCTCGGCCTTCCCCCCGCCCCCTCCGGTCTCTCCTCGGCCTTCCCCCCGCCCCCTCCGGTCTCTCCTCGGCCTTCCCCCCGCCCCCTCCGGTCTCTCCTCGGCCTTCCCCCCGCCCCCTCCGGTCTCTCCTCGGCCTTCCCCCCGCCCCCTCCGGTCTCTCCTCGGCCTTCCCCCCGCCCCCTCCGGTCTCTCCTCGGCCTTCCCCCCGCCCCCTCCGGTCTCTCCTCGGCCTTCCCCCCGCCCCCTCCGGTCTCTCCTCGGCCTTCCCCCCGCCCCCTCCGGTCTCTCCTCGGCCTTCCCCCCGCCCCCTCCGGTCTCTGCTCGGCCTTCCCCTCCCCCCCGCCCCCTCCGGTCTCTGCTCGGCCTTCCCCTCCCCCCCGCCCCCTCCGGTCTCTGCTCGGCCTTCCCCTCCCCCCCGCCCCCTCCGGTCTCTGCTCGGCCTTCCCCTCCCCCCCGCCCCCTCCGGTCTCTGCTCGGCCTTCCCCTCCCCCCCGCCCCCTCCGGTCTCTGCTCGGCCTTCCCCTCCCCCCCGCCCCCTCCGGTCTCTGCTCGGCCTTCCCCTCCCCCCCGCCCCCTCCGGTCTCTGCTCGGCCTTCCCCTCCCCCCCGCCCCCTCCGGTCTCTGCTCGGCCTTCCCCTCCCCCCCGCCCCCTCCGGTCTCTGCTCGGCCTTCCCCTCCCCCCCGCCCCCTCCGGTCTCTGCTCGGCCTTCCCCTCCCCCCCGCCCCCTCCGGTCTCTGCTCGGCCTTCCCCTCCCCCCCGCCCCCTCCGGTCTCTGCTCGGCCTTCCCCTCCCCCCCGCCCCCTCCGGTCTCTGCTCGGCCTTCCCCTCCCCCCCGCCCCCTCCGGTCTCTGCTCGGCCTTCCCCTCCCCCCCGCCCCCTCCGGTCTCTGCTCGGCCTTCCCCTCCCCCCCGCCCCCTCCGGTCTCTGCTCGGCCTTCCCCTCCCCCCCGCCCCCTCCGGTCTCTGCTCGGCCTTCCCCTCCCCCCCGCCCCCTCCGGTCTCTGCTCGGCCTTCCCCTCCCCCCCGCCCCCTCCGGTCTCTGCTCGGCCTTCCCCTCCCCCCCGCCCCCTCCGGTCTCTGCTCGGCCTTCCCCTCCCCCCCGCCCCCTCCGGTCTCTGCTCGGCCATCCCCTCCCCCCCGCCCCCTCCGGTCTCTGCTCGGCCTTCCCCTCCGGTCTCTGCTCGGCCTTCCCCTCCCCCCCGCCCCCTCCGGTCTCTGCTCGGCCTTCCCCTCCCCCCCGCCCCCTCCGGTCTCTGCTCGGCCTTCCCCTCCCCCCCGCCCCCTCCGGTCTCTGCTCGGCCTTCCCCTCCCCCCCGCCCCCTCCGGTCTCTGCTCGGCCTTCCCCTCCCCCCCGCCCCCTCCGGTCTCTGCTCGGCCTTCCCCTCCCCCCCGCCCCCTCCGGTCTCTGCTCGGCCTTCCCCTCCCCCCCGCCCCCTCCGGTCTCTGCTCGGCCTTCCCCCCGCCCCCTCCGGTCTCTGCTCGGCCTTCCCCCCGCCCCCTCCGGTCTCTGCTCGGCCTTCCCCCCGCCCCCTCCGGTCTCTGCTCGGCCTTCCCCCCGCCCCCTCCGGTCTCTGCTCGGCCTTCCCCCCGCCCCCTCCGGTCTCTGCTCGGCCTTCCCCCCGCCCCCTCCGGTCTCTGCTCGGCCTTCCCCCCGCCCCCTCCGGTCTCTGCTCGGCCTTCCCCCCGCCCCCTCCGGTCTCTCTTCGGCCTTCCCCCCCCCCCCCCCGCCCCCTCCAATCTCTCATTGCCTTTATCCCTCTAACGACCCCATACAACATGCACTCCACCCTAGTTTGCTTGCCAGACTGCAATCATGTGCTTGTAGACGACTCAGTGCTTTGGTGAGTGGTCTCCTTTACTCTGAAAATAAGAGTTGTGAATAAAATTTAAACTGAAATTTTTTATAAGTTTTTAAGCTTCAATAAAATTTATACGTACAAACTTACTTGCTTGTATAGTCTCCTAAACAGAAAACATGTTTTTCTCAGCAAGTAGATGGTTTCTTCATTCTGTCTTCGTCAAGTGAATGTGGCCGTGACAGCAGCCAGTTGCGCATGAATTCATTGTGGCCAAATCTCTGTACGCAGACTACTTCCTGTAGTGGTCCAAACAAATGAAAATCTCAGGGTGATAGCCTGGACAGTAGGGAGGTTGCCCTAGTCACATCCAGAACAAGTCCTGAGTTTAAGTAGCTGTGTGAGGTTGAGGACTGTCATGAAGCACAATCACATCCCAGGTTGGAAACGCATGCTTCTCCTCTAATGACATGGTCGAAAAGTTGAGAATAGTATGCAGCGTTAACAGTATGATGATTGTAATGGTGCGTCCATGTTTCATGGCAGGCCGCAATCTGGTGCAAAAGATATTCCCCTTCAGTTTGGTTGTGTGTCAGTAGCCATTTGCACACTTGAGATGATGAAAT